>NC_045782.1:44696122-45299968 GCF_008692025.1 Phocoena sinus | reverse complement strand
TAGAACATTATTAATTCCTACAAGGCTGGAAATTAAGTGGCTGCATGATGGAAATTTAGAAGAAAAAAAAAGCAGAAACTTGAATTCATTAAGCATGTTTAGGGGAAGAATAGGATCTTAACTCAGTGCCTCTGTCTGCAACGTGGAAACCTTCAACCTTGTTCACCAAAATTGTACTATACCTGTATATATATAAATATAGTGAATCCGACACCACCAGTTTTAAGTCTCTGGTAGCCAAATTAAAATAAATAATCCACAGAATAACACGTATGTTCACCCGATCTTTGTCTCTCATGTTAGTGGAGACCATCAAAATGACCATAGATTTCATTACTTTGAATGGACTTCAAATTACAAAATGCCCTTGTGCTTTTCGTTGGCTATAGTACAGCACTGTTGCTTTAGCTGTGCTTTCCCAGGATAAGAAGCCCTTGGTGTTTTTACTGCATAAACTTTGTCAGAAGTCAGCTCTGAAGACCATTTCATTTTCCTACTTTTGGGCTGGAATAAGACAAAGCAAAGAGGAAGCATAACAACAAAGGAGTCCGTGACATTTTTGTTACTACATGATAACCAAAACAGTATGAGTTCACTGGGAACGAATTTATAAACCCTTCTGTTTGGGTCTTGCATTTGTGTGAGGGAAAATGGCTTTAATCTATTTGGAGGTATTTATTAGCCATGTTTTTGGTTGTGAAAATAAATCTCTAAATAGCACAATTGTGTGTGTCTAATGTAGACACTCAAAAGACACAAAAAGACCCCCAAAAGTTATGTGGTTTTCTTCCAAGACACTGTAATAAACAGTGACCTAAGAGAATAGATTCTGACACTTCTCAAGAAATCATTTTTCCATGAAAATTTCAAGGCTAATGGATTTATGCGTATTTTAAAATTCTACTCGCCTTAGCATCTTTTCAATGGCTCAGAGACGACACGTCACTGGCTGGCATAGGTCAACAACAATTTTACTTTTCAGAAGGGCCAGAGAATAATTTACTCCACGTGTGATATGTACTCAGATAATCCAATAGGGAAAGATTGTTTAAATAGTTTTAGTCCCTTTCTGATCATCTGATTCAGTAGGCTGGGTGACGATATGCCATCTAAGCCATAATTCTTGAAATTAAAAAAAAACCAGTGACTGCACTTGATCATAAATCATTTAAAACTATTCTTTCCTGCTGAAACCGAGTGTTACACAAGAGCATGGCAATGGCATACAGAGGCAACACATACCAGATTCTTCTGTGTTCTACCTTCAAAACAATCTGTTTCATTTGAAATATAAGTGTTTAAGCTTTTTAGGAGTTAGTGCAATAAGAGAATGTGAATATGTTGAGACCTTTTCAGATGCTGTTATTGTTATTTTGTCGTTAAGTTAACAGATGCTTTAGGATAAGCCTCTCAATGTTTTTGCTTAAAATCGAAAGCCTGTCTGTTGAATTGCAAGTCTCCCTTCAGTTTGTGTGTGTCACCAAGGAGAGGTTCTTTGAGTTGATGTTACACCTGTGCCACTTGTGTGTAGCTTCAAGTGTAATTTTTAGCGTTTACATTTCGAGCTGAGATCTTGATTAAATGAGTCAATATACCACTGCCACAGCTGAGGGACCAAGCTTTGGGATGCACAGTGTTATAGACAGCAAGCAAAGCAAACAAAGTTGATCCTCACACACGCCATCCTCCTGTGTCATTTTATGGCTGTTTTGTGGTTTTTTTCCCAGTTATTTATTATTATTGATAATAACTTACTTTTTCTTACATTCTGTTGTAAATAAAGTACAAAGCAATCTTCTTTCCAAGTGTAGCTTCCTCTCTCTCTTTCTCAGATCTTCCCAAGGGAATGTTAACTATTGGGAACTTGGGGGTTGATGGGAAAGAAGCTATCAAGGGAGAAAGAACAAGCCAAAGGCCGGAACTTAGACCCAGTTCTAGGGGACTTGTGTGCAAAGAAGCCTGGCCTGCTAATAGGCGTATGGTGTCTTCAGGGCTGGGCCCTTGGTAAGAAATGCCTGGGTGCCAGCTCTAACTCTCCAGCCAAAAAATACCCAAAGTGAATATAACCCAGTGGGATACACATGCAGACTCATCCATCCACCCATCAGGTGCTTGGTTACCCCTCATCAAATGTGAGGCAAGAGTCTTGAGTGGTAACCGAGGTGAAGCATCCCCCAGGGAATCTGTAGGAACACCACCTTAGGGGGGACACCAGATCCTCTCCACCGCAGGGCAAGCCAGGTAAGCTGCGCTGACTCTGACCTGACGGTGGTTTCTCCATCTCAAGTAGCTCCTGTTGTTCACAAAAGCGTCCTCTGGGGACGGGAGGAGGAGCACAGAAATGCTTTAGCACCCATCTTTCAATAGTCTTCTCGGAGTTTAAGCAGAGACACACCTCTCCCTCCTATTCAATCCTGTAACGCGTGTCAATATCCATATTATTCTTTTTATTGAAGTACAGTTGATTTACAATGTTGTGTTACTTTCTGCTGTACAGCAAAGTGATTCAGTTATACATATGTACATTCTTTTTCCTATTCTTTTCCCTTATGGTTTATCACAGGATACTGAATATAGTTCCCTGTGCTATGCAATAGGACTTTGTTGTTTATCCATTCTATATATAATAGTTTGCATCTGCTAATCCCCAACTCCCTCCCCCACCCCCCATCCACCTTGGCAACCACAAGTCTATTCTCTATGTCTGTGAGTCTGTTTCTGATTTGTAGATACATTCATTTGTATTATTTTTTAGATTCCACATATAAGTGATATCATACGGTATTTGTCTTTCTCTGTCCGACTTACTTCACTTAGTATGATCAACTCTAGGCCCATCCATGTTGCTGCAAATGGCATTATTTCATTCTTTTTGATGGCCGAGTAATATTCTGTTGTATATCTGTACCACATCTTCTTTATCCATTCCTCTGTCGATGGACATTTAGGTTGCTTCCATGTCTTGGCTATTGTGAATAGTGCTGCTGTGGACATAGGGGTGCGTGTATCTTTTCGAATTAGAGTTTTGTCCGGGTATATGCCAAGGAGCATCCACATTGTGTGCCTTAATCTCTGATTGTGCCAGGCCACAGCTTCCTCTAACAGTGCACCATAACTACACTGAAGATGGTCGCCAGATTATGTACACTAATTCAGTTAATCAAAACATGCTTGAGTTTCGAGCTGCAAATTCACCATTACCACTCCTGCCCTGCCATTTTTTAAAATATTTATTTATTTATTTATGGCTGCATTGGGTCTTCATTGCTATGGCACAGGCTTCAGCAGTTGTGGCACGTGCTGCCCTGCCTTTTCATTTGTTCTTCAAAACACACGAACTTCCCACACATAGTTGCTGGCTGAAAGCGAACTCGGTACAGCCAGACTGGCTGTTTCTTCCTGGGGCCAAACTATATAGGTTGCTTGATGTTAAATGTATAGATATTTATCACATCACCAGTTTCCCTGTACAGCTTTTAATCATGATGTTATCTCATTTGAGTGTTACTCTTAGATTTCTGCACACCCACGTTCTTTTCTAAAACCTCCTGTTTCCTTCACTATATTCACTTGGGATTTTTTGCCTCCAGCTTCCAACTGTACCTTGGCCTCTCAGGTTTAAGATCAATCATGTATCGTTTTTCCTAGCCCTGCTCTGAAATATCCCTAAATGAAAATGTTAGTCTCAAGCCTGAAGCTTTGATGGCTTTGGAACAACAATCAACCTATGTGTACGTGTACATTCGTGTGCATGTGTGTGCATGTGTGCGTGTGTGTGTGTGTGTGTGTGGTGTGTGTGTGAGCCTGTAACTTGTGTGGCTGATCCAGACAAGCCCTGTTTACAAGTTTATTATATTGACTTTCTCTGCTTAATTTTTAGCCCTCTAGTATTCCACACCTCCATAAATTCTCCCTTTTCTACAGCATCTAATCTAGTAGGATATCTCATTCAAGTCCAAACATTTAACTACTTCTCCTTCACTTGGGAAAATTGGAAACGGCCTGGAACTAACTTTGCCTTAATATTCTTGCCCGGTCCCAGCATGGAGGACTTGAGCTAATAAGTAGCCAAAGAAACTGGACATGGCCTCAGGTCCTTCTGAATCCAGCCATTCAGTACAGCAACATTAAACAGCTGAATTAAACACCTGGAATTTAGGGGATAATTATGTTTAACTAGAAGTACCAGCTGTCTTCACTAAAGGCAGACACTAAGGACCGGGAATCATCATTTCCCCCTCCTTTAACTTATAGAAAGGAGATTTGGCCATCTGTTACTCAAGGGTGTTTGAGGGCAGACAAATCTGGACCTTTGTGATTTTTTTTAAAAAATCGTATTCCAAAACAACTTTCCTGCTCCCAAGGGATTCTGCATGCACGATGCTGACAGTTTTCTGCTCTTTAGCAACCCTTGGGACTCACTCTGTGATCTTCAGCACACAAGTGATTATATTCAGAGCAGTCCAAAGATAGCTTGCTGCTCTCCGCGTGCATTCTGCTGTTAAAGCCAGTCATCAGTATTAACGTGTGCTATACCTCTTCCCAGAACACAACTTGGAAATTTAGAAACATGTCTACGAGTTTGAATTTTCCCACTCTTATCTTATTGCATTTCTTTGCATCTTGTTAAAATTTTCCCACTCTTATCTTATTGCATTTCTTTGCATCTTGTTAAAATCTATTATACGGACCCAAGATCGTGAATTTTCTTTTCACCTTCATTAAGTACTTTGGAATTTGCTCTTTCTTCTGCAGAAGGTAACTCATAGATGCATACCTTTCTACAAAACACTTCAAGGATCTTGAATTATTTTATAAACACCTTTACATTTGGTACATAACATGGCCATCATTTTCATAGCTGTGTAATATTCCATTGGGTTGGAAATCTATCATTTACTTAAACATTGCTTTAGTATTTGGCATATAGGTTATTTTCTGGATTTTGTTATCATATATAGGGTTGTTAGGAACATCTTTGTAATATAGTTTATGTCTTTTTTTAAGATTTTTTTGATGTGGACCATTTTTTAAAGTCTTTATTGAATTTGTTACAATGTTGCTTCTGTTTTATGTTTTGGTTTTCTGGCCACATGGCATGTGGGATCTTAGCTCCCCGACCAGGGATCGAACTCGCACCCCCTGCATTGGAAGGCAATGTCTTAACCACTGGACCACCAGGGAAGTCCCTATGTCTTCTTTCTAATTATTTGTTTTGGATAAATTCCCAGAAATTGAATTACTAGGTCAAAGGATATAAATATATATATTTTTTTAATAAATTTATTTATTTTTGGCTTCATTAGGTCTTAGTTGCTGTGCTCAGGCTTTCTTTTTAGTTGCAGTGAGCAGGGGCTACTCTTCGTTGCGGTGCACAGGCCTCTCATTAAGGTGGAAAGGATATAAATATTTTTATGACTTTGAGTGTTTACTGACAATATCTCTTCCATAGAAAATTGTACCAATTTACAATTCCACTGAGAGTGTATGAATAAGAACATTTGTCTTTTTTTTTTTGCGGTATGCGGGCCTCTCACTGTTGTGGCCTCTCCCGTTGTGGAGCACAGGCTCCGGATGTGCAGGCTCAGCGGCCATGGCTCACGGGCCCAGCCGCTCCGCGGCATGTGGGATCTTCCCGGACCGGGGCACGAACCTGTGTCCCCTGCATCGGCAGGCGGACTCTCAACCACTGCGCCACCAGGGAAGCCCCTAGAACATTTGTCTTTTTTAACAAGTATTTGTAGTTTTAAAAGTTCACTATTCTCAAGTTATTAAGCAATGGCTAGCATCCACTTCCCACGTTAAGTCCTTTGTTTGTTTAATGTCTTAATATTCTCTTTTGGGGTGTTCATATGATGAAGGGCAAGTCTAGACAAAGAAGTTCTCTGATTTATTTAAATGTTCCGTGCCTTCCCTAGCTTAGAAATGTTGACTGGCTACTACAGAAAGAAAAGCATAAGGAATTGCATTTAATTGAATGAACAAACATCAATTTTTTTAATTTAATTTTTATTTTATGTAGGGGTATAGTTGATTTACAATGTTGTGTTAGTTTCAGGTGTACAGCAGAGTGGTTCAGTTATACATATGCATATATCCATTCTTTTTCAGTTTCTTTTCCCGTACAGGTTATTACAGAACATTAAGTAGAGTTCCCTATGCTATACAGTAGGTCCTTGTTGATTATCTATTTTACATATTCTAGTGTGTATATGTTAATCCCAACCTCCTAATTTATCCCTCCCCACAGCCTTTCCCCTTTGGTAACCATAAGTTTCTTTCCAGAGTCTGTTTCTGAACAAATATCAATTTTAAGTGATTTTGTTTTCAAGCTTTCATTGATAACAAACACTTAATGCATTTTTACTTGAGTATTTCCTGAAAACTACCATATATGTGCCAACAAGTTTTGTTTGGTTGGTTTTTTTGCTTGTTTTTTTTAACCAAGAGAGAATCAAAGTAAAAACTCGAGAATTTTAGTTTAGAATCAGTGATTTCCTGGTTCTAATAGAACCTTGATAAGGACAGAGCAGAGTCCTTTCAAAGTCTCTTCATTTAACTTCTTGGAAAGAATGCGATGACGGATTGCACACATGCTCCAAAAAAGGAAGGTAACAGTCTGCGTGTCATCCCCTCCTGAGCCATGTGAGAGTCATTCCTGGGGAATAGAGAATTTTTCTCAGGGAGAATGGCCATTTCTCACTCATAATAAGGACAAGCTATCAGATTTACCTGCAAGTTAGTTCGGAATCTGACTGCAGTCTTTACTTTTTTGTTGTCAGTGTTGTGTGTGTGTGTGTGTGTGTTTAATATTTATTTATTTAATTTATTTTTTTGGCTGTGTCGGGTCTTAGTTGCAGCATGCAGGATCTTCGTTGAGGCATGTGAGATCTTTCACTGTGGCGCGGGCTTCTCTCTAGTTGTGGCGTGCGGATTTTCTCTCTCTAATTGTGGCACGCAGGGTCCAGAGCTCGTGGGCTCTGTAGTTGAGGCACGTGGGCTCAGTAGTTGTGGAGAGCGGGCTTAGTTGCCCCGCAGTGTGTGGGATCTTATTTCCCCGACCAGGGATCAAACCTGCGTCCCCTGCATTGGAAGGCAGATTCTTTACCACTGGACCACCAGGGAAGTCCCAGTTTGTGTGCTGATGTCAACTTTCTATTTTGAAATAATTATAGATGCAAAGGAAGTTACAAAGAAATGTACATGGATGTCCTATACACCCTTAACCCAGCCTCCCCCAATGATAACAGCTTGTATAACTACCATACAATATCACAACCAAGAAACTGACATGGGTACAATCCATAAAGCTTATTCAGATTTCACCAGTTTTACATGCACCCATTTGTGTGTGTGCAAGTGTGTATGTGTTTGGTTCTACGCAATTTTATCGCCTGTTTAGCTTCATGTAACTACTGCCACGTTCAATACACGGAACTATTCTATCACTGCAGAACTCTCGAATACTGTCCCTTTATAGCCAAGCCCGCTCACCTCACCCCCCTCACCTTGCCCCACAAAACCTTTACTTTTAAAAACAAACAAAGGGCTTCCCTGTTGGCACGGTGGTTAAGAACCCGCCTGCCAATGCAGGGGACACGGGTTCGAGCCCTGGTCTGGGAAGATCCCACATGCTGCAGAGCAACTAAGCCCATGTGCCACAACTACTGAGGCCGTGTGCCACAACTACTGAAGCCCGCGCGCCTAGAGCCTGTGCTCCACAACAAGAGAAGCCACTGCAATGAGAAGCCTGAGCACCACAGCGAAGAGTAGCTAGCCCCCGCTCGCCTCAACTAAAGAAAGCCCGCGTGCAGTGACGAAGATCCAACACAGCCAAAAATAAATTAAATAAATTTATTAAATAAATAAAAATAAAAACAAAGAAAATATATCATTGAGGCCGTATCAGTTTTTCTTTCTACTAAAACATACTACAGCTATCAAACATTTATTTTTTGCTATTTTTAAATCGCGGTAAAATATACAAAGCATAAAATTTACCATTTTAACTATTTGTAAGTGTACAATTCAGTGGCATTAAGTATATTCACAATGCTGTGCAATCATCACCACTCATTTCCATAAATTTTGCATCATCCCAAACAGAAACTCTGTACCCAATAAACAATAACCCCCTATCCTTCCCTCCCTCTAGCCCCCAATAGCCTCTGTTCTACTTTCTGTCTCTATAAATTTGCCTATTCTGGATATTTTCTATAAATGGAGTCATACAATATTTGTCCTTGTGTATCTAGCTTATGTCACTTTGCATAATGTTTTCAAGTTTCGTTCATTTTATAGCCTGTATCGGACATTTTAAAGGATTGTTTTGTGGGGGAAAAATATCTGATAAGCCGGTAAACATACTTTCCTGTGTATTGCATTTTTTAACAGAAGTTTTCTAAAGCTGTGTGACGTTGGCAAATCACTTCATCTTTCTGAGCGTTCATTTCTTCAAGTGTAACAGTAAGTGGCATATTTTATATCTTAATGGCAGGTATGTAAAAATAAGATTGCCACTTGGTAGCAGAAGCTGCTGCTGAAGAATCATGAGAAAAAGAGAGGGTACAGGCAAATTCAGACAAAAGCTCCATGATAAAGAGCAGGTAGGGACTCCCCTGGTGGCGCAGTGGTTAAGAATCCGCCTGCCAATGCAGGAGACACGGGTTCAAGCCCTAGTCCAGGAAGATCCCACATGCCGTGGAGCAACTAAGCCCACGCGCAACAACTACTGAAGCCCGCATGCCTAGAGCCTGTGCACTGCAACTACTGAGCCCGTGCACCACAACCACTGAGCCCATGTGCTGCAGCTACTGAAGCCCGTGCTCCACAACATAAAGCCATCGCAATGAGAAGCCCACGCACTGCAAGGAAGACCCAACGCAGCCAAAAATAAAAAATAAATTTTAAGAACTTAAAAAAAAGGAAGAGCAGGTAGCTCACGAGGAAGAGAGAATGGCTGTTCCCTAGAGCTCCATCATTATGTGAAGCTCCTTTCATTTTGAGTCTATTTTGAGTGAGTCTCTTCCTTTCAACCACACGAGGTAGCTAAAAGCAGTTGGGAAGTAGGTTGAAATGTCATTTCTAGAAACAAGTTTTCCAAAGGAAACATATGTAAGAAGTGCAAAATTGTATTCCTTTTCTAGGACTTAAACAAACATTAACAACACCTCAAGTAAAAAGAATGGTATTTCAAGAATAAGGTGAAAGGTGTTTCTGCTCGTAAAGAAGGGCACAGGTGAGTCCAGACGTGCGCACCTGCTTCATTTCCACGCATGCAAGTTGTAAAATAATTATGTTTTACGCCAGTGAAGAGAATTAAATGAGGGTGCTTCGATTTTTAAAACAACAACAACAAACTGACTAATTCAGTTGATCTGGTGGGTCAAACAACAACAAACTAATTCAGTTGATCTGGTGGGTCAATAGTGCGTTATATTCAGATTCTTTTGAGCAATATGATGTTATTGTCAGAATATAAAAATGTCAAAAAGTTCCCTTTTTTCTGATGTGCTGGGTCTAACTTACATCTAGTTGTAAAAGCTTTTTAGCATAATAAGATACCCTCCCCAACCTGACGAATAGCTTTTGAGTCAGATCTGATTAATACACAGAAAAGTTTAAGAGAAAGGCCAAAACTTTGTTAATTTGTTTTGCTAAGTAATACCAGCACCTCAGCTGAAACTCTTCATTGATTCCTTTTAAATAAAATTAAACCAAATGTACCCAAAGAAGCGTCCATAGCTTAAACATTATCCACTTCAAATCTGGATCCAAATATGAATCAATTATTTTCATTGTTTTGCGTGAGTTCCTTTCCTTCCTCTCCTCACTGCATCTTCCTTGATTCTTCAAGTGAAAACCAAGGAAAGGTGGATTAAAAAGTAGAATACCTCAAAATCTTCCGAGGGGACAATCTGAGAGTCTTTTTCCCAGAGGGACCGTTGGAACCTATAAAGGGGACCCCTAAGATGTCACGTGGTATTCTCTTCCCTCCTATTTGGAGGCATTTGCTATTTTACTTTCCTCTAAAAGTGGTCTCCAGCTCAAACATCTGGGTTATTCATAATGGCTGTACACATAATGGCTCTCTAACCCTAGTCCCAGCCTCTGTAATGCCTGCCACTGGGTCTCCAAGACCTTCCCTCAAATCCACCTCCCCATCGCCTACCCCCACTGAGACAATGGAAGCCACCACCCTTGTCTAGATTCTAGCAGATAAAGATGTCTTTCTGGGACTTCCCTGGTGGCCCAGTGGTTGGGAGTCTGCCTGCCAATGCCGGGGACATGGGTTCGAGCCCTGGTCCAGGAGGATCCCACATGCTGCGGAGCAACTAAGCCCATGTGCCACAACTACTGAGCCTGTGCTCTAGAGCCTGAGAGCCACAACTACTGAGCCCACGTGCCAAAAAAAAAAAAAAGATGTCTTTCTGACATCCCAAACTCTAGAAAACATTTTGCTATTGAACCATGCTCTCTGGGGTTTTGAACGCTAACATAAAAGTGATACTCACGGTCCTTCAGCTGCACTGAGGTTTGCCTGGTTTCCCTAAAGAGCGTGAGGAAATTTGGACTGAGTTCAAAACAACTGACTCTCAAACTAGCTTTGGGAACATAGCTCTTCTAGAGTTTGGGGATTCCTCGTGTGTGTGCATATTTTTAATAACACTTATAGATACTAATTAAATGTAATTCAGGGAAGAAGTCATCTGTTTTTTGAGATAATGAATTTAATTTTACTGGAATTAAATCTAATTTAGTTCCATAAAAAATAATTTATTGATATGAAAACTACATCAACTGCAAAATTCTAAGCATAAGTGGCCACTCTATTTCCAAACATTAAACTTTAGATGAGAAAAAAAACTAGGTATAGCTAACATTTGCCATGAAGACAGCCCCCCAAAACAATGTTTAGCAGAAAAGTGGAAATGTTTGTGTCAAAAGCACCAACCCTCTTGCTCCTTTCCTACTGACTTCATTACTAAGACAAAACGTAAGCGATTTATAAATCTGTATTTATACAAAAAAAGGTAGTCAACTAAAAGTTTAGGCTAAGAATAGAATGAAATTATTTTGGAGGGCTGGTTGAGAAGGAGGGGCTTAGTTGCATTGCTTGTCTTTAATCCATACACACCCTCATACTGACTCATGGGACATGGGAGTGGTGGGAAACAGTTCCCAGAGAGCTGAACAGGGGCCTAGCCCAGACCCACTTGACCTTTCCCTTAGCAGCAATTCCACAAATAAGCCCATCAGTACCCACCCTCAGGCTGCCCCATTTGCCAGACCAAAGAGAGTTTAGGGGTAGAAAGAGTTTAAGCAGCCTCAAACCTCTTCTTTAGCCCCATCCCCAAAACATTGAGACAAACTATTAAGTTAACCTCCTCCTAGGCTGACCTGGGTGCTTTATCTCCAGCCTGCATCCCCTCCTGGCCCTCCTTGTGAACTGGGTCACAGGGCCAATCTCTGCTTTGGTCCTCATTCCTCATCCTGGTCCTGATACAGTTTATTCTATAATCTAGTACAGTCTTTCATCCTTTTTTTCTTTTTCCTTTCCTTCCTTCCTTCCTTTTTTCCTTTCATGGTGCCTGTTACGTAGCAGACACTAGGAAAGCACAGGGGACAGAGAAGTGAGCAAAAATAAATCTGGTCTCTCACCTTATTGTTTAATGGAAAAGATATATAATACTTACATAATCACACCAATAAATGTGTAACTGCTACTTGATACAGGGTCAGTGAAGGAAAGTTACATCATACTAGGAGAGCATAGAACACAAGGAAAAGAGGGCTATTCAGTGGAGACTGAGATGTGGAAAGTATGTGGCAGTTAGTTGATTTAGGAGAAGCTAAAAGCATTCCCAGCAAAGGAAATAGCATGTACAAAGGCCCTGAGGTGGGAGAGGGCATAGCCTATTCCAAAACAATATAGCTTGAGTCAGGAAACAAGGGATATTTGATGAGAGATGAGGCAGGAAAGAGTAATAGGGGTCAGATCTTGCAAAGCCCTTGTGGAAAAGGTTGCCAGGTTTACCAAATAAAAATACAGGATGGGAACTTCCTTGGTGGTCCAGTGGTTAAGACTGCATTTCCACTGCAGGGGGAGCGTGTTCGATCCCTGTTCGGGGAACTAAAATCCTGAGTACCGCATGGCATGGCCAAAAAAACAGGATGCCAGGTTGAATTTAATTTCGGATATGCAATGAATAATTGCATAGGATATATTTATACTAAACAATTATGTGTTATCTGAAATTCAGATTCAACTGGGCATCCTGTGTTTTGTTTGGCAGCCCTACTTGTGGGTCAGGTAAGGATTTGATCTTGTTCATCCTGAGACCAAGGTATTAAAGTATTTTAAGCAGAGGTGGCATAATCTGATTAGAATTCTAAATAGCTACAGATTGGAAGGGGGCAAGTGGAGAAGCAGGGAGACAAGGAAGCAATTACAGTGGCCAAGTAAGAGGGGCTTGGACTTGAGGGGTGGCAGTGGAGAAGGAGAGAGGTGAGCCACTGGAGCGAATTTTAAAAGATAAAATCAACAGCACTTGGGATCTACTCGGGTCCCATTGCTTTAGATACCTTCCATGTGCCGATGAGGCCCAAATCTACATCTCCAACCTGAGCCTCTGCCAGGAATGCCAGGATCCGATGAGCTACCCACTTATTTGGCATCTCAAACGGAACACAGTCAAGATAGAACTCTGGGTCTACCTCCTCAAACCACTTCCTGAGAAATCATCTCCTTCCCCGTGTCAGTAAAGAACATCCCACCCCACCTGGTCCCTCAAGGCAAACATGCCCTTAATTCCTCTCTTCCTTTCACTGCCACACTCAATCCATCCGCCATCCTGTTGACCCTACCCACTAAATCCCATCCTGAATTGGTGCATTTTTTTTCTATCTCCACTATTAGCACCTACCACAAACCACCATCTGTTGCATCTAGAAGAATGCCAGAGCCTCGAGACTGGTATATCTATTTCTACTTTTATTCACCTCTGAACCATTCTCCACTTGGGAGCAAGGATGATCTTTTCGAAACAGAAGTCAGACCTTAGCTTAAAACCCTTCAATGACTTCTTATTGCATTTAGAATATGCCAACTCCTCATCCAACTTACAGAGAGACCTACAAAATTAAGGTCCCTGCCTGCCTCAATCTCATCATCATCTAGTCTCCCCCTCACCTGACCCCTTCTTGTCCATCAGATCTCAGTGGAAAGGTCTCATCTTTAGGGAGACTTTTCTTGAGCAGATTGTCTCCCACCACTGGATTGCGAGCTCTCTGAGAAGAGGAACTTCCCCTGTCTCCTTCGCTGCGGAATTCACAGCTCCTAGGCCCTCATCAGTATTTGGGAAATGAACAAATGCATTGGTACAGTTTGGATCTGGGAGACAAGGGAGAAGATTCAGGGTTTTCCAACCAGATCTGAAGCCCTGTCCTGCTCTTGGTTCACCCTGATCCTCAGTCCAGTGACTGGAAACTGCTTCCGGTGGCCAGACCTTTCTCAGGGTGTTTATTGATTCACCTGCCAGCACTCCCTTTTCCAGAGCTCTGGTCACTGTTCAGGGCTCCTCTGACTTCAACTTGGACCCCTGGTGATGACAAGTTGCCCAGCCCAAACTCTTCCTGAAGATTGTTGGATTCTGTGAGCATTTGACTCTGCCCACCCATCTAAAACCCCTCAACCCAGGTCTTTTCTCCCATTTCCCTATCATCCTATTACAATTAAACTACAAATGCTTGCTTGACCTCAAATTCCAAACACAGCCATTGGGTTTTGGCATTCACTGGGAGGGCACTAGCATTAGACTGAAATGTATACAGATTATGAAAAAAGAGCTTAGATTTTTCCTTTATCTCTGATATTTGCTGTGGGAAACATCTTCAGAGGTGTCTGCCTGAGTGCCAGTAATATTGTCCAGTTCATTTCTGTGGCCTCAAACGCATTTTGAGATTCTAAAACTGGAAAACATAACTCAGAGTAACTTAAACCTTTATTTAAGCACCATTAAAACTTCCATACAGGGCTTCCCTGGTGGCGCAGTGGTTGAGAGTCCACCTGCCGATGGAGGGGACGCGGGTTTGTGCCCCGGTCCGGGAAGATCCCACATGCCGCGGAGTGGCTGGGCCCGTGAGCCGTGGCCACTGAGCCTGCGCGTTCGGAGGCTGTGCTCCGCAACGGGAGAGGCCACAGCAGTGAGAGGCCCGCGTACCGCAAAAAAAAAAAAAAGAAAAAAAGAAAACTTCCATATAATGTGCAGATTTGGTAGAATATTTATATCTACCATCCATCCTGTTCTCAGAATGGTGCTTCTAGAAATGTTCCTTTGGCAAAGAATTTACTATATCCCATTCAAGCAATGCACAAGTCATCAACTGGCAACCTTCCATGAAGAATCTATAATGGGTAACATTCTCCCTTTTGAATATGGGCAGGCATCCCTACTATATAATTAGGCTTATTCATTGTATATTTATCACCTGATTCTATTCTAGGAATTGAATGTGAGAGGCAGTATCTTCCCCCAGCCTTCATAGCTAGGCAGCCAAGTGGCATAAACATGACAAACAATCCAGATAGAATGAACATCCACAGCTCACATTAAAATGTACAGGGTCACAGCTGCCTTTGAAGACCAGCCCTTAAACGTCTCTAACCAGTGATGGATAGCCAGGCCTTGCTCTTGCATCGATTCATCTTGGAAGTGGAACACTTTGACCCGTTCTTATCTTAGGCTAGGTTGCAGAAGACTCCTAGTGCCCTCATTACAGCTGGTGTCCTTCCAAAAAGGACTGTGATCTTCTTAGACTCAAATTTATGGACAAACATGCCAGTGCAGTTCTGGGTTTCTCGATCTGTTAAGTCTTACTTTATCCTAATGGGTCAAGTGCACTTCCCATTTATTACAATGGCTTGCCATATAAGGGTGATTTATTCAACAAGCATGTATTAAACTCTTTATATGGATCAGATACAACTGCTGGTGCCATGAATACAAAGATGTAAAGTGATTCGTTCAATCAAATGGCACATTTTTTACTGAGTGCCTACGAAGTGCTTGGAAATGAGGATGCATAGGCAAGTAGGACAGATAGGGACCGGCTACCCTCAAGAAGCTTATGATACAGTGGGGGAGCCTAGGTAATGAGCAAATAAATAGATAAAATAGTTTAAAACTGTGATGAAAAGGAAACAGATAAATTGAGTTGGGGAGTGGGGTGGGAGGATGGACACAATTTAGTTCATAACACTAATCCAAAAAGAGAAAGAGACAAAGAAAATTTAAAGATCTATCTCCAGTCGCATAATCTTTTCTAGGGCTAAAAATAAGAGTCAGAGTTGTTCCAATTAGCGTCTGTAAGAAGTTCAGTAGCCTTCCTAGAGCAGCTGTTCTTTTCCTTGCCCTAAGGTCTCTTGGGTACCAGGAAGGTGGGGCTTAGTTTTCACTTCCAAGGTGAAAGCCCTCCCACGTTTTCTTCCTATTTTGACCCTCTCAGGGTCTTTACACCTAGTCCAGACTCCAGAACTCAGGAAAGGTTGCTCCATCTCTCTTTTCTGGAACCAGGAACTTTGATCTCACCCTTCCCAGGCAGGTAAACTTGATCCCTATACTTGCTCTTCAAGTGCAAGTCTGAGTACAACCCTTGGGAGTCCTGAGGCCCTTTCAGAGAGTCCATGAAGACAAACTCTTCAGATGTTATTTTCCTTTTGGGTAATACTACGGAGCTCTTTTGGTATGGTATGACATGTGATACCACAATGGACTGAGTGCAGAAGCAGATATGAGAATCTAGTTACCTTTTATTAAGCCAGACATTAAAGAGATTTGCAAAAATGTAAAACAATGCCACTCTTCTCACTAAATTGTTTCTCAAATTATTTTTTATAAAAATGTTACTTATGTTTATATAAAGTTATTTATTTATTTTTTTGACTGTGTTCGGTCTTTGTTGCGGTGTGTGGGCTTGTCATTGCAGTGGCTTCTCTTGTTGCGGAGCAGGGGCTCTAGAGCTCAGGCTCAGTAATTATGGCACATGGACTTAGTTGCTTCACGGCATGTGGGATCTTCCTGGACCAGGGCTTGAACCTGTGTCCCCTATATTGGCAGGTGGATTCTTAACCACTGTGCTACCAGGGAAGTCCTATTATTTATGTTAACATGTTTACATTTATTATTTTCAAATGAATAAATACATATTTCTCAACTCCCCACTTTTAATTTCTAATACAGTTAATATCAATAGATATACCTCATAAAAACAGAAGCTTTTTGCAGTCATCGATAATTTTTAAGAGTGTAAAGGAATCCTGAAATCACAAAGTTTGAGAACCCCTGTTTTACAGTCTTCAACCTGAAGAAGAGGGAAAGCACACGTACAGAATTATGAGTGAACTTTCACTCTTTATTCATTAGTCCCCCAAATATTAATGGGACAGGCACTATGCCAGATACTAGTGATAAATCCAGAGTCCCTTCAAAGGAATAAACGTAATGGGGGAAATACATGAGTAACTGGGCTTTTCCAGTACTGGATGTACCAATAACACAGGTGCCCTGAATCAGACATTTAATCCAGTCTCAGTCAGGGAAGACTTCCTGGAGGAGGAGGTGTCTAGCCCGGCATCTCAAACATGGGCAGTAGGTGCAAAACACGGTTCAGTAGAGACTGTGCTGAGAGAAAAAGAAAGGTTTCACAGAGGCCAGGATGTCTAGGCTGAATCACTGTATTTCTTTTCCAAATAACAAAGGGGCCACAAATTCAAAGTCAACCTCCTTAGGCACTTTGAAAAAAAAAGACCTATTAGGGCTTCCTTGGTGGCGTAGTGGTTAAGAATCTGCCTGCCATTGCAGGGCACACGGGTTCGAGCCCTGGTCCAGGAAGATCCCACATGCCACGGAGCAACTAAGCCTGTGCACCACAACTACTGAGCCTGCGCTCTAGAGCCTGTGAGCCACAACTACTGAAGCCCGTGTGTCTAGAGCCCACTCTCTGCAACAAGAGAAGTCACCGCAAAGAGAAGACCGCAAACCGTGACGACGAGTAGCCCCCGCTCGCCGCAACTAGAGAAAAGCCCGCGCACAGCAACAAAGACCCAACGCAGCCAAAAAAAAAAAAAGACCTATTAGCCTTATTAAGAACTTACAGTAGGGAATTCCCTGGCAGTCCAGTGTTTAGCACTCCATGCCTCCACTGCAGGGGGTACAGGTTCCATCCCTGTTTGGGGAATTAAGATCCCACATGCTGCATGGTGAGGCCAAAAAAAAAAAAAGAATTTACTGTAGGCATTTGATTCTTTCATAATAGCTGCAAAATCTCCTATCTCCTGTGTTATAAGGCTGTGGCCACGAGCAAACACACACAAGGTGATCCGTGTGGATGCTTAATCTAAACTGATGTGGAGGCATTTTGCTTTGTGATGTAGCACATAGTACATATCTGTTAATAATTGCCTATTTACGTGGTTTCGCCCTAAGAACATGCATAATTTATCTTTTTTGAGTTTTTATATTGATTGAATCAGTCATGTTTATCTTAAAAATCTCTCCCAGAAATGGTCTTGCCAAAAATTGCCCAGAGGGATCTTGAACGTCACCTGCTTCATCAGACAAGTCTGAATTTCCTGTAACCTGGAGAGATTTCCCCGCGGCTGCTCAGAGAGCCAGGGGGGACAGACAAGCCGGGAGGCCCAAAAGGCCGCAGACTAGACCTTTGTGGCGGGTTCTGAGAAGCAGGGGGTATTAGGCATTTCAGTTAGGTACAGCACGTTATGAAGAGTTAATCTGAAGAGAGAAATATTTTTCCTTTGGGACACTGTTCTATTAAGCCGTGTTAGCAATTCCTAGAGTTCGCTTCAAATAAAAAAATCTAGTTTATTTATATTCGGCCACTTGCCACGCTCATCCTTCAGCCTCTCAAGTCCGTAGCTGAATAAGGGGCAGCGGATGCAGTACCTAACAGGTAAGATCTCCCCTGCCCGCCCATTCTTTCCCATCTAGAGCAGTACACCGGGACTCGGTGGTGTGGCCTGGGAAGCGGAGTCTAGACGCAAACTCCAGGCCCCGCCTACCCGACGGCGTCCGCAGCGCCGCTAGCGATCTCTACCCGCCAGAGGTCGCAGGCTCAATGAGCAGGTAGCTCAGTTAGCGAGTGACTAATCCAGTCGGCGAGAACTAATCCAGTTCTCACGAGAGAAAGCGCGAAGCCTGCCGGGACGGACGCGCGGCCTTCCGTAAGTTGGACCAAAATGGCAGCCTTGGAGGAAGGCTTCACGTTGACTGCGGTACCGCTGGGTTCCGGGCCTGACGGACCCCTTGGAGTGGAGCAGAGCGACAAAACAGACCAGTTTCTAGTGACGGACAGCGGCAGGACCGTCATCCTCTATAAGGTGAGAGCAATAGGATCGGAGCGCCGTCGCTGCTGTCTCGCCCCTTTCTGAGTTCGGAGCCGGAACCTCAGGTTTCTCACAGCTTTGGAAAGAGGTCTTGCAGCGGGCTTAGCGGAGAGCCGTTGTGGCCTTTTTGGGACGCTGAATGAGGTCTAGAATCTGACTCGGTTGTTTTCCCGGAGAGGCATATTTCCGAGTTGCAGGCGGCGGAGCGTCTAAGTGCACGTGGGCTAGATTCGGAAAGGAAAGGAAAGGAAACCTGTGCTTTCGCTTCATATCTCCCGGAGATATCCTTGCTAAGATCCCCTTCTGGGGTCTCTGTCACCCCAGCTGCCCGCAGAAAGGTTGAACGGAGATTGGTTGGGTGGGAGAAGGTGTCACTGCCAGAACAGTGCTTTAGCCTTGTGTCCGTACGCTTCTTACTCACTCATTAGGAGGGAAAGTTTTGTCGGTGTTTTGTTTTGGCTTTTTGCTTTCTTGGCAGCTTAGTAGGCATCTTGATTCCGAGTGACCTGTTTCCAGCTATGGTTCACCCTGTGAATCCTGGATTTGCGTCCCTTGAAGTCTACACACCTCGCCCCCCATTTAGCCTAAGGACTGCTTTAGCACATTTTCTAAACTTTGCTTTTAGTGGTTCCATAGAAAGTAATCCCTTCTATGTGAGCTGCTGAACAGTTTTCTGTGTCTTTAAGAAGTTGGGTATCTCAACATCGGTAATCATCAGGGAAATGAAAACCAAAACCACAATGAGATATCACCTCACACCTGTCAGAATGGCTGTCATCAAAAAGAACACAAAAAAGTGTTGGTGAGGACATGGAGAAAAGAGAAGCCTTGTACCCTGTTGGTGGGAATGTAAAGTGGTGCAGTCACTATGGAAGACAGTATGGTGATTTCTCAAAAAACTAAAAGCAACCATGTGACCCAGCAGTTTCACTCCTGGGTATATATCCAAAAAAACCCCCCAAAAACAAAAACACTAGTTCGAAAAGATACATGCACCCAGTGTTCATAGCAGCATTATTTATTATTATTTATTATCTTCCATTCCAAGATATGGAAGCAACCTAAGCGTGCATCAATAGATGAATGGATAAAGAGGTGGTGTATATCTATACAATGGAATACTACTCAGCCATTAAAAAAATAATGAAATTTTGCCGTTTGCAGCAACATGGAGGGCATTATGCTAAGTGAAGAGAGTCAGAGAAAGACGGATACTGTGATAGCACTTATGTATGGAATCTAAAAACTACAACAAACTAGTGATTATAACAAAAAAGAAGCAGACTCACAGATATAGAGAACTAGTGGTTACCAGTGGTGACAGGGAAGGGGGGAGGGGCAAAATAGGGATACGGGAGTAAGAGGTGTAAACAGTTATGTATAAAATAAGCTACAAGGATATATTGTACAACAGGGGGAATATAGCCAATATTTTATAATAACTATAAGTGGAGTATAGCCTTTAAAACTGAATCACTAGATGGTACACCTGTAACTTATATAATATTGTGCAACAACTATACTTCAATTTAAAAAAAAGCTAGCTGTCTGCTTTGAAGTTTGGGGAACAGGTTGCCAACAGTACACTATACTGTTTGCTTGTTTTGATGCTTCTGAAGACACCATTGGTTTTTACCTGGCTGTCAAGTGGACTTTTTGCAGTTCCTGCATAGGAATAGAGTGGCTGATTAGAATTGGCATGATGCCAGCTATCCTTACTCTGTTTCTCATGCCCCTGTTTAAGGGCACAACTGCATCAGTTTTTTAAATACACTAATATTGTTCATTGTCAAAGTGCCGATATTAATTTACTTTTTTTCACTTTAGGAACTTATATTTTCATTTTAACTACTCTTTTAAAGTTTTTTTTTTTAATTGTAGTAAAGTATACATAACAAAATTTACTATCTTAATGACTATAAGTGTACAGTTCAGGGTATTGAGTACATATATTCACATTGTTGTGCAGTCATCACCACCATCCATCTCCAGAACTCTTTTCATCTGGTAAAACTGAAACTCTGTACTCATTAAATAATAACTCCCAATTTCCCCAACCCCAGGCAACTACCATTCTACTTTCTGTCTTAAGTGGAATCCACATAGTATTTGTCTTTTTGTGACTAGCTATTGTTTTAATTTAGGAGATTTGTTAAATGCTATCGTTTTAATGATTTCTTCCGAATGTAAATTTAATTGCTTTAATATCTGAAACTGACTTTTTGAATATTTTATGTTCATTTCATTAGGTTTCTGATCAGAAACCCTTGGGGAGCTGGTCAGTGAAACAAGGTCAAATTATAACATGTCCAGCTGTGTGCAACTTTCAAACGGGAGAGTATATTGTTGTACATGATAATAAGGTGAGTTCTAAAACTTTTATATAATATATACAAAACAAATCAAATTTTGATTTATTAACTATTCATGTTGTATGTAAATGGAAATTGGAATGCTTTTTTAACTTGTATGTTTTTATTTCAGGTCTTGAGAATATGGAATAATGAAGACGTAAACCTGGATAAAGTATTTAAAGCGACAGTAAGTCTTTGGATTTTCCAACACATTTATTTAGTTTATTGGTGAGATGGAATAATTTGTAATGTAGCAGTTATTTATCTTAAAGTGTCTGTGAACATGACATAAAGGTTATAACCAGTTTTTCATTCTAGCTATCCTACAGTATGTCTTGGTAAAATGTCTCAACTTATGAGTTAATATGTTATAAAATGTTAGATGATATGTTATTTTCATATGAGGTTGAGGATTTAAATAATTCATGAATGATACATTATAGTTATTTCCATGAGTTTAAATGTTTGTGGTGTGTCCCTTGCAAGAGCAAATGAACTTCATTGTTCTCTTTCTTAAAATAGGTAGAACAGACCCTGCAAGTTTTATGCATTATACATTTTAAAAGTGGCACATACTGCAGTGGAAAAGAACCATGACTAACTGTGCCTTTTCTCCTAATGACCTAAAGTATGTTAATTAACTTTGTCTTATAAAATGAAGATCTCTAACTAGGTTAATCTTGAAAGTTCTTTATGGCTCTAAATGTCTAACTCTAAATACAATTGGCATATTTTAGAATTGGTTCACAACAGATCTGATTCACATACAACCGCAGTTGTCACCCGGACCCTTGAAACCTCTAGCCAGCTACCTGTGCTGCCACCTGGCTCCAGTCATTTTGTTTACCCTGATGTAACACGGTCCTGAATTTTACACAATGGGTTTTTTTTGTTGTTTTTTTAATCCTACATATGGTGTTAACTTCTTTTCCTGAGCTTGCAGGCTATGTATACATACATACATAGATACACACATACACACACACACAAACATAAATATATATGTGTGTGGCTCGTGTATTTATATATGGCATCTTTCTTTTTCTAATACCAGAACAGCTTATAACTCTGCATTAGTGCCTTTGTTTGTACCTCTCCTCACCTCCAGTTTTGAGAGACCCAGGTTATAGCCTAACCTCCAGTATTTACAGTGGATAGATAAACCAAAAATGAATAAAAGTGATTACGTATGGGGGTGAGCAGGGGAGAGGATAGAGAATAGGATCAAAAGTTAGACTTCTGAATGTATTTTATGTTAGATTTAACTTTGGAACCATACATAATTATGAAACAAAATTGAGTAAAAATGAAAGCAAATCAGTCCCTTAAAGATAAGCCTTCTCCGGGACTTCCCTGGTGGTGCAGTGGTTGGGAATCCGCCTGCCAATGCAAGGGACACGGGTTCGAGCCCTGGTCCGGGAAGATCCCACATGCCGTGGAGCAACTAAGCCCGTGAGCCACAACTACTGAGCCTGTGCTCTAGAGCCCGTGCTCCGCAGCCAGAGAGGCCCCCGCAATGAGAGGCCCGCGCACTGCAGCGAGGAGTATCCCCTGCTGGCTGCAGCTAGAGAGAGCCCACGCGCGGCAACGAAGACCCAATACAGCCAAAAATAAACAAATAAGTCTATTAAAAAAAAAAAAAAAAAAGATAAGCCTTCTGTAAATGTCCTGATTCTATTAGGTGGCAGTTCCTTTAGAATAAAAATTTTAATGTTTTTATGTTCTTCTAGTTGTCCGCTGAGGTATATAGGATACATTCAATACAGGGGACAGAACCCTTGGTGCTGTTCAAGGAAGGTGCCATTCGTGGTTTAGAGGCCTTGCTTGCAGAGCCCCAGCAGAAAATTGAAACTGTTATCTCTGATGAAGAAGTGATTAAGTAAGTTCTAATACTTGTAATTTTTACCAAAAAGAAAATGCACTCTGTGTTTTTTATATTCTTTGCCTTGTTCAAAAGTATTTTGATTATAAACGTGATAAAAGTAAGCTGATTGAAAACCGTCTATAAGGCAGTAGCCAAAATCACATCCCTCAAAAGCCTCTGGCATGATAAGTGATTGAGGAAACTGGGGTCAAATGAGTCCTGTCCTAATAACAGAACTGGATAGTCAGTTATTTGAAAATTAAGTGAGTAATCCCACAAGACCGGAATCTTCTGTCATATAGCCCTGACTGCCAAGGTCAGAACTCTTTCTCCTGAAGAAATGTGCAGCTTGTTAGTGGAATCAGGATAATGCTTTGAGACCTCTTCTTTCCCAGATTCTGAAATAAAACTTGGGAAATGACTCACACAAATGATATAAGGAAATCTCACAGTTTTACATCTATCCAATCCCTATTCTTTCATCCCATTTCCTGTTTGGTTAACTTGCTGCCCCTCCCGGCCCACCTGATGTAAACTAAATCTTTAAAGGTCCAAGCAAAGACTTGTACGTAGTCACTCAACAATGTGGACAGTGACCCGTTATATCTTAGACCCAATGAATGCCTCTAAAGTGTGAGCAACTGTATTTGGAGGAAATCTTTACGCAAAAAGATATAGGTAGAGAATCTGGGTTCTAATCCCCACTTTGCCAGAAAATGGCTGTGCGGCCTTGGTTACAGGCCCCTTACCCTCCCTATGCCTCAGTTCCCGCTGTCACTTGAAGAAGGCAGGTGAGATGCTAATGTTTTCCTGAGAACACTAGGCCCCAAAATGACTCTGAAAAAAGGAGGGGTGGGTCAATTAAGTTTGGGGAACACCACATCTTGTCTTACATGCCCTTGGTACTTTATAGTTCATGTTATTGTCTTTAAAGTTCTGGGAAGCTCAGCAACTTGCATTTAATCCAGAGATGCATTTGACAGAGGAATGCCTTCTAGGTCCCTGTGGTAGATATTTTGAAACACTGAATTAAGTGTTCTCTGCTACCTCTCTGGCTCTAAAAAATATTTAATAAAAGATAATCTCTTAAATTTAGATTGATGGTGTGTTTCAACTGGTGATTTTGCATTTTATAATTTTTCTTTTTCTTTTTTTAGGTGGACAAAGTTTTTTATGGTATTTAGGCATCCTGTGCTGATTTTTATTACTGAAAAAGTAAGCAATATCTTTAATTCCTGGCCCATTTTGTGACATTTCAGAGTCATCTGTATGATTTTTAAAACTAAAATTGGACTTTGGTATTTCTTTCAGAAAATTTTAATATATTTTTAAAATACTGAAAAATCTATTAGTTATAATTATTTCTATGCCTGAATTAAATATATTTTATAACTTCTAAAATTTAATTGGACAAGAGGTTTTTTAGCACTCATTAAAGTAATTACAGTGGGGCAACAGCTGGTCTCAACATTTAAATATAGTTGGTGGAAATGGGAATATTTTTAAAATAAAATAACTTTTTTTTTTCCAGCGTGGAAATTACTTTGCTTATGTACAAAAGTTTAACTCACGTATCCTAAGCAAATACACACTTTTACTTGGACAAGAAGAAAAATCGGTTACACAGAGTTTTAGTACATCTGTGCATCGGAAATTCATCTCTCTGATGTCATTAAGTAAGTACTTTTTTAAAACTCTCAGAGTTTATAAATAAAGGGGTATTACAGGATAGTGTTTTAAGTTCGAGTCTTCAGTTTTTACAGTTTTCTGTTGTAGTATTTCCCTTTCCATGCTTCCTTACAAGCATTTATACCTTCACTTTTTGCATTTTGCCATGTCTAGTCACACAATAGGTCAGTAATTCTCTGCAGGTAAATTTTATGTCTTAAAATTTTATCATAAGCAATAAATAATATAATACCAATAAAAAAGGAAAAATCACTCTTTATTATGATAAGTCCAGTTTTTTTGATATTGTAATTAGTGAATCATGAAATACCTAAGGTTGGTACTGCATGGCCTCCCCATTCCGCTTTTCCAACCTATAGTATGCCATTCCTTTGAGCAGTGACAGAGACAGGTGGGTAAAAGGACACTAACAAAGCAGTCTTGGACTCTTACTAGCCACCATTTTACAGATTATTTTTTAATGCCTTGGAGTTTACTTCTACCTAATGCTCTGAGGTTTAATCCCAGTCTTATGCATCTAGGGGGAAAAAATGCCTTTGTGGTCTTCTCTCCCCCCAGCCCTTTATGGCTTCTTTTGAAGTTGTTTTGGGAAGGTTAAGGGAGGAAGAAACAGAGCAGTATTTAGGAAACATTTTCATGTTATCACAGTTTAAAACCTTTCTGAAGTTTTTCAATGTGCAAACGTTTGCAGTGACTGTTAAGAAAAAGGCTCTCTTCGTTTATCATGTCTAGAGTGTCATTGGAATCCGGTTAATACCTTTGCTTAAGAGGGACTGGTTTTCTTAAAGTTTAACCTATAGGACATATTAATTATTACACAGAAGTTTGTGAGTTATGTTTTAGCTTTTGAACATTGAAGTAAGGGAATCTGAACTAAAGGGTCATAAAATCTTCATGTAACATAGCTAGAACCACATGAAATTGCCAAAAATACAATTGACCTACAAAACCCAGCAATTTAATAAGGTTTTAGGGTGCTGGAGTAACAAGAAATGTAATATTTAGACCAGAATGCTAATTAATTTCTAGTAAGAGATATAGCCTTTTACTGATTGAATTGTCTGTATTCCTGGCAGTCCCCTCATATTTTAAGTTATTACAGATATTTACAGTTTTTATTTCATGGTTATCATGACATTTCTTACTGAGATTTTTATTAATATTTCTCCTCCATCAACTTTAGGTTTGTAGTATATTCTTTATGGGAAAGCATAGAGTGATGTGATTATTATATTTGTTTATTTTTCTGGTTGGATTCTCTATCAAATTGGTAAAATCTTATTAACAACTTAGTACATTTAATTATAACAGATATAGAACTATCATTTATCCAATAAGGAACAATAAATACTTGTTTCCAACAGGCTCTGATGGATGTGTATATGAAACCTTGATACCAATACATCCAAGTGACCCAGAAAAAAATCAGAGGGTAGTTCGATCACTGTTGCTCAAGTCCGTGGTGTCTGGCAATGCTCGAAGTGGCATTGCACTCACCATCCTGGATCAAGATCACGTAGCAGTCCTGGGACCACCACTATCAGCTTCTAAGGGTAACTAAAATCCAATCAGTTAAGAAGTCCTTTGGATTTTTTCCATCAAAGTGTACTTTTAAGTCTCCTCTTTCTTTTTCATTTATTTATTACCACCCTAATTCATTCTCTTTTTCACTGTAGCTTCCTAATTCTTGAATAGGTCTTTGATTTCATCTTGCCTTGATCAGTTTCTCTAAAACATTTCCTATATCACTCACTACCTTGCTTGTCACCAGTGTCTTAAATAAAAACTGCAAATATCTGTGCCAGCCTGTAGGCATTGGAAACATTGGTAAGACTTGCAGTAGAGGATTGAATTCATACCTTGGTGACATTTTAGCAGAATATAAATTCATTAGTCTTGGACAGCTTGAAATTTGGGGACTACTAGTGTGCCTTTTTTTTTTTTTTTGCGGTACGCGGGCCTCTCACTGTTGTGGCCTCTCCCGTTGTGGAGTACAGGCTCCGGATGTGCAGGCTCAGCGGCCATGGCTCACGGGCCTAGCCGCTCCGCGGCATGTGGGATCTTCCCAGACCGGGGCACGAACTCGTGTCCCCTGCATCAGCAGGCGGACTCCCAACCACTGCGCCACCAGGGAAGCCGTAGTGTGCCTTTTGTCTCTGTGACTTCAGAGCAGGATTTTCATCATCACCTCACCTCCTCACCCCCAAACACCCCTCCACACAGACAATAGTAGTCTATCATGAAGGACACAGTTGTTCCTGGCCAGTGCAAGATTGGGGTCTCCCAGCCTACACTATAAAACTCCAAATCTATGGTTTAGCATTCAACTCTCGCCACAGTCTAGACCCTGTCCATGTTTTCCAGTCTCTTCTCCCAATTTCAAAGCAAGAACTCTCTGCTTTATTCAGGCCAGGCTCCCTATTGACTACAAACTTGATATGGCCATCCTTGTGTATTTTGTTTTGTTTCTTCTTTTTAAGATAGGAGCTACCACTTATGGCATACTGTCCTGTGCCAGGTGTTTTACTTGTATTATTTCATTATCTGTGTCATTTAATCCTCCAACAACCCTATGAGAGAAAGTCCAGTTATTATCACCCTTATTTTACAAATGAGAAGCTGAGATGTTAGGTAACTAAGTAGTGGAACTAGGGTTCAACCCAAGCAGGTTGACTCTTACGCCATATATCTTACCGTTCTTAAGTCCTGGCTTTTAGCCACTTTACCAAGCTGTGCTTCTCCTCTCTCAACCCCCATCCTCCCTCTCTAGTTCCTGGTCTAACCCCCAAAAACTCAGTAACCTCAGTAAAGTTTCCCATGTCTCTTTCCAGAGTTTTTTTAAATATATGCAAATGCTACTACTTATTTTTCTTCCTCTTTTTACACAAATGGTAGCATACCTTATCCTCTGTTGTACATCTTAATTTATCCACTTACCTGAGATATCATAGAGAGCCTTCCATAGCAGCATCTGTATTGACTTTTTTTTTCTTTTTAAAATTTTATTTATTTATTTATTTTTGGCTGTGTTGGCTCTTCGTTGCTGCACGCGGGCTTTCTCTAGTTGCGGCGAGCGGGGGCTACTCTTCGTTGCGGTGTGTGGGCTTTTCATTGCAGTGGCTTCTCTCATTGTGGAGCACAGACTCCAGGCGTGCGGGCTTCAGTAGTTGCAGCACGTGGGCTCAGTAGTTGTGGCACACAAGCTTAGTTGCTCCACGGCATGTGGGATCTTCCCAGACCAGGGATTGAACCCATGTCCACTGCATTGGCCGGCGGATTCTCAACCACTGCGCCACCGGGGAAGCCCGACTTTATTTTTTTAAGAGGAAAATATAGGCAGAACATTCCAACATAAATCACAGCAATAGTTTTTTGCATCTGTCTGCTAACACAAAGGAAATAAAAACAAAAATAAACAATTGGGGCCTAATTAAATTTTAAAAGCTTTTGCACAGCAAAAGAAACATCGACAAATCGAACAGACAACCTACTGAATGGGAGAAAATATTTGCAAATGATATGACTGATAAGGGATTAATATCCAACATATATAAACAGCTCATACAACTCAAAGTCAAAAAAACAACCCAATTGAAAAATGGGCAGAAGAACTGGATAGACATTTTTTCAAAGAGGAAATGCAGATGGCCAACACACACATGAAGAGATGCTCAACATCACTAATCATCAGGGGAATGCAAACCAAAACCACAATGAGGTATCACCTCACACCTGTCAGAGTGGCTGTCATCAAAAAGAACACAAATAATAGGTGTTGGCGAGGATGTGGAGAAAAGGGAAGCCTCGTACTCTGTTGGTGGGAATGTAAATTGGTGCGGCCACTGTGGAAAACAGTATGGAGGTTTCTCAAAAAACTAAAAGTAGAACTACCATATGACCCAGCAGTTTCACTCCTGGGTATATATCTGAAAAAACAAACTAATTCAGAAAGATACCTGGACCCCAATGTTCATAGCCCCATTATTTACAATTGCCAAGATAGGAAGGCATCCTAAGTGTCCATCAACAGATGAGTGGGTAAAGAAGTGGTGTGGGTGTGTAGATATGTATGTGTGTATATATATTTGTGTGTGTATGTGTGTGTGTATACATATATATATATATATATATATATATATATATAATGGACTACTACTCAGCCATTAAAAAGAATGAAATTTTGCCATTGCAGCAACATGGATGAAGTTGGAGGACATGCAAAGTGAAATAAGTCAGACAGAGAAAGACAAATACTGTATGACATCACTTATATGTGGACTCTAAAAAGTACAACAAACTAGTGAATAGAACAAAAGAAGCAGACTCAAAGATACAGAGGACAAACTAGTTACCAGTGGGGAGAGGGAAGGGAGGAGGGGCAAGATAGGGGTAGTGGAGTAAGAGGTACAAACTATTACGTATAAAATAAGCTACAAGCATATTGTACAGCATGGGGAGTGAGGCAGTATTTTATAATAACTATAAATTGTGAATCACTATGTTGTACAACTGTAATTTACGTAATATTGTGCAGCAGCTGTACTTCAATAGAAAATTCATTAATTTTTTTAAAAAATGCTTTATTTTTTTAGAGAAGCTTAAGGTTCACAGCAAAATTGAGGGGAAGGTACACAGATTCCCATATGCCCCCTGCCTGCATATGTGTCCACTTGTCATGATAGCTCATATCTGTGAATTTCTGTCTTCATTACTCATTTTTGTTCTTAATAAACCAAGACCTATGTGTTTAACTATGACTTCCCTCCTCCCTCCCTCCCTTCTCCTCACCCCCAGCACCATATATTTATATTTGGCTGACTTCTGAACTTGGGACATTTTTTTTTTTTTTTTAATTTTTTGGCCGCACCACGAGGCATGCGGGATCTTTAGTTCCCCGACCAGGGATTAGACCCGCACCCCCTGCAGTGGAAGCGCAGAGTCTTAACCACTGGACCTCCAGGGAAGTCCCAACTTCTGAATTTGTATGTCTTATTTTATAGAATGCCTCTCCATATGGAATACAAAATTTCAAACACTACAGACTTCAAAAGAGTTACCACAAGGGACCAGCGGTCAAGTAAGTTTTTGCACTTTGGGGTTTTTTTCAAATGTACTTATTTTTGTGTCTGACAAATAGACTGTAAGGGAAGAGACCTCTTCGGATCTAAATATTTTATCAGTTTTGATTAAAATAAATTAAGAAATATTTTCTACCTACGAGATAATATTTAATTTGGTTATTTTTATAGTTTGCTTATGTTTGTCACTTTCAAAAGACTAAATTATAAGCTAATTATAGATCAGGAGAGAACAGTTAGCTAGTTAACAAAACTTTTTAATCTCACTTTGGTTTTATCTTTTTACTTTTGTATTTTGAACTATATCCAAGGGCTGTTACTTTGCCTAATAAATTAGTCTTTTAGGTTATATGTTAAATGTTATCATGGAATTACATAAGAATACTTAAAGAATTAAAATTTAAGGTGACCAGACTATAAACTTCCTGAGGCAAGGGACCTTGTCTTTTTTGTTCTCCATCATATCTTCAGTGCTTAACAAAGGTACTCAGTAAGTACTGGTTGTTTAGTGAATATAAGATATAAATAAATCAAGATATAGGATGTTGTTGATCATTGTACTTAGACGATAAGGAGACTATGTTTCTTAGCATAGAATTCTAATTTATATTTAAACAAGTAATTTTCACAAGATTAGCCGTTCACAATTCCACTGCTCTAACAAACTTCACTTTTGATTTCCGTGTTCCTTTGAGCTTTTTGTTCATATACCTGTCTCAGTTTTACAATTTTATAATTGAGATCATGAGATAGAAACTGTTAAATTTTGCTTTTTTCATTTCGTACATCAAAACAGTTTGCCTGTGTTACAGTAGCCTTTGTGAGTATCACGTTAATAGATGTGTAATATTGACAATATTTATTTTAAACAATTCATTTATTTTAAATATATGTGTTGATCAAATTTTTATGAGTCAAAAGAAATTATCTTTAAATTATGCTTTATTCAAACATGGGCAAAAATAAGAGCTTTGTAAACCTACCTCAATTAATAAATTGAACATATGAGATTATTCTAGAAAGTTGCTTAACTTCACCTTATCCTTTTCTGTTATATTAAGATTACTTCCACCACAAGTTATTGTTACAAGTTATATGGCTTTGTTGAATCAGATCTTAGAAGAGAAAAAGGATTGCTTACATTTTTGATAACTTTTTTGTAGCTCTGGTGTCATGGGGAAAATTTGTTTATGCTACATGGAAAATTTCTAACTGTAATCCCATACAAGTGTGAGGTGTCATCATTAGCAGGTGCTCTTGGAAAACTCAAGCATAGTCAAGATCCAGGTAGGAACTTAAATGTTTTATTACTAAAAACCAATTTATAAACTTCTAGTTTGATATGTAGATTTTCACAGCTATCGGTTTGCATAACCTGTTCTTAATGTTGAAATTTGCCAGTGTTCATTCAGATTTTATTGGTCAGGAAGCTACCTTGGGAACAGTCCACATTGCAGACGCTGCTGCAGGTTAAAGAGCTACGCTGCATTTTGAACGCCAGTGTTCTGACTTTAGGGGCAACGGGAAAGTCTGCAGACAAAATCAGAAATGCTTTTTCCCTCTTTGGTTTACCAGTGGCCTCATCTGTTGGGCACATAGCCTTTTAGGATATTATGATTTACTGATCTGAGGTTATTGGTAGAATGAAATGGACTTTAAAGCCGCTTTTGAATTGTGCGTGAGTGGTTGTTGTTTTATTGTTCTTTGTTTGATTGATTGGCTGGGTAAATACCAATAGGTAAAAAAATTCCAGTAATTGTGTGTTCTGTGTTTTCTTAGACATTCATGCCATGACTCATTTTGTAAACTGGGAAACATCACAGGGATATGGACTTGGATCTCAGAACTCAGAGCAGTCAAAGAGAATCGTAAGTTTGGTAGTTGAAATAGAAATGTTACTACAGATGTTAAAAAACAGAAAAGGCTGAATTATTTTAATAATTCATATTTGTACAACTCTTACAACTTGCTCTTAATGATGGGGTGATTTGAAGCTTGAACCCAGTAACCTGACAGCCCTTATCCGAAAGTGACACATGTCGTCTAGTAGTTTTTATGGGCATGTGTGTAAGACCCAGGTGTAAAAATGGACCAGTTTGCAATTAGTAATAATACAGTATAGAGATTTTATTTATGAAAAAATGAAAACTTTAAAGATATTTAAGTTAAAAGTTGAAATAGACCCACTTTTCACTATAAGAAAACCAAACCCTAAAAAAGCTTGTGAATGGACTTCCCTGGTGGCGCAGTGGTTAAGAATCCCCACCTGCCAATGCAGGGGACACGGGTTCGAGTCCTGGTCTGGTTCCCACGTGCCCCGGAGCAGCTAAGTCCCTGCGCCACAACTACTGAGCCTGTGCTCTAGAGCCCGCAAGCCACAGCTACTGAAGCCCACATTCCTAGAGCCCGTGCTCCGCAACAAGAGAAGCCACTGCAATGAGAAGCCTGTGCACTGCAATGAAGAGTAGCCCCCACTCGCTACAACTAGAGAAAGCCCACACGCAGCAACGAAGATCCAATGCAGCCAAAAATAAATAAATTTAAAAAAAAAAAGTTTGTGATTAGAGCAAAAGTGTGCCAGTCTCTTTGGGACATTTTATATTCTTCTAAATGTCTATTGCATCTTTTGTGTTGTTTTGAGATCCTAATCAATTTACTGAATTCCAGTTAAGGAGAAGGAAAATTGAAGTGAGTGTACAGCCGGAGGTTCCACCATCCACACAACTCTTAGCAGCCGTACAGGTAAATTTTAAAATATTAGAAATATGAAAAATCAACTCATGGTTAAAAGAAATCCTGTGTACTTTTTATTCTGTCTTCCTCTTGTGATCATTTTCAGAGCTATGGCTAACATTTGTATAGTATATTGAGGTTGTCAGAGTGATGCTTTGGCTTATTTGACTCTCACTAAGCATTTCGTGAGATCAGTGTGATGGTGGTGGCCTCATATCTCATTCACCTTTGCATTGAATGTTTGTAATTTAGCTTCTTAGAAATTTTGATTTCTAAATCCTTGAGTTTTTTTTTCTTCTTTGTATTTTGTCTTTGTCCAGTAAATTGTATATCAACTCCAGTTTCACAGGAATGCATGAATGCTGTTAGTGATTTAAGACAATGTTAAGCTAGGAACTTTTAAGTGCAGAGCGACATTTATTAATGTACCACACAACTCTTTACTTCTACCCTTTCAGAAAGATTCAGAAAAACATATTGAAGTAGAACTACGTAAATTTTTGGCTGTTAAGCGGACCCCTGACTTTCATACTATTATTGGGGATGTAGTAATAGGACTTCTGGGAAGATATAAAGCAGAACCATCATTTTATCCTCGGAACTGTCTGATGCAGCTTATCCAAACACGTGTGCTTTCTTACAGGTAAATGTTTCTATACAGGTAAATGTTTCTGTACACCAAACTTCATACACATAACTCTTTTGACCTTGTTTTTTGCAGTTCTGATTTTTATACTCTGTAAAAGCCTTATGAATTATTTGCAGTTGAGAGTTTCTTAATATATATAAATGATTCATGTTTTTGGTCTTAGCTTGTGCCCTGGCTTAATGGAGTTTGCCTTAGAAAAGACAGATGTGCAGATCCTACAGCTCTGCCTACAGCAGTTCCCTGACATCCCTGAGTCAGTCACCTGCGCTTGCTTAAAAATTTTCTTGAGGTAAGTTAGAAGCTGATGGTCCTTTACTTTCACTGCATTTTTAATCTATTGTTTTATTTTATTTCTAAAACTTTAAAGTCTTAGAAAATGAAAATTTTTCCAGTAAGTTCAGCTACTGATAAGAATTATTTCCTGCTTTCAATTAACATGATAGCATTGGTGATGACAGTCTTCAAGAAACAGATATCAATATGGAGTCAGTTTCTGACTATACTGCTACTATACAAGATGGGGAAATAGAAGAACAAACTGAAATTCTTCAAAATGGTTTCAATCCTGAAGAAGATAACTGTGAGAACTGTGCTCAGGAGTTGATTGAGAAGCCTCGGGCTGCAACAGAGGAGAGCACTTCATGCCCTGTTACAGGGAAAAGAGCAGCGCTACTGTATCCTTTGAAACCATTTCTTTTGCATTGTCTTTTTCCCAGGGATGTAGTCAAATGCCAAGCAAAAACTAAGGGGTAATTAGATAATTTAAGGTGGTTTTTTCCTTTTCTTTTTTCAGTTTTTTTCAGTTTCTACTTGAAAATGGATTACATTCAATGCTGTGTTCAAACAACTTACTTAAACCTTCTTATTTTTGTTTTTTTTTTTTTTTTTAATTTATTATTTATTTTTGGCTGTGTTGGGTCTTTTTTGCTGCGTGCGGCTTTGTGTAGTTGCGCGAGCGGGGGCTACTCTTCGTTGCGGTGCACAGGCTTCTCATTGCAGTGGCTTCTCTTGTTGCGGAGACCGGGCTCTAGGCGTGTGCGCTTCAGTAGTTGTGGCTCGCAGGCTCCAGAGCGCAGGCTCAGTAGTTGTGGCGCACGGGCTTAGTTGCTCCGTGGCATGTGGGATCTTCCCGGATCCGGGCTCGAACCCGTGTCCCCTGCGTTGGCAGGTGGATTCTTAACCACTGCGCCACCAGGGAAGCCCTAAACCTTCTTATTTAAGAAGCTATACTAGGATAGAAGCTCTATCACTTCTAAAAATTAGTATACTGAATAAACAGCAATTATCTATAATAGCAAAATATTCCAGATGATCTCTAGTGACGAGGAGAATGTTCAGTGATAACACTCTTCTAGAAAAGTAGAACTTTTGTATAAATTTAGAAAAATGTTACTGGGGAAGGGAATTACTCATTATTTCAGTAGAAAAGTCTTTATTGGTTGAAATGAGATTTTCCTTTATTCCCAAGTAGAAATGCAATTCTTCATTCAGCATATAGCGAGACGTTTCTTCTGCCTCATTTGAAGGACATCCCAGCACAACACATCACTGTGAGTGTTCTTACGAATCCTACAGGATTTTATTTCTGGGTTAAGTGTTGCTCCTTAACTCGACCCAGCTTCTAGGGCATTCAAAAGGTTATAAAGTTCTTTCATCTGAGTAAGAGATTTCCCTGCCCTCAAGGTGAAAAATCGTGCCTGGGAGACTAGAGTGACCTGGAGGAGGCAGAGCTTGACGTGTTCCTGGTGCCAAACCTGAAGGCCGGGTTCATCCATCTAAGTTAGAAACGAGTAGGAACTAAAAAGAATTGCCCAGAGAAGGATTCTCTCTTCTCTACTTACTATTTACAAACAAAGTAAGCTCCTCACCCACTTCTCCCAAACCAAATGAACTCTTCTTTGATGGCAGGGAGTGCATTTGATTCATGTGTCCCCTGATGTCTAGCATATTTGTCTGATGTACAGTTAAATTCAGTAGCCTCTTAAAATTCTTTCCAGTCTCTTTGTTAGCTTTACAAAGAGAAAATTTTCCTATCAAAGTGATTGTTCTTTTTCCCCCCCAACACCTAGCTATTTCTCCAGTATTTGTATTTCCTTTATCTGAAGTGTAGTGAAAATGCTACTATGACTCTTCCTGGAATACACCCTCCAACGCTGAACCAGGTGAGGTAATCTTTTTATTTTGATCTGATGCTGGGAAAAATATGTTAAAAAAAAAAAGGTTTTATATATATATAGTATCAGAATCTGGAATCCAGGAACTGATTCCTCCCTGTCTCGTGGTTCCTACGACCCTCCTCCCTCACCAGGTACACAAACCACTGGAGTGGATCACTCAATTTGGTAGATGGATTTTTTAGAGCCATAATTCTATACTAAGGAACTTAAATTCATCTTAAAATTCCTAATTCTTTATTGTGACCCTTTTCAAGAATTTCCTCAGCTTCATTGGAAGAGAGTGATAATAAGTGTCCTCCTAATAACCTAATAATCCCAAGTCCCTCTTAGAGATAACCAATACTAAGAGTTGCATTTATGTCCAGAAATTTGCTTTCTGTACCTTAACTTATCTTTCTGTTGTCTTTCTAATGCAAATTAGATCACGTGCATGCTATTCTGCAGCTTGTTTTTTCTCACTCATTGCTACATTTTACACATTTTCTGAATCAGGCTGTATACATCTGCCACATTCTTTTTAACCACTGCATACTATTTGATTTTATAGAAAATCTTAATTTGTTAGTCCCCTATTGATTGGCATTTAAATTGCTTACAGTTTTTTGCTATTGTAAACAAACTTTCAGTGAGCATCTTTATAGAAATATTCTTACATATTATGAGAGAACACCTCTTAGGTAAATTCCCATTAGTGAAATTACTGGATAAAGAGTGCATGCGTTTTTAGTTTCAAAAATGCCAGGCTGCCTTTCCAAAGGGTTGTGACAAGAGGTACTATGGCCACCAAGATCTGAGACCTTACTCTCTGCTAGTCAAGTAGGTAACAAGTAAGTGTTTTATTTTAATTTGCATTTCTTTGATAATAAGAAAGGTGGACCATCATTTCTTGCCAATTTATATTCCTTTTTGTGTACTGCCTAATCAGGTTCTTTGTCCAATTTTTCTGTTGCATTTCCTGTCTTTATCATTTTGCCTTATTAATTATTCTTCGTATATTAAGAGAAATTAGTCTGTTTCTATGAAGTGTATTACAAATACTTTTTTCCTATCACTCTTTTTTACTTGCTTTAGTGTAATTTTTGCCATAGATGGGTTTTTAATTTTCATGCTGTCAAAATTGTTAGGCTTTTCCTTTACTGCTTCTTTTTGGGTACGCCATGCTTAAGGCCCTTCCCGCTCTAAGAGTATAAAAATAGCCACCCTGTCTTCCCCTAGTACATTTCTTTTCCTTTTCTTTGTTTAATTCTTTGATACATATAAAGTTTTTTTTGGTGTAGAGAGTTACACAGGTATCAGCTTTCCCCCCTCCCTGCAAATGGATAGTTGGTTTCCTTAATGCTTTTTCATGACACTGATATTTGCATGTTAACAACACCATTTGAAGGTGTAGACTACATAGGATACTTTAATAAATGTATAGTAATAATTTTATTTTAGATCTTGGTACCTTATCTATAATACACGACACCTTATTCTTGGGTCATAGTGTATATTTCAGAATAGGAGATGAGGGGGTTCTTTTTTTTTGTAGCTGCGAGTAGTTATCAAGAATTTTTTAAAATAAAAAGTGCTAGCTCTCCCTTGGATTAAATATCACTGTGGCTTTCTTTTTACTGATTAATCTGATGGAAAAGATCCAATTATGCTTGTAAAATGACAAGTAGAAAAGCAGAAAAGAGGCTTTTTAGATTGCTTAGAAATTCCTTCATCTCTAAAATGTTCAGACTTCTGTAAAGAAGACTTACTTTTTCTTATAACTGTTTGATACTATTATGGACTTTGTAAAATGAATTAACCTAAAATTAAATTTAAAATCTTAACTCCTTTTCCTGTTTATCTTCAGATTATGGATTGGATATGTCTACTTCTAGATGCTAATTTTACTGTTGTGGTAATGATACCAGAAGCAAAAAGGCTACTGTTAAGTCTTTACAAGTTTGTGAAATCCCAGGTATGTAATTATTTGATTATACTGAATTCTGTTTGTAACCAAGAAGCACCAAAATTATAATTTATTAAAATTTTTCTTGGAATAGCCCTAAGTAATTGTGGAGGATTTATCCATATGTACAAGTTATGGTAAAAGTGATTTTGGAATTTTTTTCTTTAGATAAGCATTTGTTCTGAGCTCAACAAGATTGAAGTAAGTTTTCGTGAGCTACAGAAATTAAATCAAGAAAAGACTAATACAGAATTATATTCAATTGAAGTGCTGGAACTCTTCTGATATTACCAGTTCTCCTTCATAGACGTTTTATGAAGCTCTTTTATGTGGATTCTTCCTACTCAACCAGGCAAGAGATGTGTTTTGTTTGTGACTGTCTCTCCGGTGACAAGAGAAATGTCTGAGCAAGTACCTAGACCATCACTTATTGATTCTCCTAGGTCAGACTGCAGGTTTCACGTGAAGCTATTCTAGCTTATGGACACTGGTGGGGAGAGATTCTGCAGCTTTTAAAAATATGTAACGGAGGTGTTTTTAAGTAAACTTATTTGTGTATTGATACAAGTTGAATTTCTTACCATCCATTTGAATAGTTCTTCTTTTAATAAAAAACCACCATTGAAGAAACAGTGATTCTAGGAAAAACATGGTTTTATCACAGTCGGAAGCTGTCCCAGCTCATCTGTGTTCATGGGGGACAGAAGAGGGCATTTCCACAGGCAGGGTGGGAAGGGGCCTTGTACACGCCTGTGCTTATCTCCTGCCATCGTCTCCCGTTCTTTACCTCCTTGCACTACCTTCTTACATACCCAGGGCTTGAACATTATCCCTCAGATTACCTCTGTGATTAGGATGTTAATTTCAGTTACAGAAATATATTCCTAGATAGTAAAAAAAAAAAAAAAGTCTCTTTTGACCATAGAATTTCCTGTTTTAACTCGGGTTTAGGACAAACGAAAGGCTTTATGTAGAAGAAATGGATGCTTTTGTTTCTTAAAAATAAACTCAAATTTATTTTTGTTAAAAGTGAAATCACTTTTTCAGGTGATGCACTAAGTTTCCCAAGAGTAACTTGAAACGTTTATGAGCTGTGAAAGTCTCTGTTGAATAAATCATTTTGAAACCTCTTTTAACCTGAAAGGTCACAATATATATATTTTTTTTAAATTCCAGTAAATTCTAGCACATAATATAAGTTCACGTGTGGTTCTAGAGCCCATGTTATACAGAATCCTGATGGCTCAACTTAATTTGCGTTAGAGAAAGGCTTCATTTAGGTCAGGCACTCTGTAAACTTTAGTTACAACTGTTGCAGTTAACAAACAGGTTCTCCCATGTCATTCTTTTTTTTTTTTTTTTTTAATTGAAGTATAGTTGATTTACAATGTTGTGTTAATTCCTTAGTCATTCTTAATCTCTCTTTAATCTGAGAGAAAAGAAATACCAAAGATAGCAGCATATATTAACAGTTAGGCTCACTTTAAGTGGGACCTTTTGCTCAGACAATTTAAACTAAGTGATACAGTACTTCTCAGCAGAAATGAAAAATAGGAGTCTCCACGATGTTTATCGTCTTTTTATCTTTTTTGTGAACCATTTAAGAATTACTTACAGGCACCCAGACATAAAATTGTGGGTTCCTAAGCTTTTCTTAAAACTTTGAACTTTATGGGGCTTCCCTGGTGGTGCAGTGGTTGAGAATCCGCCTGCCAAAGCAGGGGACACAGGTTCGAGCCCTGGTCCAGGAAGATCCCACATGCCACGGAGCAACTAAGCCCGGGTGCCACGACTACTGAGCCTGTGCTCTAGAGCCTGCGAGCCACGACTACTGAGCCCGTGTGCCACAGCTACTGAAGCCCGTGCACCTAGAGCCCATGCTCCGCAACAAGAGAAGCCACTGCAATGAGAAGCCCACGCACCACAACGAAGAGTAGCCCCCACTCACCACAACTAGAGAAAGCCCGTGCACAGCAGCGAAGACCCAACGCGGCCAAAAATAAATAAATTAATTAATTAACGACAAACCAAACAAAAAAAAAAACTTTGAACTTTAGCATATCCTTTATGATTTACAGATCCTTTTACGGGGGTTAAGATTATTCAGGATTGTCACAGTTTTTAGATTCTGAGTTATTTATGATTTAATTTATAAGAACCCATAATAAGAGACGAATCTCAGATTGATTGATGAATTCTTTCAGCCAGAGCAAACAAGCAAACGAAATTCATAGATTGACAATAAGCTCTTGACGACTCCTGATTTAATTGTACTTGAAGACAGCTTCTGCAGTGAAACTTGCCCGGTCAGGGTTCAAACTAGCAGAGGCCTTTGACTGAGGAGAGGCCAGAGGAAGATTCCCTGTTCCCTCAAACTTTTGTCTGTTTGGAAGGAACTTCTGTATAGGGTCGTAATAAAGTCTTTATTATAAAGTTTAATAATTTGGCCTGTAAATATTATGGAAGCAAATTATTGATTTTTAAAATAAGTAGAAAAGTGTAATTGCTTTTAAATACTAGTTGCAAATGATCTCTAGGTTGCCTACAGACTAAGTTAGACTAAATTTAGAAATTAAATAAGGATTTTATAAGGACATATAGAGGATTATTTTTTAATTAAGTTATAATTGATAAGAGACTTTTATAGGCTGAGTTCTTCAAGGCAAGGACTTTGTCTTACCCTTTATGCACTCTAAGTACAGGACCACTGGCACATAATCAGTGTTCAGTAATGGTTATCGAATAAAATTACTGAATAGTAGATCTTATCTGCCCAATTATAGAGCAATAATTCTGAGGGTTTGCAACAGTTACTTTTTCTGGCAAGTAAATCCTCTGTTCACCACATATAGGCAGTGTATCTTCTGCCTCTGGACTTTTATTTTTTATAACTTAATTATAACTCAGATTTGTTTCTGATTATATATACTACATCTATATAATAATAAAAGAATTCTTTATTTTTTCTTTGCCACACCTCATGGCTTGTAGGATCTTAGTTCTCTGACAAGGGATTGAGCCCCTGCCCTGGCAGTGAAAGCACTGAGTCCTAACCACTGGACTACCAGGGAATTCCCAAGAATTGTTCTTTAAACTTCTTAAGTTCTCCATCTAGGAAATGGTTTCTTGCTGTGACCTTAATGGTTTTTGAGGGAAATGTGGACTAACAGGTTATCATTGCTACTTAAAAGTAGATGTTTTCTTTTTGCCTCTTTAGCCTTATTTGTAAATATTTGGTGACTCTAACTATAGTGGAGTCCATTCTGGATCATGTAGAATTTTAAAACAAAGATGGATTTTTTGCCCCAGCTCTTTTAAAAATATTTTAATCCTAAAGTAATTGCAAGAAAGAACAATGAATACCCCTGTATTCTTAGCCTAAATTTATCTGTTCCTAACATCTTGCTATGTTAGTTTTACACTATATATTTTTTCTTTTTTCCTGAATCATTAGAGAGTTATTTACAAACATTCAGATTAAGCTCATAATTCAGTTTAATCCAATAAATACTTACGTTTAACCCTGTAAAACAAGGGCATTAATTTCACATGACCACAGTGCAATTATCAAACTCAGGAAATTAATGTCAATACACTGCTCTTCAGAATGATTGCAGTCCTTATTCAGATTTCCACAGTTGTCCCAGTAATGTCTGTTATAACTGGACTTCCTCCTTCCTAAAATCCATTCAAGCATCATGCATTGCATTTAGGTTTCATGTTTCTTTAATTTCCTTTAATGTAGAACAGTTCCCTAGAAAATTGCATTTCTGAAGAATCTAGGCCAGTTATTTTGCAGAATGTCCCTCAGTTTGCACTTGTCTCGTTTTCACATGATTAGATTCAGATTAAACGTTTCTGACGAGAATACTACAGAGAAGGCACAGCATCAGGAGGCATTGCTGTGAGTTGTCCTATCATTGGTGATGCTAAATTGGATCACTTAGTTAAGGTAGGATTTACCAGATTGCCTCACTCTAAAGGTACCTTTTTCCCTTTGTACTTCATAAGTAACCTATGTATTTATTTATTTATTTATTTATTTATTTTGTATTTATTATTTATCTTTGAGACTGTGTGAATATCCTATTCTGGAATTATTCTTCCCTAACAGTGAACCCATTGGTAATTTTTGCATGAATCGGTTATCACTTTGGTGACAGTTACGGTTGCAAATTGTTTTGGTATAAATCTCTTTTTTATAAATTTATTTATTTTTGGCTGTGTTGGGTCTTCGTTGCTGTGCGCCAGCTTTCTCTAGTTGTGGCGAGCAGGGGCTACTCTTTGTTGCGGTGCGTGAGCTTCTCATTGCGGTGGCTTCTCTTGTTGCGGAGCACGAGCTCTAGGTGCACAGGCTTCAGCATTTGTGGCTCACAGGCTCTAGAGCGCAGGCTCAGTAGTTGTGGTGCACGGGCTTAGTTGCTCCGCGGCATGTGGGATCTTCCCGGACCAGGGCTCGAACCCATGTCCACTGCATTGGCAGGCAGATTCTTAACCACTACGCCACCAGGGAAGCCCCCAAATCTCACTTTAAAATGGAATGCTGTGTGCCATGTAGCCGCCATTCTTATCTCTTAAGTCTGCTTTCTAATCTATAGATGGATGAGCAGATAAATGGATGGAGGTATTACACAGATTTGAACCGTTATAATCACACCGAGCATACAATGTGTGGTCTACTTTTTTCACTTAATATTTTCATAAAGCCATGTTTTTACATAGTTAACATGTTTTGATTCTTAAAAGTTTCAGACTCAGAAAACAAGAGCTGAGAAGGCTTACCAATAATTTATTCATAAATGTCAAGTGTCTTATCCTGTTCCCACAGCTTTATTTTAGCAAAGCTGAAATGTGATTTTAGATTATACTCTTCCACTTCCTTTAATCATCATCATTATAATTTGGGGATGCTTTTGAAAACATACCCACATCAGTGGAATTTTTGGAGTGCTTTTGTTTGCTTCAGACAAATTTCTTAAGGAAAAAAACTACTCAAAATTCTGGACAACTGTTTTGAAGAGACTGGCATTATTTAAAATAACCTCCCCAGAGCCTTTTCATCTCTAAGAAAGCAGTGTACTGTTATTAAAGGGGTTTTAAATAGACGTCTCTCAAGGTTCCGCTTTTAGTTTTAGATCACATACTATTACCTAGATTAACATAGCCAGTAATTAGGTAGAATTGTGCTTTTTGTGTGTTAGATGTTTAATGTATAGTACATGTCAGATCCCAGTTGCTGTGATATTCTAGCTCATTTTTAGGCTTAGAATATCAAATAGTGTTTTAATTGTATTTTAACTAGTAAAACGTGTACATTTATATACTTACCATTTAAGCTCATAATATGTTTATGATATGTAAGCTACTATATAGTTGATTACATAGCACTTACTCTGTGCCAACCATTGTTCTAAATGCTTTAGAAATATTAATTGATTTAATACTCTTAAGTCTGCTTATCAATCCTGTAAAGTAAGATTTACTGTTGAGGAAATTGACACACAGACCTCAGTTTAGACTAATGGTAACCTTCCATTAGTCTAAGGATGCAAGAATGCTTTGAATCAGAGAGAGAAAAAAATGTAGTGGTGTTTATGCAGCAAAAGTTAGAGAACATGGACAACTTGTTAAGTGGGAAACCAAAAACTATGCTGCTCTGGAGGGACAGATGGGAGTCTGTGAGAGGTGCACATTGTTGCCAAAAAGAAATTTTTAAATTATTTTTCCTCTTTAATTCTGTACTCACCGAGCAATTCACACTGATTTGTTTTCCCAGAAACATAAATACCTTGGTATGAGAGGTGATGAGGTAATTATAGTTTCCTATAATCCTTATAAATTAACAAATTGAAATTCTTCTCTAAAACTGTAATTTCACGTTAACCTAATTATCCTTGGCTACTTTTCATTTCCGGATGAATTTGTTTGATTTGGCTTGTCAGTGCCAAATTTGTTATTCATTATTATGATGTATTCAGACCACAGGGCTTACAACATTTATTTCTTCTGGTTTATTTGGATATTTTATTGCCTTATTGTTAAATGTCTTATATTTTACACTGTACATCAGATAAGGTGTAGTTAGATGTTTTATTTTACTTTACAATGAACTTGGATACCGAGTACTTCAGGTACATACTTGAAGAAAGGCTCTTGGATTTGCACAGAACACATGCACCATCCTGTATCGTTACTCGGTTGGACAGTAGCATGTAATGTGCAATAGCATACACTCCACAAAATGAAATTTGTACCATTTTCATCAGTTTGATCGGTGCATGATTCCCTTAAGAAAATTAGGAAGCTTAAGACTTCTGTAACCTTTGGTGTAAAGCTTTTAATTTATTTACACATTGCCTCTCAAAGACAAATGTACCATTAAGAGGATATAATAGAAATGGAAAATTAGGCCCAGGAAGGGTGGCTACAACATATGGCAACTGCAAAAGTCAAGAAACTTTTAATTTAAGCTCACAAAGACTCTACCTGATTATATATTTTAAACTTTTATTTTGTAGGTTCCTCCTCTTTTTTTCTTTTTTTTTCTTTGTATTGTGGAGAATTTCAAACATACAGTAGACAGAAGAGTATAATGAATCCCATGCATAGATCACCCAGATTCAACATTTATCAATATTTTCCCAATCCTGTTTCATCTATACCTCCACTTACTTCCCAGACATCAGATATTTTCATCCCTGAATATTTCAGTCATTCATATATTTTTACAAGTTATTTGAATCAAGAAAGTGAAGTTCACATATTTGTGACTGATAAGTCTCATGACTTTCAGTCTATAGGTTTTCTTCCCATCTCTTGTTTTTTTCTTTTTTGTGAAATTAGGTCATTTGTCCTGTAGAATTTCCTGTCTGGGTTATGCTGGTTATTTCCTCATAGTATCATTTTTCACATTCTTCTGAGTTCATATTTCCTCTAAATTGATACTTGGATGTAGAAATTTTATGAGATGCTGGTTCCTTTGGACTGCAGAGTACAATTTTAAATAAGCTACTGAACCATTTCACGATACCGTAAGTAAGTATAAATTAATATGTTTACTTATATGATGGGTAAGTGTGTGTTTAAATTGATCATGTTTCAAAAACTATATGTTTATTCCCTAGGATTTCAAAGGAAGTTTTGTCTATACCTACACCTTTAATAGGTCGTACTGTTTCCGGTTGTAGTCTTTTTTTTTTTTTTTTTTTTTAATTTATTTTTGGCTGCGTTGGGTCTTCATTGCTGTGCGTGGGCTTTCTCTAGTTGCAGCAAGCGGGGGCTACTCCTTGTTGCGGTGCGCGGCTCTAGGCTCGTGGGCTTCAGTAGTTGTGGCTTGAGGGCTCCAGAGCGCAGGCTCAATAGTTGCGGTACACGGGCTTAGTTGCTTCGCGGCATGTGGGATCTTCCCGGACCCGGGCTCGAACCCATGTCCCCTGCATTTGCTGGCAGATTCTTAACCACTGTGCCACCAGGGAAGCCCCCTGTTGTAGTCGTGATGCTGTGTATTTCTCTGACATACTTCTGTTGGCAATGCCTGATTGCATTTGCTATAGGGTGGAATGTCTCTGGAAATGTCTGAAGGGTCAGTTTTCTTACCTGGTCTCTATTATAGATTTTATAGCCACTTTTGCTTCAAATGTCTGCTTTTTTTCCTTCTAATTCTGTAGTTTTCCTTTATATAGTATGACAGAGAAGGCCACGGGGAACTTTTAGATCTTTTAAAGAATCAATATTAATATTTTAGGTTTTGTGCAAATATACTGAGACCCTGAGGGAAACATCAATTAGGACCTTAGGTGTTTGGTTAAAAGGCTTAGGCCTTTCTTGCTGAGCCCCCGTGCCAGGGCAAATTGGATTATGTTCAGGAAGAGGCAAGGGATCAACCTGTGTTAGGAGCTGTTAGCAGATGAATAGGAAGATGACACAGAGGACATGTTCATTAAATAATTACTGAGTGATTGGAGAAGACAGCTTGAGTGGGAAATAACTACATGATGAAAGAAAAGTTCCCACAAACCAGAAGCTAAGTAAGGAACCAAGGTATTGGTTAGACACAAGCATAAAGTCAGGGGGGAAAAGATAAGGAACTTCACCTAAGAGAGGAGATTCCTCACCTGACCCCCCTGCCAGTGGGAAAACGAACTTCCATCCAAAGGAGATGCTCAGCCCATCTCCTTTCCCCACAGGCGTCATCAGCAAATGGGCTGTATTGCAAACCCGCAACTCATAAGACTCTTTTATGGAATTATTAAACATAAAAAGCAGAAGGTTTTTTGTTTTGGGGGGGATTTTTTAGTCAGAAAAGTGGGGAGAGGTGTTGCTTTTATTGTCTCCATAAATATTTATCGAGCACCTGCTAAGGGGAGTACAAAAAGTGGGAGAAAAATTTCTGCCTTTTATGTGCTTACTATCTGGCAGAGGAGACCTCAAAGCAAAAGCAAATAGCAATACAAGTTCCCCTTTGCACGCCACATGAGTGTCACTAAGGAGCAGTGCTTCTGTAGTTCTATTCAAGAAACCTACAGCAGTGCTTCCCAAGCTTTAGGCTTCATGAATCAGTAAAATGTCCAGAAGATTTTGGGATCTGACATAAGGTTGCCAAGTTTTTCTGCTAATTAACTTATAAGAAGTACTCGTATGTTGTCCTAATTTTTCTCAGTTCACCTCAAACCTGTGCCAACAGTCATAGGGCATCTGTGTTTTACAGTCATGAAAATAAACAGGTGTGGGCAACAAAGGAAGGACGATTGTTGGAAGTTTACATCTTCCATCCCTCCCCACTGCTGACCACCCAAAGGCGGGGATGGGGCCCAGTCACTGCTATTTGAGCAAAAGTGGCCCAGTCCTTGGTTTGGTTCCAGGACTTCTCCCAGAGTTTTTGTTAGCAGTTAGGAGAATCACCCACCTAGGAGTACAGGTTATCCAGAGAAGGTTAAGAATAAGTTTGGTTTCTTCAATTTAAGTGACCTCAATGCTCAAAGCATTCATTTTTAACCTGAGCTAAGACCCTGATCACACTTGGTTGGGGTTCTCATTGAAAGGCAAGCATCCTTTCACTTAACACCCTTAGTGGGAGTTACCAGTTGTTGGTGCTGACTGAGTGCAGTGGTGATAGAAATGCAAACAGGTCCGCTCAGTGAGGCTGGTGACTCTGAATACAGACCAGAGGACGCCAGCTTCTGTCTTTGTAAATGCTGAGCACTCATTCAAATGCAGAATATTCCACTTTTAGCTAGGAGCTGAGAAGTAGTAGATTTACAGACCTCTCATTCTTGGTCACCCTTGGGGGCGGAAATCACTCTGTTATAATGCACATAATTTAACACATATTCCCCTGGATTTAGCCTCAGTCTTCTGGCTGACGACCCTCAAATTTTTATCTCCAGCTCTGACTTTCCCACTAATTCCCAGATTCGCATTTCCATCGCCTAATTAACATCTCAGATTAGATATCTCAAGTTTAACATAGCCAAAATGGAACTCTTCATTTCCCCCCACATCTTTTTCCTCCTGCCTGGACTTCTGGGGACTTGGAACCACACTTCCCATCCGTCAGAAGTGCCCTCAGCCTTCCCTATAAAATATGTCAGCGCGCCTTGCCTCCGTGTCCACTGCAGCCGTCTTTCCGCATCTCCGTCATCTCTCACCCTCCCCACTGCAGCAGCCCCTGTCTCATCTGCTCACTTGCCCTCTGCCTTTTCTCCTATCCGTTCTCTCCAGGGCAGTGAAAGTGATCCCAAAACGTAAGTCAGATTGCTGCACACCGCCCTTTAAAAAAGCTTTTACTGATGTACTGATAAATGCTACACTGTGGATGAACCTAGAAAACGTTATGCTAAGTGAAAGAAGCCAGTCACAAAAGGTTATTTAATGTATGATTCCATTTATATGAAATGTCCAGAATAGTCAAATCCATGGAGACAGAAAGCAGATTAGTGGCGGCCAGAGGCTGCGGGTGGGCGGGTGAGCGGGTGGAGGGAGGAGGGAGGAATAGGAATTCACATTACAACGGTGAATTCTATGTTATGTGAATTTTACCCAGTTTTTTTTTTTTAAAAACTCCAATGGCTTCTTATTGCAGCCTTTAAACTCGGACTCCTTACCATAATCCGCAAAGCCCAGCACGGTGGCCCCTGACCCATTCCTTACACTGCTCTGAGCAGCCCTGCCCCGCCTGCCTCCAGTCCTCTGTTCCTGCTGGCCCCCCACCTGCTGTTGTGTCTCCAGCCCCACCACAGGGCAGGCTCCTTCTTAGCCTTTGGGTCTCTACCTTTGAGAAGCCTTTCCTGCCCATTCTATCTCTGCATCAGCTCTTTGCTTCCTTCCTTGCACTGATCATGTTACCTGCTTGTTTGCTTGGGTTTTCTGTTGCCCCCCATTAAACTACATGAGTTCATGAGGGCAGGACCAAGTCTGTCCTGTATTTCCAGAATCTAGACAGCGCCTGGTTACTTGCAGTCTAGAAATTTACAGAATGAATGGGAAAAAAAACTATTTTTTGAGTGTGGAGTAAATGAATGAATGAAGCTTCGAATGTTAAGAATACAGGACCCTTTCTTTGAACTTTGTAATAGGGAAAAACACACATAGTACCTACATGAGGTCTTATGGGCAGGAATTGGAGAGTGTTTGTATGTCAAGCAGGTGTTTCTCAGGAGACTAATTGGTGCTCAGGACTTGGCTAAAAGCTGCTGGTGACAGAATGTAAAACTTGGCCTGCCTCTGAGGAATGCACAGCTTCTTCAGCAGCGAGCCCTCTTTTAGCACAAATACTAATTCAGGAAAAATACAAGTGTTTACAGGCTTCATTTTTTTTCCCTCTCAGTCAAGATGACATGAGCTTTACTGAATGCTGTGAAAAGAGACCAGATATTCTTACAATGAGATAACCTAGTTTATTGACTAGAAGAATCTCATCAAAGAAAATTGTGCCCTGTTACCAGGAAAGCAATTGGGTCTGCGCTGAGCAAGCAGCTTTCTAACCTTCTTACCTTATTTTTGGATTGTGCTTTAGTTCATCCTATGACCTTCAATGCACTAGCTCATTTTTTCTTTTAATTAACTTCTCCAGGTGAGTATTCCCATTATTTCCACTTTGCAGATGAGGAAACTAAGGCTCAGAGAGACCAGATGACTTGGCCTAGAGTCGCGGCTTAGCTGAAGCACTAGAGCCAAATGTCTTCACACTCTGTTTAACTTTGAGCGAGTTACTCAGCCTTACTAAGCTCCCTTTCCTTGCTTTGCTCCAATCTTATCCTATCTACCTGGGGGATTGCAGTGCAAATTAAATGAAATAATTAATGCATAGAAAATGCCTGGCTATGGTCATAAGCCTTTAATCAGGTTTGCTATTATTACGATTTTTCTCCATTTAATGTCAGGTTGACACTGCCCTTGCAAGGTGGCCTGGAGGGGACTGAGGTCCCCTTCTGTCTGCTCTACATCCAGGTTTCCTGAAAGACCAGAGACCTGGCCACTGGAGCTGAGCGCTGGGATCCAAGGGCCAAGAAAGCCACAAACATGGGTCCTTCCAGCCTCTCCTTACGTGCTCTTCATACCACACACGTGCTCACACACACAGATGCTCAGTGCGATGGAATTTCCAGATTGGACAGGAGAAAGGAATGTATACTGAGACCCGCAATAGCCAGAAAACTAATTCAGCCTGGCTCCATTCCCAGGGCCAGGCATCCCTGGTGTCATCCAGACCAGATTCCACACCCAGTCACCTCTGACCAACCACCCAGCCGCTTGGCTCTTCTCCCAGAACCATCCTCTCTCGGGGCAGAGTGTGCATTAGCAAGACTCAGAGGGCAGGGGGTGAAAGGGCCCAGAGAAGAGAGAAGGAAAGAAGGCCCTCTCCCCTCCACCACAAACCCCCTCAGGCCGATTCTCTGGGACCACAACACTTTAGCCAAGGCTGTTTGGAGGCAGAAGCTCTGCTCACCCCATCCCCGCAATGGATAATGGAAAATTAAAGCAATTCTGGAGATAAAAGTAGTTCTTCAAACCCTCCTTCACATTTTAGGTGAATGAGGGTTGTCTCTGTTCTCTACTTTGTGCAGCCATGGCAACCAGGTATCTTTAAACTTTCATGTTTCTCGAAGCCTTGAGCCCCTTAATAAAGAACAGCTAATCTTTATGCACTTTCACGCTCTTATCCATGCAGAACACTCTCCGCCCTGTGCCCTGGGTGTTGCCCTTTGCGGTAACCATATACCCTGTTGTTTCACATAAAATGAGCTCAGCAGTTTTTTGTGTTTTGTTTTTAATTTATTTTTGGCTGCATTGGGTCTTTGCTGCTGCGCGCAGGCTTTCTCTAGTTGCGGCAAGCAGGGGCTACTCTTTGTTGCTGTGCGCGGGCTTCTCATTGCGGTGGCTTCTCTTGTGCCGCACAGGCTCTAGGTGCGCGGGCTTCAGTAGTTGTAGCACGCAGGCTAAGTAGTTGTGGCTCGCGGGCTCTAGAGCGCAGGCTCAGTAGTTGTGGCGCATGGGCTTAGTTGCTGTGCGGCATGTGGGAACTTCCCGGAGCAGGGCTCGAATCCATATCCCCTGCATTAGCAGGCGGATTCTTAACCACTGTGCCACCAGGAAAGCCCGAGCTCAGCAATTTTATTTTTCCCTTTAGAAATCTCCAATGAAGGGAGTAATTCTGTAGCATTTTGATTGCTTAAAAACTGGCTTATAAAATTTAAAAAGTGTTTTAAAGAGGTAGTCCTGTGCACCTTAATATTAAAATGTAGTGCTGTCTTATTGATTATTCCCTTGTAAATGAATCAGTGTTTAACTACAAAAGTGGGTGGAAAGTATGGATGATTGCCCCCTCCAAACTGATACTGTTTTGCTTTAAGACCAACATATGATCTCAAGATAATTTTAATTTAGAATTTTAAAATATAATTTAGGCTTTCACTACAAAATACATTGCAAGGGTGTAATAGAGAGGGGGAAGGGTAACCTATAAACTTAGAGACATAAAAGATATGTCAATTTAGGGCTTCCCTGGTGGCGCAGTGGTTGAGAATCTGCCTGCCAATGCAGGGGACACGGGTTCGAGCCCTGGTCTGGGAAGATCCCACATGCCACGGAGCAACTAGGCCCGTGAGCCACAACTACTGAGCCTGCGCGTCTGGAGCTTGTGCTCCGCAACAAAGAGGCCACAACAGTGAGAGGCCTGCGCACCGTGATGAAGAGTGGCCCCCACTTGCCACAACTAGAGAAAGCCCTCGCACAGAAACGAAGACCCAACACAGCCAAAAATAAATTAATTAATTAAATTAAAAATATATATAAAAAAAAAAGATATGTCAATTTAAACAAACCTAGACAATGTATGACATATATAAAACAAAGAGAAGGTTGGTCTCTGATTAGAGATACTTGATGATAAAAGGACTTATTCTTGATTTTGTTTTAGGTGCTTTATGTTTTCAGAAGGGAAGTTCCTGTCTTTTAGAGCTATATATACTAAAATATTTATGTAAGAAATTATATGATTTCTAGTATTTGTCTCAAAATAATATGGGAGAGGGGAAAGTGGGGGGTGTTGGAGGAAACATACTTGGCCATGAGTTTGATGATTGTTGAAGCTACAGATGGGTTCGTGGGAATTCGTTATACTAGTCTCTCTACATTTGAAATTAATTTCCCATAATGATTTAAAGAAGAAATTAAATATACACACACATTCAGTCAATACAAAATACTTTCTAAAGATAGGGTTTTTCTGGCTTATTCTATTCTGTTTGTAAAAAATGTGTTGAAATGGCCAATTGGTCCTGCCCACAGCAGAGAGGTTGGGACCTAGTGAAATCCTGATTAGAGGTCAAGTTTTGAGAGCTATTTATTTTGTATTTTTAAGTGAATGAATCACACCTGAATTTCTAATTTTTATGAGTATATAAAACTTCACTATAAATAGTGCTTTAATTTAATCTTTTCTCCCCCCCCTCCCCTTTATGTTCACCATAACCCTTTGAGGAATGTGGACACTAAAAACTCAACGAAGAAGCAAACAGGATGAGCTGAGTGACCTGTGCAGGGTAACTAACCCAACTCCAGGGGTGCACTGGGCCTGGCTGCCTCCATGGGGCCCACCTGGTGAGAGGGGACTGAGAGAATGGAGTAAACCATTGGTAAAAGAATGTATCTGTAGGGCGATGATTGTTTTGTAATGTGTAGAAACATTGAATTGCTGTGTTGTGCCCAAGGAACTAACATAGTGTTGTAGGCCAATTATACTTCAAAAACAAACAGAAAAAGAGATCAGATTTGTGGTTACCAGAGGCGGGCAGGGGCTGGGATGGGGAGGTGTTAGATGAAGGTGGTCAGAAGGTACAAACTTCCTGTTATAAATAAGTACTGTATCTGTAATGTACACCATGATTAACATAATGAACACTGCTGTGTGTTATCTATGAAAGCTGTTAAGGGAGCAAATCCTAAGAGTTCTCATCACAAGGGGGGAAAAAAAGGATGTATCTGTAGGAACTGGACCAAGTTGTCTTCCAGGGCAGCATGTGTTAACAGAAAGGTATTATGGGATGCCTTAGCCCTTCTTTGCAAACCCCAGTTCTCAGTCGTTATGGAACTTGAGGCAAGTCACTTAAACTCTAAGACTCAGTTTCCACATCTGGAAATGGGATAACAAGATTTGCCTTGCAGGTTGCTTTGATGCTCTCTGCAGTGAATAAGCGCCTGGGGCGCTGTAGGCTCTGTGTGATTGCTGGCTGGCATCTGAATGTGATTAGGTGTTTGGGGTTCAGACTGTTTTACAGCCAGTGTTTCAAACAAGTGGTTTTGATCCCAGGCTATTTCTCCTTTAGCACATATTAAGTGAGTGCCTACTCGTGCTAGGCATAATTCTGGGTGTTCGGGATACAACGATTGAATTAAATAAACATGGGTCGTGGCTCCCACAGAGCTTACAGACTAGAGATTAGCCCACAGGAGCACCTGAAATAGAGTGTTGATAGTATAGGACTATCAGCTTGCCTTCGTCTTCACAGTTCTGTGGGAAAATGCAGGCCCCATTCCTACTTCAGTGATGGGAGAGCACATCTCACCTCACCCTGCACTGCAGAGGGCTAGCTGTTGGCTCCTGGGAAGGTGAGATGGCCAGGGAGCTCCATGAAAGAGTTGGGACAAGTAGAGGGTGTCAGAATCAGGGCAAAGGAAGTTGCATGGGGGCAGGGCCACATTAGGCAGACTGATGGATACCCCTAGTTCCAATATTTGGAAGGGACTTGGTTTGAGAAGAATCCTTCATCTTGAAAACAGGCTCCCTCCCCCCATGTGGATAGTGGGCAGGTTAGAAGTAAAATACAAGATAGCCACATCTCAGAGGTTTCCAGGGTTAAGAGAGAGCACTGGTCCCTTGAACCACTGTCCTCAGGATGTCTTTGGAACATCATTGGAATAGGATTGTCCTTGGAATTATGCTGGGTGTCATTCCTGCCGTTGGCGGGACGCAGAGGTGATTGGCAATGTCAAAAATGGTGTCAACTTTGTCACAAAGGGGTCATCTGTGCTGCGGTGCCCTAGGGGTGCCCACCTTCATGCTACAGGCCCTCTCTGAATTCACCAAGGAGTGAACTGCTGGGGGGACTGAGGGTCAAATGGTCCCAAAGTGTTCTGCATGGAGGACTCTCCCAGTGGGCATTCATCCCCAGACCCTTAGTCTGGAAGGAGTCATAGAACACATATAGAGGAATCTCTGAGAGGCTTCAGGCTGTAAATATCTTTTCTGGAATTGCTTTTCTCATAGGAATACATTTCCCTCTCATGGCCAACAATTTTCCTTCTGACTCTCACTGAGTTTGGAAAAGCTGGAGGTTGGGCCAGGAGAGAGAACCTACAGGTGTTGCTGATGCAAGTAAGGACTTAGGGCAGTTCCAGGATAGATGCTCAGAGGACCCCCAATGTGAGGGTGCTGAGCTGGGCCAAGGGCTGGGACAGGAATGAGGTTAAGACCATTGCGATTCCGTAAGGAAGACACAATTTTGTGTTCATTGGAGCTTGTGGTTGAAAACCAGGGAACTGGCCTAGGTGTAGAGGTCAGGACCAAAGTGGAGTCAGATGCAAGAAAGAAGGAATCGTAGAAGGTAAATTACATCAAAAGCACAAATGGATCCAGGATTTCTCCACCATCTTCACCTGGCGATAGTCTCCTTGGGGTCTTACCTGTCTTCTATTCAGCTGGATAAGCCATTCAAGTGCCTGTTGATTGGAATCTGCTAGTATTAAGAGACCACTTTTCATTTAATCTTCTTGTGTGATTTGGAAGTCCTCAAAATCCTTACAGCTCAAAGCATGGCAGCAGATCAGCAGTGGCAGTATCCCCTAGGGAGCTGGAAATCGAGAACTGCTTCACTCCTGATCTGTGTACAGGCTCAGAATCTGCATTTTTAACAAGACCCTCAGAATATAATGGACAGATTTCTTCAGGGAGACCCTATGTGATTTAGTGTTGGCATTTTCATACGCTGTTGTTGTATAGTCTTTCTGGAGGATAGTTTATCAATATGCATCAAAAACCTTAAAATTTGCATATCTTTTAATCCAACAATTGTATTTCTAGGAATTTATCAGAGATGGGTACAAAGATGTATGTGAAGAGGATGTTCATCATAGTGTGACTTTACAGTAGCAAAAAAGCATAAACAGGCTAAATAGCCAGCTATAGAGCAGTAATAATTCATAAAAAGACATTCTATGCAGCCATTAAAATCACTTTGTTGGACTTCCCTGGTGACGCAGTGGTTAAGAATCTGCCTGCCAACACGGGGACACAGGTTCGAGTCCTGGTCCACATGCTGCGGAGCAACTAAGCCCGTGCACCACAACTACTGAGCCTGCGCTCTAGACCCCGTGAGCCACTGAAGCCTGTGTGCCTAGAGTCCGTGCTCCGCAACAAGAAGCCACTGCAATGAGAAGCCCGTGCACCCAAACAAAGAGTAGCCCCTGCTCACCGCAACTAGAGAAAGTCCGTGTGCAGCAATGAAGACCCAACACAGCCAAAAATAAATAAATACACTTATTAAAAAAAAAAATAACAGGAAGATTGCAGATTTGGGAGGTTTTCTTCTAGCCACAGAACAAAAACTCTTTCTCCTTCTCTATGTCCCTCCATGCTACCCTCAGTCACTCTCCTCTCTCCTCCTTTTTTTTTTTTTTTTCTCCTCCTCCTTTTTAAATCAAAGCAGTCAAGGATACTAGCTTCTGCCGCCTTCAACATGGCCATCGGAATGCATCTTCCATACTGCATGACTTTGTTTCAAGTTCTTTCTCTTTTCCCATGGCTGGCCAGAAAAGACAAACTCATTTGGATTCGCTAATAAATGTCTTCTTCTAAATAGCATATACCACAGGGAGAGTGAAGGGGCTATTAGTCATTCAAGTAGGATAGTGGGGAAAGTACTAGATGAAAAGTCATGGGGTACTCATTTTAGCACCACCACGATATCAACAAACTTGAGCAATTCACTTCTCAGTGCCTTAATTTTCCATCTTCAAAAGAAGCTAACTAAACCATTCTTAACTTATTAGCTCATAGATCTGTTGGGATAATCAAAGGTGATAACTTGCCAGCAGGTACCTTGTATGTAGTGTCAGTTGCCACACACGTGCAAGGTTTTATTTTTATTTTATTTATATTAGTACCTCATTTCATCAGATTGCTTTCTTAACACAGCAAAGCACATGTGTAGGAGACACTTTGCAGTGTGCAGCCGCATGACAAGTGGGCAAAGTACATAAGGAGCATGGTACCGAATAGAGGGCTTCACCAGGTCACAATGCGTGTATGGAGGGGAGCTTGTGTCAGGAGGTCCAGTGTAAAGAGAGGAAGGAACTGGGTAACAAAAGTGTGACGCGGCTGTGAAGGTTTGGGGCCTGGGGAGATTGCCGCTGGTCAGAAAGAGGAGTGCCACTTCTGGTAAGGAAATTGAAAACGGGACAGGGCTTGAGGAAATAGAGGTCAAGGCATAGAAGTCTGGGTGACAGGGTTGTGCAACCTCAGGCCCAGAGGAACTGGTTCACGAGAGCCAAACTCAATCACAGTTTGCTCGCAGGGTTGTGAGTCTACAGGTCAGGCCCAGGCAGAGGGACTCGGTGATGGAGATCAAACCCCAGATGCAGAATGACTGCTCAGCACCAATGATAGCAACTACTCAGCTCTGTACTTTACGTGCATCATCTCATGTGTGGACAACAGCCCTGTGGAGATGGTCCCACATCCCACAGCTGAGGAAACAGGTTCGGAGATGCAGGGTGACTCACCTGTGGTCACTCCGCTGAGTGGCTGGGTCCAGGACTGTCTGACTCCAACATCAAAGACATGGGCATCAGAGATGGGAGAGAGGGCGAGTGAGGGGTGCAGAGGGAAGAAGCTGCAAAGCTAAGCTGACCTCATCCCCACCAGCCCTTTCTGAAAGTTGCTCACACATGGGCAAGACTGAGTCCCGCGGGCGGGGACCCCACAGAGCCACACCATTCTCAGCACAAGAAACCATTTAGAACAAACCCCAACTCAGACGATCATTTTGGCATTTTTCCAGCAATGCTTAGGAAGTCAGCTGCAGGGAAAACCTGGACAATGCCAGTAAGGCTGGAAATTTCTATAAGCAAAGGCTATTTTGCAAGAAGACTGGGTAACAAGATGGGGAAAGGCTTATAACATGATGTTAGGAAAAGTAGGATATGTGATTACTGTTTTGTATAAAAGTGCATAGAGACATATATAGGAAAGGTAATGGATTCCTAGGTGCTGGATAGTTTTTTTTTCTTACTTGTTTTCCAGATTTTTTATAATGTATTATATTTTAAAAAATTATAATCACGAAGATTATATGAACACATGAGTAATGTTTATGAGTCACTTAGGAGCCTGCTCTTTTAAGCAGGATATGTAATAGAATGAGGATATGTAATTAAGAACTGTGCACAGTGATGTATATATAGTTGTTGGCACATAGTAATTGCTCAATAAATAAGTAATAGGAGTGACTGCATAACTCTGGAAATACTGCTAAGGTGGTGGGATTAGGGATGAAGTTTTTTCTTTGTTTGAAATTTGCTTTAACGTTACATTGGCTTCAAAAACCATAAAGCAACCTAACCCGGGCTTCCCTGGTGACACAGTTGTTAAGAATCTGTCTGCCAATACAGGGGACATGGGTTCGAGCCCTGGTCCAGGAAGATGCCACATGCCATGGAGCAGCTAAGCCCACGTGCCACAACGACTGAGCCTGCACTCTAGAGCCCGTGAGCCGCAACTACTGAGCCCGCATGCCACAACTACTGAAGCCCGCGCGCCTAGAGCCTGTGCTCCGCAACAAGAGAAGCCACCGCAATGAGAAGCCTGTGCACCGCAACGAAGAGTAGCCCTCACTCACCATAACTAAAGAAAGCCTGTATGCAGCAATGAAGACCCAATGCAGTCAAAAATTTTAAAAATAAAATAATAATTTAAAAAAAAGAGATCAGGGGAAGAAAAAGAGTAAGATCAGAGTCACTTATTCCCTCGGCTTCCTCCTTAAGAGCTTACCTTGCTTTGGCTGTCCCTCCATGGAAGGTGCCTTACAAGACAACTTTCTGCACACAGCTCTGCTTCCAGCTTCTGGGAATCTTTCCCTCCTCCTGTCCCTTCAGCCCGGAGGAAGTAACAGTTGAACTGTTAACCAGCCCCAGGAGTACTGGGCTGCCCCTCAAGGTATCCCGACGCCATGCCCAGCCTTGGGTAGATAGTCCATTTCTCAAACCTCCTTGCCTGGTCCTAGTTCAAGCATGCCACCTGTTTCCTGCTAGAACCCAAGCACCGTGTTTTTTACCACCACACCATTCTCAAGCTACAGACAGGGTCACGTGAAGATTAACTGTATCGTGTGGGTTCCCACTTATGCCTACTGTTGGGAAAGGACCTCCAGCTGCCTCAAAGTCTCAGTGGGCTCTTTCCGAGCACCCCCCAGACGGTGTGCACACATGCTCGCCAGCAAGCTCTGCCTTCTTCTCGAGGCGTCTGCTGTTTCCTCCACCTTGGCTGCTTTCAGTGATACCTGCTGCCTGTGAAGAAGGTGTGGGATCTCCTCTTGCCATTTTATCTGATACCCACAGTCAGGAAAGTATCACACAGGCCCTGCCGTCTTCACAAGATGCTCCGCTGCGGCCTCCCTTGGATGCGGTCGCTCCTATGGTATATCCATCGGGTTTCTACCAGAGAAGCACAACCAGTAGAAGAGGTGTCTGTATAAAGAAATCTGTTGGAAGGAATTGGCTCACGTGGTCGTGGGGGCTGACAAGTCTGAAATCTGTAGGGCAAGCCAGGCTGGAAACTCTTGGGCAGGAGCTGATGCTACAGTCCACAGCCACATTTCTTCTTCCTCAGGGAAATCTCAGTTATTAAGGCCTTTCAACCGATTAAATGAGGCCCACCCAGATTATCAAGGATAATCTCCTTTAGTTAAACTCAGTTGATGGTAGATGTCAATAATCACATCTACAAAACACCAGCAACACTTAGGTGAGTGTTAGACTGAATAACTGGGTCCGATAGCTTAGCCAGGTTGATACGTGAAACTGTCACGCGTGAATACCACCCACATCAGTGCGCAGGAGGCCAAAGTTGCATTAGTGTTCTCTGGCAAACTCAGCAGGCTGAAGCGTGCTGTCTGCCATGATAAGTCCATGTAGACGTGGGGAGCGAGGCCACTCTCCCTACTTTACCAAAATACTTTGTCACATGGACAAAGTGAAAGGGAACATGATTGCTTCTGGTCCTATGTCTTATAGACTTTGTGCTGGAAACGGCTCTTCCAGATTTTGTTCATATATAGCCTAGAAACTGAGACAGTTCAGACCGGGGACGCTGGGTTCCAGGTGGCTGGGTCAGGGACCACACAGGTAAGAGTGACAAGCACCACGTCTACACTCTATCACCTGAAGCTCATTCAGGTGCCAGGTTTGCCTGCCTGAAGCCATCTTCCCCTAGGATGCATTCTTTCCCAGGAAATAACTCGTTCTGCAGGCGACGAGACTCCAGGGCTGCACGCCCTGGCGTGCCTGCATTCCAGGACCCCAGGGGCGCCCACCCCAAAGGGGAGGGGAAGCTGAAAAGGAACTCCAAATGAAAATATCACAGAAAAAGGAAGACTTGTGAAAAAGCATTAGCCAATGAGTATTTTTAATCAGAAAAGAAATAATAACGACAATAAGAAGGGCTATGCAACAATCCAGAATTTGTTGACAGAATTTCATGACAAAATGGCAAATGCTAAAGAGGACCTAAAACCAACACAGCGGCTGCAAAGAAAGAGCAGAATTCTTGCAAAATAACAATGAATCAATGGTTTGACCCGTTAAAATGTCCTCCTGCCCAACTCTCAGGCAGGGCTCCTCCTGGGAGGTGCCCCAGCCCCACCCTGTGCACCCTGCCTCTCTCCAGGTAAGGTGAATGCATTCTCTCCCATCTGCTTCGTGGCTTAAGGGGTTAAGGAGTGCCTCTCACACCTGGAATCTTCACTTAATGGAGAAGCATTAGAATCATTACACCTAAAAACAGGTATAAAAAGATGTATAATTAAGAGCTTGTGAAAACACACACACAACACGCACATTAATCACATCCTTGTATATACAATTATTGTTTTTTTCTGGAAGAAAGCCCAAGAAGCTGTTTGCCTTTAGGGAGAGGGATAGGTGGTAGGGAAGAAAGATTTTACTTTTCACTTAGCTTTTATCTGTAACCTTTGAATTTTAAAACCTGTACATATACTGATTTTTTTTTATTGGAGTATAGTTGGTTTACAATGTTGTGTTAGTTTCAGGTGTCCAGCAAAATGAATCTGTTATACATACACATATATCCGCTCTTTTTATATATTGAATTTTTGTAAAGTGTAAAACCAAGATGCCCTAACATAGTGTGGTTTGATTAATTTAATTAACAATTTGGTGCATGCCATAGTAGAAGTGCTTGCCATAATATTCTAAGAAGGAAAAGTAAGATACATAAGAATTGGGAAGAAAGAAATACATATAAGTTATGAAAACAAAAATTGGGAAAACAAAAATGCCTTACACGATGTCTAAGTTATTTTAGAGAGTAATTAGAAAAATGTTTCAAACACTAGTAAATCTTTTTATCCCTTGGCCTATGCATTATTGGTCAGGACTCCTTTGGTTGCAAGTGACGGAAATCCAATACAGACTGGCTCAAACAAAAGGAGTTTATCCAAACGAGCTGATTCTGGATCCAGGAGCTCAAAGCAGGACCCCAGGGGTCTGAGCTCCTCAGCAATCCCTGACTCTGGCTTTGTTCTCTGGCAGCCTTCCTCCCTCGCTCTGCTGGGGAAGAAGCCCTGCCAGTGCCATGCTAACAAGAGCTGCATAACTCTAGTCCTTAGATGGACTCTCAGAATCCACAACAGTTCCCCAGAAGGACTCTGATAGATCTGCCTAGGTCCTATGCCCATCACTGAGAAGCCTCATGTTCAGATATGGGATACTCTAATTGGCAAAGACAATCTATGTGGTGACCAGACTGGTTTGTTTCTTCCTGGACACAGGAGGAGACTACCTTTCCCAGGTGCCCTCATAACTACAGGAAGCATGTACCAATTCTAGCCAATGAAATGTGGCTGTAAGAGAGACATACAACTTAGGAGTTAACTCCTAAAATGTACCCTCTTCCCCTGCTCATCAATGGTGGATGCATGCACAGGGCTAACCAAGGGCTCCAAGGAAGCCCTACAGAACACTGAAGACACTAAAAGGAAGGCACTTGTATTTCTGAATTTCTGCTTATAGAAGAGCCTCCCATGTTCCACCCCCTCTGCCTTCCAAAACCCTCATCAAGTTATGATATCACCAAGAAATAAACTCAGACTGTGTTAAACCACTGAAATTTGTGGCTTCTTGTTACCAATCTACTATGAACAAGTTGGCTCAAACGCCCACCCCTGAGACAGGACAGGTGGGGACTTTTACTTAAAAGCACATAAGAACCATAAAGTGGAGGAGAGGGTGTTCCCAATGGAAAGGGGTGCGTGTCAGACAAAAAAGGAATAGATGAACACCTCAACCCAATCATCTCAAGTTTGAGAATTCATCCCAAGGAAATAATCCAAGAGGAAACTAAAGTAATTTTGGAAAAAGAAAATGTTTATTGCAGAGCTTTTTTTTTTTTTTTTTTTTTTTTTTGGCCACGCGACTTGCGAGATCTTAGTTCCCCAACTAGGGATTGAACCCAGACCCTGGCAGTGAAAGTGCCGAGTCCTAACCACTGGACCACCAGGGAATTCCCTGCGGAGCTATTTATAATAGCATCAGATTGGCCATGTCCCCAGAGCTAAAAACCTGGAAGCAACAAAGCAAAATATGGTCTGTCAGTATACTGGATCCCATTGATACATGGAACCGTTATAGGAAATAATGTTAAACAAATGCCAAGAACAAAAGGATTGAGTTCTCTCCTTATTCCTTGCAAGGGTGCTGGGGCTCAGACTCCCCTGGCAGCTGAATGGAGGAATTGAATCCTCAGAACCAGGGGTCTAAATCAGGGAGTCCTCACTGAATCTGAAGGAGGAGGCTGAGCCAGAAATTGTACAGGAGCCCTGGGGCTCACATTCATGGGAAGAGCCTCCAGAAGGGACATGGGATCAAGGTTCAGAACCAGAGAGAGGAGAGAAAAGTTTGAGCAGATGAGGATCAAACTGGGGAAGGAGGGGAAGCAAGCACCCTGAGGGCATCAGGGGTGCCGTGCTGTCAGATGGTGTTTAGGGCTGACTTTTGGCGGTGGCTGGGCTTGCCCAGTCTTCTAAATCCCCTTGATAGGGCAGGGCAGGGCATCCCTTCACTCACCCAGCAGAATGTCTTAGTCTTTCCAGAGGAGTGCTTGAAGGGGAGATGGGGGCCATAATCCTTCTGCCAGCTCATACCCTTTCGTTAGCACCAAACGTTGGAGCTGGTCCTGAGGCAGTTGGGGGTCAGCATTTCCTGCACCACATGTCACACTTGACCCTCTTGACTTGTCTGGACTGCTAGTGTGGGTATGGAGGGTGGTCTGGGGTAGAAGAGAGTAGTTGAGGACAGAGTGGATCTGCGTGAATGGAGAGCAATGCCACGGCTCTGCAAGAAGTGGCATTTCCATCTTCAAGGCCAGGTGGCACGTATATGGCAGGAATCAGTACTTCTTACATGGGAACCACTCACAGGTGGGCAGAGCCCTGTGGTAGGCAGAATAATGACTCCCCAAAGATGTCCATGTCCTGTAAATATGTTTGTTACATGGCAAGGGGGTATTAAGGTTGCAAATGGAATTAAGATTGCTAAAGAGGTAACCTTAAAACAAGAGAAATTATACTGGGTTATCTGGGTGGGCTCCGTGGAATCACAAGGGTCCTTTAAATGTGGAAAAGGTGGGCAGAAAAGTCAGAGTCAGGGAGAGAAATTTAAGATGCTATGCTGACGACCTTGAAGATAGAGGAAGTGGCTGTGAGCCCAGGAATGCAGAAGCTGGCCTCTAAAAGCTGGAAAAGACAAAGAAGTGGATTCTCCTCTAGAGCCTCCAGAGGGAACACAGTTCTGCCAGCACCTTGAGACCCATTTCCAACCTCTGATCTCCAGGACTATAAGATAATAATTTGTGTTGGGGCTTCCCTGGTGGCGCAGCGGTTGAGAGTCCGCCTGCTGATGCAGGGGACACGGGTTCGTGCCCCGGTCCGGGAGGGTCCCGCATGCTGTGGAGCGGCTGGGCCCATGAGCTATGGCCGCTGAGCCTGCGCGTCCAGAGCCTGTGCTCCGCAATAGGAGAGGCCACAACAGTGAGAGGCCCCCGTACCGCAAATAAATAAATAAATAAAATAATTTGTGTTGTGTTTTGGTTTGGTTTGGCCACGCAGCTTGTGCCGGGATCTTAGTTTCCCGACCAGGGCAGTGAAAGCGTGGAGTCCTAACCACTGGACCACCAGGGAATTCCCAGTAAATTTGTGTTGTTTTTTTGTTTGTTTTTTTTTTTGCGGTACACGGACCTCTCACTGCTGTGGCCTCTCCCGTTGCGAAGCACAGGCTCCGGACGCGCAGGCTCAGCGGCCATGGCTCACGGGCCCAGCCGTTCCGCGGCATGTGGGATCTTCCCGGACCGGGGCACGAACCTGTGTCCCCTGCATCGGCAGGCGGACTCTCAACCACTGCGCCACCAGGGAAGCCCTGTGTTGTTTTTTAAAAAAAATTATTTATCTTATTTATTTTTGGCTGCACTGGGTCTTCGTTGCTGCGCATGGGCTTTCTCTAGTTGCAGCAAGTGGGGGCTACTCTTCGTCGCGGTGTGCGGGCTTCTCATTGCGGTGGTTCCTCTTGTTGTGGAACACGGGCTCTAGGCACACGGGCTTCAGTAGTTGTGGCTCATGGGCTCTAGAGCACAGGCTCAGTAGTTGTGGCGTACGGGCTTAGTTGCTCTGTGGCATGTGGGGTCTTCCCAGACCAGGGCTCGAACCTGTGTCCCCTGCATTGGCAGGCAGATTCTTAACCACTGCACCACCAGGGAAGCCCAATTTGTGTTGTTTTAAACCATTAAATTTGTGGTGTTGCAGCAGCAATAGGAAACTCATCTCTTTCCCCCCAGGATAAGCGTCGTGTAGCTCCTCAGCACGCTGCACAAGGAGATCTCTGAGCTCTCAGAGCCCAACAGTGGGTCTTTTCCCACCCAGGAGTGGGTGTCAGAATCACCTGGTAACTCTTATTTATGTGTTTGTTAATTAATTAATTTATTATGGACTACTTTGAGAACAAAAATAAGACAGAAGTCTAGCAAACATCCATGTATATTTACCACTTAAGAAACAAAAATCACCAATACAGTTTAGCGTTCCTACCACCCCCCAAAAAAACTGAAAACAATTGTGCAATAATTACCAATATACCCAAGATAAGATTCTATAATTTACATTTTACTATTTGTTTGATCATACATCTATCCATTCCCCCACCTGTCTAGTCATCCATCAACCCATCTAATTTATTTATTTATTTATTTTTGCGATACGTGGACCTCTCACTGCTGTGGCCTCTCCCGTCGCGGAGCACAGACTCCGGACGCGCAGGCTCAGCGGCCATGGCCCACGGGCCCAGCCGCTTCGCGGCATGTGGGACCTTCCCGGACCGGGGCACGAACCCGCGTCCCCTGCATCGGCAGGCGGACTCTCAACCACTGCGCCACCAGGGAAGCCCAACCCGTCTTAATTTTTATGCATGTCAAAGTAAGTTACAAACATCAGTGTACTTCATCATACATATCATGTGTTTGTTTATGAGTTTTAAATTTTGTTTAGAGGACTTCCCTTGTGGCTCAGTGATGAAGAATCCGCCTGCCAGTTCAGGGGACCAGGGTTCGAGCCCTGGTCCGGGAAGATCCCACATGCCGCATGGAGCAACTAAGCCCGTGCACCACAACTACTGAAGCTCCCTAGAGCCTACGTGCTGCAACTACTGAAGCCTGCACGCCTAGAGCCGGTGCTCCCCAACAAGAGAAGCCACTGCGATGAGAAGCCTGTGCACTGCAACGAAGAATAGCCCCCGCTCAACGCATCTAGAGAAAGCCCTGTGTGCAGCAACGAAGACACAACGCAGCCAAAAATAAAATTAAAAATAAATTTTTTTTTGTTTAGGTCAGACTTATATACAAGGGGATGCACAGATATTAAATATACCCTTTGATGTATTTAACAAATGCATGCATCCGTATAACCCAAACCCCTCTGGAGATGCAGAATATCACCCCGTACTCTTTTCCATTCAACCCCTCCTCCGCCTCCCCAGAGGTAACAATCTATTGTGATTTCTTTTTCACCGTAGATTTACCTGTTCTAGAACTTTACAAAAATAGATTGAAATGGTATATCTTCTTTTGTGTCTGGCTTCCTTGACGTAATGTTTTGGGGATGTGTTTATGTTGTTACATGTATCAGTAGTTGTCCTTTTTTACTGTAAATAGTAATCCATTGTATGAAATACCAGGGTTTTTTTTTAAGCCATTCTCCTGGACACCTGAACTATTTTCCGTTTTGGGCTATTACAATTAAAGCTTCCATAAACGTTTTTGTACAACTGTGTGTCTGCGTGTGGTCACGTGTTTTTATTTCTCTTGGGTAAATACATAGGAATAGGTTTGCTGGGTTATAAGGTAGGGTGTATGTTTAATTTTATGGGGAACTGTCACACATTTTCCCAATGTTGTTGTGCTATGTTTAACTCCCACCAAAAATATACGGGAGCCCTGGTTACTCTACTACCCTCTTCAACATTTGCTATTTTCAGTCTTGAATTTTAGCCATTTCGGTGGGAGTATAGAAGTATCTCATTGTGATTTTAACTTGCATTTCTCAGATGACTAAATGTTGGAGAGCACTTTTTCATGTATATATTGGCCATTCATATGTTTTCCCTTGTGGAATGCCTTTTTTTTTTTTTTTGGAATGCCTTTTTAAATCCTTTGCCTATTTTAAAGATTGAATTGCTTTTATTATTGAGTTTTAAGAGTTCTTTTTATGTCCAGGATATCTCTCTTTTGTGAAATATATATTTTGAGAATACTTGGGACTTCCCTGGTGGCACAGTGGGTAAGAGTCCGCCTGCCAATGCAGGGGACACGGGTTCAAGCCCTGGTCCGGGGAAGATCCCACATGACGCAGAGCAACTAAGCCCATGCGCCACAACTACTGAGCCTGCACTCTAGAGCCCGTGCTCTGCAACAAGGCCCGTGCTCTGCAACAGGAGAAGCCACCGCAGTGGGAAGCCCGCGCACTGCAACAAAGACCCAATGCAGCCAAAAAATAAAATTTATTTTAAAAAATTATAAAAGAAAAGAATATTTTCACTCAGTCTGTGCCTCATCTATTCCTTTTCTTAATGATGTCTTTTAATGAGAAAAAGGTTTAAATTTTGATGTCTAATGTATCAATGTTTCTTTTATGGTTATTGCTTTCTGTGTCCTAAGAAACCTTAGTCTACACCCAAGTGATGAAGATATTCTCCTGTTTCCTTCTAGAAGCTTTATAGTTTCAGCTTTCATATTTAAGTCTAGGGTTCTTCTTGAATTAATTTTTGTGTATGGTGCGAGGTAAGGGGTCAGGGTTCATTTGTTTTTTCACCTGGTATGGATATCCAGTTTCCAGCAACCTTTGTTGGAAACATTTTCCTTTCCCCACAGGATTTCTTTGATACTTTTGTTGAAAATCAAATGACCTCATAAATATCTATTTATGGCAGGAATTCTGTTTTTTAAAAGCTCTTCCGGTGACTTTGATGTACACCCCTAGGTGCAAGCCCTTGAGGTCCTAACCATTTGCTGGTAAGATGGTTGGTGATTTAGAACGTTCAAGAAATGGAAGCCAGGCTTCCCTGGTGGTGCATTGGTTGAGAGTCCGCCTGCCAATGCAGGGGACACAGGTTTGTGCCCCGGTCCGGGAAGATCCTACATGCCACAGAGCGGCTAGGCCCGTGAGCCATGGCCGCTGAGCCTGCGCGTCCGGAGCCTGTGATCCGCAACGGGAGAGGCCACAACAGTGATAGGCTCGCGTACTGCAAAAAAAAAAAAAAGAAAAGAAAAGAAATGGAAGCCATGGTAAGTGTGTGTCAGTGTATTTTGGACATGGGAATGTGCTGAACTGTTAGCAGATTTTACAGTTAAGGTGGGTGGTGAAGCCATGTTTCCTAGTGGGCAGGGAGCAGAGAGAGTTCTCTATAGTTTGATTGATGTATTCCATCAGGAACCCAGAAGAAAGGTCCAGTATAGAGGGTAGAGTCACCCACTTAGCCAGGGTATCCCTTCCCCAACCATAATGATGTGATGCCTATGGGCATCATGAGGGCCTGGAGAAGGTATATGAGCCCTTAGGACCGCTGTGGTCTATTCTTAACCAGAGTACCTGTGATTCAAGGACTCATGGATTTTAGGGACAGTTTCCAGACCGCAGGGCCACCAAAAGTTCTTTTAAGGGTTTTGAATGATCTATCGTTAGTGACATGCCAAGTAGTGTCTTATCTTATCCCTGCACTGCTGTGCAGGTTCCAGCTGCCCAGGCATTGATGCTTCAGGTGGAAAAGGATCCTGTGCATTCCTTACCTTACCTTTGGGGAAGCTTGGATTTCAGCTAACTGGATGATAGTCTTGCAGGGTTGTTTAGACCAGCAGCAACAAACCTAGCATGGCTGCAAAGTTCTCAGGCCATGGGGCTTTGGAGGTGGGACTTCCCTGCTGTCCCCAGCTTTTGTGACAGGATATCTGCTAAACAGTTTTGCTCAGCTGGCAAATGTGAGAATCCCAGTCTTTGAAGACTGTGATGAGGCATGAGATGAGATGAGTGTGTCACGGGCACGCCTGGCTGTCAGGTGAAGGACACCCCTTCTTGAAGGCCACCTTGTTCCCTAGCAAGTCTGTCTTCCCCACAAGGTCAACTTTAGCCATCTTAGGTTTCTTGACATGGAGTCGCAGAGGAGGAAGTCACTTAGGCTGGGGACTTCTTGAGACAGGCTGGAAGGGCTGGCTTTGAGGATGTCAGGCCGGGCTGATTTGGGGGAGGCCAAGGTCAAGTTAAAAAGAAAGAGTTGTTTATCCCTGACACAAAACACAGAGCGAGGCTGGTACCAGAGGAATCCCATTTCTTTTTGAGGTCACTCAGGGGAAACAGGTTGGCAAAGTAGGGGATGGACCACCCAGATTCTTGAGCCCCAAGAAACCCTATATTCCAGAATTGCATAGGGGAGGGTGTCCCCATCCCAGAAGACTGGATTCTTTGCCCTGCGTCTCAAGGATACACTGCCCAGAATGAACGAGACCCAGAATGTCAGTCTAGCTCACAAAATTACAGTTCTGGGGATTGGCCTGGAGGTGGCGTGCCTGTCGTTGATCTGGAACTGCTGGACCAAGGCTTAGCCAGGTCTGGCAGAAGGATTAGGATGTCACCAGTGGAAGACGATGCCCCGGAAGGCTGGGCTGGACCTTTTCATCAGCCCCTGGAGAGAGCGGGAGCGCTGCCCAAGCCTAAGAGCACTGCCGTGTCTTCCAACTTCTCAAGACTTATATTGAAATCTGTTTCTAACTCCCATTCCCTCAAATCCAGAGTGATCCAGATTTTAAGTACTATACCCCAATTTCTTGGTAAACCATTTCGAATCTAGCCTTACCACGAATCCTTCCATGACACAACTTAAACATTCTTCTGATCAAAATGCACTCCGAGTGTTTACAGGGCAAAGATACATCTGACATCTTTAAGGAAAGTAATGCAAGTGGGGCTAGATTAGGGAGCCAGTAATACTTTTGTCACCCCATGCCCTGCCTCCTGGCTAGCCCCCTCCTCAGTGATGTTGAGCCCCAAGTCCCCTAGTGGAGGGATCAGGTAGAAGACCGAGCTGCAGGAGGTCTGAGGCCCCTTGCTAGATTTGGGATTCTGTTCATTCATTTCTGGGCCACAGCTCTGGCCAGGGGATTCCGTCTATACAAACAGGTTGAGGCCCGTCTGCAAGACTACCTTTCATTCCGTGCCTCTGTGATCTGGGTCTAGTTTTCTAAACATGATAGAAGGTAGAGAATCAGCAAAGCAAGGTGCAGTCCTGGGTAGTGACAGCTTTAAGACTACAGTAGCCCTGGCTGAGGGCAGAGCCTCTGAAGTTAGGTTCAGCCTGGCCATGGTGGCTCTTGAGGTCAATCCACTGTGTGTGTGTGTGTGTGTGTGTGTGTGTGTGTGCACGCACGCGTGCACATGTGTGTGGTCCCAGAGCAGCAGATCGTTTCCTTCCAGCCTCAATCCATGGATACGCTATCCCAGCCAAGGTGTGGGAAGCTTCCCCACGCCCAGCCTCTTATTTATATTATCCCCTCAGCATCAGCTGGCAAATGAGTCCCATGTTTCATTTGCCACGTTCCTTCCCCTAAAAAAAAGGTCATTCGTTTTATGATCAAGCTAACATACATTCACTTTTGAGTAAAGCAAATAAATGTTTAATAAAATTCTAAACCTCCTAAGACGTTGGTTTTATAGCTTCCTGGCTGAGAAGATGGCATTTGTGCGGGCGAGAAGATAATGAAATGGCTGAAGTTACTGAGGGTAGCTTGTAATTGATCAGGAAATAAAACTATTCCATCCCTGTGTTGCTCAGTGAAAACGACCCGGTAGGAAGACTAAATGGGGCTTTGAAAAACCTGTACCTCCTTCACTTCCTATTTGCCAGGGCTGTTAAGAGAGCAGTGAAGGGCAAAAGAAGTAACTCCATCACGATGGAAACCCAGTTCAGGAAAAAAGATCATGTGTAGCTTCCTCCTGCAAACTAAATTCATTTTCTACGGCCAGGCCAGCAGAGGCTGTGAATTCTTGAATGAGATGCCTGTGGTAGGGAGGGGCAGAGGCCACTCTGGGTAACTGTCCTGACAAGCTAAGAAAAATGACATCGGGTGTGGTCGAAAGCTGGCGGCTGGCTGCTTCTAGGATAAATGTTCCCCATGAGTTTGGAGGACTCAGGAATGAAGGAATAAAAAATCACCCTGAATATTTGAACGAATAAAGGCTATTTTCAGGCAATGCAATAGTAGCTTGAAACATATGTCTCTTCCCAGTTTGTTTGATTCTTGCCGTTTTTGTTGTTATTACTTTTTTTAATCCTCTCATTCTCTTCATTCAGAACGAGGTAGGTAATTGATTTCTTTATCAAGATGCCGGGCGATACATTTTCCCCGGCTTTCAGGGAGCACAGAAAATCTAAAACCATTGTCTGGCAGATGAAGCTTTCAGCTGCAATCATCTTTATCTTTATCATCAGGTAAGCCTGCTGGCATATGTTTTTATTCAGAAGCGTTTTCTTTTACTGGTCAAGTAACATTTTTGTGATTGCATTATCCAAAAATAAAAAAAGAATTTTTTAACTATGATCGACATAAAGCTTGTTAGATCTTTTTTTTTTTTTTTGCGGTACGCGGGCCACTCACTGTCGTGGCCTCTCCCGTTGCGGAGCACAGGCTCTGGACGCGCAGGCTCAGCGGCCATGGCTCACGGGCCCAGCCGCTCCGCGGCATGGTGGGATTTTCTCGGATCGGGGCACGAACCCGCGTCCCCTGCATTGGCAGGCGGACTCTCAACCACTGCGCCATCGGGGAGGCCCATTGTTAGATTATTTTTAATGGTAATGAATTGGTTCCTGAAGACTTGATTAAAGAGAAAACTAGGTCAATTTGAGCAGAGTCCAAATGAGGCAGAAAGAAAGTCCATGGAGGGGGGCGGGGCAAGGAAGTTGTGGAACCACAGACGCAGTAAAAGAAAAAAATTAAAAAGTACAAAATCACAAAGAAAAACGAATCAACCTTGCATATTTTCTCTGGAGAGATATATATGTAAATGTTAGAAAAGGGACTAGAAACCTTACTAATTGATAATAATAGTATCAGTTGAGAGTAACTTTGTTGCGGAAAGGGTGAGGAGAGCTAATTAAAGAAGACAAAGCATGTTTATATATATTTTTTCCCATTCCTTGTACCACATTTATTTTTTATTAATTTCGATTGCCATATAATTTACATACCATAAAATTCACCGAATAATTGTACAGTTCAGTGAGTTTTAGTCTATTCACAAGGTTATGCAACCATCACCACTATCTAATTCCAGAGCATTTCCATCACCCCCAAAAGAAGCCTTGTAACCATTGGCAGTCACCCGCCATTTCCCCTTTCCCATCTCCTGGCAACCCACTAATCTACTTTCTGTCTCTATGAATTTGCTTATTCTGGACATTTCATGTATTGAAGTCATACAATATGTGGGCTTTTGTGTCTGGCTTCTTTCATTAAGTATCTTTTTTTTTTTTTGCAGTACGTGGGCCTCTCACTGCCGTGGCCTCTCCCGTTGCGGAGTACAGGCTCCGGACGCGCAGGCTCAGCGGCCATGGCTCACGGGCCCAGCCGCTCCGCAGCATGTGGGATCTTCCCAGACCGGGGCACGAACCCGTGTCCCTTGCATTGGCAGACGGACTCTCAACCACTGCGCCACCAGCGAAGCCCCATATATATATATATATATGTATTTTAACATCTTTATTGGGGTATAATTGCTCCACAATGGTGTGTTAGTTTCTGCTCTACCCATATTTTTTTAATTGTGGAAAAATAAACATAAAATCCATTTACCATTTTAACCATTTTAAACTGTCTAGTTCAGTGGCATTAAGTACATTCACACTGTTGTGCGATCATCATCCCTATCCCTCTCCAGAACTTTACCAACATCCCAGACTGAAACTCTGTACCCATTAAACAGTAACTCCCCATTTCCCTCCTCCCACAGCCCCTGGCAACTACATCCTGCTTTCTGACTCTATGAATTTAACTATTCTAGGGACCTCATATAAGTGGAATTGTATAGTATTTATCCTTTTGTGTCTGGCTTATTTCACTTGGCACGTCTTCAAGGTTCAACCTTGTCGAAGCATATGTCAGAATTTCCTTCCTTTAAAAGATTGAATAGGGGACTTCCCTGGCGGTCCAGCGGTTAATACTCCATGCTTTCACTGCAGGGAGCCCAGATTGGATCCCTGGTTGGGGAATTAAGATCCCACATGCTGCGGGGTGCAGCCAATAAATTAATAAAAGATTGAATAATGTTCCACTGTATGGATATATCCATTCATCAGTTGATGGACATTGGGTTTTCACTTTTTGGCAATTACGAATGATGCTACTATAGACATCTGTGTACAAGTTTTTGCATGAACATGTTTTCAATTCTCTTGGCTATATACCTAGCAGTAGCATTGCTGGGTCATATGGCAACTCATGTTTAACCTTTTGAGGAGCTGCCAACGTATTTTCCACAGTGCTGCCCCATTTTACACTCTCACCAACAATATATAAGGGTTCTAATTTCTCCACATCCACCAACACTTGTTATTTTCCTTTTTAAAAAAATTACAGCCATCCTAGTGGATCTCATTTTGGCTTAGGTTTGAATTTATAATATTTTAATTGTTTAAATCAGGAGAATATATTAATTCTTTTCTTGTATAACTAGTAAAATAATTATTTTACAAAAGAAGTGCATCAAATGTAAAGGACAAAACATATCTAAGGTACTGTCACTGCAAGTAGATTATTCACTTAGCTAACAGAGTTTAAGGGTAAGTCAGAGAAGGGCTCAGGGCTGTTGTGAACTGCAGTGTTCTTCCCAGGGAGACGATGGGATGGTAGAGATTTAACCTCCATGTACTTAAAAGATAATAATCAAAAGACAAACTTTTTGAGAACTTCCCATGTTACCAGGCTCTGTGTTAAATGCTTTATGTGAATTTTTTTCATTTAGTCCTTAAAACAATCCTAAGCAATAAGTACTATTCTTTATTTTTAACAGCTGGGAAAACTAGGACTTAGAGAGGTTAAAGAATTATGCAAATCATGTTATTATGTGGTAGCCCCAGGGCTGAATCCAGACCTGATTCCTGAGTATTAACATTGACAATTCTATGTCACTGTACACACACTTCTCAGTTAATAAAATAATAATTATAGAATCATAATAATAATTATTATCCCTAACTTTTAAAAAATAAATTTTTAAATTTTATTTTTGGCTGCATTGGGTCTTTGCTGCACACAGGCTTCTCTCTCTCTGGTTGCGGCGAGCGGGGGCTACTCTTCATTTTGGTGCGCAGGCTTCTCATTGCGGTGGCTTCTCTTGTTGGAAGCATGGGCTCTAGGCACGTGGGCTTCAGTAGTTGTGGCACACGGGCTCAGTAGTTATGGCTCGCGGGCTCTAGAGTGCAGGCTCAGTAGTTGTGATGCACGGGCTTAGTTGCTCTGTGGCATGTGGGATCTTCCCGGACCAGGTCTCGAACCTGTGTTGCCTGCATTGGCAGGCGGATTCTTAACCACTGCACCACCAGGGAAGCCCCTATTATCCCTAACTTTATTCAGCGTTTGCTGAGTTTCAGGCACTGTACTGGGCTCCTCATGTGCATTCTTTTATTTAATGCACAACAACCCTATGAGATGGGTACAGTGGTCATCATCCCCGTTTTACATATGACAAAATAGAGGTCAAGAAACCTGCCCCGGATTACAGAGTTGCCCCAACACATTTAGTCTTTTTTTTTTTTTTGCCATACTGCGTGGCATGTGGGATCTTAGTTACCCGACCAGGGATCAAACCCATGCTCCCTGCAGTGGAAGCACAGAGTCTTAACCACTGGACAGCCAGGGAAATCCCCATTTAGGCTTCTTACTGTTGCCCAAACATGCTGGGTCCAGTGAGTGAGTAAGTGAAGGCATCCATGGACATTCCCACCGCCCTAAATGTGCTTCCTCCATTCCCGCAGTCCAGAATAGCTTGTCTGCCTGGATCAAGTCCTTCCTCCCCTCCCCGCTGGTCCCTGATGATGTCACTTTCTCTGGGCACATACAAGACCATCAGACCTCACCCATCAAGTTGTTCCAGTCCCTTCAATCCTGTAATAATCCTTTGCTCTTTTTTTTTTTAAAGAATTTTTTTTTTTAATGCAGACCATTTTTAAAGTCTTCATTGAATTTGTTACAATATTGCTTCTGTTTTATGTTTTGGTTTTTTGGCTGCAAAGCATGTGAGATCTTAGCTCCCAGACCAGGGATCAAACTCACACCCCGTGCGTTGGAAGGTGAAGTCTTAACCACTGGACCGCCAGGGAAGTCCCATAATCCTTCACTCTTAAGTTACCAGTTGGTTCTCCTTTTGCGCATTCAACAACAAATCGCTTGTGTCTACTCCATTCTGCTAGGTATGTTGGGAGGAGATGAATAAGATGCATTTCTACCCTCGGTGGGCTCTCCCCACCTGCAGGTGGAACAGATGTGTAAACAAGCAAATACAACACAGTGGGAGAAATGCAAAAGATAAATACATGTGATGACTTGGGCAACACGTATAACCAGAAATAAAGAGATGCATATGCAAGGCTCAGGGAGGATCAGTAGAGCAAACCCAGGCAAGTGACAATGTGGCCCTGAACTAATCAAAATTCATCAGCATATTTTAAAAGGTGTATAGTGGTGCTGGTTTCGAGTCCTGGCTCCATCATGCTCTAGCTTATGGGCAAATGACATGGCCTCGGGGCTCCAGTTTCTATCTAAGGAAGATAATACCTGCTCCAGAGTGGTGCTTTAATATAAAGGATTAAATGAGATAATATCTCAAAATGTATATGTGCCATCAATGATAATTATAAATTACTATTGAAAAACATTTTAATACAGAAAAAAACCTTTTAGCACAAAGATATTCATGAAGTGTTATTTGTAATAGGAAAAATATTGAAACAAACTCAAAATCCTCCTGGAATATTATGCAGCCATTAAATTGTGAGTCTGTATTGTAGAATTACAGCTACAAAAGCCCTAGACAAAACTGTGTGTGTGGTGTCATCTTGGCTATGTAATTATATTCCAAAAGTCCCCAGGCTTAAATGAGGCCATATTTACCTTGTACCCAAATTTCTCTGCCTCATTGCCCCCACCTGCTCCTGCAGACTTTTGCAAATGTTCTGGGTGCCCTAGGGAATAGCTAGAGCATATCTGCTTTCCCCTGCCACCCCAATATTCATAAAATGGCTGTACTTATAGACACAGCCACTCTTTCCAGAACTTTGCCCTTGCTAGTACTTCACAGTGGACACCTCCGTGGAAGGTGACCAACCACTGGGTTCACCTGGAACCAAGAGGTTTCCTGGAATGCAAGACTCAGGCTAAAACTGGGAAAGTCCTTGGCAGATCAGGATAAGTTGGTGACCCTATTTCACTGCACGGAATACTTCCAAAGATGCAAACAATTTAGGTCCCCAGATGGTGTTTGTTTTCTCAGCTGGAGCCAGGCTGTGTTCCTCCCTAAATAAGGACTGATGGGTGAGCAGAAAATTTGTGTTTAAATTCAGAGGGCTTTTACTTCTGGTACCAGGGAAGTGAGAAAACTAATCAAATGATTGCTTGAGAAACAGGTGATCAGAGCACAGGTCTGGACAAGAGATGCTGGTTTGGGAAACATGAGCTCATTGGGTGGCAACAGAAGTCACGGGTGTGGGCGAGAGGGTCCAGGCAATGTGTAAGTAGGACAGAAGTCTGACTATGATGACATTGGAGCCAGTAGGTGGAGGGAGATGAGTCCACAAAAGAAACTGAGGGGAGTGGTCAAAGAGATCAGAGGAAAAGTAGGATTAGAGGTTCACAGGTCTGGGGTACAGTTTCCTCAATCAGCCCTTGTTTTCCATTTGGTTATGCCTTACCCCAAAGCCAGTGTTTTTGTTATTGTTGTTGTTTTGTTTTTTTTAATTATTTATTTATTTTTGGCTGCATTGGGTGTTTGTTGCTGTGTGTGGGCTTTTTCTAGTTGCGGCGAGCGGGGCTACTCTTCATTGCAGTGCGCGGGCTTCTCATTGCGGTGGCTTCTCTTGTTGCGGAGCACGGGCTCTAGGTGCGCAGGCTTCAGTAGTTGTGGCGCTCTTGGGCTTAGTTACTCTGCCGCATGTGGGATCTTCCCGGACCAGGGCTCAAACCCATGTCCCCTGCATTGGCAGGCAGACTCTTACCCACTGTGCTACCAGGGAAGGCCCCGAAAGCTATTGTTGATACTGACTAATCATTCTCTCTCTCTCTCTCTGGTTTTTTTTTTTTTGGCCATGCAGTGCGGCATGTGGGATCTTATTTCCCCCACCAGCGATCGAAGTCGTGCCCCCTGCAGTGGAAGCGCGGAGTCCTAACCACTGGACCGCCAGGGAATTCCCTGACTGATCATTCTCTACATCATGGAATAGACTTCTCTTCCCGTTCTTTCATCTCTGAAATGTAAATGATTCTCCAAGGTCTATATGAGGCGCTCTTCTCTCTCTGCACTTTCTCTCATAGTAGTTTAACTTATCCACGTGGCTGCCGCTTTCATCTCAATGAGGCTGGCTCCCAAATCATACCTCTAGTTTTAATCTCGCTAGAGCTTCGGGCCACATTTCAAACTGTCGCCTAGACATTTCCACCTCATTTTCCCATCAGTAAGCCAAATCCAGCCTACCTAAATAAGAAGCATCGCAGGATCATAAGCACATTGGAAGGAACCATAGAGATGATCTAATCTAGACCTGCCGAATCAGGGAGCTATGACACACACTAGTGCACAGTGAATGAGGTATGGGCGGGCGGAGATGTTCATCCTCCCAGCCCCCAGCGTGGCTGGAGCCTCTGCACCAGTTACCTCTGTTCACTACAGCCTCATCCTCTGATGACCTTCAGAGAGGGGGGCGGGGTCTGAGAGCGAGCAAGAGGCCACCACTGGCAGCCAGACGCAGGGCGCATCCTTGCCTACGTAGAGATGCTGGAGGAGCTTGTGTCCCAGGTGCCCAAGGAATGCAAGGAGCAACCAGTGGGCAGGAAGTTGTGAAGGAGTGCGTGTGTGTGGTGGGGGTTCTGTGCAGGCAGCTCAGAAACTCCATCTTCACAAACTTTGATGTTGGATAATTTTGTCTGTTTGTGGCAGATGTGCCACAAAGATGTCTAAACTGTGAACTGACTATTCTAATAGTGTCTGTGTTCTGTAAACTAGGGCTTCAATCATTGTTTGGAAATACTAGCTATGATCAAGTCTGATTGGATCAAAAATCCACAAGAAATTTTATAAGCACATTTGTCAATGAAAGAAGAGGAAGAGCCTTAAATATAACTTAAATATAATTTCTACTGTTGTAAATGTTTGAACGGTTATCAAAGATGGTTTAAATTTCTTTGGGTCACCTACTGCTGTACAGTTTCTTGTCATTTAAAGAGATCACTGTTCAAGAGTCTCAGTCAGGAATGAGCTATTTAAAACACAAAGCTGAGAATATAAAATTAGGTACTAGGATTCAAGTTCAAGTTTCTCATTTAATAAAAATGACTTTTTGAAAAGTGTTAACAAATTCACAATTTAATATCTTCTCTAATGCTATATATTTAATTTTTATTATAATCATATTCTATAAAGAAAACATTTAATCACATTCAATAAGCTCCTCTAGTTTTCATTGGGTGCTATAATGTGAAAGGGTTGGAAAGTACAGCTCTAACCCAGCACCTTAACTTATTTATGAGGAAACTGGGGCCCAATCAGGGTGACTCATCTAAGGTCACAGAGCTAATCACTTCCTTCCTAAACCAGCTCCTGTGCTGACTTTCTGAGTCTTACCTGTAGGTCTGTGATACATCATTCTCCAAGTTACCCACATCCAAGTCAACTCATGTTCACTTCCCTCTCTGTCATATCTCACCCAACCTACATTCCCTCTCACATTGAAGGAACACTCCACTTTATGGGAGCTGACACGCCAGCTGCTTGCCACGTTGGCCTCCAATTTGTAAAAAAACACAGTATCTGCAAAGCGCAGTAAAGTGAAGCATGATAAAATGAGGTATGCCTGTATGTTTATTCCCATTTTACTGCCACTCCTCCCTCAATTCACACCTTGGTCTCATGGAAAACTCCTGTGACTAGGTGACTAAGGAAGACATTTGAGCTTGGTTTAACAGATGGTATCAGCTGGCAGTGGACTGCTAAGGTGTTCTAGCTACACTTGAAGATGGTCTTGAAAATGGTCTTGGAAGTGGCAAAAGGAAGTCTTCCCAGTGGGCAGAGCTTTGAGTTGTACTTTTGTGGTTCTCTTTGCCTTGAGAAAGACTCTACACCAATTCATGGGCCAGCTGGGTAAGGACTTAGGCTGGTGACTAGGAGGTTTGGGAGAGAGGATGTAGCTGTAGATGAACCTCAGAATAGACCCTGAAAGTGAGAGTACTTGTATCCTATATGAATATTTATCAAAATGTCCCCACTGCTGGGACTTCCCTGGTGGCCCAGTGGTTAAGAATCTGCTTTCCAATGCAGGGGACGCAGGTTCAATCCCTGGTCGGGGAATTAAGATCCCACATGCCGCGGGGCAACTGAGCCTGTGCACCACGACTACTGAGCACACAGGCCACAACTAGAGGGAAGCCTGCATACTGCAACGAAGACCCTGCATGCCACAATGAAGACCTGATGCATGCAAACATAAAAAAAAAAAAAAAAGTCCCCACCGCTAAAGAAGCTTTAATAAATTAGCGAACAAGGGCTTCCCTGGTGGCGCAGAGAGTCCGCCTGCCGATGCAGGGGACGTGGGTTCGTGACCCGGTCTGGAAAGATCCCACATGCTGCGGAGTGGCTGGGCCCGTGAGCCATGGCCGCTGAGCCTGCACTTCTGGAGCCTATGCTCTGCAACGGGAGAGGCCACAACAGTGAGAGGCCCGTGTACTGCAAAAAAAAAAAAAAAAAAAAAAAAAAAAAATTAGTGAACAAGATGACTGGACAGGTGGGTGAAGACCTTTTCCTAGTCAACCCAGTGCCTACTCACTGGGGTCATGAGCTCATCACGGGATTCTCCTCAGCAAGGCTAATCTGTTGCCACTGCAGAATGCCCGTTTTAGAAGGAATCATTATCATGTATTATTTCTGTCATGGTGGTTAAGTGAGTCAACCTCATTGGGATGAGGTTTATACTGAATTTGGATTTCCTTTCCTACCAGCCACGCCTTTACCATCCTTACCCTAAATGGGTTTACCAAATACCTTATTCACCATCATGGTATCTTATACATCATGGTATATGTCTTAGTTCAGGCTGTTATCACAAATTACCATAGCCTGTGGGGCTCATAAACAACAGGAATTTATTTCTCACAAGCTGGAAGTCTGAGATCAGGATGCCAGTGTGGTTGGGTTCTAGTGAGAGCCCTCTTCCAGGTTGCAGACTGCCGACTTATTATATCCTCACCCAGAGAGCAGAGATGGGAAGCAGGCTCTCTCATAATCTTATAAAGGCACGAATCTCATTCATGCGGGCTCTACCCTCATGATCTCACCTAATCCTAATTAACTCTCAAAGGCCCCATCTCCTAATACATCACATTGGGGGGAGGATTTCATCTTACGAATTTTGTAGCAACAGAAACATTTAGTCCATAACAGCATCTGACCAAGGAACTAACTTTACAGTGAAATAAGTAAAGAAACTGGCTGTCCTATCAGATTCACTAGCCCTGTATTGTGGACCCCGACAACCAGAAGCAGCTGGCTTTAAGGAATAGTGGAATGACCCAGGGAATTCACGCCTACTGAGCCAGCTGGAAGACAAGAGCTTGAGAGCTTGGATTCTCTTTACAATGGTCCTTGGGTATCCTCGGGGAATTGGTCCAGGACAGCTCTTCCCATACCCTCCCACCCCCAGATACCAAAATCCAAGCTTGCTCAAGTCCCTTATATAAAATGGCATAGTATTTGCACATAACCTACACACATTCTCCCATATACTTTAAATCATCTCTAGATCACTTATAATACCTAATGAGAACCTATTTTATTTGTTTATTTTTAATTTATTTTATATTTTTTGGCTGCACTGGGTCTTCGTTGCTGCATGTGGGCTTTCTCTAGTTGCTGCGAGCGGGGTCTACTCTTCGTTGCGGTGCGCGGGCTTCTCATTACGGTGGCTTCTCTTTTTTTTTTTTTCGGTGGCTTCTCTTGTAGAGCACGGGCTCTAGGTGCGTGGGCTCAGGATTTGTGACTCGCGGACCCTAGAGGGCAGGCTCAGTAGTTGTGGCGCACGGGCTTAGTTGCTCCGTGGCATGTGGGATCTTCCCGGACCAGGGATCAAACCGGTGTCCCCTGCATTGGTAGGCAGATTCTTAACCACTGCACCACCAGGGAAGTCCCGAGAACCTATTTTAAAGTAGGTTTCTTCCGTTATGAGATTGTAAACTCTGAAGGCTGTCACCATTTTTAATATCTTTCTATTTAAGTACATAGGGTTGTACTTTGCATAGTGCAGGATACAGGTTGCAAACTTGTAGATTCTCGGCTATATCTGAACTGCATTCATTTTGATCAATCTGAAGTGTTTTTTTTTTTTTTTAACTGACAGTTGCCAACATTTAAAAATCAAGAGATTTCATGTGAAAGGCACATTTCCACCTTCTCTTGAAAAATTCGAAGATCTGGCCATTTTAGGCCCACATTCCCAAAGTTGCGCTCTTTAAACAAAACAGGCATTTCCATCCGCCGAAGTCGTCACCTTGCTCACTTGATTTACTTTCACTAGTCACCTGGTCCCTGAAGGCATCTAAGTTTGCCACCCTTGCTGCTCAATGGAACTATATTGAATAAATGAACTTGGCAGTTAATGCTTGTACGTTCATCTTCATTTCACATACGCGTTCTATCCTTCTAACTCCATTATGATAAGCCACTTGGTGGACAGAATCCTGTTAACTATTTTTCCTTAAATAACTTTTTGGTGGTCACGTGCTTCAATAAATATTAATATGTTTATAAAACCTTGCTCTTAGCCCCAGACCACTGCGAGTTGAGTCTCCCTGCGTTGGTCTGGGGATGCCTAAAATTTCATCATTATGATTCGTTCCCTGGGTTTAGCCGACACTTGGTTACTTGTCAGGTAAAGAGATTAAAATTATTTCCCGATAACACAAACATACAACATTTTAAAGTAGGTATGAGGTGGGAAGTTACCCTTTCCACAGCAAATAAAAAAGTTCTTTCAGAGGTGGTGAAGTTTCTAGCTGGGACCCTGGGAAAGGTGGAGGAGACTGGAATGCAGTTGCATTCTGAAGTTTATCGAAGGCTTTTTGGGTGGGAATTTTATCCGAAGAGTCTCAGAGCGACCCTCGCTCGGGTTCTGGCAGCTTTGGGCGTGGCTTCTGGCACAGTCCCCGAGTAGTTGTCACTGGGATCAATTTCAGGACTCTCTAGAGCCCAGCCTTCGGAGTTTCACATTTCTGGGGGCTCGTCTCCCCGCCCTCAGGTAATTTCCCTCCGTTGCTGGCGCTGCCCTGCCCCCTCGGTCGCTGGAGTCTCCTCCCTTGCCCGACACCCTCTCTGGCTCTTTCAGCATCAGTTTCCCCAAGGAGGCAGGAGGGAGACGAATTTGGGGGCTTCCCTGCCCTCGTCTTGGAGCCGGGGAAGGGGAGCTGCGGGCAGGAGGCTCTGTGAGTTCAGGCTCGGCAGCCGGCTCCCGAGGCCTTCGGCCCGGGGCACTTCGCGAGGGAGCGACCCTCTCCTCAGAGCCGCCAGCGCGTGCAGTCCAGCCACGCCAAGCGGAGGGGGCCCGGGGCTCCCCGCCCCCGACCCGGCGTTGCCGTGCTCCCCCTAGCGGCCGCCGTGCGGCCTCGCTCCGTCCCAGGCTCGTCGGCGGCGCAGCTCACGTGACCGCGCTCCGGGCCTGCGGCCGCTGTCGGTTCCCCCAGTCACCGAGCGAGAGGGAAGAAACAAGATGGCGGCTGAAGGCGATCCGGAGTGGGGCCCCAGCAATTCGGATTGAGCCTTCTCCCTCCACCCGCTTCCGCCGGCCGGGCCCCTCCCGCCCGGCCCCGCGGGCCTCCCCACCCGGCCCCGGCGCCCCCCACCGCCACCCCTCCGCCCGCCCCTCCCCCCTCCGCTTTCCCTTCTCCCCCCGCCTCGGCTCCGACATGAGGGGCCGGCGGGGCAGGCCGCCCAAGCAGCCCGCGGCTCCCGCTGCGGAGCGCTGCGCCCCGGCCCCGCCGCCGCCGCCGCCGCCTACGTCCGGACCCATCGGGGGGCTCCGCTCGCGGCACCGCGGCAGCAGCCGGGGCAGGTGGGCCGCCGCCCAGGCTGAGGTGGCGCCCAAGACGCGGCTGAGCTCGCCCAGGGGGGGCAGCAGTAGCCGGAGGAAGCCGCCGCCGCCGCCGGCCCCCCCTAGCACCAGCGCCCCGGGCCGGGGGGGGCGAGGAGGCGGGGGCGGCAGGACGGGGGGCGGGGGCGGCGGCGGCCACCTGGCCCGGACCACCCCGGCCCGGAGGGCCGTCAACAAAGTGGTGTACGATGACCACGAGAGTGAGGAGGAAGAGGAGGAGGAGGACATGGTCTCCGAGGAGGAGGAGGAGGAGGAGGACGGCGAGGCTGAGGAGACCCAGGATTCCGAGGACGACGAGGAGGATGAGATGGAAGAGGACGACGATGACTCCGATTATCCGGAGGAGATGGAAGACGACGACGACGACGACGCCAGTTATTGCACGGAAAGCAGCTTCAGGAGCCATAGCACCTATAGCAGCACTCCAGGTACCCACCCAGCCCAGTTGCTGCAGACTCCTTCCCCACCTCCTCCCCCTTCTCCCCTCGCTCACTCCCTCTCTGGTCTCCCCCCACCCCCTCCTCCCCCCTCAGACAGAGGGGAAATGCGACGGCACATCAAGTGGCAAAAAACTAGATTTACTAGAGGAAAGAGGCGCATTGTTCAAAATGGAGATTGCATTGTTGCAGTTCGCAGGCCACACACTCGCGCTCTCTCTCCCTCTCCCCCCACCAACCCCCTCTCTTTCCTCTTAAAAATTTGTGCCAGTGCAGTGTCTCCACCGGGCAGGGTTGAAACTTTGGCACACACACATCCATTGCATTCATTTTTCTCCCCTTGTTTTGGTTTGGTTTTTTGGAATGAAAGAAGCCTCTTGTTTTTGCAGACCTCTTTGCATTTCTAATGTGGTTTTTTTTAGATTTTTATTCTATATCTGTTCCTAAAAAGGGAATTCAGGATTTAGACAGATTGTGCCATACAAACACACAAAACATGCTTCTCTTCACACCCCGAGCTGTGTGGTTTTAAAAGTGTGTTAAGGAAATAGATCAGTTGGGTTAGTAGGGGAGCCTTATCTGGTCCTGTGTGTTTGTTTTTATTCTTGAGTGCTAATGGGCGCGTGCAACAGTTGCGGGTAAATGGCCGATTAAAAAGCAAAGCAGAAAAACCAAAGGAAACCAAAACAAATTTAGTATTTCATCTGATTCAAAATCATTTCGGTAAAATGCAAAATAAAATAAGAGACCTCAGGAACATGCGTCTTAACTAATTTGATGCCTTTGCCTGAGAAATGCAGTTTCCTGTCACCTGTTGCAGAGACGTATAGTTGATCATGCAGACGCAATTGCTGAAGATGAACTTTTGGACCAACTCCCAAGTCACAGCAGAAGTATAGGGAGATTTATTGCAAAATGACTTTTTATTTTCATTCTGTTTCTGAGGATAATAGTCCTCCTTGATCTGTAATGAATTTCTCCATGGTGACTCCTCTCCTATTTTCTCAGTTCCTCTAGGCTGGTGCTGAGATACGTTTTGTTTTTTTAAAAAACACACACATACACACACAATGGCGGCTTTGTATTAAATACGTACTTGCGGCTTACTAAATTGTGAAAAAAAACGTAATTTATAGCGATAACCTACAAGACTTTTCCTTTATATTTTTGTTAATCTGGATTAACTAAATTAGAATCCAGTTTTCAGAGCATTTAAAAAGTAAAGTTCATGAGAGAATAGGATCTTAACGAAGTGATAAAGGTGTGTCACTTGTTTTTAAAAGAGACTAGGATAGTAGAAGTGGTTAAATTTAAGTGTGTCTGTTTTTTTATAAATACCTAAATACTCATTGGAGGAGTATGAGTATTAAGTCAGATGTAAACCTGTTTAGATTGTCCTAACAGCACATGAAAAAGGTAATTTCTTTTGCCTGACAGAATATCTGCCTGTCTTTGGGGTCGGGTGTGGGGAGAGCTGGCAGGAGAATGAAGGGAATGAATCAAATGTCAAGTGTTTGTGTCCTGTATGTAGAAGGGACTACACACCATTCTTAATTTCTTGCCAACTTAATTTTAGTACATCTTTTATAGTAATAGTTTTTACTTTAAGAAGTCACATGTGGTCTTTTCTACCAAGAGCCAGAATGGAAAGACCCGTGGAGAGTAAATTACACTATTGGAGGAAGTTTTCTCAGATGAGACAGAGCTAAGGTGTTTTGGCAGGGTGGTTCAGCTAACTTTAGCTCCTCTTTGAAGGCCTAGAAAATAATATTTAGGGTTGAGAGCAGTGTATATGCTGAGTTAAATTACAGTTTGTGGTTAGGTTTCCTTTTTTAAAAAGATGCTTATATCTTTATGTACTTCCATGACATTTCGTTTTTTCTGATGACATTCGTAGTGCACCTTGTGTATGCTTGTCCTATCTTTATGTGAAATTATGGATTATATATCCTTATATTAATCTTATACCCCCTGCATTTCCTAGTACAGCGTCTCTCACACAGCCGGTGCTCATCAGAGATTGGTTGGACAGATGATTGTTAGTAGGTGAGAACTTGTAATAGATGAAGTTGTGCTAATTCTACTGTGGGTGCCATAATTCCTAAATATCTTGGATTTGGGAAACTAAATATTGGTCTAATTAGATTTTGATACTTTGACCAGGGAATGTTTTTAGTAGCAGAGTTAGTGTGTTTTGAGCTGCTGTTTCATATTGCTTGCCAGGCATTTTCCTTTCTTTATTGGATGTGGTGTTAACGTGTTAGATGTTTTACTTTTTGAAACATTATTTCTCAAGATTATGGTAGAACAGATGATACATTTTGCATTCTAAACTTTTAGAATACGTCTACTTGCCTAGAATAACAATGCACGACAGTGAGTTGTTTAGGCTAAGCACCTGTTTCATTAGTTTTATTGTCTGTACTTCTAGGTAAATGTGTATGTATGTGCTTTGGAAGGAAAAATGTTCTAGATGGTTTGATATCCCCAAAGCTCATAAATAAATATGTTTGGTGGATTTGAATCCAGCTGTATTGTCAGGGCTCAGAGAGGAATATACTTTATTGGTAATTTAGAGAAGATTATTAAGCTTTGTAAACTAGAATGTTGGCTTAAGTACTAAATATTCAATTCCTAGTATAAGAAATTACTCATTCATCTATTCATATGTTGAGTACTTTGTAGGTAATATACCTGTTGATGCGAAGACATCGGTTGATGTTACTAGCTTAATTTTCTAAAACCATATATTTAAAAAAGTTTATTCACTGGAGGTGAAATGTTTTCCTTTTAATGGAGAAATTTTAAATAGGTACGTAAGGTACATGACAGATATTATTATAGGTATAACAATTTGTTAATACAAAATTGAAATCATCTAGTTTTGCTTAAATTCAAGGCATTTGGTTGAATAAGGCTTTTATTTTTAAAATTTAGAGTTATTTCAGCCTGTAGGTTTTATGACATAGTTTGCCAGTACATTGAGAAGGATTGTGTAGAAAATCTTTTGAATAGGCATTTGGTAAAGTTCTGACAGCACCTTGAAATCAAGCATTTTCTAATTCAAAAAAGTTAAATTAGACTTTAAACAGAATAGTTCTTGCATTTAACTTGTGTGGAACTTCTGAGAATACCTAGGTGGTATTTTGATTTTTTTTGTTGTTGTTGTTTTGCGGTACGCGGGCCTCTCACTGTTGTGGCCTCTCCCGTTGCGGAGCGCAGGCTCAGCGGCCATGGCTCACGGGCGCAGCCGCTCCGCGGCACCTGGGATCTTCCCAGACCGGGGCACGAACCCGTGTCCGCTGCATCGGCAGGCGGACTCTCAACCACTGCGCCACCAGGGAAGCCCCTAGGTGGTATTTTGAAATTTGGAGCTTCTGATGACTTCAGAAAGCAAAAGCGCTGGTGTTGCCCTGGGAGAGTTAGTGACTTATGTCCTCTAAGGCAGGGGTCCGGTACTGGTCCGCAGCCTGTTAGGAACCGGCCTGCACGGCAGGAGGTGAGCGCGAGGAGTGAAGCTTCATCCGCCGCTCCCCATCGCTCGCATTACCGCCTGAACCATCACCCCCCCACCACCACCCCCGTGCATGGAAAAATTGTCTTCCATGAAGCCCTGGTGCCAAAAAGGTTGGGGACCTGTGCTCTAAGGATTATGACAGTGGAGATGGGTGGCGTAGGTGCCATGAATGAACTGTAGATTGATCTGAAGCAGAATTTGTTACCTGCTGGCAGTATTTATTCTCACTGGTGTCAACCAAGTATCTTTTCATTGTGCTTGGAATTCCTGATTGCTACAAGTGAGGTACGAAGTGCAGTGGAGATTTAAAGGAGGGCGAGATCATACCCTATTTGGGGGAGTTGGTGTGGGTGTATGCTTCCTGGATGGACATGTGGCTAGTGAGGATGGACATGTGGCTACTGAGGATGGACAGAAGAAGGGAGGGAGCAGCATGGAGCAAGGCACTGATTCTAAGGTGCAGGCAGGCTTAAGTAACCTGCTTTAGCAAGAGCCTGAGTATGTGAATAGGAAATAAAAAAATAAAGCACCATTGTTGGGCAGTACTTAGAGAACCAGGCTATAGCATCTCCTCTCTCCCTCATTTGTAGGATAACAATTGGGGTAGATCAGTGATCCTCAGTCATTTTTCACTCCTGGAACACCCAAGGGATTTGCTGTATTCCTATCAGCACCATGTGGGAGCATGAAACAAAACCAAATCAAATCGTGGTTACTGTTAAATCACTGATGCAGCCAGTTCTTTCCCCCACAAATTGAGAGAATTAATGGAAGAGGTGATTTCTGAAGTCTCCTCCCCTCCCACCCTCCTGTCTATTTCAGACCTATTTCATTTGTGGGTATTGGGGATCAATCAGAAGATCTGGAAACAAGCGGGATATGATTTCAGGGGGACATCAGGAAGTTTAGCATTACTTCTGTTCTGCAGGATGGATTGGAAGAGGACAGATAACTGGTGGAGATCTGGATGGGTTTTGTAGCCCTGGATGGGAAGATCAATTCAGGAGGTACTTTAGAATTCTCCAGCATCAGAAGTGTAGACAGAGGAATGCATCAGATATGCCTCTGTAAGAGTGGCAATGCTTTCAGTAGGAACAGGAATTCAAGATTATAAGGGAAATTAATGAGATCTGTTTTCAGGTATTGGTACCTGAAGAGGTTAAACATGAGAATTAAAAGAAAGAAAATGCGGGCCCCAAAGAGTTATTAAAAAGTTGGACAACATGACCTGTGGGTATTAGAGAGGTGTGTCTGAGGTATGCAATAATAGATGGTCTGTGTACAGCTCAGGCTGAGTACTCTTCTGGTGTACATTTGGAAGTGGAGCTGGGTATTGAAATGTGGGTGTGCAGCAGGAATGAGGATATTAAGGCCAGGAGCTCTGGTCTGTTCCGTTAGGTCTGCCTTTCCTCCCTCTTCAAGACCCCATGTCCTCCCTGTGACTGCAGATCCTTGGTGGGGGGGGTGCCACGGGTGAGAAGGTGGTGGTAGTGGTGGCAGACTGGTAGTCTGGGTGACACAGACAGGAGCAAATCCTAGTAGATGCCCTCTTTGCATTGGTTAGATTGCTCCCTCCCTGGTCCTTAGCCATGCTCTGGGGATCTCTTCCTAGAAGTCTTCCCAGAGTTCTGTTGCTCACCTTGGTCTCTTCTCTCTCTCTCTCTCTCTCTTTTTTTTCTTTTTGGCTGCACCGCTTGGCATGTGGGATCTTAGTTCCCCGACCAGAGATCGAACCCGCACCCCCTGTAGTAGAAGCACGGGGTCTTAATCACTGGACCGCCAGGGAAGTCCTCTCTTCTCTTTGAATGCCTCTTGTAGCAGTTATAGCCTCATCTTCATAATTTAGCACTAGTTTAGCACTGACCCTCATTATTCTAATTTTTTTCATGCTTTCAGTTCTTTAAAATGATAAGCTTCAGGAGACAGAACATTTCTTAAAAAAAAAAAACTTACAAAATGCACTTTAAAAGATAGACAGTAAAATGCAGATAGTATTAAGATGCATATAGCTAAATATAATGTTTTAATTATTTGGTATACTGGTATGTATCAGATTATTCTATATATTTTTCTAGATACTAAGTTACATTCCTCAAGTATTTTTTGATTGCTGGTTGATTTTTAAAAATAGTAACAGTAAGAGCTAACATTGGACATCTAAATTACTGAATTATTTTTGAGAAGTATTTAATAAAAATTACATTTAAAAAATACCAAAAAATTGGGAATTCCCTGGTGGTCCAGGGGTTAGGACTCTGAGCTCTCACTGATGAGGGCCCAGATTCAATACCTGGTTGGGGAACTAAGATCCCACAAGCTGGCATGGCAAAAAAAAAAATTTTTTTTTAAATTATACACACACACACACACACACACACACACACAGTTTTGCATTTTTAAAATAGCAGCTTTATTGAGATACAGTATACGTACCATAAAATTTACCCTTTAAAAACAGTGTATTATTCAGTGGTTTTTAGTATATTCACGGAGTTGTGAATACATCGTCCCTACCTAATTCCAGAACATTTTTTATCACCCCAACAAGAAACCCATATCCATAGCAGTCACTCCCTGTTCTCTCCCTCCCCTGCTCCATCCCCTGGCAACCATTACTTTCATTCTCTGTTGATTTGTCTCTTTTGGAACTTTCTTATGAAGGGAATCATACAATATGTGGCTCCTTTCACTTAGCGTAATGTTTTCAAGGTTCATGGATCTTGGAGCATGTAACAGCACTATATTTAAATAATATTCCATTATATGGATATACCGCATTTTGCTCATCCATTCATCACTTCATGGCTATTTGAATTGTTTCTACTTTTTGGCTGTTATGAATAATACTGCTGCTAACCTTCGTGTATAGGTTTTTGTCTGGACAAGATGTGTTTATTTCTCTTGGGTATATCCTAGGAGTGGAATAGCTGGATTATTACAAATACAATTTTAATAGAATCTTTATAACCAGACTTATTTTGTTCATTACAGTAGTTTTAAAACAGTTCTCTTAGGATGAATGAGAGCTGGTTTGTAAATCTTCCAAAATATCTATGATTTTTGGATTGCTTTAGGTCAGCTTGGAGAATTTATACCAGGGTTTGTCAGAGAAGGAGCAGTGTAAGTGGAGTCGTTTTCCCACATAGTCAGTGTGAGGGCGTCTGGCAGGCTTCGGAGGCACCCACATATGTCAGCCCACCGCAAAATTTTAGGCTGTCATGATACGTGAGAGTCTCAGGATTTTACATAAATCTTTTATGAATGTCAGGGATCTAGGGAGGTAGCATGTAGCACAGAGTTTTAAAGAGTGAAGGATCTGGAACCAGTCCTCATAGGTTTGAATCTGGGCTCTGTGATGATGGGCATTTTGCTCAGCTCTTTGTACCTCACTTACCTCCTTTGTAAAATGGAGATATCATAGTACTGAATTCAGGATGTTGTGAAGGCTGAATGGGTTAATGCATGTGAAGTGCCTAGAACAGTGCCTGGCATATATATAGTAAAGATTCAATAAATAGTAGCTATTATTGTCTGTTGATTTGTTCCTGAACTGAAAGTGGATATTCTGTAGGGATATAGGGACCTTACAATGTAGTGAGGTAGTATTTTATTCTGTCGAAAGCTGTCAACCGACTCACAAGGTATAAAAATATTTTAAGGACCACATTAAATAAAAATGTACCTGAAAATAGAGCTTTATTTTCCCCCCTTTAAAAGAATTACTAAATGTTTAACTTAGCCATTCAAAACATTCAGTTTACCTAACATCTGATTTATTCTAGAACTATAATAAATAATACATTTACTTTAGTTATTTACAGGGGTCAGTTAAAGTAGAAATAGTGCTCTTGATAATTTCAGCTCTTTGGTAGTTCCTCTCCTCCATGCCATTTTCCTCTGCCTGTTCCTTAAACACCAGGTTTCCAAACCAGCCCCTGGCCCCCTCACTGTCTCCCTCCTTCCTCTGAGATCTCTTTTATTCTCAAGTTGTTTTTAAAAATTGCAATGAAAAATTTAAAAATAGTGTAGATTTACTCCTTTGGGAAAATACATATAATATAAAGATGAAAATGAAAATCATCTGTAATCCCACTAAGCAAAGATACTCACTAGACATGTTTCTATATATATATATATATATATATATATATATATAAAATTCCACTTACTGTAACCTGCTTTTTTTTTTTTTTTTTTTTTTTTTTTGTAACCTGCTTTTATCTACACATTTTTTTTTTTTTTTTTTTTTTTTTAATGCGTTACGCGGGCCTCTCACTGTTGTGGCCTCTCCCGTTGCGGAGGACAGGCTCCGGACGCGCAGGCTCAGCGGCCATGGCTCACGGGCCCAACCGCTCCGCGGCATGTGGGATCTTCCAGACCGGGGCACGAACCCGTGTCCCCTGCATTGGCAGGCGGACTCTCAACCACTGCGCCACCAGGGAAGCCCTACACATTTTTTAAAAGTTATAACTAGGATGACACTAAACAAACTGTTTTTCCCTGATATACGGCAAGGTTTTCCCATATCACTGTATCTTTATCAGTCAGTCATCCCTAATGATTAGTAATGCTGAGTATCTCTTCACGTGCTTATTTGCTGTCTGTGAAGAAAATCATTGGTGAAGTGTCTGTTGAAATATTTTGCCCGTTTAAAAAATATTTATTTATTTATTTAGGCTGTACTGGGTCTTACTTGTGGCATACGGGATCTTTAGTGGCAGCATGTGGACTAATTAGTTGCAGCATGCATGCAGGATCTAGTTCCCCGACCAGGGATTGAACCCAGGCCCCCTGCATTGGGAGCGCAGTCTTATCCACTGGACCACCAGGGAACTCCCTTTGCCCAGTTTTTAATTGGGTGGTTTTCTTATTATTGAATTTGGAAAGTTCAGCTAACATAATAATTATTTATGATATATAATTTCCCAAAGCTCTTTTCTCTGTTCCTTTTTCAGAACATTCTCTTCTTGGATGCAACATCCTGACTTATCTCTCTAAGGATATTTATTATAGTTTTTTTTTTTGAAGATTTCTTCTGTTTCTTTTGTTTCCTCAGATTCCTTTCTTAGGTTTTAGTTTTTTCTCTTTGATATTGGAGACTTTTTTCAAGTGCCTCGTGATCCTCAACTGTTCATATTTAGGAGTGAAGCACTGGGTAGCACTTTGTGGGTGGCCATGGGTTGTCACCTGGTGGGTTTCACTGCAGGGTAATTGGGCAGTGGAACCCCAGGTATCAATATTTGTTTTTGTTTTTGTGAATTTTTGTTTTCTCTTTCACTCTTTTTTTTTTTCCTCCTGTGAGTCTATTTGGTTTCTTAAGGGAAGATTTCTTAAATCTTTTTTCCTGGGGCTGGGAGTAGGGGTCCGAGGGCACGTGACCAATATCCTGGGAAGCCAGATGAGGGAGGGTGACTAGGGCTCACACCTTGGAATAGGCACACTTCACTGAATTTCTCTGTTACGAACCCTGAGCCAACTTTTTTTTTTTTAAGTGTGGTGTAATTGACATACAACATTATCTTAGTTGCAGGTGTACAGCATAATGGTGTGATATATATATACATTGCCGAATGATCACCACAGTAAGTCTAGTTAACACCTGTCAACATACATAGTTACAAAAACATGTTCTTTTTCTTGTGATGAGAACTTTTTTGAGATCTGCTCTCTTAGCAACTTTCACATATACAATATAGCACTCTTAACTATAGTTACCATGTTGTACAGTACATCCCCATAACTTATTTGTATTGATATTATAACTGGAAGTTTATAGCTTTTCACCCCCTTCATCCATTTTGCCCACCCCCTATCCCCTGCTTCTGGCAGCCATCAGTCTGTTCTCTGTATCTATGAGCTTGCTTGTTGGCTTGTTGTTTAGGTTCCATATATAAGTGAGATCATACGGTATTTGTCTTTTTCTGTCTGACTTATTTCACTTAGCATAATGCCCTAAGGGTCCATCCATGTGTCACAAATGGCAGGATTTTCTTCTTTTTTATGGCTGAATCATATTCCATATATGTATATTGTGTGTGTGTGTGTGTGTGTGTGTATACACCACATTTTTTAATCCATTCATCCATCAATGGATACTTAGGTTGTTTCATGTCTTGGTTATTGTAAATAATGTTGCAGTGAACATGGGGGGTATAGATGTCTTTATTTTTTTTTGCGGTACGCGGGCCTCTCACCGTGTGGCCTCTCCTGTTGCAGAGCACAGGCTCCAGACGCGCAGGCTCAGCAGCCATGGCTCACGGGCCCAGCCACTCCGCGGCATGTGGGATCTTCCCGGACCGGGGCACGAACCCGTGTCCCCTGCATCGGCAGGCGGACTCTCAACCACTGTGCCACCAGGGAAGCCCCTAGATGTCTTTTTGAGATAGTGATATCTTTTCCTTTGGATATATCCAGAAGTGGAATTGCTGGATCATATGGTAATTCTATTTTTCATTTTTTGAGGAACTTTCATACTGTTTTCCATAGTGGCTGCACCAATTTACATTCCTACCAGCAGTGCATAAGGGTTTCCTTTTTTCCACATCCTCGCCAACACTTGTTATTTCTTGTCTTTTTGATAATAGCCATAATAACAGGTGTGAGATGATACCTCATTGTGGTTCTTTTCTCTTTGTTCTAGTATGTTTTTACCTTTTGTACTTCTTTGCTGTCAATTTACCAAGTGTTGAGAGGAAAAGGATATTAGCTCATGTTACATATTTATCATATATAAAGTGAAGTCTCATTAAGTATTTCTTTACAAAACGGTTAAAAAATAACTTATCTAATACTTATGCAGCGTGCAAGGTACTGTGTTAAAACCTTCACAGAGATCCAGTGATGGATTAGAAACGGTCCCTACTCTCAGGTCTTTATTCTTTCAAGAGGGAATAATAAAACAGTGCATAAATATAAAATAATATAGGGCAGGCTGTGGTAAGTGCTGTAAAAAAAACAATTAAATTAGGGAGAGAGATCATATTCTATATATTTGGGAGATCAGAAATGGTGTCAAGAACAAGGTTGAATTTGAGATATTTCTTGAAGATTGGGTAGGATTTCTCCAGGTGGAGGTTGAACAGAAAGAGAAAGGAGGAGGTGAAAGGTAACAGATGACAGGAAGGTGAATGTTCAGGGACTGCGTACTTGATGTCTGAGTGTGGAGGAGGCGAGACTGTAGAGAAGTGGAGATTATGTTTTGGTCCAATTTGAATAAATGCCAGTCTGAGGAATTTGAACTTAGTAGGCAGTGTGTAGTCATTGAATGTTTTAAAAGTGGCGTATGTCATGATAAAGCTGAGCTTTTTGGGAATTCCCTGCCAGTCCAGTGGTTAGGGCTCCACGCTTCCACTGCAGGGGTCATGGGTTCGATCCCTGGTCGGGGAACTAAGACCCGCATGTCATGTGGTGCCGCCAGGAAAAAAAAAAAAGCTGAGCTTTTTGAAAAATAATCTGGCTTTGGTGTATAGGATTTATTGGAATAGGAGGGGGCTGGTATAATAACTTTTCATAGCTACATAAGATCCCATCCTAAGGCTTTACCAAGTAGTTAAGCTGTGCTGTACAGTCATTCCTTGGTATTTGCAGGCAGTTGGTGGCTGGACCCCCCCCCCACCCCATGATACCTAAATCTGCTGGTGCTCAAGACTCTTATATAAAATGGTGTTGTACAGTTGGCCCTCGAAATCCTTGGATGCCAAACCTGTGGATACGGAGGGCCGACTGTTTACGTTTGCTGTGATTACCTGTAGTGACTAAACCTTTAGATAAATCTTGGTTCACATTCCTGGTTTTTTTTAAGGCTTTTACTATGTAATACTAATAATTATAAATATTATATAACATATATATTAGGTAATGTATAATATACATATTATACTAATACAATATGTGTCATTATAAATATTAGAAATATATTTCCACCAGCAGTGTATGAAAGTGCCCATTTCACCAGCACCAGTTATTTATAAACCATCTTTGCATCCAGTGGGTTAAAAGCTCTCTTGTTTCTCTTGTTTGAATTTGCATTTTTTTTTTTTTTGAATTTGCATTTTTTGACTAATAAAATTTAATGCTTTCATGACCTCTGACACCCAAATCTCTGTAGTCATGGTTTCCTTCCTGTGTTTTAACTAATGGATGAGTGAATACTTCTTGAACACCTCCACTTAGAAGTCCTGTAGGCACATCCAGTTCAACATGTTCCAAATAGAATTCATGCTTTAGAGACTGCTCCTAACCTCCCATTTCCTTGTTCAGTGAATAATGGCACTGCCCACTGAATTGCCCAAGTCAGAAGTGAGGAAGTACCAGACTCCTCCCTGTGCCTCACCCTCCATGTGCAGGCTTGTCACCAGGTCCTGTGAAGTTTACATCTTACATATCTCTTAAATATATTTCAGCTCTCTTGTCCATCCATGCTAATGGTTACCTAAATCAGGCCTTCTTTATCCCTTACTTGGCCTCTTAAGGAAACAGCCTGCCTGCCTGCCTGGCCTCCTTTTGTCCATTCATCTCTCATATCCATCTTCCACGGACATACTGCTCTGCTCTGAGACAAATCTGACCATGTTATGCCCTTTCTTAAAAATCTGTGGGAAAATGATTATGTGCTTTAGTGTAGGCGGATAGTTCTGACTTGGCTTTTGCTTCCTCTACCAGCCTCATCTTCTGTTGCTTCATTTATTTGTTCACTTATTTTAAAAATACCTGTTGAGAACCTACTATGTTCCAGGCACTCTTTGGGATGCAGCCAGGAATAAAGCAGACATGGCCCCTGCCCTGAAACAGCATGGAAGGTAGCCAGTGTAACAGTGAGAGAAGTGCTTCCAAAAGGGGCAAGTAAGAATGACTTCATGGGCGTGGGTGTGGGGGGAGTGTCAGAAAAGGCCTCCCTGAAGAGGTGACAGGTGAGCTCCAAATGGAAGTAGCCGGCAGAGGGGAGGGGAAAGAGGATTCTAGGCCATAGGATCACCACATGCAATGGACTGGAGGGAAAACCATGAAGGATTTCAAAGCCAGCAGTGCTGTGATCAGGTTGGTGTTTTTTAAAAAAAAGTCCCTCTGGCTATAGAATAGATAATGAATTGGAGTGGGATAAGAATTGATGAAGGGAATTAGGCTGTTGAAGTAGACCAGGTGACAGATTTTGTACCTTGGAGAGAAATATTCAAAAAATAATTTAGTATTTAGGATGTCACATCTTAGTGATAGATTGGTTAGTTGGGATATGGTCAAGGTTGAAATGACTTCTAAATCTCCTTTATTTCTCTCTTTATTCACAACTTATTTCTCTTCACCTTGAATTTGATTGTCAAGTAATGCTGAATTCTTTGTAAAAGTTCCCCTCAAACACCTCATAGTGGGGCTTCCCTGGTGGTGCAGTGGTTGAGAATCCACCTTCCAATGCAGGGGACATGGGTTCGATCCCTGGTCTGGGAAGATCCCACATGCCACGGAACAACTAAGCCCGTGTGCCACAACTACTGAGCCTGTGCTCTAGAGCCCGCGAGCCACAACTACTGAGCCCGCACACCACAACTACTGAAGCCCGCTCGCCTAGAGCCCTTGCTCCACAACAAGAGAAGCCACCACAGTGAGAAGCCCACGCACCGCAACGAAGAGTAGCCCCCGCTCGCCGCAACTAGAGAAAACCTGCGTGCGGCAATGAAGACCCAACACAGCCAAAAATAAATAAACAAAATAAATAAATTTATTAAAAAAAATACCTCATAGTTATTCACTGCTGTGATGACTAACTCCTGGTCACCCATCCATCACCTTCTCCAGCTTGTCTTCTCTGGTCACCATTCCCTTTTCCTTAGGTGAGACTAAGTTCCTTTACCTCTCCCTAACCCCCCAGGACCATGTGCATTTATATGTTTAGTTTCCAAATATTTCAAGGTGTTCTAGGTTTCTTTCTGTTACTGATTTCTAATTTAATTTCATTGTGTTCAGAAAGCATACTTTGTATGACTTTAATTCTGTAAAACATTTTTAGAGGTTTGTTTTGTGCCCCAAAATGTTGTCTGTCTAGGTGAACGTTCCAAGTGTACTTGGAAAGAAGGTGTATTCTGCTGCGGGTGGGTGGAGTGTTCCATAAGTGTCAGTTAGGTCAAGTTGGTTGCATTATGAACGTCTTCTGTATCCTTGCTGATTTTCTACCTGCTTGTTCTGTTGACTACCAAGAGAGAATTGTTGAAGTCTACAAATATTGTCATGGATTTGCCTATTTCTCTTTGGAGTTCTGTTAGTCTTCATGTATTCTGAGGCTCTGTTATTAAGTACTAAACATTTAGGAAGGATTATTTGACCCCTTCATCATTATATCTTTATTTGTTAAGACATCGTACTGAAATGGACTCTAATTATCTGTGTGTCTCCTTCATCCGAACCTGTCTTAGGGCAGGGAGACTCTCATTCATCTCCCTCTCCTTCGTGCCGCTCAGTCTCTAGCATGCAGTTGGCAGCACAGGTAATTGTTGAACTGAGTGTATGAGTCAAAAAAAATTTCTCTAGATTCTTTTCACCCTTAGTTCTGCCCTGTCCAGTATGGCAGCCACTAGCCACGTGGGGCTATTTAAATTTAAATTGAGTAAAATTCAAACTTCAGTTCTTCATTGACACTAGCTACATTTCCAGTGCCCAGTAGCCATGTGTGATGTAGAACATTTGGGTCACTTCATATCATCACAGAAAGTTCTCTTGGGCTGACCGTGTTACTGTCGCCAGTCTGCTTCTGCTAAACTGTGAGAATTTACCTAGCATTCCTTTTCCTCTAGCCTTTTATTTGCTCTGAATCCTGCGTGGCCTGGGTAGCCCCAGCACTTGGCTGTGGTTCTTCTCTGTTAAGCCTGTCAGCCCAGCGTTATTTGTGGATGTGATGGTGTTGAATTTCTGCAGTGAGACTTGGGCTCATCTTTGCGACGATGGCATCATTTGTTGTTCTCTGGGGTAGGGGAAGAGGTAGTCAGCTAACCTTCAGTTTTAGAAAATCTGCCATGGTCCTGATAAAATTAAGCTAAGTCGTAGATGCAGGACAAAAGGGAAAGAATTAAAATTCAGAGACTTTTAGGTGAGAAATTTAGTTTGATAACTCAGGGAATTCCTGTATTGTAAAAGTTGGTATGTGAACTGAATTGTCACATACTGGTGTGTTGTTTCAGTTGTCTGAGTTCTATATAAAACCTCTTTCTCAGGAGTCTCTGGACAAATGATTTAATTACTTCAGTAGTTTTCAAGGAAAAGACATCACTTTTTGAGTGGAATTCTTTTGTTACTTAACCAATGTTAAATTGCAATTATGGAACCTCAGAAGATTTGCTAAGAATGCTTACACTCTTCTCTACTCATGGATGTGTTCTAGAATTCACACACTTGGGAGACTGCATGGCCAAGTGGTTCATACTGAATGACAGTGTTCAGTAGGTGCAATTTCTACATTTTGCTGCTATGGCTTCCTGCTTGGTTTCAGGATGTTAACATTGCCTCCTTTGAGGTCTGTTTATAGTGTATTCTATTTATGGAACTTAAAAAGCATTTCAGAAACGCACATATTAATCTGTGTGGAATTTCTCTTCTTGTCCTTTTTCCTTCTAATGCTTGCATAGCTATATTGAGACTTGTCTGAGGAAATAGTCCAGCATTTAAAGTAGCTAATAAAATTTTAGCCCTTCCCATCAGCGCAGTTTTCCCTGTTTTTCTAGACATCAAAATTATTTCACACACTCTTTGCAGTCTTAGTAAATTACCCTTTTCTCCAACTTATGACCATAATCTGCTTTCACAGTGTTATGCAAATAATTAAAAAATTAAAAAGTGATTTTACTGTAATTTCAGATACATATTTGAACTTTTTAGTTTGAATTGTCTGGGTGAAATGCCTCAAATTTCTGATTCTCTGTAAACTTGGAAGATTGCCTTTATCCAGATATATTATTATCCTTAATTGCCTAAACAGCTTGAGTTATAAAATCTCCCTGCATTTCAGGAGAAACCTAACAATGGGAGCTTGTTTATGGCAGGGGACACAAACTCAAATGCTACAGGGTCCAAGTAAATTAAAGATGTGAAGTGGCCTTTTTTTTCCTTTATTAATACAAAACTGCATTTGCTGTTAAAGTTTATTTGCCTTGAAAAACTAACCCTATTGGAATTTTAGTCCCTTTTTGCTTTTACAGACAGTGCTGTTGTAAATGTGCTAGAGATGTATCTTTAGTCACCCAGCCTGGTGTTTCTATAAGGTAGATTCCTAAGAGTAGGGTGGTTGGGTTACATTTCATAGACTGAACCAGGTTATACTCTCATTACTATTGTTCTTAGACCTTCCCTAATCTGTGTTTATGTGGCTTTTAAATTGACTTTTTCTGGAACTTACCGAAGTTTACTCAGACCTTTAGCGGGTATTTTTGGATATAGACTAGGCCCAAAATCCTTTCCTCATCAATTTATTGGTAAATACACTTATTTATAATATGAAAGCCTGAGGTTTAGCTCCTAAATTGGGAAGCAGATGTCTCTCTTCAGAGTTTTCTGGCCAAGTGGGAATGGAATTTTTTTTATTGCTTCTTAGCTTGAATTTGACCTTAGAGGCATCATTCCTCTGTGGGCCTTATTAGTTTACTCACCTGTAAAGTGTAGATTGGACTAGATGATCTAATGGGTAAGGGATTGGCAGACTTTTCTCTTAAAGTGCTGTATAGTAAATATTTTAGTCTTTGTGGGCCACACTGTCTCTGCTGCAACTACTCAACTCTGCCACTGTAACATGATAGCAGCTGGAGACAATAAGTAGACAAATGAGTATGGCTGTGTTTGAATAAACCTTTATTTGTAAAAACAGTCTGTGGCTGGCCATAGTTTGCCAACCTCTTTCTGAGGTCTTGACATTCATTAATCTGTGATTTGCATAACTAGGTTAGGAAAAAAAAGCTTTGAAGTTTTAAAATAACACTTTTTTTTTTTTTTTTTTTGTGATACGCGGGCCTCTCACTGTTGCGGCCTCTCCAGTTGCGGAGCACAGGCTCTGGTCACGCAGGCTCAGCGGCCATGGCTCACAGGCCCAGCCGCTCCACGGCACGTGGGAGCCTCCCGGACCGGGGCACGAACCTGTGTCCCCTGCATTGTTGGCAGGAGGACTCCCAACCACTGCGCCACCAGGGAAGCCCCTAAAATAACACTTTTGAAAGTCTAGTAAGAACTTCAAATTTTATTTTTGCTTTTTCTCTTTATCAGGAAAGAAATATAGAAAATTTAGAAAACTCAGAAGATAACATTAATATTTTGGTCACTCTCCTTTGATAACCAGCTTTGTGTGTATATTCATGAGGAGTACTTACATGTGTAGAAACGTACATTTTTTTATAAAATTGGATAATGCATAATTGGTTTTATGAATCTTTTCCCTTATACCATGAAATCTTACTGTATCTTTAAATAATTTGTGTATGAAAATGTCTGCTGTCATGGAGCTTCTAGTGGAGAGCTCATGGATTTTAAAAATTAATTTTGTATTTAGCCACCTCTTCTCTTTTCTAATAGTTTCTGATAGCTTATTTTTTGATTGGGTTGGAATTTCTAGGAATAACATTTCATCAGCTTCAAACATGAAGCATATACATACGTCTGCTTTTCTTATATTTATACCTCCTTTTTGTTTCTTTTCAAATTGCATTGTCTACCACCTCTAAAACAATGTTAAATACTAGTTGAAATGAGAAGCATCTTAGTGCACTTTCTAAATTTAATGGGACTGATGCTAATATTTCACTGTTGTTATGCTGACCATTGACTTTTTTGTTTTGTTTTGTTTTTTGCTATCCTAATAAGCATAAAGGGATATTTCATTTTGGTTTGGAATTTAAGTGCTTTGTTGCCTATGTGATGTGCATGTATTTTCTCCTGGTCTGTGGCTTGTGTTTCACTCTCTTAACTGTCTAATCAATGAGCACATTTTGTCTCTCCATTAATTCAAGTCTTTGATCTCTTTCATCAGTGTTTTATTGTTTTTGGCATACTGGTTTTTTTCATATTATTGCATTTGTACCTAAGTATTTGATGATTTTTGGTGCTATTACAATTAGTACTTATTTTTAAAATTTGAATTTCCAGTTATTTATTGTTATAATAGAAATATAATTGATTTTTGTGTATTGATCTTTGTGACCTTGTTAAACTCAACTGTTAGTCTAATAGATTTTTTTTTTTTTGTAGATTTCTTGGGATTGTCTACATAGGTAATCATGTTGCCTGGCAAATAGCGATGATTTTATGTTTTCCTTTTCCAAGCTGGATTTTCTTTTTCTTATTGAAGTATAATTGATTTACAATATTGTGTTAGTTTCAGGTGTACAGCAGAGTGATTCAGTTTTATTTAATTCTTTTTTTCGATTCTTTTCCATTATATTTTATTATAAGATATTGAATATAGTTCCCTCTGCTATACAGTAAATCTTTGTTTTTTATCTGTTTTATGTAAAGGTAGTGTGTATCTGTTAATCCCATACTCCCAATTTATCCCTGTCCCCCCTTCCCCTTTGGTAACCATAAGTTTGTTTTCTATGTCTGTGATTCTGTTTCTGTTTTGTAAATTAAGTTCATTTTTACTATTTTTTTAGATTCCACATATAAATGATATCATATAATACTTGTCTTTCTCTGTCTGACTTAACTTCACTTAGTATGATTTCCTCTAGGTTCATCCATGTTGCTGCAAATGGCATTGTTTCATTGTGGTTTTATGGCTGAGTAATATTCCATTGTGTATATATACCACATGTTCTTTATCCATTCCTCTGTTGATGGACACTTAGGTTGCACCCACGTCTTGACTATCGTAAAAATTGGTTTCTAATTTAACTTCGTATGTCAGAGACCATACTGGGTATGACTAAAAATGTTTAAAAAATGAAGTCATTTGAGATTTGTTTTATGACCCAAAGCATTGTCTGTGTACTAGGAAGGAAGAGTCTGCTGCTGTTGGGTAGAGTGTTCCATAAATGTGATTAACTGTTGTTGATAGTGTTCTTAAAGTCTTCTATATCCTTGCGGATTTTCCATCTACTTGTTCTGTTGATTACTAAGAGAGGAGTGTTGAAATCTACAACTATTGCTATAGATTTGTTCTCTGTCTCCTTGCAGTACTGTATGTTTTTGCCTTATATATTTTGTGGCTCTGTTATTAGGTTCATAAACATTTATGGTTGTTGGTCTTTTGATTATTTGACCCCTTTATCATTATGAAATGACCTTCTTTACTCTGGTAATATTCTTTGCTTAAAATCTACTGTTTGATATTAATATAACCAAGCGTCTTTCTTTTTGAATAGTGTTAGCATGGTGTATCTTTTTCCACCCTTTTCCTTTTAGTTTGTACTATGTCATATATATATATATATATATATATTTTTTTTTTTTTTGGCCGTGCTGCATGGCATGTGGGATCTTACCCCATCCAGGGATCAAACCCGTGCCTCCTGCGGTGGGAGTGCAGAGTCTTAATCACTGGACCTCTATGGAAGTCCCTAGTATGTCATATTTTAAAGGGGTTCCTTGTTTTGTTTTTTTAAAAAGCCAGTCTTCTGACAGTGAATTTAGACTATTTACATTTAATATAATTTTCTTTTTTTTTTCTTTTTTGGCCGTGCCTCACGGCTTGGCTTGCAGGGTCAGTTCCCTGACCAGTGATTGAATCTGTGCCCTTGGTAGTAAAGCATGGAGTCCTAACCACTGGACTGCCAGGAAATTCCCATCTTTTTTTTCTTTTCTTTTTTTTTTTTTTTGGTTCCTCTGTTTCCCTTTCCTGCCTGGTTTTGGATTAGTTGAATATTGCCCTCTTTTAATTTATTAGCTTTTTGGTTTATGTCTGTGCTATTTTTTTAGTGGTTCCTCTAGGAATTACAAAATACTTATCTACTTAAAGTTAGCATTTTATCCCTTTAAGTAAAATTTAAAAGTGTCACAACCATAGAGGTTCCCTTATCCTAGCCCTCTCCCCAATGCTATAAGTGTCGTATATATCTACAGTTGTCCCTCTGTATCTGTGGGGGATTGATTCCCAGGACCCTTGCGGATACCAAAGTCTCTGGATGTCAGATCCCTTGTATAGAGTGGCACCGTACAGTTGGCCCTCTGTATCAGACTCTACATACATTAAAGCTCCACTAGATGATGTTACAATTTTTGCTCTCAACCACTGTACATATATATATATTTTTTAACTGTACATATTTTGAAGTGCTTAAGAGTTGAAACAACCTTTTTTGTTTGTTTTTAAATTTATTGTTCTTCCTTTATTCCTGAAAGTCCAGTTTTCACTCTGGTATCATTTCTGTTTCTTTTACCATTTTTACCATTTGTTTTTTTGTTGTTCTTTCATAATTGAGATTTTATTGGCTGTTTTGAGGATCAGTACACAGACATTTCAATTTGTACACAATTCTTAACATACATACCAAAACTCTAAAAAATCATGTAGTTGTGATTCTTTTCTGAACAGTTATTCCAGTGACTTTCCAACTTAAAATGTGGAGGCAAATTTTCCTTGACAGGATATCAAGTACCAGTATCTTCAAATATTGATTTGCTGTTACATCATTAAGTCCCACTAATTCACAATTTTTTTTTTTTTTAAATGAGGTTTGCCTTTATTTTACATTTTGAGATTTTATTTATTATTATTTTATTTTATTTATTTATTGTTTCTGGCTGCATTGGGTCTTCGTTGCTCCTTGTGGGCTTTTCTCTGGTTGCGGCAAGCCGGGGCTACGCTTTGCAGTATGTGGGCTTCTCATTGCGGTGGCTTCTCTTGTTGTGGAGCACAGGCTCTAGGCACGCAGGCTTCAGTAGTTGTGGCTCGCACATTCTAGAGCTCAGGCTCAGTAGTTGTGGTGCATGGGCTTAGTTACTCTGCGGCATGTGGGATCTTCCCGGACCAGGGCTCGAACCCGTGTCCCCTACATTGGCAGGTGGATTCTTAACCACTGCGCCACGAGGGAAGCCCTAATTCACAATTTAATATCACATACACTACATACTAAAATTGTCGATCGTCTACAGCACATTAACAAAGTTACTAGAAGAACTGGACTACCATGACCAAAGATGTTACAGAGTACACAAAATTCTGACCAGGAGAGCCAAGATCAAGGAGTGAGTGGTTTGCTTTAGGAAACTCTGTTAGTTTTCCTTCATCTGAAATGTTTTTATTTTGCCTGAATTGTGGAAGAGTATTTTTGAAGGATATAGAATGCTGGGTTGATATTTCTCTAAGCACTTTAAAGATGTCCCATTCTCTGCAGTTATTTGAATTATTGTTCTCTCATATGTAATGTTGTTTTTTCTCTTGCTGCTTTGTAGATTTTTCTTTAGCTGTATGTTCTGGAATTCCTTCCATACTCTGGCTTGCGGGTGGGGGGGGGGTGGGGGGGGTGGGGTGCTTTTCTTGATCTACTGGCTAGAAAGATGTGAGTTTCTTGTAGATTCTGTAGTTGGAGCCTCCCTTGAGGCAGAGGCTGGAAGAGGGGGAAAAAAAGTAAAATAACAACAAAACAGGGGATTTCCCTCATGCTCTTCAGCACACTGGGGACCCTTTTCCTCAGTCCTCTGCCTGAAAGACAGGGCTTCTCTGAGTTTTTTCTGTTCATGCTTTTTGCCGTAGATTCACTGTGAGCTTGTTCTATTCCAGGAGAGAAAATAGGGAAACAGACCTCTGCTTGTTGTTTGTTGTTGCCTCTTCTAGTTTCAACTCCCCTACCTGGTCCTTGTGCTTTTGCTCCCCCGCCCCGCCCCATAATCCTTTGGTGGTTGCTTTTTCTGTATTTTGTCCAGAGTTTTCAGTTTAGTGGAGCCATTATCTCCAGTGAGCTTATTACTCCATCTTGGCTTGGCTTTGGACCACATTCTTCTTGTGAGCTGCATAGTGTTCCCTTGTGCGGAAGTACAATATTACAGTTTTTTGTTTTAGCCAGTTCCTTACTGGGTGGACATTTAGGTTATATACAGCTTTGGCACTGTTGCAAACAGTGCCAAAATGAATGTACATGTGAGTTATGTTATATGGTAAATTCTTAGAAAGGGGATTGCTAGATTAAAAGGTATGTATTATTCTGTAATTTTTCATAGATATTTACACATAGTATGCTTCTGGATTTTATTTGCTATTTTAAACTTTATTTTAATAACTATGATTGACCCATCATTTCTTTTGTGGAGGGGGTGGTGCATGTCTTTTGTTACTAGGTTTTGGTGTCACTGTTATCCTGGTTTTTTTAAGAGGACTTTTAAAATCTTTTCTTCTTTTTCTGTCCTCTGGAATGTTTTGAAAACCATCCTGGCTGGGTGCTGTTTTAGGGGCAAGAGCTCGCTGACATCTTCTTCAGTTTCTCCCATAATTATTGGTTTGTTTTCTGTTCTTTGATTTAGTTTTGGTGTTTGGTAATTCTCTGACGGTCATCCTTTCACCCAGGTTTTAGACTTTATTAGCATTCTTTTAATAGCTTCTGTACCTGTGACAAGTTCCCCTTTATCATCACCAATTTTATTTATTGTGCTTGGTCCCACCTTTTCTTGATTAGGTTAGTTCTAGTTGTGCTCTGTAGATTGCCTGTCTGTCCTCTTTACTCACTCTTCTACCTCCTCTTTGTGGACATTTGAGTTTGTGACCTGCGTTCATGTTAGCTATTTAGTCAGTCTACTAGAGCTGTTAAGATTAAAAAGAAGTGTCTTAAAGTCTCCTGCTACTATTCTGTTTCTGTCCAGTTCTTCTTGGATTTCTTATAATTTTGCTTTATATTGTTTGATGCCAATTTATTTGGTTTATTAATTCACGCAGCAACTAATTCAGGAATCTGCCATGTACCAGGAAGTGTAATAAGTACTAGGCCTGAGAAGCCAAACAAAAATTGTCCTGGGCTTCCCTGGTGGCGCAGTGGTTAAGAATCTGCCTGCCAGGGCTTCCCTGGTGGCGCAGTGGCTGAGAGTCCGCCTGCCAATGCAGGGGACACGGGTTCGTGCCCCAGTCCGGGAAGATCCCACATGCCTCAGAGTGGCTGGGCCCGTGAGCCATGGCCGCTGGGCCTGCGCGTCCGGAGCCTGTGTTCCACAACGGGAGAGGCCACAACAGTGAGAGGCCCGCATAGCACACACACACAAAAAATCTGCCTGCCAATGCAAGGGACACAGGTTCGAGCCCTGGCCTGGGAAGGTCCCATATGCTGCGGAGCAACTAAGCCCGTGCGCTACAGCTACAGAGCCTGAGCTCTAGAGCCCGCAAGCCAGAACTACTGAGCCCACGTGCCACAGCTACTGAAGCCTACGCCCTTAGAGCCTGTGCTTCGCAGCAAGAGAAGCCACAACAGTGATAAGCCCGTGCACCGCAACAAAGAGTTAGCCCCCACTCACCGCAACTAGAGAAAGCCCACGCGCAGTAACGAAGACCCAATGCAGCCAATAAATTAAAAAAAAAAAAATTGTCCTGGCCTTTGTGGAAGTTGCAGTCTAGTGGAGGCATATGTTAATTGAATGAAACTGTAAGGCTTTTAAGTGTGATAAAATACTATGAGGGAAAAGAGCTGAATGAATGAGGAGCTGGCCACTTGACAGAGTGGGAGAGAGTATTCTAGGTAGAGAGAACAGCTGTGGGGAGGCAGTGAGCTTTGCATGATCCAGGAGGCCAGTGTGGCTGAAGCAGAAAGGAGAGGGGGAGGCTGAGTTTGGAGCAGTAGCCAGGGCGTACCTCGCAGAGGGCCCTGTAGGTCTCAGGAAGGAGTTTGGATTTTAATCCAAGTATGGTGGGGACTTACTGAAAGGCTTAAAGTTGGGGACTGGCCCAATCATATTTACTTTTTATTAAGTTGTTCATAACTGTTATATCTTCATTGTAGACTGCATCCTTTATCATTACAAAATCTTTGTTCCATTTAGGGATTTAAAAATTTTTGCTTTGAATTAAACTTTTGTAACTCCTTTTTATTTCCATTTCCTACAAAGAGAACTGTACCTGGGACATCCTGTTGAAAATAGCTAGTAGGCAGTTGGAAATAATGTCTCTGGAGTTCTGAAGCGAGGTCTGGGTAGAGAAATGCATTTAGAAGTCATTGATATTTGGGTGGTAATTGAGTCCACTGATAACTGGGGGAAAGCAGGAGAATCTGCTGAGGACTAAACTTTGGGGAATTTGCACGTGTAAGAGAGGTGTTTGGCAGAGGGACAGCTGGTCAGGGAAATTGAGTCCTGGGTGGCACAGGAAATTCAAGAAGGGTGTTGTGGCCAAATATGTCAGATGTTTTCAAAGAGAGGCTAGGTAAAACAGGTGGTATGTTACAGCACTTTCTATCCCAGGTATCGGTTGATGTTTACAAGTTTGCAGTTAATTTAATAATCTTATTTAATCTTACTCTGTATTTAGGCTGTAACATGATATGTCCTGTTAGCTATAAATATTGAAAAAATTGAAACAAATAATTGAAACAATTAGAAGTAAGGAGCTTTAGAACAGATTTTCTGAACTTTTTGCTTTTACTTTACGTAATTTCAAATATGCAGAAAAGCTGAAAGAATAGTACAATGAACACCCAGTATACCCTTCTCTTGGATTCACCGATTTTTGTTGTTTATAAATTTATTTATTTATTTATTTATGGCTGCGTTGGTCTTTGTTGCTGCGCATGGGCTTTCTCTAGTTGCGGCGAGGTGGGGGCTACTCTTCCTCGTGTGTGCGGGCTTCTCATTGCGGTGGCTTCTCTTGCAGAGCACGGGCTCTAGGTGCGGGGGCTTCAGTAGTTGTGGCTCGCGGGCTGTAGAGCGCAGGCTCAGTAGTTGTGGCGCATGGACTTAGTTGCTCCGCGGCATGTGGGATCTTCCTGGACCAGGGCTCGAACCCGTGTACCCTGCATTGGCAGGTGATTCTTAACCACTGCACCATCAGGGAAGTCCCGGATTCACCAATTTTTATAAACATTTTTGCCATATTTGGTTTCTCAGTCTTTTAAAATTTTCTTTTTGCTGAACCACTGAATAGTAAGTTGTAGACATAATAGCACTTCACCTCTAAATACTTCAGCATACTCAAGACATTTAATTTAACATGGATATAACATTACATTTCAAATTTCCCCAATTGCCCTCTATTGCTGTTTTGTTTCTTTATCCAAGATTCAGTCAAGGGTCATGTATTGCTTTTAGTTGACATCTCTTTTGTTCCTTTAATCTAGAGCTCTTCTGTCACTTTTGGAGAGGGAAGGGTTCTTTTGTGACAGTGACATTTTTTCATTGTCCAGGCCAATTGTCTTTAGAATGTCTCACTGTTTGGGTTTATCTGTTTGTTTCCGATAGAAACACATATTATATAGAGAGTTATGGGGTCTAGAAGTATGAAAACACTATAAATATTCTTCTTAGAATTAATACAATAAAAATGTATGAGCCAAACTGAAAAATCTACTGTGGCGTCTGGATTTTAATCTTGGCATGACCTCACCCCTGGACCTCTAGTTTTGCTTCTGGGTATCATTTGTTGAACACACTTTTTTTTTTTTTTTTTTGGTTATTACAATAAAACATGGTCTGTGCTCTCAGGGAGTTAACAAATGAGCTGGGGGCACATGAGTAATTGCCTGTAATATAAATGCACTCACACTATAATGGAGAGCTGTACAAAGTGTCAGAGAAGCACAGTGCCTGGAGGCACAGGAGAGGACAGAAGAGGCGACATTTGATCAGGGCCTTGGAAAAGGTCTAGGATTTCTTGCAGCTTCAGCAAATTAAGGCAATATCTGCTTAAAATGTACAGAGAAGTTTTTAAATTAAAAAAGCGAGAAATGAACAAATACAGATGGTGCCCCACGGTGCATATTTTAAAAACCCAAGCATGTAGAAAAGGACCCCAAGCAACAGTTAACACTTGGTGAGTATTGTTGCCAGTTCTTCCAAAGAGCTCAGAGAAGAGAGCATCCCTATAGACTCTATGAAGTAGAATTCTATTGTGGAATTCAAAGGAGTGGGAAGTTTTGCCTTAGCAACTGTCAGGTCTTTCAGATGATGTACATAGTAGCATAATTCTTCTATTAAGGTAATAATCTGTCACATGGGCCAGAATCCTTGTTTAGTCAAGAAACTCTCTCCCTTGGGCTTCCCTGGTGGCACAGTGGTTAAGAATTCATCTGCCAGTGCAGAGGACACGGGTTTGAGCCCTGGTTTGGGAAGATCCCATGTGCCGCGGAGCAACTAAGCCCATCCGCCACAACTACTGAGCATGCACTCTAGAGCCCTCGAGCCACAACTGCTGAGCCCATGTGCCACAACTATTGAAGCCCTCACACCTAGAGCCCGTGCTCCACAACAAGAGAAGCCACCGCAATGAGAAGCCTGCTCACCGCAATGAAGAGTAGCCCCCACTCACCTCAACTAGAGAAGGCCCGCATGGAGCAACGAAGACCCAACGCAGCCAAAAATAAAATAAATAAAATAAATAAATTTTAAAAAAGAAACTCTCTCCCTTAACCTAGACTGTGTTGGAAATTCACTGACAAATTCTTGCTGTTTGGTTCCCGTACCCGCTCCCCACCCCCATGCAGACCACTTTCCATCCATAGCATTTTCTTCTTGTAGGCTTATTAATGTCTTTGATTAGGCTTCAGCTTCCTTTCACACCTGTCCTATTCTAATCATACCTTCTTAGGCAGCTTCTTGATTCTCTTGTTTGAGTTTCCAAAAAAGCCCCACTTTTTGCTTGGTAGTGGGAATATCCAATTTCGGTAAAGCTGTGATTTTCACACTTGGCTGCACATCAGAATTATCTGGGGAGAAAGATAAAAATACAGATTACTGAGCTTCACCTGGGGTTCTGTAAATTTGAATTGCATTTTGATACTCTACTTTTAACAGTTTACCATGTGATTTTGCTGCACTTCTGGTTTTAGGATGGATAGTTTTCAAGGCAGCATGTCAAACTTTAATGTGTACATGAATCACCCGAAGATTTTGAGAAACTGCAAATCCTAATTTAGTAAGCCTGAGATTCTGACTTTATTTCAAGCCTCATAGATAATGCCAATCACATTTTGAGTAGCAAGCTTTGAAGGTAACTGGAATTAGTGGATTTCATCTGATGTGTATTAATTTTTACTCAACTGAATCTCAGAGGGATAACCTTTTTGAGTTCCAGGGCAGTGGTTCTCAAAACTGTGGACCTCAGACCAGCAGAGTTAGTATCGCATGGGAATTGTTAGAAATGCAAATTGAGACTCTTTCCTAGTCCTTTGAATCAGAAGCTGTTTTAATTAGAATCAGCTCTCCAGGTGATTCTGATGCGCAAAATTTGAAGACCACTGTTCTAGGACTTCTCGTGGTAGTCCTCTATTTACATAGTGAGGAGTGAAAACACATTTCTGACATCTGCAAATAATGTAAAGACATCATTTTCTTGTGTAATTGCATAGGCTAGAGTTTGAAACTACTGATTCTTTCGGCAAAGTGTTTTAGTTTTACATATATATATTCTTTTTCATATTCTTTTCCATTATGGTTTATCATAGGCTATTGAATATAGTCACCTGTGCTATGCAGTAGGACCTTGTTGTTTATCCATCCTATATATAATAGTTTGCGTCTGCTAATCCCACACTCCCAATCCTTCCCTCCTCCACCCCACCCCTGCCCCCTGCTTGGCAACCACAAGTCGGTTCTGTATGTCTGTGAGTCAGTTTCTGTTTCACAGATATGTTCATTTGTGTCATATTTTAGATTCCACATGTAAGTGATATCATATGGTATTTGTCTTTTTTTTTTCCCTTAAAATTTATTTATTTATTTAGTTTTGACTGTGTTGGGTCTTCGTTGCTGCGCACGGGCTTTCTCTAGTTGTGGCAAAGGGGGCAACTTTTCATTGCGGTGCGCAGGCTTCTTATTGCAGGGGCTTCTCTTGTTGGGGAGCAAGGCCTCTAGGTGCATGAGCTTCAGTAGTTGTGGCACGTGGGCTCAGTAGTTGTGGCTCATGGGCTCTAGAGTGCAGGCTCAGTAGTTGTGGTTCACGGGCTTAGTTGCTCCGTGGCATGTGTGATCTTCCTGGACCAGGGTTCGAACCCGTGTCTCCTGCATTGGCAGGCGGATTCTTAACCACTGCACTACCAGGGAAGCCCTGTCTTTCTCTTTCTGATTTACGTCACTTAGTATGATAATCTCTAGGTCCATCCATGTTGCTGCAAATGGCATTATTCTTTTTTATGGCTGAGTAATATTCCTGTGTGTGTGTGTGTGTGTGTGTGTGTGTATGTGTGTGTGCGCATGTGTGTGTGTGTATTACATCTTCTCTATCCATTCATCTGTCAATGGATGGACATTTAGGTTGTTTCCATGCCTTGGCTATTGTAAATAGTGCTGCTGTGAACATAGGGGTGCATGTGTCTTTTTGAATTATAGTTTTGTCTGGGTATATGCCCAGGAGTAGGATTGCTGGATCATACGGCAACTCTAGTTTTTTGAGGAACCTCCATACTATTTTCCATAGTGGCTGCACCAATTTACATTCTCACCAACAGTGTAGGGAGGGTTCCCTTTTCTCCACACCCTCTCCGGCACTTATTATTTGTAGACTTTTTAATGATGGCCATTCTGACCAGTATGAGGTGGTACTTCATTGTAGTTTTGATTTGCATTACTCTAATAATTAGTGATGATGAGCATCTTTTTGTGTGCCTACTAAACTCCTGATTCTTTCAGTAAATATTTATTAAGTATTCACAGCAGCAGAAATACACAGACAAAACTCCCTGCTCTTAAGGAGATTACATTCTAGTGTTGATATTATCTACTAGTTCATATATATTATATATATACATCCATTCATCCATAAGCAGTAGATAAAACTGTTTCGCATGGTTCCAAATTGTTTATCCTTTTGTAGCAATTTTTTTTGGTAGCAATTTCAATTGTTTCATGGTGTTTTTATGATTGATCCATGCCGACATATGTAACCCTTGACTGCTCTATGGAATTTTATCAAATGGGGAATTCCCTGGTGGTCCACTGGTTAGGACTCCATGCTTTCACTGCCGGGGGCCCAGGTTTGATCCCTGGTCAGGGAACTAGGATCCCGCAAGCCAAGCAGCATGGCCCCCCAAAAAGGATTCTATCAGATGAATGTTCCACAGTTTAATCGTTCCCCTGTTGATGTACATTTTGGTTGTTTCCAGCTTGATTGACTGCTTGCTTTTATACGCAATGTTCAGTGTTCTGCATATGTATAAGGAGAGTTTCTCTAGAGAAGTGTTTTTCTTTTTTTGAGGGGGTGGGTTGGGGTGTGGCTTGTGGGATCTTAGTTCCCTGACCAGGGGATCAAACCTGGGCCCTCAGCAGTGAAAGCTCAGAGTCCTAACCACTGGACTGCCAGGGAATTCCTGAGAAGTGTTTTTCAAACTGTGGGCTGCAACCAGCATAAGTTAAAAGCAGAAAGAGAATGGAATAGAAGGTATTGGAATGGGATGGAAGAGAAGATATTAATATAAGAGTAGTGCTTTGTAGAACTTTAGTTTTGGGGTAGGTGTGTACTAGATTTAAATGTAAAATGTATTTCTTACTTTGGATCATGGGCAAAAAGTTTTCAAACGCCTTCAGGGTTGTGTGCACAACCTTAACCTGACTTACTGAATTGCTCTCCAAAGTGGTGATGGCTCTTACAGTCCCGAGTGTGGTATACTGGTGTCTCTGTTGTTCTCCGTTCTTCCCAAAAGTTTGTTTGGATGGACTTTAAAATTTTTGTCCATTGTTGAGTATGAAACAGTATCTCATTGTGGTTTTAATTTGCCTTTTCCTGATGGCTAGTGAGGTTGACGTTAATCCCTTTTTTTTAATACAGGAAAATTAATATACTTTATCTGCTAGATAGTAGATCAGTGTTGAAAATGGTAATGAGTGTAATCCTCAATGGTATATTATAAATACATTTCCCTGAATAGTTGAAATATCTTGACTTGCTAATACTAATGATTGACAGTTGAGGGGCTTAAGTGGTTTAATTTTATGAGTTTTCTCTTTATACACTGTAATCTGTGCTCAGTTCTGTTAACCCAAATCTTTGAATTTGGCAAAATGACCTTATATTTGTATTTATACAAGACCATCAGTAGCCATTACTGGCAGCATATTAATATTTTTATATATTTGTATAGATACCTGCCCAATATTTTTCTTTTAAAATATTATAATAAAAATATATGCATGTGGTATTTAAGAATATAAAAGGATAAAAAAATTAGTCTTTCTTTTTTTTCCTCCATTTCTCCTCCCCAGGAACAGCTACTTTAAAAAGATTCATATATGACCTCTTCGATGTATATACTTTATTATTGTTCTCTTTTCTTTTTTTGTTTCTAATTTTGTTTCTCAAATGACATTCTAGTCATTGTTCTGTAGCTGGCTTTTTCATCTACTTAATTATATATCTTAAAGATTTCTTATTTCAGCACATGAATTTTACCTTATTCCCGCATGCGTGCCGCAACTAAAAGATCCCCTGTGCCGCAACTAAGACCTGGCGCAGCCTAAATAAATAAATTTTAAAAATTGAATCGATTTAAACTCCCAATAATGCTTCAGAATGAACTGGCCAGCATTTAATGCTAACTTGTAAAAGTGCTCACGTTGTTCAGTATGTACGTAGTTGTAGTTTGAATAGATACTATTTTGTGGTTTCCACCTAGATGATAGAATGTAGAATTTATGAACCTTTGTTTGCCTTTCTTCCTTTTACCTTAGAAAGCTAACAGACTTTAGCTTAATATAAAGCTAAATGAACTGTTAAATATTAGAATAATACATGCTTATCCAAAATCTTTCAGAATCTGTGAAAGCTGATATTTTAAAATTAGATATCAAATTAAATTAGACTACTGTTACTGTCTAAGTTAATATACTGCAAAAGAGTACTATCAACAGTTTTTCTTTTAAACATTAACTGCTCTCATTGATAGTCTTGAAATGGCAATTTACTGAGTTTCTCATTATAAAAGGCTTGTATACAGTGTTAGATACTCTTTTAATCAGTACTCTTATTTGCAAGCAACAGAAAACCAACATGTTCACTTAAGCAAAAGGGGAGTGGTTTTTGGTTTGTGTGACTGGGAAATTTGTTTTTTAAAAATAAATTTATTTATTTATTGTCTGCATTGGGTCTTCATTGCTGTGCATGGGCTTTCTCTAGTTGCAGCGAGCGTGGGCTACTCTTTGTGGTGGTGTGTGGGCTTCTCACTGTGGTGGCTTTCTTGTTGCAGAACCTGGGCTCTAGGTGTGCGGGCTTCAGTAGTTGTGGCACGCGGGCTCTTGAGTGCAGGCTCAGTAGTTGTGGCGCACAGGCCCAGTTGCTCTGCAGCATGTGGGATCTTCCTGGACCAGGGATGGAACCCATGTCCCCGTGAACCCATTGGCAGGCGGATTCTTAACCATTGCGCCACCAGGGAAGTCCTGACTGGGAAATTTGAATGACAGGTTCTGTCAGTACTCGTGAGTTATCAATACTTATCTCCCATTTCTGCTTCTGTCTCTTGTCCTTATTCCCTTCCTCCACAAGGGAGGTAAAGGTGGGTTAGCCACATACAGCCTCTGGCCACCTTCATGGAAAGAACGAGCTTCAGAGCACTTCTCACTCAGCATCTGAATATAAAATCCCAGGCAAGACTCTCACTGGCCTGCCTTGCCAGTGATGAAGAGGTGGAATACTGTGTTTGGGGGCCCCATCAGAATCACATGGTGTAAGGGAAGGGTAATTCTCTAAAGGGAATGATGCTAGCAAATGCTTCCAATAAAACAAACGTGCCAGATCTTTCTTTGGCATAAGAGGTGGGTGTTCAGCTATGGAGGTGGAATGGATACCATGAATAGGTAAATTGTAGGGTAACAAATGATTCAAAGAAGGCTACTACGAGAATTCAGAAGAGTTTGGGGGAGTTAGAATAGTCTTTTGGAGGAAATGGTACCAGAGTTAAATCTTAGGGAGGTTGTGTTATGTTCCACACCAGTTGGTTTCTTTCTTCATAAGGTCACTTATATTCATCTTTTTCTTCATTCCCACAGCCAGACTCTGAATCCAGGTCTTTATCTTCTGGGTAGTTGCAGAAGATGCCCTGTGTTTGGTTTGTTCCCCCTGTCCTATTCATTGTATACACTGAAGCCAGAGAAGTCTTTCTGGAACATTCTTCTCATGTCCCTGCCCTGCTCAAAAAGTCTTCATTACTTCATTCAAAGCCATCAACCTACATTACTGCCAGAATAAAGTGCTGTAAAAATGCCTACACCTAACATTTACGGATCCATGTTCTGATCCTAGATCTACTTTTTCAAGCCTTTCCTTATGTAATCCTTTACTTGGACTCTGTTTGACAGCATTTTGCATAAACAGCTGAGAGGAACACAGGGACTGTTTCTATAAGCAGGTTTGTCTCATTTGGTGACTTGTGTTTCTTCTCCTGCATTTGAGGGTATTCCTCTAGGTTCAGTCTTCCCTTTAATCCTTTTCTGCTTTCTCTCATTTATACTTTTGCAAATGAGGTCCAAATAACTTCCAGAAGACAGTGAAATGGACTGGATTACCATCGTGATGCTTATTACTAGCATGGTGATTCTGTGATTTAATTGAATCTGCGAAAACTGCATCTTTGTAGTAGATGGATATTTGCTGAGATGGAGGAGGTTTTTTTCTTACTATGTAAGCTCACCAGCAAAGTCTGGCCCAGAGTGATCCCTTGGACTTTTTTCTGCAGAAACTAATGGATATAATCTTATTTGGAAAATCTTTCCAGTGAATGAATATGGGGGGGGTGTATTGTATAAAATAAAAGATCTTGACCTTTTATATTATTTAGCATACTTTCTTTTCCTGGTGCCCTGTACCCTTTTAGTTTGTACATGATGAGAATTCACTAGATGTGAGGAGGGCACAGCAATGGGGAAGGGAGGAGGCAGTTAAGAGGTGACCAGCAACCCCAAACCATAGTTAATAAAACTTAGTTAATAAAACAATAGCACAAAAATAAATTTAATGTTAATTGATCTCATAAAAAGTCTGCTATTTAAAAGTACATTTCCTATTCTGTAAATATCATTGGAAAGTGTAATAATAATAATAATGCAGGCATGGGCATGGCAATTCTGGAGAAAATTGTTTCTTTCCATAAGTTTCTTATTAATACCTCATAGACTTGTTCAGAGGATTAAATGAGATCTGCTTGCTTGTTACGAACTAAGGTCTCAAATGCTATATATTGATACATTTACATACATATATATTCCTGGACTGTACATTTCATAAATTGGCGAACAGGCACGCCTCCTGTTGCTTAATTTACAGCTAAAAATTATTATCTGTTGTCTGTTTCCTAAGTGAGCCCCGCTCCCCCTTTTTCTCTCAGTATTGGAACCCTGCTTCTCTTCTCTCTTCCTTACTTCTTCTTCCTTTCTGTCTCAGCCCTAACCTTGTGCTTCACTGTGGAACTCCCCATTATATGGCTCTCAGGAAGAACTGGCCAGGGAAAGGGTGCGCTGCACCAGAGAACTTCCTGTCTGATTGCTGAGAGGCATTTCTTAGTGCAGCTGGCACCATGTGAGATCTGTTACGCCTGTTCTCTTCTTTGGAGATGTCTTTTTCTCATTTATGTTCTTGTCAGATCTTTCACAAATGCACTGTTATTTTTTATCATGGTTATCTGTAAACCAGTTAACCCCTCTAGGTAATTCAGAACTGATTATAATTGTAATTTTTTTTTACTTCTAGTTTGGGATATAATGAGAACACTTTAAATTTAGATTTTCTATAGACTTAAAGATTAGAGCTAAATCATTGCTTCTTGGTATTATTTTAACTTGACAGTTACTGGAAAAATAGAAGTATGCTTCTCTCTTTTTGGGGCTATATGTCCAAATAGGAAAAACCTTAGTTTGTAGAAATGATGTATTGATTTGTAATTATACCATTTCTTTATTTACAGGTAGGCGAAAACCGAGAGTACATCGGCCTCGTTCTCCAATATTGGAAGAAAAAGACATCCCACCCCTTGAATTTCCCAAGTCCTCTGAGGATTTAATGGTGCCTAACGAGCATATAATGAATGTTATTGCCATTTATGAGGTACTGCGGAACTTTGGTACAGTTTTAAGGTTATCTCCTTTTCGCTTTGAGGACTTTTGTGCAGCTCTGGTGAGTCAAGAGCAGTGCACACTTATGGCGGAGATGCACGTAGTGCTTTTGAAAGCAGTTTTGCGTGAAGAAGACACCTCCAATACTACCTTTGGACCTGCCGATCTGAAAGATAGCGTGAATTCCACGCTGTATTTCATCGATGGCATGACGTGGCCAGAGGTGCTGCGGGTGTACTGCGAGAGTGACAAGGAGTACCATCATGTCCTTCCTTACCAAGAAGCAGAGGACTATCCTTATGGACCAGTAGAGAACAAAATCAAAGTTCTGCAGTTCTTAGTCGATCAGTTTCTTACCACAAACATTGCTCGTGAGGAGTTGATGTCTGAAGGGGTGATCCAGTACGATGACCACTGTAGGGTTTGTCACAAACTCGGGGATTTGCTTTGCTGTGAGACCTGCTCAGCAGTGTACCATTTGGAATGTGTGAAGCCGCCTCTCGAGGAGGTGCCAGAGGATGAGTGGCAGTGTGAAGTCTGTGTAGCACATAAGGTTCCTGGTGTGACTGACTGCGTTGCTGAAATCCAAAAAAACAAACCATATATTCGACATGAACCTATTGGATATGACAGAAGTCGGAGGAAATACTGGTTCTTAAACCGAAGACTCATAATGTGAGTAAATCTGGTCTTAAATTTTTGTATGTATTTAAAATTAAGCCAACTTCCTTCATGATTGATGTAGAGCTGTGCTGCTGATGTGATATAAACCTTGGTGATTTAATAATGAGTTGTATAGTTTAATAATTTCTAACTTGAAAGAATATGTACATTAAAACAGTTTTTAAAATTGTAAGGAAGGAAGGGTGTATGAAAAAAAGCAAAATACACACCATTGTACTCAATGCCTAGGATGGAAAGCAGAACGTTACTTACTAGGTGGGATGCCACATGCCATTGTGGGCCCTTCCCCCGTTAGATTCCCTGCAACCCACCATGAGGTAGTCTGCATCCTAACTTTGGTGTTAGGATTTTCTTGCTTCTCTTTTTAGTTTTACTATATTTGTATATAAAATGGAGCAGCAAGAACAAAGAAACTGTCTAAGGAAAGATCAGTGCTGCCATGATTGGTTGTAGCCTCCCAGGAGAAGCCCAACCTGAGGGTTTTCACGAGATTCTTCCAGGCAGGACAGTGGGAAGGGCGGGAGGAAGTCTGGGGAAGTGAGGGTGCTTGGCAGGGTTGTAGTGTGGACTTGGTTTTGGACATCCTGAAGAAGTATGGTCAGAGGGAGTGGGTTACTTTGTATTTTCAGCTTCTAAAGCTTTTCTTTTTAAAATATTTTGTTTATTCATTCATTCATTCATTTATTTATTTATTTTCTTTTGGCTGCGCTGTATGACATGTGGGATCTTAGTTCCCCGACTAGGGATCGAACACCCTGTACACCCTGCAGTGGAAGCGCGGTGTCTTGACCACTGGACCACCAGGGAAGTCCTCAGCTTCTAAAGTTTTCAAAGCCTTCTTCAAGCTCTCAGAATTAGGTCAAATCAGAAAATTTGTGGTGAGATGAAATGAAAGAGCAGGCATAGAGAGGAGAGAAGGAACTTCATCAGCACATGGTCAGGCCAAGCCAGGTACAGAGAAGTATCTTAGCCAGGTCCACCCTTAGTTTTTAAAGATGGTACAGAGTAAACGGCGAATTTCAGAATTTTGTACAGTTGTCTTCTTGTAGTGTTGCTGTTGAGAAATCTGAATCCATTCATTGATTCTTTGTATATAACCACTTTGGACTTAACTGGAAACTTGTAGAATCTTCTCTTTGCCTTCAGAGTTTTCTGCAGTTTCCGAGTGATAGGGCCTTGTGTGGGTCTGTTTTCATCCATTGTGTGTGTGGTGGGCACTTGCAATCTGACAGTTGAGTCAGTTCTGAGAACTTCCCTTGAGGACTTCCTCCTCTCCTTTTGCCTGTTGTATTTATCTTGAACTATTACTTTATTGAATGTTGAGCTTCCTATTTTGGTCTTCTGATTTTATCTTTTCACTCCAGTTTTCCTCTTTGTCCTCTTTGGAATGTGTGTGTGTGTGTGTGTGTGTGTGTGTGTGTGTACGCGCGCATGTGTGTTACTCAGTTTTTCTAGATTTCCTTATCTTGGTCTTCAAGCCCTACTATTTATTTTTTATATTCTATCACATTTTTATTTTCTAAGAGCTCTTTTGTTCTTAAAATCATCCTCCTTTTTAAAAAATAAAATCAAATCTTAGTTTTTTGTTTTTTGGAAATAATAATTTCTCTTACTTTCGAGGATGTTATTGATAGTTTTTTCATGTGTTTTTCCCCACAGTGAATGGTCTGTGTTTCTTCCAGGCTGCTGCTTCCTGCTGTGTGTATTGGTCTGTCTCTTCCATCCTCAGATGTCTATTAATCCTTAATTTTCTGCTCCTGATTAGCACTGCGGGATTATACAGCTGATTGGAAGTTCTGAGCAAGTGTGTAGGCCATATCAATTTTGAGCTTAATCGTTGGGTGATTTTCTTAATCTTTTTTCTTGGTGGTCCCTGATGTCACTCACTATCTTTAGTCCTTCCTTCTGAGCTGGTCAGGTGACCCAGAGAGGCCTTCTCTGGTGTTCTGCTTGGAGCATGAGGGTCTGGCTGGCTGGGTGGTGGAGGCGGGCTGCATTTGCTATGCACACCGCATTTACTGTGTACATAGCCACTCAGTACCTTGGTTTTCTGTACAGTACCTTTGTTCACACCTGCGCCTGGTGTCCCCTGGGCCAGAGAACCTCACTTTTACCTCCTGTAGAGACTAAACCTTTAGTGGCTTGAAGTGGATAGATAGGTGGCCTTGGGATCTGCTCCTAAAACAGCTTTCAAGCACTTCTCTGCTCTCGATACTCCCCTCCTCATTTTGGTGATTGTTGGTTCTCAGCTCCACCCTTTACGTTTCGGATTGGGCTTTCTTGGCTCTGGTTAAAGGCGGTTATCACTTGTCCATTTGCTTTCCTGCTTCCAAAAATTTTTTTGTTGTCTCTCTTATTTTCTCTAATCTTGTAAGTTTAAATCTTTAAAAATATTTCTTTAGTGGTTTTAAGAGGGTTTTCAAGAGGGAGCAAACTGAGATGTGAGGATTCAGTCTTTTACCTTAATCCAGAAACTGATATGAGAAGCAGTATATGAAGTTTTAAAAGTTTTAAATATACAAAGTATATTTTGTATGATTTGGTTTGGATCAGTTATTTTAAAATTTTGTATAATTTTTTTTGTTTTTTGCCCCTGTATCTCCCAAATATCTGGTTGTGGTGTTTATTGTGCCACCTTTCTCATATCATGCTATGGAGATGTAGCATGGAAACTTGTGTTGGCGAGGTCAGTACAAATGGAAAGATAACTGTAACCACATTTTGGTTTGAAGTTTAATGCAGTCTTTCATTCTATGTGAAAAGTCAGTGAGACTGCCTTTCAGGGAGCCTGGTGCTTGTACTCTCTAGATGTTCAGCACAGCAGTTTACAGACCCTATCCACTCAGTCTCATGTGCCTTCCCAGAAGGTCTCAGAGTCATCAGGATTGCTGTGAACAAATCAGGAAGTAAATGAAATTTATTCTGTGCTCCTGTTCTCCCATTCTTTTGTTCCCTTCCCTATCCTGCCTTTCTTCACCCTTTTTGGATGTTCATTCTCACTGCCTCTCACTTCATTCCCTGTGCTGCTGTTTTGGGCCCCAGACATCCCAAAGGTGCTTTGTCCACATATAGGTAGGCCTTGACGTCTGTAATGTAAGGCTTATCACACAATAATCAGTGGTGTAGGCCTTGGTGTTAGGGACCTATAGGTGGAACTAGTTGCTGATGGGTTAGTAATAACAATAGCCAACATCAACATTTATTCAGCACTTAATATATGCTGTACAGTTTTTTTTTGTTGTTTTTTACATATTATATTTACGTAGAAAAAAAGGAAGTTAAAATTTCAACAGCTTTTTTTTTTTTTTAAACAAAAAGTATATCCCCAGCCAGGAAAATGGGTAAATCTAGAGAGATCCTCAAGGAGTTTATTAAACTGTCAACTTGCCCTGCGGACAGTAACAGATTTAATTTATCATTGGATTGAGAAGTTCATTTTTATTTTTATATAACCTAAATAGTAAATTTGCCTTTTCTCTGAAAATTTTATACACAATTTTATAACCTTCAAAAAGACAATAAAAAATCAAATTATGTTTATAAATTTTTGTTATTTCAGTATATAAGAACCTTTTACTTTCTTTTTGACATTTACGGTTTCACAATATATATCTTAAGTTTGTATGTTTACTTTTTTTTTTTGTCTTTATCCAGGTCATTTATTACTAGACAGTTGTCATACAGAGTGGTTAAATATTAAAGCTCTGAAACTAGCCCTGGTTTGCATTCCTGGCCTTGTTAATTACAAGTTCTGTGTCATTAAAGCACCTACAACCCTTCTAAGCCTGATTTTTTTCACCTATAAAATGAGAATTGTCATTGCTTCATGAATTGTGAATGCTTGTATGTTTATTTATTTATAAAATTTATTTATTTGTTTATTTATTTATTTATGGCCGCGTTGGGTCTTTGTTGCTGCACGCGGGCTTTCTCTAGTTGCGAGGAGCAGGGGCTACTCTTTGTTGCGGTGCGCAGGCTTCTCATTGTGGTGGCTTCTCTTGTTGCAGAGCACAGGCTCTAGGCGCGTGGGCCTCAGCAGCTGTGGCAGGTGGGCTTAGCAGCTGTGGCTCGTGGGCTCCAGAGCTCAGGCTCAGCAGTTGTGGCACACAGGCCCAGTTGCTCCACGGCATGTGGGATCCTCCTGGACCAGGGCTCGAGCCCGTGTCCCCTGCATTGGCATGTGGATTCCCAACCACTGCGCCACCAGGGAAGCCTCTGTATGTTTACTTTAGTAATCAAGACACTATTTGTGAAGTATACCTAGTATTTTTATTATTCTGTTATTTACTTTAACAGCTTTATTGAGTTGGGTTTTTTTTTGTTTTTGGCCGTGCTGTGCTGCTTGCGGGATCTTAGTTCCCCGACCAGGGATCAAACCTGTGCCCCCTGCAGTGGAAGCGCAGGGTCCTAACCCCTGGACCACCAGGGAATTCCCTGAGCTGTTTATTAATTTATGTATTATAAAATTCTATTGTTGTAGATATACAATTCTATAATTTTAGTAAATTAGCACTGAAAGTCCCACATCCCAGGAAACATTTTCTTCCGAGACAAATCCAAGTGGTTGGTTATTCCACATTTCAGTCATTCTGAAAGTGGTCTCATATCTGTTTACAGTTAATCTTACTCCCATTCTCAGCCTTAGAAAATCACTCTGCTGTTTGTATAAATTTGCTTTTTCTAAACATTTCATATAAAAAGAAACATAATAATATTATTTTGTATCTCAGTTCTTTCACTTAGAATAATGTGTGCCTTACAGTTTTCTAATAAGCATTTTGTATATACTTTTTTTCATTAACCCTCACAACAACCCAGTAATGTGGGTACTATTTTTGTACATTTTATAGATGAAGAACTAAACTCAGAGAAGTTAAATAACTTGCTCTAGGACTTGCCCAAGACTCTATGGCTATTAGGAAGTAGGACCTAGAATTATTTTTTCAGGACCTATTTATAAGGATATTCTCTTTTCTTGTTTCTTCTTTTCTTTTTTTTTGACCACACTGTGCGGCTTGCAGGATCTTAGTTCCCCGACCAGGGATTGAATCCGGGCCAAGGCAGTGAAAGCGTGGAGTCCTAACCACTGGACCGCCAGGGAACTCCCAAGAATATTTTCAATAGCTAATTTTATACTGTAGTCTAGTTTCCAAGCCATCATCTTGAGAAGTCGGCAATTTGCCTTGTTTTAGCTGTTAAAAGCAATGCTCATAACTGGGGGGAGAAAGATAGTATAATGGTTTTGGCTCTGTTGGGACTGGGTTTTTCTGAGATCTTATAAATTTGAAACACAGGCATTTTTAGAAAATATGACATAAATTAAGTGATGTTTTAAAAAAAGTCCTGTTTCTTGATACTTCAATATCAGTATATAAAACAACACTCAGACAAGTAGAAGACCCTTTGAATGTGGTTAAATAGGTGCAAAGCTTTAAAATTACAGGAGTGAAAGGACTTAAGAAGGTACCCATGCATGGATTTGTGGTACATTACCAATGAAATGAAATAATCTACTTTTCTAAATAGAACAAATTCTTTAAATTACATGTTTGTCAGGGAAACTATTCACTTACATTTATTTGCTTTAAAAGCTTTAGTCATAATCTCTCAAACTGCCTTTCTTATTGCGTAATAAAGTACACAGAATTTAATGAAAATCTCAGATGAACAAGTATGATACTTTTTTTCATGTGTTGTGACATTTTGACTATTTTCTTTGTAAAAGGTCAGATACAAAGATTTTTTCAATTTTTAAAAATATTTATTTATTTATTTGGTTGCGCTGGGTCTTAGTTGTGGCTCACCAGCTCCTTAGTTGCAGTACGTGAGCTCCTTATTTGTGGTATGTGAACTCTTAGTTGCAGCACATGTGTGGGATCTAGTTCCCTGACCAGGGATCGAACCCAGGCCCCCTGCATTTGGCGCACCACTAGGAAAGTCCGTAAATATCATTGTTAATAATAATTGTTCCTTGTGAATAATTTGAGTAAATGTGAGATTTTACATCATTTTAAAATTTAGATCAAAACAATTTCCGTTTAAGCGCCCCCTTGTGGTAGATGATTTGTGGACTACTGATGAAAGTTTTGAAACCATTGTAAATTGCTCAGCTTATGTTATGTGGAGATCTGGTATATGTTTTCCCTGGAAGTCCAGAAGCTTAAAATGATAAATCAGTGGACTTATTGCCCAAGGGGGTTATGTCTAAAACAAAGTCTGGGGCAGTGAACACTTTAATTGTGATACCAATAGTTTATAGAAACTGTTTTCCTCTTATTGCTTTTATTTGTTTAATACTCATTTAAAAATGTTATTTGAATAGGTTAGGGAATAAAAGAAAAGTTCTTAAACATCAGTTTATAGTCTACCTGAGGAACCAGGATACTTACTGAGCAAACAATTTAGAGATCAATTTCAATCTGTTATGTAAGAGGGCCAGTCTTTCTTAAATATTGCTTTCATTCTATCAGTCCTTTGCTCTCAAATTGGGACTTCTAGTAAAATAGGAACTGCCAGATTAGACTAGCACCATTTCCTGTCACTGTCTGTTCTGAATAAAATTACCTTGAACACAGCATTTTAAAACTCTGCATTTTTTCATTTTCCAGATGAACTAGTTTATGCTTTTTAACCTGTACAGCTTTCCACCTGCACCTCCACGTTCTAGCCATAAGCCACGTATTTACTTGCTGACTCAGTTGCCATCAGACCTACGCCTGTAATCCTTCTGCCTGTGCCCAGTTCTGCATACCAGCAGCCTCCTGGACAAGTCCGCATAGCAGGCACCTCAGATACAACATGTCTAAAACTGCATGCATCACTTGCCCTCATTACCTACCCTTCATTCAGTGTTGCCATCTTAGTAAATGGGATCACCATCCTACTGGCTGCTCAGGCTAGAAACCTGGGAATAGTCTTTTGTCCTATGTTGTTTGTTATATCTTTTAATTACCTCTTAAATATTGAATCCATTTCTCTCCATTCTCACTGTCAACATCATCTTGATTAGACTAGTTTAGTAGTCTCCAAACTGGTGTATGTGTAACTCCCCAATTCTCTTCTCTGTTCCATAGCTGGATGATTTTTTTTTAATATTTATTTATTTATTTTGGCTGCATCAGGTCTTTGTTGTGGCACACGGGATCATTGAGTTGCGGCATGCGAACTCTTAGTTGCAGCATGTGGGATCTAGTTCCCCCACCAGGGATTGAGCCTGGGCCCTCTGCATTGGGAGCGTGGAGTCTTAGCCACTGGACCACCAGGGAAATCCCCATAGCTGGATTATTTTTAAAACAGCCATTCTGATCAGGTCTTTTCCCCCCAAGTTGAAAAACCTTTCAATTACATACTTCCATTTGCTCTTAACAGAAAGTTCACAGATCCCTAATTTCGTGTATTTATTTCTTTTGCTTCCCACCACCCAAAACAAAATCAATAAAAAGCAAACTAAAAACCCGCAAAGCCTTTCGACTAACCTATCCTTCAAGTCAGCCTATTTATGCCATTTCCTAGGGATTTTTCCCCTGAATTTCTCTCCCTCTTGCACCGTGAAACACATCTTTTTTTTTAAAACACCCATTAAACTTGTAACTATTTGTTTTAAGGTAAATATCATATACTTCATCAGATGAAGAACATAATAGCAACCCTGCAGATTGCACCCACCACGTGCTGTCAGTGTTCGAAGCACTTTATGTGTTTTATCCTCACAACAGCATTTTGATGTAAGTACTGTCACCCCATTTTTCAGAGGGAGAAGTTGAGGCAAGAGAGAGGTTAAGTAATTTATCCAGTATCATATAACTAGTAAGTGGCAGAATCAGAATTCAGTCCCAGGCATTGTGACTCCAGAATGTGTGCTTTTAACCTCCTTGGGCTGCCTTTAATCTCTGACTTCTGAACCGCATTAGTTTCCTGTGGCTGCTGTAACAAGGCAAAGAGAGAGATTAACTTTCTCACAGTTCTGGAGGCTAGAAGTAAAAAATCAAGGTGTCAGTGGGCCCATTCCCTCCAAAGGCTCTAGGAAAGAATTCTTTTCTTGCCCTTTACAGCTTCTAGTGCCCCAAGTGTTCTTGGCTTGCTGGCAGCATAATTCCAATCTCTGCCAACCTCTGTCTCTTCAAGAAAGTCTAGGCCTTTTCTGTCAAGTGCCTCAAAATTCTTCCAGCCTTTTCCCATTTCCAGTTCCTAAGCCACTCCCACGTTTTTAAGTATCTGTTATAGCAGCACTTCCTTTCCCAGTATCAAAATCTGTTTTAGGGGACTTCCCTGGTGGCGCAGTGGTTAAGAATCTGCCTGCCAATGCAGGGGACACGGGTTCGAGCCTGGTCTGGGAAGATCCCACGTGCCGTGGAGCAACTAAGCCTGTGTGCCACAACTTCTGAGCCTACAGTCTAGAGCCCACAAGCCACAACTACTGAGCCTGCGTGCCACAACTACTGAAGGCTGCATGCCACAACTACTGAGCCTGCACTCTAGAGCCCACGAGCCACAACTACTGAGCCCGTGTGCCACAACTACTGAAGGCCGCTTGCCACAACTACTGAGCCTGCGCTCTAGAGCCTGCGAGCCACAACTACTGAGCCCTCGTGCCACATCTACAAAGCCCGCATGCCACAGCTACTGAGCCCACGCTCTAGAGCCTGTGAGCCACAGCTGCTGAGCCCGTGTGCCACAATTACTGAAGCCCGCATGCCGCAACTACTGAGCCTGCACTCTAGAGCCCGTGAGCCACAACTGCTGAGCCCGCGTGCCACAACTACTGAGCCTGCACTCTAGAGCCCGTGAGCCACAACTGCTGAGCCCGCGTGCCACAACTACTGAGCCCGCGCTCTAGAGCCTGTGGACCACAACTGCTGAGCCCGCGTGCCACAACTACTGAGCCTGCACTCTAGAGCCCGTGAGCCACAACTGCTGAGCCCGCGTGCCACAACTACTGAGCCCGCGCTCTAGAGCCTGTGGACCACAACTGCTGAGCCCGCGTGCCACAACTACGAAGCCTGCATGCCACAACTACTGAGCCTGTGCTCTAGAGCCCACGAGCCACAACTACTGAGCTCGCGTGCCACAACTACTGAAGCCCTCATGCCACAACTACTGAGCCTGTGCTCTAGAGCCTGCGAGCCACAACTACTGAAGCCCGCGCGCCTAGAGCCCATGCTCCACAACAAAGAGAAGCCATTGCAGTGAGAAGCCCGTGCGCCACAACTACTGAAGCCCTCATGCCACAACTACTGAGCCTGCGCTCTAGAGCCCGCAAGCCACAACTACTGAAGCCCGCGCACCTAGAGCCCATGCTCCGCAACAAAGAGAAGCCACTGCAGTGAGAAGCCCACGCACCACAATGAAGAGTAGCCCCCCTTGCCGCAACTAGAGAAAGCCCACGCGCAGCAACAAAGACCCAATGCAGCCAAAAAAATAAGTTAAAAAATTAAATCACAAAAAAAAAGCATGAAATCAAAATCTGTTTTAGTTTCCTAGGGCTGCCATAACAAATTGACCATAAAATGAGTTGTTTAAAGCAACAGGAATTTATTCTCTCGCGATTCTGGCGGCTAGAAGTTTGAAACCAGTGTCAGCAGGATTGTTTCTTTCTGGAGGCTCAGGGAGACTCTGTTCCATGCCTGTCTCCTAGCTTCTTGTGGTTGCTGGCCTTCCTTGGTGTCTCCTGGCTCATAGGCAAAGGCACATGACTCAAATCTCTGCCTCCATCTTCACATCACCTTCTCCACGTGTCTCTTTGAATCCTCTCCTCCTCTTGTAAGGATAGCAGTCATTTGATTTAGGGCTCACCCTAAATCCAGAATGATTTCATCTCAAGATCCTTAGCTAATTACATCTGCAAAGACCATATTTCCAAATAAGGTCACATTCTACAGTTTCAGGTGGACATACCTTTTTGTCAACCCACCACACTAGCGTTCCTCACTCTTATTAGTTTCTGTGGGTTTGTTTAGAAATGAAACTCAAAACGTACTGTTAGTCATTAACCTCCTACTTATCTTGGCTAAGTAAAAGCCAAACAGACTTTAAAATGTAGGCATATAATCTGTAAGTTTGCTATTAATTGTATTTTTGGCCCATATTTTCATTCCATTCTGTCCTCCCCTGTGACTTCAGGGAAGCCAGGCCAGTCTGGGTGTGCAGAAGGAACGTTGTAGAGACAGCGCTTCTGTAGAAACCAAATTCTAACCCCATAAACAAAGGTACTTACAAATTGATGTATATTCATCTAGGAAAGCAGTTGTCACTTTTACAATTAGAATAGATAATCTTGGTTATATAAACTGTGCAAACATGCCCAAGTACATCAATATTAAAACTTCTTTGAAAGCACTAGCTGTTATTGTTCACTCAGTTTTGCTACTTTATGCTTTTGATGAATTTATCCTTCTGTAGCTTCAAGAAGAAAATAAATGGTCATTGTTGAGTATTATCTTTGATGAGCAGAATGAAAAATAGAGCTATTTTTACTTTTTATTTTTTTTAATATATATTTTTGGCTGCATCGGGTCTTAGTTGCAGCATGTGGGATCTTTCATTGCATCTTGTGGGCTTCTCTCTAGTTGTGGCATGCTGGCTCCAGAGCGCATGGGCTCTGTAGTTGCGGCATGCGGGCTCAGTAGTTGTGGGTGTGGGCTTAGTTGCCCCGCTTCATGTGGGATCTTAGTTCCCCAACCAGGGATTGAACCCGTGTCCCTTGCATTGCAAGGCGGATTCTTAACCACTGGACCACCAGGGAAGTCCCCCAATAGAGCTGTTTTTAGAGGGACATTGACAAAACTGTACATTTAGGGGAAGAATATCAGGGTAGTGACGACTGGAAAACATGCTGTATGAGGAATTAAGTATTTGAGCATGTTTGGCCTGAAAAGAAAAAAAATGGGGTAAAATTATAGATGTTGTGAAAGAGTTGATGGACTGTGTGTGGAGGAGGCGTTAGGTTTATTTCAGAGAATTCTAGCAGGCAGAATCAGGATGGACTGGTGGAAACACTAGGTGTGTGTCATCTCTTAAAAGGAAAAAACTTTCTAACAGAGCAGTTCCAATCTAGAATAGACTGCCACCATATAAAGTTGTGAATTCTCTGTTAAGATGAAAATTAAGATTAAAATTAAGTGTTCTCCGTTAAGATGGAAATTATGCAGATGCCAGCATGGGCTAAGTCAGTCAACTGATAAGGACCCTTTTAGTAGCCTGTGAGTTGCTTGAAAAATTGGACAGAATATCCATTTAATTAAATTTGTTCCCATAGCATCTCACTTTCATGTAGAAATATTATGCTTATAAATTGTTTTCTACCCCAAAAACGTTTTTATGTAGAATGTTTTTCTTGTTCCATTGAAATTTGTAGATATTTCTGAATCAAGAGGAAAAAAGCAAACAAGGAAAGAATTTGATATCATTAAACAGAGGGAAAATCCTTAAGATTGAAATCTTAGAAAACAAAGCATTAGGCTGTCCTGTAACTCTTGTGCTCTGTCAAAGCTCACTATGTACTTTTTATTTATTTATTATTTATTTTTGGCGGCATTGGGTCTTTGTTGCTGCGTGGGCTTTCTCTAGTTGAGGCGAGGGTAGGCTACTCTTCGTTGCGGTGCACGGGCTTCTCATTGCAGTGGCTTCTCTTGTTGCAGAGCTCAGGCTCTAGGCGCATGGGCTTCAGTAGTTGTGGTACGTGGGCTCAGTAGTTGTGGCTCGTGGGCTCTAGAATGAAGGCTCAGTACTTGTGGCACACGGGCTCAGCCACTCCACGGGATCTTCCCGGACCACGGCTCGAACCCATGTCCCCTGCATTGGCAGGCGGATTCTTAACCACTGTGCCACTAGGGAAGCCCCCTATTAATCTTTTTATTTAGAGGATTCTGACATCTTTAACATTTTAAATTGGAGTAGACCATTGTTCTCACTCAGTCATAAAAAGTCAGTAGAAATACCCACTGTAGAGTGAAATCTAGAGCAGCTTAAAAAAATGATTTTCAGAAATTTTTGTAAAAAGCTTCTAACAGAAATATATTAATATCATATGTCAGCAGATGCTGATTTGAAAGAGGGAAAACAGGGAGCCTTTATTAATCTCTTTTTCTTTAAAATTTTTGATAATTTTGATATCCTTTTATTTATCCATGATTTAATATATCCCTTCTTTGTTCAGAATTATTGAATGTTTCATTCCTAGAATTCTGCTACATTTTAATTTATTTACTACCTTACTAGTAACAATAATATTTTCTATTTATTGATTGCTAATGATGTTTTCCAGGCACTATGATAGATGCCTTATTATAATACCTTTATTTACCTTATAGTATCTTACAGTGTCCCTCAAGACAGGTATTGTTGTCCTCATTTTACCAGTGAGGTGAATAAAATGTCTCAGAGGCTCAGAGGAGTTGTGTCTTGTCCCCGTTCACATATCTCATTTAAAGCCATATCTTTCTTAAAGTGCTCTTCTTTCAGCTTTGTGAGTTTGCCTTTGAGCAGACAGGAATGTTAGACTCTTTCTTGTTAGGTACCTCACACATACTCCTGAATGCTTCTGAATGAGAGAAGAACTAAGTCACATATGTTTCTTGAAGTCTGGTCCTAGACATTAATTTGCCTTGTGTTTTTAGTTATTAGTGTTGAAGTCTCCACCTCTATTACAAGTGACTGGCATCTTTAGAGAGATTTAAGCAGGAAAAGAAGCTGCTGTGCTCTTCTCTCCAGTTTGAGCTTTGATTGTCCGTTAAGAAAGAGGGATGAGGCATTGTTACTTGATTGAGATGACTCCTTCAGGGACCAGAATTTAGCAGAGCATTTACACCATTTGGATGGAAATGTTTCTAAACTATACTGTAATGTGAACCTGCTCTGTACCTGCCAAGTACTGAACATAGTTTAAATATTTCTGGTTATTCTGCTCCTCGTGTTGTTACAGTGATGATCTTAAAGTTGATTGAAGTGTAACCAAGACTGTCCTCCACCAAGTACTCACACGCTCTGAATTTTAAGGTCATGTTTCTGCATGTCATGTTTTTAGATATCTTTCTTTGCTGCTATACTAATTCCTCTCTTCCCACTACTACAAGCAAATTATTTTATCCTAAGCTGCTATGGGCTAGGAAATCAAAATAATTAGAGGTTCAAATAAAATGAGTACCTTGAGTTTGAATGAGACTTGATAGGATCCCTTATGAGCAAATATACTGAGCTTTAGTGCACAATCTTTGTGTGTTTTAACTTCCACTGGATAGATAAAATTGTCAGGTAAGTGCCATTTTGTCTAACATCAAAGCGTTTTTGTGCTTTTTTTAAACAGAGAAGAAGATACGGAAAATGAAAATGAAAAGAAAATTTGGTACTACAGCACAAAGGTCCAGCTTGCAGAATTAATTGACTGTCTAGACAAAGATTACTGGGAAGCAGAACTCTGCAAAATCCTAGAAGAAATGCGTGAAGAAATCCACCGGCACATGGACATAACTGAAGACCTGACCAATAAAGCTCGGGGCAGTAATAAATCCTTTCTGGCGGCAGCTAATGGTGAGAGGGAAATTTTCTTATTTTACTTTTTGTTACATTTCCTGGTATGAAATCACTACAAAATATGAAAATATATTAAAAATTTCAAGTATGATTATTTTAATTCTCTATATTTCATTTTCTCAAGAGGACCTTGTTCATCCTAACATAAATTGGGGATCCTGTGCATTTGTGTTTTGTACCTTGCCTTGCTCATTACTGATGTTCCCCAAATTATATTTGTTTCTTTCTTTAATTCAAGAATTTTATTAATAAACCTTTTAGGGAGTCCTATTTTTAATTATGAGAAATGGTATTCCTTTAAAATTTACTCTTCGCTTTCTTTTTTTCTAATAAACTTTTAATTTTAGAATAATTTTAGAGTTACAGAAAAGTTGCTAAGATAACACAGAGGGTTTCACGTACCCTACGGCATGCTTCCCCTATTGTAACATCCTTTTTTTTTTTTTTTGGCGGTACATGGGCCTCTCACTGTTGTGGCCTCTCCTGTTGCGGAGCACAGGCTCCGGACGCGCAGGCCCAGCGGCCATGGCTCAGGGTCCCAGCCGCTCCGTGGCATGTGGGATCTTCCCAGACCGGGGCACAAACCCGTGTCCCCTGCATCGGCAGGCGGACTCTCAACCACTGCGCCACCAGGGAAGCCCAGGACTCATGTTTTTAAAGGATACAGGACTTACCTGGAAAAGCTCCCAATGGCCAAAAGCTGGACCGATTTGAGCAACAAAGTAAAAATGATAGTATTGGATCATAACCCAAAGAACATTATTAATATACAGGAGTCTATGCTGATATAACTTGTGGTCTGCACCCATGCTGTAGTATCACTCCACCCTAGTTGAAAGAAAATTAGAGCCATTAGGGATTTAGTGACTTCCAGAAAGTTATGGGACTAGAGAGAGATATGTTTCCAAATGGGCCTCTGTTTTCTCATTTTACAGTGGAGGCCTGAAGATTTAGTAGCCTACCCCCAGGCTCACGTAGTTAATTCAGGTCAGATCTGTGCTAGGTCCTGGGTCTCTAGGTTTTTGTAACTGTACCACACTGCCCAGACTGTGGGTCTGTGTCAGCTTAACAGGTTTTCTCCTATGGCAGAGGATATCACAGTAATCTATATCAATCTCAATTTTTAAAGATAGACTAATTTTTCTTTCTTTTTTTAAAAAGAAATTAGAGCCTATATTATCATGTATTTTCTAGAAGTGAAGGTAACCAAATCGATTGAGTTCTCTAAACATCAAAATGTTACTGGTAATGTTGATCCTTATTTCATAGTTCTTAATGCTTTTAGCAAATTTATCTTTAATAACTTGTATTGAAACTCTTAAGTGGCATTTGTAGTACTTTTATACTTGGTATATATGGAAACATAATTTTATTTGTTTTATTATAGAAGAAATTTTGGAATCTATAAGAGCCAAAAAAGGAGACATTGATATTGTTAAAAGTCCAGAAGAAATAGAAAAGGAGAAGAATGAGACTGAGAATAATAACTCCAAAGATGCTGAGAAAAGCAGAGAGGAGTTTGAAGACCAGAGTCTTGAAAAAGACAGTGATGACAAAACACCAGATGATCCTGAGCAAGGAAAATCTGAGGGTAAAAACATTATTTGGTTAAAAAGAAATATTTCATCAGTGTTACTTACAAAAACTCCAGTTTTACTTGCAAAATGAAAATGAATCTTTTTTATTGCAAACAACTATTTAATTTTACATTTCTGAAGAGATTAGGATACCCTTCCTCCATATATAACATGTACAGTCATTGTAATGAGTTTTATATATTGGTGGATTTACTATAATGTTATACCCATATCTCTATTTATACTTCTTAATAAGGTGCCATTTCCCTATAAGATTTTTTGGTGAAAATCACTGTTTTTATACCAGGATATACACTTTTGTATGTGATATAATACGTTCCTTTTTATGTTAACTACTTAAACATTCTTAATATATCAAATATTCTTAAATACCCTTTGGATTACCTGCTGCAAAATTATCCCAGAATCTAATTGCTTCAAAATGGCCATCGAATAGAAGCCAGGTTTTTTGGTGATCATTCATTTTTAGTAGTTGACTGAATGTGGCCATTTGTCCTAAAGCAATTTTAAAGGATATCTTTAAAGTTTTGTTGTGCATTTTACTGTAGAGCCAACAGAAGTTGGGGATAAAGGTAACTCTGTGTCAGCAAATCTTGGCGACAACACAACAAATGCTTCTTCAGAAGAGACTAGTCCCTCTGAAGGGAGGAGTCCCGTGGGGTGTCTCTCAGAAACCCATGATAGCAGCAACATGGCAGAGAAGAAGGTGGCATCTGAGCTCCCCCAGGATGTGCCAGGTACAGAGGGCAGTGTATCAATGCCTCTGTAATGGGGGGGAAATCCTTCCCTTTAGTAGTAAAAGCTGAATGTCACCTAAAACTTTAAAGTATGTGTTCATTCATGCTGCTTGCTTACATAAGTGCCATCCCTGATTGCTAAGTTGTCACCTAACATTTGGAGTTTGACAGATATTCTTGCATTTAGTGCTTGAAACTCATCATAATCTTCATGCTTTTTAAAGTTCATTTAGCTGTTTTTGTCTAATAGACTTATTTTTATATTTTATCACCAGACCATAGTGGCAGATATTTTGGTTTTAAGTACTCACTTACTAATGGCTCAGTGTTGAATGATTTGACCATTCCAATTCTGTATGTACTAACAGATTAATTTTATGTTTGCATGTGGTCATGTAAGTTTTTTTTTAACAACATCTCAAACCATAATGTTACAATAGAAACCCATTGTCACAATATATTTTGACATGAAAATGTAAATTAACCAGTAATAAATTTTAAGCTTTTTAAAATTAAATTCAAAATAAGTTATATCACACCAAGAATGTTATTATGCCTTTCCTTTTGCCTTTTTTAAAAATGAAAAAAAATTTTTTTATTATAGGAGCTGTGTGTATATTTTTGAAAAACAAATTAGAAAATTTAGATGAGCAAAACAAGAAAAAAAATACTGGTAATCCTATCAGAAGTCAATAATTATAGTTAATACTGTATTGGAAATCCTTAAAGAGTTTTTCTGTGTATTATAAGAATGTCATGTAGTTCTTTCCTTTTTTTTTCCCGCCTCTCTTTATTTTAGCCATTCTGGTAGGAATGTAAGGATATCTTCCTGTGATTTGAACTTGTAGTTCCCTGGTGACTAAGGATGTTGAGCTCCTTTCGTGTGTGTGTGTGTGCGTGCGTGCGCGCACCTATGTGTGTGTGTGTGTGTATATATATATATATATATATATATATATATTAGACATTTAGATAACTTCTTTTGAGAATTGCCTGTCAGTTCTTTTGTTCATTTTCTATCAAGTGGTCTCTTTTTTGTGTGTGTGGATGTTTCATTGGCTGGGCTAAGTCCAGTCCCTCTACTCCATCCTGACTGGAAGCAAAAGTTTCTCCATTGATATTTTTAAAAATGTTAACCCAATCTCATCATATTCCTGGAATAAATACAACTTGGTTGTGATATGTTCTTGCTCTTATGTATTGTTGCATTTCATTTTTTAATATTTTGTTTAGGATTTTTGCGTCAACTTTCATGAGTGAGATTGACTTGCAATTTTCTTTCTGTGATAATGTCTATGTCAGGATTTGATGCCTAGATTATGCTGGCCTCATAAAATGAGTTGGTACAAGTTCCCACTTTTCCTTTTGTCTGCAAGAGTTTCTGTGGGTTGGTGTTATTTTATTCCTTAAACGTTTGCTAAAGTCTTCTGGTCCTGGAGTTTTCATTGTGGGAAAGTTATTAATTGTAGATTTCATTTCTTTGGTAGATAGTAGGCTATTCATATTTTCTGGTTGTTTTCTTGTGTCAGTTTTAGTAAATTTTATTTTTCTAGGAATCTACCATTTCATTTAAATTTAAGATTTTATTTACATAATAACATCCTATTTTTTAAATGTCTATAGCATTTGTAGTGATCTCTTTTTTCAGTCGAGAAATTGGTTATCTGTTTTCTCTTAATCATTTCATAAGACTATTAACAATTTTTATGAGTCTTTAAAAAATAACTTTGGGCTTTGTTTATCCTTTCTATATTTTTTCTAGGTTTTTATCTTATTTTTATTTCATTCCTATTATATTTTTTCATTTTTGTGAATTTTTCTTCCCTGTCTTTTTTTTTTCAAAACCACTCTATTGAGGTATAATTAATATACAAAAAGCTGTACATATTTAATATGTACAACTTGATGAGTTTGGAGATATATACCTGTGAAACCATCACCACAATCTATGACATAAACATATCCATCACCTCCAGAAGTTTCCCATACCCTCTTCTTTTTTTTTTTTTGGTTGTGGACCATTTTTAAAGTCTTTATTGAATTTGTCACAGTATCGCTTCTGTTTTATGTTTTGGTTTTTTGGCCGTGAGGCATGTGGGATCTTAGCTCCCTGCCCAGGGATTGAACCTTCCTCCCCTGCACTGGAAGGCAAAGTCCTAACCACTGGACCGCCAGGGAAGTCCCTCTCATACACTTTTTTTTTTTTAACATCTTTATTGGAGTATAATTGCTTTACAGTGGTGTGCTAGTTTCTGCTTTATAACAACGTGAATCAGTTATACATATACATATATCTCATACCCTCTTTATTATTTTTTTCTTCTAGCTTCTTAAGATGGATGCTTTGATTATTTTTTATTTTTTCTATGTCTATTGTCAAGGCTGTAAATTTCCCTCTATGTACTGCTGTAGCTGCATCTCACAAACTTTAATATGTTATTTTGTCTTTATCATTCAGTTTAAAATACTTTCTAAATTCTATTATGATGTGGTTTTTTTTAACCCATTGCTTTTTTAGAAATATATTGTTTAATACTCAAACATTTAGAGATTTTCTTTTTAATTAATTAATTTTTGGCTGCTTTGGGTCTTCATTGCTGTGCACAGGCTTTCTCTAGTTGTGGTGAGTGGGGGCTACTCTTCTTGCGGCCAGTGGCTTCTCTTGTTGTGGAGCACAGGCTCTAGGCATGTGGGCCTCAGTAGTTGTAGCATGCTGCTCAGTAGTTGTGACTCTCAGGCTGTAGAGCTCAGGCTCAGTAGTTGTGGCACATGGGCTTAGTTGCTCTGCAGTGTGTGGGATCTTCCCGGACTAGGGCTCGAACCCATGTCCCGTGCATTGGCAGGTGGATTCTTAACCACTGCGCCACCAGGGAAGTCCTAGAGATTTCTAGTTATCTTTTTTATTGATTTCTAGTTTAACACACTGTAGTCAGAGAACATTCTGTACATGATTTATGTCCTTTAAGATTTGTTGAGGCTTGTTTTGCGGTCCAGCATTTGGTTAATGTTGATGAACTGTCTCATATACACTTGAAGAGGATGTCTATTTTTAGTTTTGGGGTGCAGTACAGAACAACTAGGTCAGGGTTTTAATTGTGTTGTTGAAATCTATATGTTTGCTGTTTTTTTCCCCTCTATGGAAGATAATTTTTTTTTAACATCTTTATTGGAGTATAATTGCTTTATAATGGTGTGTTAGTTTCTGCTTTATAACATATGCAAGATACTTTTAAGTTATTTCTATTTACTGTGGGGTTGCCTTTTTATCTTTTAAATATTTTTAGTTTTTGCATTATATAGTTTGAGCCTGTGTTGGTAGGTGCACATAATTTTTATATTGTTGAATTAACTTTATCTTTGTGAAATGTCCTTTATCTTTAATAATACTACTAAACTACAGAAGCTTTCTTTTGATTAGCGTTTGTATTTTATATCTTTTCTGGAATGGAAAGATACTTAAAAATAACCCGAGAATTTAAAATCTCTTTCAAAATACATCTACTTTAGAATTTCTTTAGAAATATATACACACATATGTATACATATGTATGGATATGCATATTTATTTATTTCAAGCTGTATTTTGTCAAGTCCTGTCAGAGAGCACTATCATTTTCTTATGATAGACGACATTATGCAAAAGAAAAATTATGTCTGTGGTCTGAAAATCTAAAGGAGTGAGAACATAAGAAAAATGGGCAGATTTCATGATTTCAAATTGGGTATGATTCAGAAAGATTTTATGTGGCTGAGATTGAAGTTTAAACTGAAAAGTTGGGCCATATTTTGGGAAATGTTTGTAGACATCACTTTAAAAAGTTAATCTCTGGGACTTCCCTGGTGGCGCAGTGGTTGAGCGTCTGCCTGCTGATGCAGGGGACGCGGGTTCGTGCCCTGGTCCGGTAGGATCCCACATGCCGCGGAGCGGCTGGGCCTGTGTGCCATGGCCGCTGGGCCTGCACGTCCGGAGCCTGTGCTCCGCAACGGGAGAGGCCACGGCAGTGGGAGCCCTGCGTATTGCAAAAAAAAAAAAATAAGTTAATCTCTGAATATCTGTTCCTGAGATTTTCCACCATTGCATCTGTATTCCAGACATTTCACTTCAGTTCATGAAAATGGTTATGTTGCCAAAAACGACCCCTTATAGCAAGTGTACTGTTTATTATTCAGTATAACTTCTTTGTAGTTAACAAATAGCTCAATTTCAGAATTACGCTTTCGTTCTGGATTTTACATTAGAAACTTTTGTACCAGGTTGCCAGTTTTTCAGTATATAAGGAGAGACAAGGACATGTGTCTTTCTAGCATCTTAACCTCAAATGTACTATTGAGAATTTGTATTCAAACATATAATGAAGACAGCATTTGTTTTATTAAAGTTATGCCTCTAGATTTAATGACTGGGACTAAGAAAATAGCAGCAGTAGATAAAACTGGCTTTATTTCCATAACTATTTATAATTGCTTTGAAAGTGTTTCCATGGACATATTGAAAGTCTAACATCTGTAAAGTTGAACTATAAGAACATATTAATTTAACCTGTTTCTTAACTTTTTGGAATAACGACATCTTAAAAGATAGTACTTTGCTTTAGGTTTGGATTTTATTGTAAGGAAATTAAGTGGAGATAAGAGGCTGCTGATACTGGATGCTGAACTGATGTGCTTCCCGTTTACTTTTACCTCATTGAGTTGATTGATAATGGCTTTTAGAGGTTCTGCAGCTAAATATTACTTTTGTTTCTTATTCTTTTTTTTTTTTTTTTTTTTTGCGGTATGAGGGCCTCTCACCGCTGGGGCCCCTCCCGTCGCGGAGCACAGGCTCCAGACGTGCAGGTCCAGCAGCCACGGCCCACAGGCCCAACCGCTCCATGGCACGTGGGATCCTTCCGGACCGGGGCACGAACCCACGTCCCCTGCACCGGCAGGCGGACTCCCAACCACTGCGCCACCAGGGAAGCCCTTCTTATTCTTTTAAATGTGTTTGGTTTTAGCTTCTAGTGTAGAATATTTGAACTGTGAGGACTATTGGTAGGTGATAGTTTCTTTGTGGTGTTTTAAAGCAAATGCTTGAGATTTCTTTAATCCTAATGAAGTAAGGATGTAAAGAGTTCTAGAGCAATTCCTCTCAACTGAAATGGACAAAAACTTAAGGCAAATTAACTTGGGACAAGTCAACAAAAAAGCTATGTATTATGAGTTATGATAGTCCTCAGCTTGTTAGCACCTTGAAAGTTTAAATGGACAGATTCTGAATTCAGTTTGCTTTCAGTGGGGTAATGTTTTTTTTTAAGATCAAAATACCTTGGGATGGGATTGATTGCCTATTCTTTTATGAAGTACCATTATCTTCCTAATAGCAGAGAGCACTTTCTATGAAGTATTTTTTTTTTTTTTTTTTTTTTTTTTTTGCGGTACGCAGGCCTCTCACTGTTGTGGCCTCTCCCGCTGCGGAGCACAGGCTTCGGACGCGCAGGCTCGGCGGCCATGGCTCACGGGCCCAGCCGCTCCGCGGCACGTGGAATCTTCCCGGAGCGGGGCACGAACCCGTGTCCCCTGCATTGGCAGGCGGACTCTCAACCACTGCGCCACCAGGGAAGCCCTCTATGAAGTATTTTAAGATACGATTAGGTGGAATCTCTTAAGTCCTATCCCAGAGTTACTGTCTTGGTTAGAACCACACTTGGGGTGTATTGTATGCTGAAATAGTTTTTTGTGGGCTAGTCTAGAACCCAATCACTTTTTATTATACTTCTGTGAGAAAATGCACTCTGAATTCTGAGCTCATAAATGAGGAGATGTCTATATACTGTTTCATTATTCGAGAAGATGATTTTTAGACAATTATAAATTAAGAATACAGCACATTTCAAAACTAGATCTACAGATGTGAAAGGAATGATTAGTGAGGAATTTGATGCTATTCATGTGAGACTTCTCTTCCAAATATATGCATTTTCCAACATGAGTTAGTTGATTATATTACTGTTTTGCAGCTGTCAGATTTTAAGTTTGCCATTTCTGTCTTTCATGTAAAATTTTCTTATTATGAACATGCACGAAAGTTAAGAGAATAGTATAGTGACCCCTCCCCCATATTTTAACACTTAGATTAGAAAATCATCAATATTTTGTCATACTAGTTTTACTCATGCTTTTTTTTTTTAACTGCTTTTTTGAGTGGGGAGGACTCAAATTTTTAAAAATCGCCCCCCTTTGACCCCATGTGTACACTATTAGATAAATCATAATCCTCAGTTAATTGCACTCATCATTGGTCATTACATAGTCCCCCTTAATTTATTCATTCACGTTTGAAATGATCTTTATTAATGAAATAAACACCTAGGAACCTGTCACCCAAAACAGAAGTCTAAGTCCTGCTTTGAAACTCACCTGTATCGAGCCATCTCCCCGTTCTCATCGCCTGCATCCTTCTACCCTACCTGAAGTGATTGTCACCCTGAATCCTGTGTTCACTAATATTTTCTTTCCTTTTTATAACAGAAATCCAGTAGAATTAAGACTATTGATACTAGAGATCAAAGTGATGTATAGCCCACATAACTGTTGCTTCATTGAGTTGATCTACATGGTTTGCTAAAAACTATGTATTTCTGTTTCTTTATTTTATTTTATTTTATGGTACGCGGGCCTCTCACTGCTGTGGTCTCTCCCATTGCGGAGCAACAGGCTCCGGATGCGCAGGGTCAGCGGCCATGGCCCACGGGCCCAGCCGCTTCGCGGCATGTGGGATCTTTCCAGACCGGGGCACGAACCCGTCCCTTGCATCAGCAGGCGGACTCTCAACCACTGCGCCACCAGGGAAGCCCTCGGTTGTTTTAAACTGTGTAGCAAGTGTGTTAAGTATGTCTTATTAAGTGTATGTGTTAAGTATAACTTCGGGGAACTTAATCTTTTCGCTTTATATTACTAATATAATGTTGTATGTTGCTGGAGTTCTTTCACATTAACTGTATTACAATACTCCTCTGTGTAACTATACCACAGTTTATCCCCTTTCCTGATGGTGTGAATTTGGGTTGTTTCCTTACTGCAGTATTCTAAAGCAAATCCCAGACCTCATGTTATATCATACATTTCTAAAGAATATGGACATTTTCTTATATAATTACAGTGCCATTATCATTTTAATAAAATTGACAGCAATTCCTTACTGTCATCTACTATCCAGTCAATTTAAATTTCCTCACTTAAAAAAATTTTTTTAAACATTGGCTGTGTTTTAAATAACTCCAAATAAGATCCCCACGTGACATGACATTTGGTTTTATATCTACTGAGTCTCTTAATCTAGAGCATTCTCCCCTTCCCTGACTTTTTAAAGAATCCTAGTATATCCTACTATGGAATATCCCACATCCAGGATTTTCTTTCCTTCTTAGTGTTTAATTTGTTCTAAAGGCTTGATTAAATTCATTTTCAATGACTTTTGGCAAGAATACTTCATAAGCTGTGTTCTGGGTATTTCACATCATATTGCATCAAAAGGCTCATTGTGATGTCTGTGTGTTTTACCTTTACAAATTCTAAGATTGATCAGTGAGTTCAAAATCAGCTGTCTATTTGGAAGTTATAGTATATGATTTCTAGTTCTGTAATTTTTTTCAGTATTTTTTTAACTGGAATTCTTCTCTAAAGAATTTTCCCTCATTAACTAAGTCTATTTGAATACCTTGAAATATAATTAGAGCAGAAATAAATGCTTAATTATTTCTCTTAAAATCTGATTTTCAGAGTCAGGAGTTGGTGTCCAGTTACCTTCAGTGGTGATTTTTAAGTTATGAACTTTGGGGGGAGGGGCATGATTTTCTCATTTTAAGTATCTGTTTGAACTCATGGATCTTTATGTATGCAGTTTGTTTCAGTCAGTTGTAGTTATCATTAATTTGGTTACATTGATTTTCAGGAGGCCCTGTATGTTGGATTTTGAGTCCTTTTTGCTGTGTATGACCCCAGTAGTCTCTTTTTTGCTTTTTTGCTTTTTGGCAGAATAAGATGTATGCGGCTTATCTTATACATTTCTTACCCCAGACCTGGAATCAGTAATTCCTGCAAGAAGCTCTGGTTCCTTTTTGTGGGAAATGATATTTAGAGACTGTCATCTGGGCCCAAGAATACTTACTGCTCTTGGGCTCTCACTGCCTCTAGGCTTTTTTTATTGGGTAGTGTTAGGAAATAGGTATTTTGGAAAAGAAAAAAACCAATTCATGTTGACATTTCAAATTCAGATTGAGGATTGCATACTTAGTTTCTTTTTTTACACTTGTATCTCTTTTCCTTTATACTGAATGCCTTAGTTCCTAACAACAGTAACTTAATTATATACTTGCTTTATCCTGTTATAGATGTCCATTAATAATATATATTATTTTTATAATTATTGTTAATATCCTGATGGGCATTAATAACAGTAACAAGAAATGATTTAAATAGCATAGTAATTTCATAATACCAATATTATTGCTCACAGTAAGACTACTGAACCGCATTTAAGATTTTTTTGCAGCTCTTTATCTTTATACCATATTTCCAGTAAGAATGTATGGTCAAAATTCTGTGTTCCAAAGTCACTTGAAATAATCTTTTTCTCTGTGTGGTTATGCCAACAACTTGATACACGACTAGGCTGTTTTCTTTCAGTTTTTAGGGGCTGCATTTCTAACTTGAATTTTTAAAAAATGTAAAACATTTACGTGATTCCAAAGTCAAACTTTGTAACTGTTATCTATTCAGAGAATTTCCACTTTCATCCCTTCGTTCTCTAGGTAACCATTTCCTTCCTTTCCCTTACAGGTAGCTATTTTTATTAAGTTTTGGTTATTCTTCTAGTGTTATTTTTTTTTTTGTATAGAAAAGCAAAATATGTGCATAAATTCACATTTCTCTCCCTTTCTTACATGAAATTAGCATACTCTAAGTACTGTTCTGCATCTTTCTTTTTACATTTAATCTTGAGATCATTTCATATGTGGATATAATGATTTCCTCAGTCCTTGTTATGGTGCATGATATTTTATTGTATGTACCACCTTTTATTCAGCCAGTGCCGTATTGATGGGCATTTTGTTTTTTCCGGTCTTTTGCCATTATAAATAGTGCTACGGTGAATACCTCTGTAAATATCAGTAAGTAAGTAATTTAGTATTTTTGCCAGTGTATTTCAGGGTAGATTGCTAGGTTAAGAGTAAATGCATCTGTAATTTTTCTAGATATTGTCAGTTCCCTTTTATCCAGTTTGCACCATTTTACAGTCCTACAACAATGTGTGGCAGTACCTCTTAACCCACCGCCTCTCTACCTGAGTGTATCACGAGACTTGGATTTTTGGCCAGTCTGGTAGCTGAGAGGTAGTTTCTCTATACGATTTTACTTTGCATTTCTCTTACTTTGAATTAAGTGAGCATATTTCCATGTTTAAAGGCCATTTTTCTTTTTCTTTTTCTTTTTCTTTTTTGTGGCTGAATCGCATGGCTTGTGAGATTCAGTTCCCTGACTAGGGATTGAACCAGGGCCCTTGGCAGTGGAAGTGCGGAGTCTGAACCACTGGACCGCCAGGGAATTCCTGCCATTTTCATTTCTTTCGTCACTGTTCATATATTTTTCCCATTTTTCTATCAGGTTGTTGGTTTTGTACTCAAAAAAAAATTTAGGAGCTCATGATGCATTACAGATAGCCTTTGTGATACACTGTCGACGACTTTTAATTTAGGGGATTGATTTAAAAGGTATCTTAATAGTGGCAAAAATAGTGGCAAAATGAAATGCACAGGGAGGCTCTAGATTTCTGAACTGCCTAGGCTTTCAGTTCATGGTAGTATTCGTTTTGATATACTTTTAGGAACTATACTCCTAGTGATACTATTATATTGGTCTTAAAATTAACAGTCACTTAGGCATTACCTTCTAGTTAAATTTGGGGGTATAGAATTCAGGCAGAAAACCTTAGAGATAAATAATCCTGTTTAATTCTGTTTCGAATACTGTTTGAATACTTTATGAAAAGTAAGAATATAAACTTCAGATTTTGAGGCATTTTCTTCACAAAATCACTTCTGCAGTATCTGGCACATCATAAATTTTGTGAGATTGTTATATCACTTTATTATTCTGAAAGATTGTCTGCTTTGTACTATACACTAAGGTGATAAGAGCCTGAGTTAATACTGGGAGACTTAAAAAACAATTCATAGGATGTTGTTTGCAATTTTTTTCATACATGAGCAGCTTTTTAAAATCTAGCTTTGTAATGCAACCCTAAAACAATTAAATGTCTTTTCTGACAATTAGTTGTTTTTGATGTGATTTCCAATTTAAAAATCAGATATTCTATTTTTCTAGAAGAACCTAACAAGACATGTGACAGCAGTAACACTAGTGCTACCACTACCTCCACCCAGCCTAATCTGGAAAACAGTAACAGCAGCAGTGAACTAAATTCTTCCCAGAGTGAATCTGCTAAGGCAGCTGATGATCCTGAAAATGGAGAAAGAGAATCTCATACACCTGTCTCTATTCAAGAAGAGATAGGTAAGAATACACTTCATACATTGAAAGGAGCTTTTTTATTTTTTTAATTTTTTAAATAAAAGTTTGATGGGGGTGGGAAGATTTGGATTTTGTTTTCCTTTTTTTTTTTTTTTTTTTTTTAAACACAAGTGACACTTGCACTCAGTGTTTTTGTTTTAAAAAAATAAAAAAGCACTTGGGAAAAAATACATCTTTTTCACACCCCCTCCCCAAAGGTAACCACCATTATTTGGTGTGTAACATTTTATATCTTTCTCCGTGCAGTTACATTAATGTATGTATGTTTACAAAAAGTTTTTTTTTTTTTTTTTTTTTTAATATAAACGGGATCATTCTGCATGTGTTGTTCTGCATCTTGCTTTTTTCACTCAGTAATACATGTAGGGGTTCTTTTCATGTAATGAATTGAATTTATTCTTTTTTTAACTGCTGCATGGTACTCCACAGTACAGATGAACCATAATTCATTTTACTATTTCTTTATTAATGGACATTTAGGCTAACAGTTTCTTCATTATTACAACTAGTGGTGCTTTTTAACATCCTCACCATGTATCTCCGTGTACTTGTATTTCTGGCAGTATAGATACAGTAAATGGAATTGCTGGATCATATGGTAGGTACATTTAAAAAATAGTGATGGCTACTGCTTAATTGTACGTTAAAAGGAATTTATACTAATCATTTACATGTATGTGTATTTCTTCATATTCTCGCTAAATTTGACATCATCTATCTTACATTTTTGCCAATGGTGAAAAGTATTTCATTTTAAAATTTGCATATCCCTGCTTACTAATGTGATTGACTTTCTTTTCATGTGTTTGCTGAACTTTCTGTGAATTGCTTATTCATATTTTTTGCTGATTTGTTCCTACTGAATTTTGATATTTTTCCCAAATGAGTTTTAGGAATGCTTTATGTATTGTGGGTATTAATTTTTGATTTTACCTATATATTTATATAGTCATTGCTTGTTTCTAACCCTTTCTGTTGTTTCATAAAGAAATTTTTACATTTTTTATGCCGTTAAATTTATCAGTCTTTTTCTTTAGGATTTCTCTGGATTTTGTGTCTTACTAAGGAAGACCATCCCTATCCCAAGAACATACATATATTTTACAGTAATTTCACATAATACTTCTATAACTTTGTTTTTAATCCTTCTGGTGTATAATTTTGTGTATGATATGAGATGGAGATCTGTCTTAATTAGAACCTCTTCAATTGCAAGTGACCAAACCAGCTTAAACTAGCTTAAGCGAAAAGGGAATTTAATTAGCTCATATAATTGGGAAGTCCAAGCCATCACCAGGCATAACTGGACCTCCAGGTATCAAAACTCTTTCCATTTTCCTCTTTCTGTCTCACCTTTTGGATCTGCATATGTTTGTGTGTTAACCTCATTCTCTCCTAATACAGACAGGCTTTCCCCAAGTGGCAGGGAAGATGGCATCAGCGGTTTGTATTCATATCTTTCCAAGGTCTGTGACCCAAAGGCAAGGCCCCTACTCCTGCTCCAAATCAAAAGTCCTTGAGGAAGGAATTTGAGTGGCCTATCTTGGACATATTGTTCCTACTCCTGTGGCCAGGGCAGGCAAGGTATTATGATTGATGGCTCCAGCAAAAGTATATAATTGGAGTGGGGTAGGAATGGTTTTCCAAAGAAGGAGAGATGCTGTGAAGATAGGAAACAGCAAATATCCACAGTTCCACCCTAGCTCAGTACAAACGTGTGTATTCAAATTAAAAAAAGCCTCTGCCTAACATAATGGAAAGATCTCACCCACAACTGAAAATTTTTTAAAAAACGTCTCTCCCAAAATGAACATCTGGTAATTTTAACTGTATCTAGGATTTCTGTGTATTGTGTGTATTATTTTGATTATGTGTGGTTGTGGCTTATCTTACAATCCATGAGCCAAATTATGAACTTAGCTACCTGTAACACTCATTAACCTGATGGTGGACGGTGTTCTCTGATAAACCTGGCTGCCCTTTTCTGGGAGGTTTTCTGGGAGAATGGATATGGATGAGAAGTGAGAAGCATACGGGAAGGTCCCCCTTCTGGAGGCCATTCTTCTTTAACAGGCTAGATCCAGCTGACTTCTGTCAGGGATGGCCTGCTGGAAATTGCTGTAGGTTTGAATAATTATACATCCCAGTGTGACAGGTTTGGGGTTTTTTCTGGCAGTAACACCCCCTTATAGATTGCCTGAATACCCAGCTAGTATCTAATGCCCAGAAACTTGGCTCAGAGTCTCTGAGGGTAAACCCCCTCTACTTGCCCAGTTTGTCTGCCCCAGCCCCCAGGTGAGCGAAGTCTGTCTAGGCTCCTGCCTCTTGACTCATTAAGCAGTGAGTTAGGGAGGCTAGGGCCAGGCAGCTCTGTACTCAGCCTCCAGGCTGCATCACAGTGATCCACTCCTTTAAACAGGAATGTGGCCTTTGGGCAGGGTGTGCTAGACAATGACCTCCACTCTTAGCCTTGTTCCCTCTCTCTGCTCCTTCAAGTAGTACCCCCAGGGATGAATTTTCTGCCTCCTTTCCCTTATTTGCACTAAACTTAGCAAGTGGCAAAGGATTGACTCTCACCTGTTGGATTGTTGGCTCTAAATTGAGGCGCTTAATTTAAAAAGTGCTGTGCCATTCCCTTTCTGCTTTTAGGAAGTCTGGCCTTGACTAAATGATGTCTAAAAAGTCTTTATTGTAGAACTTCAAAGACAGTCCCAAGAAGTAGCCACTGTAGGGAATTCTCTGGCAGTTCAGTGGTTGGGACTCCACACTCTCACTGCTGAGGGCCCGGGTTCAGTTGCTGGTTGGGAAGTTAAAATCCCTCAAGCCGTGTGATGTGGCCAAAAAAAAAAAGTTGCTGCTATAGTTCATCATGTTGGCACAGAACTCTAGCATGGGTAGAATCACGGTCTGAGAGCCGAGAGAAAATCGTGGATAGTCTAACTAACCAACTGCTTTGCTACCACACATTGAAGGTTACTAGCTTTCCAGCCTGAGATGGCAAGATACCCAGTACCCCTACCCCATCTTGATTTAGTCAGTGCCATATTTTCTGCTTGGTTTTTCATTTGCCAGTGCCACACTGTCTTAGTTTTTAAAAGCTTTAAATTAAGAAAGAAACATGAGATCTTGTTCAACTGTCTGGCCAGTGGAAATTGGATAGTGATGCAGTCATTTTAGAACGTATAGAAATTTTCAGCTGAAGTGAGATTTTTGGAAAAGCAGAAATTGCTCCTTGGCAGTTACATCTGTCACTTTAAAAAATTAAGATATTATGAAAATGTGAGAGGCCTTTATTGTATCTAAAAAAGCTAATGTAGTTGATTTTCACATGTACAGTTATCTACATACACAGATAATTGTCTAGATTCTTTAGGAAAGAATTCACTTGACATTTATGTTTATACGCTTTAAATTATTAGGTATTTAAACAGAATTTCAGTGGAAATCTTTCTAAAATTAATTATATCCTTTACTTTTAATATAGAAATCCATGTTGAATATATAAGGCAATATTTTATTAGTGTGCATTTTGAGTTATGTTTGTTACTTGTAAATCTGTAGCAGCCCTTCCTCTTTTCTAGTAGCTAAGCTTTAAAACAGATAACCTGGCATGTTTGAATTTTCTGTAAAATAATAAATGACTCACAGTAAAGTTCTGACATACTTTCTTTGGAGTAAAACTTTAAGAATTAATGCATTTGCTTTGGCTGTTCAAGGACTTTTTATTTTCTGGATCTTAGTTGTCTACCAGATAGAAGTTTTGGATAAGTAAGGTGTTATTACTATATGTAATTTACCTACTGTTAGCAATTACTTTTGGCTTTTTATTTGATAACAGGTGATTTCAAATCAGAGAAGTCTAATGGGGAAATAAGTGAGTCTCCTGGAGGTGGAAGAGGAGCGTCTGGTTCAACTCGGATTATCACCAGGTTACGGAATCCAGACAGCAAACTGAGTCAGCTGAAGAGCCAACAGGTGGCAGCCGCAGCCCACGAAGCAAATAAATTATTTAAGGAGGGGAAAGAGGTGTGTTTTTCCTGTTTAAAACAAAAATCTCTGGAATGTAAAATAATTTTTAAAATAGGGGCAGGAAGTTTGTAGAGGTACTTTTGAACTGTATTTTCCTCAATTCCGAGAGTGTAACGAGATTAAAAGTGTTAGGTTTGTATTATGATAAGTATAGCTGTACACCCAAATTTCAATCCATGCATAGAAACGCTGTAAGTGGGTAGTATTCTTTCTTACTATATGGTTAGTTTTATTGTATATAATTCTAAAGAGATAGAGGCTGCTTCTTCACATGTGGGAACAGGTAGGTTATTTGTGGGCTTTATTAAAGATTTAATACTCAATTCTGGCTGTAGTCATTTTAGATGAACCTGCAGCTAAAAGATAAGACTTACCCCTTGATAGCAGAGCACAGTGTATAGAACAGCACAGCATCTCAACTCTGACTGTGAACAAAAAGATTGAAGCTAGGACTCAGTATTTCTGTCTCCCAGCAAGCCATGATGATAGAATAAGGGCCACAGCTGTGTCTTTCAGATTTGAGAATTATTTGCAGGGTAGATATGCAAGATTATGCAGTGTTTTGTTTTGTTTTGTTTTTTAATGCAGTGGTTTTTTTTTTTTGCGGTACGCGGGCCTCTCACTGTTGTGGCCTCTCCCGTTGCAAAGCACAGGCTCCGGACACGCAGGCTCAGTGGCCATGGCTCACGGGCCCAGCCGCTCCGCGGCATGTGGGATCTTCCCGGACCGGGGCACGAACCCGTGTCCCCTGCATCGGCAGGCGGACTCTCAACCACTGCGCCACCAGGGGAGCCCCTAATGCAGTGTTTTTAACATCAAAGAAATGACTTTAAGGCAGTGGCTTTCAGGCTTTTTTTTTACTCTGACCCTCACTAAGACATTTTTCATAGTAACCCAGTACATTCAAAAGTTTCCTGAAGTAGGGCTTCCCTGGTGGCATAGTGGTTGAGAGTCTGCCTGCCGATGCAGGGGACGCGGGTTCGTGCCCCGGTCCGGGAAGATCCCACATGCCGCGGAGCAGCTGGGCCTATGAGCCATGGCAGCTGAGCCTGCACATCCGGAGCCTATGCTCCGCAACGGGAGAGGCCACAACAGTGAGAGGCCTGCGTACTGCAAAAAAAAAAAAAAAAAAAAAAAAAAAAGTTTCCTGAAGTAGTATTTTACCATGTGGGAAGCATTCTGGTATTTTCTTTTCTAGTCTATTGTGTTATATTTCATTTTTTTAAAAGCTGAATAAGCCCCACTATTGATTTCACAATCCACTAAAGGATTGGAATCAACTATTTGAAACACTATTTTAACGTATCCATGGGCTCTTATCTAAAGCTGGAATGATAAAAAGAGCAGAAGAAAAGGTATTTTTAGGAATATATGTTTGCGGGAATAGTACATGTAATGCCCTCATGCCCTCTTTTGTCTCTAAACCCTGTATATTGTAAGCTTGAGAAAATGATTGGTGAATGATTTATATATCACACATTTAGTTTCATGTGTATATTTGAGATACATGAAATTACTTAATAATGTCCAACATATAATAGGCACTTTAATAGAGCTTAGCTTTCTTTCTTTTTGCAGGCATATCTTGGTTGTTTAATTATAAACAATTAGCTTTAGCTTTTAACTCAACTTTTAAACTTTAGAAGTTTAGGGACTTCCCTGGCCGTCCAGTGGTTAAGACTTCGCCTTCCAATGCAGGGGTGCGGGTTCGATCCCTGATCGGAGAGCTAAGATCCCACATGCCTCTTGGCCAAAAAACCAAAGCAGAGAAAAACAGAAGCAGTATTGTAACAAATTCAATAAAAGACTTTAAAAAATGGTCCACATCAAAAAAATCTTTAAACTTCAAAAGTTCAGTCATAAGATGTATCTTAACTTACTTTGAATGATAAATTACAAATTATTGAAAGACAATTGATCAAATTTACATATTTGACATAAATAATGGAATCTTCTTATTTTCTTGGTCAGGTACTGGTAGTTAATTCTCAAGGAGAAATTTCACGGTTGAGCACCAAAAAGGAAGTGGTCATGAAGGGAAATATCAACAATTATTTTAAGTTGGGTCAAGAGGGAAAGTATCGCGTCTACCACAATCAGTACTCCACCAATTCATTTGCTCTGAATAAGCACCAGCACAGAGAAGACCACGATAAGAGAAGGCATCTTGCACATAAATTCTGTCTGACTCCAGCTGGAGAGTTCAAATGGAATGGTTCTGTCCATGGATCCAAAGTTCTTACCATATCTACTCTGAGACTGACTATCACCCAGTTGGAAAACAATATCCCTTCCTCCTTTCTTCATCCCAACTGGGCTTCACACAGGTAAAGGAAACTAAGGTTTATTTATTGCTGTAAATATAGTAAATATTTACAAAATGATTATTGCAGTTGCATACTTTAAACTGCCATTATTAATGAATTGAATGAAGTCATTTTAGTCAGCAGAACACTGAGGATGTTAGGAATATGAGTAACTTTACTTCTAAAGTTACCGATCCAACACTAACATTGGGAAGATTTCTGGAAAGCAGAGTCTTTATTCCCGGAACCAAGTGGAGTCCAGACAGAGTTCCAGAACATCATAGAAGGTTTAAAGATTTGGAGGACAAATTGACCTCTGAGATTCCTCCAGTGTTTAAAACCTATGATTCTGTGAGGTAGAAACTTCCAGTAGCAGTGTATTTTATACCTGCTTAGCCTAGAAGCGTATTCCCTGTAAGATGAAGTCTTCATAAATTACAGCTCTTGTGCTTTTAATTTAAGATCAACAAGATGAAATTTTGTTTTTTCCTTTTTTTTTTCCCTTCTGAAATTTAGGGCAAATTGGATCAAGGCCGTTCAGATGTGTAGCAAACCCAGAGAATTTGCGTTGGCTTTAGCTATTTTGGAGTGTGCAGTTAAACCAGTTGTGATGCTCCCAATCTGGCGGGAATCTTTAGGACATACCAGGTAAGTGAATTCTGAGCCTTGTGAATGGTGTGTTAGTCTCCCTTTTAGAATATTAGTCTATTAATAATGAAAGTTAATGTGTTGAAAAGGCCATAATAAAGACTTAACTCTTCTTGACCTCATTTTCCTCCTATAAGATGGAGGAAAACATGTAAGATGTAAACCTGAATAAACATTAGTTCTTATTTAGGATATAGGATTATAATGAAGATGAGAAGAGATCAGGTATATGAAAATTAAAAATATGTTCTAAAGTGAAAAATGTTTTTATTGAATAGAAGGAGTGCTTATATTTTTAAAATATTTATTCTGGAGTGTGCTAGACATCTTGATTTATTTAGAGTCGAGTATCTGGCCAAAGATCATGTAGCTCCTAAGTAGACCCAGAGTTGTGTGACTTTAGCAGACAGTTAACAAAAAAGATAAATTTTGTGACTTGAATCTACTTTTTAGCCCTAATGGATTTATTTTTTAACTTTAATTTTTAAAAAGTTCTTATTATAAACCTAATATAAGCTTATGGTAAAAAATGTAAATTATTATTCAATGTAAAAAGTAAGGCTCCTTCTACCTTCCCTGCCCCTCTACAGGGCCCACTCCAAAGGTATAACGCTGTATTTTTTTTAAATTTAAATATATTTTGTGTTGCTTTCTACACCTGTGTTTTATCTTTTTTTAAAAAATAAATTTATTTATTTATTTACTGGCTGCGTTGGGTCTTTGTTGCTGCATGCAGGCTTTCTTTAGTTGCAGCGAGTGGGGGCTACTCTTTGTTGCGGTGCGTGGGCTTTTCATTGTGGTGGCTTCTCTTGTTGCGGAGCCCGGGCTCTAGGTGTTCGGGCTCAGTAGTTGTGGCTCGCGGGCTCTAGAGCTCAGACTCAGTAGTTGTGGCACATGGGCTTAGTTGCTCTGTGGCACGTGGGATCTTCGTAGACCAGGACTGAAACCCGTGTCCCCTGCATTGGCAGATGGATTCTTAACCACTGCACCACCAGGGAAGCCCCTGTGTTTTATCTTATAATGGAAAATTTTAAGAAAAATAAATATGCCTACTAAATATTTTTCATCTGCTAAGGGTTGCTTTCAGTTTTCTGTAGTGTTTCCCCCCGCATAAATCTTATGGATACTCTTTCCTCTCTCCCTCCTATTTTGATTGTAATTGCTGCTACTGGTAGAAGCTTCCACAAATGGAATGGACTTAATTCTTCCTAGGAATTAAAAAAAAAAAACACAACAGGGTTAAGTTAAGGTGCTACGAACGGTGCAGCCCAGGAGAGGAGAGCTAAATGGGTGGTATGCCTGTATTTTTCTCACTGCTGCCTTTTCTCAAGGCAGAGAGAGCAAGGGGAAAGTCAGAGGCAATTGTGAGGCCTATATTTCTGTTTTTCCTTCTTGCATTTACTTCCAGGCTTTCCCCAAACTCTTCTGTCCCAACAGTCTCCTATTCAGTGCTCATCCTGAAACTTGTGTTGGTGGTCCCTGGTGGCAGAGACCAATATTTTGAGAACTAAAGCTAAGCTAAATGTTGCTAAAGAAAACTTCAGTACTCAAATGTAACTTAAAATGACTAAGTCAGGGCTTCCCTGGTGGCTCAGTTGTTGAGAGTCCGCCTGCCGATGCAGGGGACACGGGTTCGTGCCCCGGTCCGGGAAGATCCCACATGCCGTGGAGCGGCTGGGCCCGTGAGCCATGGCCGCTGAGCCTGCGCGTCCGGAGCCTGTGCTCCGCAACGGGAGAGACCACAACAGTGAGAGGCCTGCGTACCGAAAACAAAAAAAAAGACTAAGTCAAAGCTTATATAAATTCGTTTCTAAATATTAAACATTCTAATGAAAATGCAGTTCATTTTTTTTTTTTAGTTAGGGTTTTTTCCCCTCCTGGCATGTCATTATGACTAGTCTTTTATCCTGTTTTATTTTATTTTTTTAATTTTTTTTGGTGCACTGTGTGGCATGTGGGATCTTCTTTCCCTGACCAGGGATTGAACCCGGGCCCTCGGCAGTGAGATCGTGGAGTCCTAAACTTTGGACAGCCAGGGAATTCCCATGACTAGTCTTTTAAATCTGTAACTAGAGTTATAAAATTGTATCATGAATTGTATTAGTATGACACATCTGGTAATATATACGAAAGAACTTTTTTTTTTTTTGATGAGGTGATATAGCATACTCTGAATTTTTAAAAAATTAGAGACCATGATTCATGAAAATTAGAAATTAATAATAGGACTTACACTTTGGCAGTAGTATGGTCACAAATGTTTAGGTGACAGACTTCTAGGACTTGATCCTAAGGCAGTATCTAGAAATTCAACCAAATATTTTATTATAAAATGTTTGTTTATTATGATATTCAATAGTAAAGGTTTGGAGGCAGGATCTTTTTTGAAAAAGTTTATGAAGTCTTGGTTGAAAAACATTAAAGAACACCTAAATAAATGAAAATATATTTCCTGTTCACATATAGGAAGACTCAGTGTCTTGACAATGTCAATTTTTCTCACCTTAATATACAGATTAAGTTCAAACACATTAATAATTATAGTTGGGCTTTCTGTAGAATTTCACAAGATGGTTAAAAAGTTTTTATGGAAAGGGGCAACAATAGAAAAGGTAAATTTGAGGGACGAGGTGGAAGGACTTGCCCTCCCATGTAACAAAACTTACTTGGTAGCTATAATACTGTGGTATAAACAAATAGACCAGTGGTACAGAATAAACAGTCCAGAAAGAGACCAACCCATATATGGAAATACAGTATGTGATGGAAGTAGCATTGGAAAGGATGAACTGTCTAATAGAAGATGAGGAGGAAATTAGTTGTCTGTACAGTGGTAAATTGAACTTCATTCTTTATATTATACACAGTAGTCAGTTCCAGGTAGAATAAATTCTAAATGTGAAAAGCAGACGTTAAAACTCTAAGAAGAGAATGTAAGAGATTATCTTTGTGACTCTGGAGCAAAAAAAGTTCTCTTCTTCCTCCCTCCCTCTCTCCTTCTCCATTTCCTTCCCTGTTTCCTCCCTTCTTTGCCTCTCTTTGCTTTCACTCGTTCCTTCTTCCTGCCTTTCTTCCTGCCATACTTCCTTCCTTTTCTCTTCTGATTGTTTTATTTCCTTCTTGATTCATTCAGTATCTCCCCTAACATAGCTAAGGCAGGCTTTATTTATTTCATTTGTAAGAGTGCTGTCTGTCAGATCTGAATGAGTGTGCATGTGTATGCCTGTGTGTGTGCACGTACTAAAAGTGACTTTCCTTCTTCACATTTATTATGTGATATGTACATAAGATTGTGTGAAATACATAAGCTATAATGGGTAATAATAAAATGAACACCTGTGAATTCACCACCCAATTTAAAAATAAGAACATTATTATTGCATTTACTTTGCATTCATATTACCTTGCCTTTCCTGAGAGATAACCATCATTTTTACATTTGTGTTTTATTACACCCTTCCTTTTACTGTGTAGTTTTATCACATATGTATATAGCAGTAAACAATGGTTTTCTGTGGTTTGAGTTTTATAGTAATGTGTCATCCTAAAAGACTGAGTCCTAGACTGGTTGAAGGTGTTTTTATTGTTTTATTATACTATAATCAAAAAAGCGTTAGTATACACAGTATATTCAAGAACTTCTACAGTTCAGTAAGAAAAAAAATCAAACTATTTAGTAGAAAAAAAGGCCAGAGGTACAAACATAACTTAGGGAAAAGGAGACACAAATAGCCAAGAAACGTGAAAAGATGCTTAACCTCCCTAGTAAGTTGGGGAAAAAGCACATTAAAACTAGGGATTGGGCCAACATCGTTTTCAATGATGAAAAACTGAAACCATTTCTGCTAAGATCAGGAACAAGATAAGGTTGCCCACTCTCACCACTATTATTCAACATAGTTTTGGAAGCTTTAGCCACAGCAATCAGAGAAGAAAAAGAATTAAAAGTAATCCAAATTGGAAAAGAAGAAGTAAAACTGTCACTGTTTGCAGATGACATGATACTATACATAGAGAATCCTGAAGATATTACCAGAAAACTACTAGAGCTAATCAATGAATTGGGTAAAGTAGCAGGATACAAAATTAATGCACAGAAATCTCTTGCGTTCCTATACACTAATGATGAAAAATCTGAAAGAGAAATTAAGGAAACACTCCCATTTACCATTGCAACAAGAAGAATAAAACACCTAGGAATAAACCTACCTAAGGAGACAAAAGACCTGTATGCAAAAAACTATAAGACACTGATGAAAGAAATTAAAGATGATACAAACAGATGGAGAGATATACCATGTTCTTGGATTGGAAGAATCAACAGTGTGAAAATGACTATACTACCCAAAGCAATCTACAGATTCAGTGCAATCTCTATCAAACTGCCAATGGCATTTTTCACAGAACTAGAACAAAAAAAATTTCACAGTTTGTATGGAAACACAAAAGACCCCGAATAGTGAAAGCAGTCTTGAGAAAGAAAAACGGAGCTGGAGGAGTCAGGCTCCCTGTCTTCAGACTATACTACAAAGCTACAGTAATCAAGACGGTATGGTACTGGCACAAAAACAGAAATATAGATCAATGGAACAGGATAGAAAGCCCAGAGATAAACCCACGCACATATGGTCACCTTACCTTTGATAAAGGAGACAATAATGTACAGTGGAGAAAAGAAAACCTCTTCAATAAGTGGTGCTGGGAAAGCTGGACAGCTACATGTAAAAGAATGAAATTAGAACACTCCCTAACACCATACACAAAAATAAAATGGATTAAAGGCCTAAATGTAAGGCCAGACACTATCAAACTCTTAGAGGAAAACATGGGCAAAACACTCTACGACATAAATCACAGCAAGATCCTTTTTGACCCACCTCCTAGAGAAATGGAAGTAAAAACAAAAGTAAGCAAATGGGACCTAATGAAACTTAAAAGCTTTGGCACAGCAAAGGAAACCATAAACAAGATGAAAAGACAACCCTCAGAATGGGAGAAAATAGTTGCAAATGAAGCAACTGACAAAGGATTAATCTCCAAAATATACAAGCAGCTCATGCAGCTCAATATCAAAAAATTAAACAACCCAATCCAAAAATGGGCAGAAGACCGAAATAGACATTTCTCCAAAGAAGATATACAGATGGCCAACAAACACATGAAAGGATGCTCAACATCACTAATCATTAGAGAAATGCAAACCAAAATGACAATGAGGTATCACCTCACACCATTCAGAATGGCCATCATCAAAAAATCTAGAAACAATAAATGCTGGAGAGGGTGTGGAGAAAAGGGAACACTCTTGCACTGCTGGTGGGAATGTGAATTGGTACAGCCACTATGGAGAACAGTATGGAGGTTCCTTAAAAAACTACAAATAGAACTACCATGTGACCCAGCAATCCCACTACTGGGCATATACCCTGAGAAAACCATAATTCAAAAAGAGTCATGTACCAAAATGTTCATTGCAGCTCTATTTACAATAGCCTGGAGCTGGAAACAACCTAAGTGTCCATCATTGGATGAATGGATAAAGAAGATGTGGCACATATCTACAATGGAATATTACTTAGCCATAAAAAGAAACGAAATTGAGCTATTTGTAATGAGGTGGATAGACCTAGAGTCTGTCATACAGAGTGAAGTAAGTCAGAAAGAGAAAGACAAATACCGTATGCTAACACATATATATGGAATTTAAGAAAAAAAAATGTCATGAAGAACCTAGGGGTAAGACAGGAATAAAGACACAGACCTACTAGAGAATGGACTTGAGGATATGGGGAGGTGGAAGGGTAAGCTGTGACAAAGCGAGAGAGAGGCATGGACATATATACACTACCAAACGTAAAATAGATAGCTAGTGGGAAGCCGCCACATAGCACAGGGAGATCAGCTCAGTGCTTTGTGCCCGCCTGGAGGGGTGGGATAGGGAGGTTGGGAGAGAGGGAGACGCAAGAGGGAAGAGATGTGGGAATATATGTATATGTATAACTGATTCACTTTGTTATAAAACAGAAACTAACACACCATTGGAAAGCAATTATACTCCAATAAAGATGTAAAAAGAAAAATCTACAACCAGTAAATGCTGGAGAGCGTGTGGAGAAAAGGGAACCCTTTTGCACTGTTGGTGGGAATGTAAATTGATACAGCCACTGTGGAGAACAGTATGGAGGTTCCTTAAAAAACTAAAAGTAGGGGCTTCCCTGGAGGCACAGTGGTTGAGAGTCCGCCTGCCGATGCATGGGACATGGGTTCTTGCCCCGGTCTGGGTAGATCCCACATGCCGCGGAGTGGCTAGGCCTGTGAGCCATGGCCGCTGAACCTGTGCGCCCAGAGCCTGTGCTCCGCAACGGGAGAGGCCACAGCAGTGAGAGGCCCGTGTACGGCAAAAAAAAAACAAACAAATGTACAGCAGAGTGAAACAATTCTTCGCCTGAAAATATATGTAGTGTGATTGTATTTATGTAAAGGTTAAAAGAATGTATGCTAATATAATGCTGTATTGTTTAGGGATGTAGACATTTGTGGTAAAAGTTTAAAGAAGTGTAAGGCCTATATGCTTGACACTTAAGAAGTATGCTTCTAAATAAATAACAAATGGTCAAAAAATCATAATGGAAACTAGAAAACATCATGAATTGAATGAGAATGCAACATAAATTGAAATTTATGGGAAACAGCTAAAGAGTACCTAGGGGAAATGGGTAGCCTTCAGTGCTTACACTGAACAAGAAAAACTGCAAATTAACTAGCTAGGCATGCGTCTCAATGAGTCAAACCAAAGATGGGAAATATGTCAATATTTGATGAAATAGAAAACAGATGTGTACCTTAGATACTATTATATTTACAAACCTCTGATGAGATTATCAGGAACGGGGCGGCGGGGGGCGGATAAAGAACAAATAACCAATATCAAGAATGAAAAAGGGGTCGTAACAAACAATATTTCTGAATCTCTCTCACTGATACTTTGGATTTCCAACCTTCACAGAGTCCACTAACATAGCATTCACGCTTCCTACATCCATAGAGAAAGTGCCCCACTGGACTCCTCCTTTTGGGTGGGGGAAGGGTTAGGGAGGAAGAGTCCCACTGATCTGAATCATTGGGTAGTAGGGCAGAGGCCACACTCTTGGGCAAGAAAAGGATTTCTGGTTCAGTTTGAAGGATATCACTGTACCTATCAGTAAGGAGATGGGCAGGACCAGATGATTTCATAAGGAAGTTCTTCAAATTTTAGGAAACGGGTAATTCTGTTTAAACTGTTCCATAAAATAGAAAAAGAAGGAAATCCGGTTCAGTATTATTTCTGTTAGTACAAAACTGTTCTAAAACTTGTTAAATAGATAAATAGAAAATCATGGCCCTGTCTCATTTATTAATATTTACCATTGATTAATAATTAATAGCAAATAGAAGTGTATGCACGAAATCTTAGAGCATTAGCAAATATAGTCAAGAGTAAATTAAAAGAATAATAAATCATGACTAATTTGACTTCCTCTAGGTATGGAAGATTTGTCTGTTCTTAGGAGATTATTAATACCTTGCTATTTTAAGAAGTCAAAGAAAGAAAACTTTGATTTTCTCATTAGATGTCAAGAAGGTATTTGTTTATTAAGAAGATATAAGTTCATTATTAATTCTTGGTTTATAAAAAAACTTGGGTAAGTAGAAATAGATGAATGCCCCCTCCCCTTTTTCGTAAAAATGTATTTCAGACCAAACCGTCATGTTTTTTGATGAAACCCTTGAAGTATTCCCATTAACATTTAGGTGGAACAAAACAGAGATCCCCACTGTTGCTGTTACCTTTTAACTTTTCTTTAAAATATTAATGCAATTTACTGAGAGAAATAAAACATAAATAGGTAAATGTAGGGACAGTTGTATATAGTTGATCTCATTATATACTTAATTGACTGAAAAACTATAAAACAATATGAAAATTAATTAAGGTGACCCCCATACTGAACAGTCGGTTTTATATATGCAGATAGTAACCATGAAGAAAAGCGGGAGTTCTGAGTTAAAATAACAAATTGAATGAGCACATCTAATTTTGCTCCCCACTGAACTCCACCAAAACTATGGCAAAGGGATTTTTTCAAAGCATAAACCCACAAGGGACAAGGGGAACAACGGAGAAGACAGCACCAGTAAAACTGCAAGCAGTATTGCCAGAGGATGAGTGGTACCCTACCCAGGAAAGCCAAATCCCAAGTCAGTGGGGGAGAACTGAGAATTTTCACCAGTCACGCCATAGAATCCTCAAAAGGCACAAAAGCAGGAAGAGCAGAGCAATGCATGATTCTGTCTCTGCAGTGCACCTGTTTACACATGGTCCTGCCAGGTACCCTGAGTGTGGTGAGCGCACTGTCTTCTAGGCGTTGCTTATGACTGTTCCCTCTGATTGCACCACAAGAGGCTCTTACCTTGTGAAAGGTGACCTGGAGACAAATTCATTTTTTCCTGGGAACTTTCTTTTAATAGTGGCAATGTTGTTCTTGCTCATGCAGCTAGTTTTCTTCTTGCTGAGTTTTCAAAAGCCAAACTTTATATTGTTTGGGATACACACATAGGTGGTGGTAAAACTATAAAGAAAAGCAAGGGAATGATAACACAAAAGTCAGGATAGTGGCTGCCTGGGGGTGGGACACACTAGTTTTGGATGTAGTGGTTATTGATAAGGTTCTGTTTCTTAACTTGGTTACAGTTTACATATTTCTAAAAATTACAATGAAGAAAACATCCAGCAACGACAAACCACCTCAAACCAGGAATATATTTAATAAATATTTAGGAGCATGTAAAGAAATCGTTAAAACTTTACTAAGGATATAAAGGATACTTTGGGACTTCCTTGGCAGTCCAGTAGTTAGGACTTTGCACTTCCACTGCGGGTTCAATCCCTGGTTGAGGAACTAGGATCCACTTGCCGTGCAGTGGCCAAAAAAAAAAAAAAAAAAAGATACAAAGGATACTTTGAGTAAATGAAAAGATACATCATATGCTTACATATGTATGTTGCATTTTTCTAAAGATGCCATGCAGTATATTAATTATATTGACTTAATCTATCAAATTTAATATTCATTTGCATTGTGAATAGGAGTTTTCTTCCTGGAGGGAGAGGGAGGCATGACCAAAATGATACAAATATTTCCTCTAGAAAATGTGTAAGAAAAGGGAAGTAGGTATTACAAAAAAAGGGAATAGATATTTAGAATGTATCTTGAAGCTATGATAATCAGAATAATTGGTACTACAGAAGAAGTAGAGCAGTGGAATCAAACAGAGAATCCAGAAATAGACCTAAACACATGTGGGAATCCACTGTGATAGCTTTGCCTGTCAGAGAAGGAGAAGAGGGCGTGTTTGGGGAAAATATCACCCAGATTCCTGCCTCAGCAAAAACATTCAGACAAATGAGGATTGAAAAATACCCAATATATTGTTAAAAACTATAACAAAAAACTTAAGAGCGCGTGGATTAATTTATGTTTCTGTTGTGGTACTTTCTTTTCAAACAGATATAAAACCCAGATGCCATAGATGAAAAAAGTGGATATATGTATTTAAAATTCTGAGTGGAAAAATATTATAATCAAATCCAAAAGACAGATGACACACTGAGGAAAAATATGTGCACCACAAATGGAAACTTTCCTTTTGTAAATGAAAAAGACCTTTTATAAATGAAAAGCCCATTACAGATAAGACACAGGATTTGAACAGGCATTTGGCAGAAAAATAAATATAAAAGGCCAGTAGACATAAAAAAGTGGTTACTTCTCTCATAATTAAAGAACTGTAAATAAAAACAATGGGATAGAATTTCTTCTCTCTCAATTGTGCTAGTAATTCAGAAGTTTGGTACCAACTTGAGTGAAGGTGCGGGAAAGCAGGATTGCTTTATAATTGATGGCAGTGTGAAGCGTACAAATCTGAAGAGCAATTGGGCACCATCTGTCAGCACTTTAAATATAATACTCTTTGGACTCAGCCATTCTACCAGTGGGAAACATAAAGGGATATTCCTCAAGTTTGCTAAGAAACACGTAAAACATGGTTTCCTGTAGCTTTGTTTATAATAGGAAGAGAAACACAACAAAACCCTGTGGAGGTGGGGAACGGAGTTGAGGCTCAGTCCACACTCCTGGCCCGGCTCTCTGAACCGAGGATGTGTGGAGGGAGCCCCTGCCCCCAGTGCACCCGCCAGTACGGAGTGGTGTCTGGAGGCTCGTAGTACCAGCGTCAGGCTGCCAGCAGTAGCCAAGATTTCTGCCCAACTAAATGGAATTGAACCCCTGCAGAGCTCACCTTTCCTGCTGCCTTTTCCCATAAGGATTGTGTTGGAGATAGTGAGAACTGTAGAATCTATTCTGGGAGAGCGGACATCACAGTTTAGCTACAATACTACCTCACTGGCCTGGCGTCAGCAAGATGAAGCCTTTGTCTTTGATGATGAAGATGGACCTGTTCCCCATGTGAACACCAAGAGCACAAGCTGAGTGCCCAGCTTAGCCGTGCGTTCCCAGAGTGTCACTGTACTGGTGTTCTCCCCAGACAGTACTCCATTCCTGGCCACCATCTGGGAAGATGGCTCAGCTGCTGTGCCAGACCTGGCCTTTTATAGGTGTTTAAAGCTGAACCCACAAAAACCCTGTTGAGAAATACTACTTGATCGTAGCTCAGTCACTACTTCTTTACTCTGGAGAGCTGAGGCTGGCAGGTTATCCACTATGTTGTGCCTCCAGAGTTTTGCCCACTCCCTGGTTGCAAATTATGGTATCTGAGACTAAATTAGTCCCTAGTGAGAATCCATTCCCTTTCCTCTCCCATCAGTAGTGAGAGATGAATCTTTGCTATACTAGTTGTGTGCAGTTAACAGGCATGAGCTCTTGGCCTGGGGGACACTAGATTCTAGGGTGCTGTAATCACAAGGACACAAAACTTTATTCAAAGTGGAGATAGATAAATAGGAAGTTTTTGGTGGAGGGACAGAGGTGAAAAGAATTAAATCCCCTCTCACATCTTTCTTCTGCTCCCCCAAGTTAACAAAAGATCTCTTTATTCTTTTCACATAGCTGTGCATTTGAAATTGGCTACATCTGGGTAGGGTATGATAAAAGCAATTCTTCTACCACTAGGGCTCTTAGAGACCGGAGCTCCTTTCTTTGTAGATTTTGGTTAATGTTCTTCATTATGGGAAATATTCCCATTCATGAAAATCTGATCACCTTAAAGTAGAACCTCACCACAGACCTGCCCATCTCCTTACTGGTAGGTGCAGTGATATCTATTTTCTTACCTGGAAAAAGAGTGTGGTCTGTGCCCTAGGCCTAATGATTAATGCCCAGTCCATGTGGTCCTTCCTGCCCAACCCTTCCTGTCATCCAGAAGCAGGAGCCCTGTGGGTCCCTTTCTCTGTGGTTGTAGGAAACATGAGTTCTATGTTAGTGGATCCTCTGAAGACTTAAAAATCCCAAGTACTAGTAGAAATAGGAATATTGGTTGATAAAATTCGGGGATTTGTTGGTCTTTTGTGGGGAAGGAAAGAAGATATGTATCTTCTGGTATGGAAAGATCTAGTGCAGTTTTTCATTGATTAAAGACGGTGTAATTGTATTTATAATTACACAAAAAGGATATTATATTACAGTGTTGATGTATGCATAAATAGTCGTAAGTGAGTATATTTCTTATGGAGAGGCATATGAGAAGGATAGCATGTTCTGTTTTTTTCCTTTTTGTACTATTTGATTTTTTTCCTATTAGAGAATTGTACATCTACTTATTTTTATGAGTCTGGGTTTTTTGGGCTGTGGGAGTATAGCTAATCATTCTTTGTTTTTGTCTTCCTAATTTTCAGTACTATATTTTTATCTTTTTTGTTTATATTTTATAGTTGAGTGTAATTCTGTCTTTCTATCCATATATTCTTAGGTTACATAGAATGACATCAATTGAAAGAGAAGAAAAGGAGAAAGTCAAAAAAAAAGAGAAAAAACAAGAAGAGGAAGAAACAATGCAACAAGCTACATGGGTAAAATATACGTTTCCAGTTAAACATCAGGTAATTTTGGTATGATCTTTTAAATTGTGTTAGCCATTTCTGAGACTTTGATTCTGCAGTTTTGAATACTTAGTAATTTTTTATTACTTTTGACACACTTTTAATTAACGTAGTTGGAATGAAGTAATTCTTTCTGGCAATTTTATAAGCATAGGTTTATGTTAGTAGAATATAGGTGAGTCATTAGACCAATTTGTAGAAATTGTTATAAATGTAAAATTGTTCTATATTTTTCATATTAGAAAGGAATATTAGGTTTCTTCATAAATCTTTGATTCTCAGTGAAAATAAAATGGACTGGTAGATTAATTTGCCTGACCATTGATTTTATTTAGTAAAAATGTGTAAAACCACATGTGCTTTATAAAACATTCTCATCCTTGTTTAATCAGCATGTTTTCACTTACACCAGGTTTGGAAACAAAAAGGAGAGGAATACAGAGTAACAGGATATGGTGGTTGGAGCTGGATTAGTAAAACTCATGTTTATAGGTTTGTTCCTAAATTGCCAGGCAATACTAATGTGAATTACAGAAAGTCATTAGAAGAAAGTAAGTAACTTAAGCTGTTTTTCCTGCATAATTGTTTCTGATTTGTATTCTTATAAATTTGTAGTATATTGACTATATTTTGGATGAAAGTGTTTTTCTGCAATTCTTACTAGAATGTGAAAAATTACTAATGTATGGGCTTTCCTGGTGGTGCAGTGGTTGAGAGTCCGCCTGCCGATGCAGGGGACACAGGTTCGTGCCCCGATCCGGGAACATCCCACATGCCGCGGAACGGCTGGGCCCGTGAGCCATGGCCACTGAGCCTGCGCGTCCGGAGCCTGTGCTCCGCGACGGGAGAGGCCACAACAGTGAGAGGCCCGCGTACCACAAAAAAAAAAAAAAAAAAAAAAAATTACTAATGTAGTTTAATAATTATAAACTCTGAAGTTTTTGAAATTACCTTTATTCATGGGATTTTGATATCTAGGATTTTAGCTTAAAAAGATGATAGAATAAAACTTGTTAAAAGAAAGAAGGCCTCAGCTACCTAACTGTTTTTCTAAAGTTTTAAATTCAGTACTGCCTGACTTCTTGAGGAAACACAGTCTGGTGACCTCAGCATTGTAACGTTTAACAAAACCAGAAAGAAAGTGATAGAGGCTTCCATAACACTATCACATAAAGGAGATAGTAACTCAGTTTATGCTACTGGCTAATGACTTTATTTATTTATTTTTTGGCTGCATTTGGTCTTCGTTGCTGTGCCTGAGCTTTCTCTAGTTGTGGCGAGTGGGGGCTACTCTTTGTTGCGGTGCGTGGGCTTCTCATTGTGGTGGCTTCTCTTGTTGTGGAGCACGGGCTCTAGGTGCGCGGGCTTCAGTAGTTGCGGCTCACAGGCTCAGTAGTTGTGGCTTGTGGGCTCTAGAACGCAGACTCAGTAGTTGTGGTGCATGGGCGTAGTTGCTCCGCAGCATGTGGGATCTTCCCGGACCAGGGCTCGAACCTGTGTCCCCTGCATTGGCAGGCGGATTCTTAACCACTGTGCCACCTGGGAAGTCCCAACTTTAGTGTTTAGAATCACAGAACTCTAGAGGTGAACTGCCCTTTTAGGAGGTAAATATTTTGAAACTCATGTTACATAAACAAATTATTTCATGAAGGTGTTAAGTGCCATACTGAAGGTCACACAGATAGTGCTTCCGTTGCCCTTTTTGCACTCTACCATGTTGTCTCTCCTTTGTTATCTAAGCAATTTTCAAAAGCAGTTCTGTTCACTCTGCAGCATGTTTGCTAATTTATGGTGTGATATGGTCTTTCCTGTGAAGCCCATGCTGTAGTGCCAAATAAGTGCTATGTACACACCTAGCTAACTGATTTGGCTTCCTTGTGAATGGTTCTCATGAAACCTGAACCAGTAGATTTTTGAAACTGTTAATGTGGGAAAGTTGTCACTGAATTACCTTTTAACAGAAAAAAACATGTATTTTATAGAGCTCACTGGAATTTATATTTTAGGGACTAGGAGTGTCTTGCATATAGCAGATGTTCAATAACTGTTTCTATTTGCTAAATAGAAATATTCAATATTCATTTACATTATCTGATTATATTCAAGCTAAATGTCCATTATAATAAATTCTAAAAGATTGTTATAATTTTTATTACTATTTCATTGTTCCAGTTACCTGTGTAGCACTTAGAAAGAATTATAGAGAGCTTTTCTTTAATTGTGTTTGACCTATGTAATAAAATCCGGATTATCAATATGCAAAATATTTAGGCTTTTGCAAATTTATTTTGTGTCCACTTTCCTTAGCATGGGGTTTTCTATTGTCCAAATGCTGGGCCTTTATCTAGCAGGTACCAAGTTGGTCTTGGAGCATCTTTTGAGTCTTTTCCTCCCAGTTGGCAGCAGGGAAGAAACCAGTAGTAAATCGGGTCCAAACAAGGCTACACATTGCATTTGGTTATTTCTCTTTTCTGTGATACAGACTTAAGTATTCTTAACTTGGAATCTATAGATAAACTTCAACTGTATTCAAATTTCAAATGCCATTGAAATTTATTACAAAAGTTTGTGTATGTACTTGTTTTCTGGGTAGGGGATCATAGCATTTATCCAATTCTAATACGGTTCTGTAATACAAAGTATGTTAGAAACCACTGATGCAGACTTTCTGAAGTCAGTGAACAGGTTGAAATAGTCTCATATGTGAAGGCTTCTGAAGTACATCTAAGCTGTAGTCATTACTTCTATGCTTTAGGTCAGCTGAGCATATAAGAAAGAATGTAATAGCTTCAACTTTTGTATTTTGGGTTTTTTGAATTAAAAAAAAGTATAAATTGCTGGAATATACTTGATAATTTCCACTAAACTAGGTATATTAAAGTAAATTGCTAATATTTGACATACTTGTAATTACTATATACTTGGGGTTTTTTTTAGCTAAAAATAATATGGATGAAAATATGGATGAATCAGATAGAAGAAAAAGTCCACGAAGTCCAAAAAAAATAAAAACAGAGTCTGATTCTGAGAAAGGCGAGGTAAAAGATTCAGATGCTACAAAGGGAGCAGACCAAAGTGAAATGGACATTTCAAAGGTTACTGAGAAGAAGGACCAAGGTAAGGAGAGAAAAGTGTGGAGGGCAGCCTGGGGGTGATAAGAAAGCACTGGATCTAGTTCGCACAGCAGGAAAGGTACTGCAATGTCTCTTTGATAATAGCATTATTGAACCATGATTCATATGCCATATAACTCACCCACTTACAGTGTACAATTCAGTAGTTTTTACCATGTTCACAGAGTTGTTCATCTATCACCATACTCAATTTTAGAACATTTTTCATCACCCAAAAAGAAACTTCATACCCACTAGCAGTCAGTCCTCCCTAAATCCCAATCTACTTTCTGTCTCTATGGATTTGCCTGTTTTGGACATTCCATATAAATGGAATCAGGTAGTATGTGGTCCTTTGTGTCTGGCTTCTTTCACTTAGCATGTTTTCAAAGTTCATCCATGTTGTAGCATGTATCAATACTTCATTCCGTTTTATTTACAAATGATATTCTGTTGTATGGATACGTCATGTTGTGTTTATCCATTCATGGTGGACATTTGGGTTGTTTCTTTTTGGCTATTAAGAATAATGGAAATATGAACATTCATGTACAAGTTTTTATATGGACATATGTTTTCATTTCTCTTGGGTAAATACGTAGGGGTGGAATTGCTGGATCAAGAGATAACTCTATGTTCAGCCTTTTGAGGAACTTACATTGACTTTTGTGAAAAGTTGTTTTTTTAAAAACTAAGTTAGATAATGCATGAGGCTTAATATGTTTTATAACCATAAAATAACCATAAAATACTCTGTACAAAATCTTATGTGAAGGTACTGGTATATGCAATAGCTATCACATACTAAGTTATTTTTCCTTGTGGCATTCCATCATTTTTAGATACTAGGAATCAGAATATTTAAATATTTGGAATGTATGTGTTTTTTAACCTTTTATAAAGTTTAGCCCTGTCCATTGACCTATTTTAATCATATCAGGAACTTTTAAATATATAGCTACTTATAGTTAAGGTTTTGAGTAAAAATCATAAAAACTGGTATTTTTTAAAGTGAAAATATTATCATGGATTCCACATTTCAGGCTAAAAATTACATTTATATAAATGTCTTTGTTTCACAGATGTAAAAGAAGTTTTAGACTCTGACAATGATAAATCCTTTAAGGAAGAACCGATGGAAATAGATGATGATGTGAAAACAGAGTCACATATAAATTGTCAGGAAAGTTCTCAAGTAGATGTGGTCAATGTCAGTGAGGGTTTTCATCTAAGGACTAGTTATAAAAAGAAAATCAAATCATCCAAACTAGATGGACTTCTTGAAAGGAGAATTAAACAGTTTACACTGGAAGAAAAACAACGCCACGAGAAAATGAAATTGGAGGGTGGAATTAAGGGTATAGGAAAGACCTGCACAAGTTCTTCGAAAAGTCTGTCTGAATCACCAGTAATAACAAAAGTAAAAGAAGGGTGTCAAAGTGACTTGCTTACACAAGAACAGAGCTCTAATGCAAGTAATGATAAATCTGAAGACTTGATTCGGGGATGTTCACAAAATGATTCCTCAATTCTTGGAATCAGTGATCCTGATCATACAACAAACAAACTTTATTCAAAAGATCAAATGCTAGATGATGCCTCCATTCAGAGCGCAGAGACAAACTGTCAGAAACAAAATTCTGTTCGAAATGACATAAATGAGAGTCTCTCTGACCCTGCCAGTAAAGGCCAGGAGCCCAGTAAGATTAAAACAAAAGGAAGTGATTTTCTCATTGATGACGCTAAACTAGCCAGTGCAGATGAAATTGGTACTTTGATCTATAAGAACAAAAAACCACTCATACAGGAAGATAATGACACCATTGTGTCTCCTTCCCAGAGCCCTTTACTTCCATCAGTACCTAAAAGTACTGATGATAGAGATATCCCATCTCTGTCAAAAGCAATAGACTTTGAAGGAAAATTGGGATGTGATTCTGAATATAATAGCACTTTGGAAAATAGTTCTGATACTATGTCTATTCAAGACAGCAGTGAAGAAGATATGATTGTTCAGAATAGCAATGAAAGTATTTCTGAACAGTTAATAACTCAAGAACAAGGTAGTGAAGGCTTAGAACCGTTGAAACATGAGTTTGTTTCAGATAAGACCACTGGAAACTGTGGCGACAGGCTGCAGGCTAAGGTAAATGAAGCAAATGGTAAAAAAACAAGTCAAGATCAGAAATTAAAGGAGAGACCACTTAATAAATGTATCGATCAAATCAATCTGAAAAGTGTCACTGACAAAAAGAATAATGAAAACCGAGAGTCTGAAAAGAAAGGACAGAAAGCAAGTACCTTTCAAATAAATGGAAAAGATAATAAACCTAAAGTATATTTGAAAGGTGAATGCTTGAAAGACATTTCTGAGAGTAAAGTAGGAAGTTGTGACATTGAACCAAAGGTTAATAATATAAATAAAATAATTCCTGAAAATGATATTAAGTCTTTGACTGTTAAAGAATCTGCTGTAAAGCCATTCATGAATGGTGATGTCATCATGGAAGATTTTAATGAAAAAAACAACTTGGAAACAAAATCATGTTTACTGAGGTCTTCGGATACTGAAGGCGACTACCAAGATCGCCTAGAGACCCTGCCATCAACCAAACAGTCTGAGGGTACCCAACCTACCACGCCTCTACCATCTTGTCCAGAAAGCAGCAGTTCAGCCAGTCAGGAAGAAGACATGGAAATTGAAACCTGCGAAGTTAAGAAAGTTATTTCGTCTCCTGTTACTTCTGGAGAGGACTCTAACTTCAGTAATGATTTTATTGATGAAAATGGCCCGCCCACCAACAAAGATGAAAATGTCAATGGAGAATCTAAAAGAAAAACAGTCATCACAGAAGTCACCACCATGACGTCCACAGTAGCCACAGAATCAAAAACCGTAATTAAGGTAGCAAAAGTTGATAAGCAGACTGTGGTCTCTTCCACAGAAAATTGTGCCAAGTCCACTGTCACAACGACCACTACAACGGTAACAAAGCTTTCCACGCCCTCCACAGGCAGCAGTGTGGACATAATCTCTGTGAAGGAGCAGAGCAAAACTGTGGTCACCACGACAGTGACAGACTCACTGACCACCGCAGGAGGCACTCTGGTAACATCTATGACCGTGAGCAAAGAATATTCCACAAGAGACAAAGTGAAACTCATGAAGTTTTCAAGACCCAAGAAGACTCGTTCAGGTACAGCTCTGCCATCGTACAGAAAGTTCATCACCAAGAGCAGCAAGAAGAGCATATTTGTTTTGCCCAATGATGACCTAAAAAAATTGGCCAGAAAAGGAGGAATCCGAGAAGTCCCTTATTTTAATTATAATGCAAAACCTGCCTTGGATATATGGCCATATCCTTCTCCTAGACCAACCTTTGGTATCACTTGGAGGTATGTACTTTAAAATGCATTTGGGGGAGGGAGAAAGTTTTTAAAGAATTATCTAATAAAAATATCTCATTTATGAGATAACAGAAATAAGACAGGGAAATATATATTTAATGGGCAAAGTTAGTAATGGAAATAAGATACAGAGAGGTTTTAACTCGGCCAGCTGGTGGGTACTAAAGTTTACTTAGGGAAAAATGTTTAAAGACTGAAAATGTAAGGGAATCCTTTAGAATGAAATTCAGCTTCACTTTTCACAAGACAAAAGAAGTGTGTCAAACATAGTTGTTTCCGTGGTCTAACCTCCCAAGTTATTGCCATGTGTTTGCTTTGGGAGTGAGATAATCACAGAATTGGATAATCACCAACTTTCTGGAATGTTTGTATTTTATTTCTGTTAGGTAACTCATAAAAACATAAGACATAGGAAACATGCCTGTAAATCACACAAGGTTCATCATAATGTAGGAAATCTTGATGTAATTTGTTTGCATGATAGGCATTTGTTTTGGAGTTCTCTGTTATTTATGTGAGAAAAGGTAGTCTGAGATTCCTTAGGGAGTTTCTTTAAACCCAGAAATAGTCTTAATTTAAAAGTTCCTGGGCATTAAGCTTTGGGGATAAATTATAAGTACGTAGAGTTGGCAGTTGTAAGATCATGTAGTTTTAAGTTGGGAAAGGATCTTAGAAATTCGTATCTTTTTTAGATGCATAATAATTTGCCTCTGGTCCCAGAGGGACTGAGTGAGGAATAGTGCCTGGTTTTCCTAAATCCCAGTCCAGTACTTTATCTTCTATATCACATTTCACGTATTTGTCCTTGCTTTGTGCTTTTCCATGTCCTTGTCTTTTTATCTTTTCACCCTTAAAATTGAAAAGGATGGAACATGAACATTGAAAACATAAGAGTTCTGTGGGACATGCTCACTCAGAAACTAGGAACGGTCTTGTTTGCAGTGAGATTTCGCTAGGATCCTCAAGTTCATGATGTCAGCAGGTTCCTGAGCAGACTCCATTTCACTTTAGGCTTCATTTCTGTGTGTCTTTAGTATGGTTCCTTTAAGTTGAAATCATACTTTTCTTGTTTTCTTTATATTACAATTAGCTAGTATTAAAAAAAAAAGACTGTAAATGAGTACTCTCTATAAAGGAATTAATTAATATGACCAGTCATAGTTGGTTTGACCAAGTTTTTAATAACTCATCTTTTGATTTGAATTAAAATATCATCACTCCATTACACATTCAATAGAGACAGCTGAAAAGTACAATTTCTCTGCAGGGCCTGCAATGAAGGATTTGCAGAATCCTGCAGGGAATCAAGGAACTCTTCATTACAGTTCATGGATTTGTAGGATTACTCTGCACTTTTCTGCTTTCTTCATTGAGAGCGGTCCCAAAATGTATCCTTGACTGTCCTGCAGGTAACTTCTTTCCCACTGGAAAAGTTACTATGTACAAATACTTTAATTAAAGTGACCTGGCAGTTGTGGAGGCCGACCTTTCTGCTCTTTTCTATTCTGTAAATGGAAGGTAGGCTTGACTGCGAAGCACTTTTCTCTGAACCAGTTCTGTTCATGTGTTGCCCAGGGCCCTTTTCTGCACTGCTGGGTTTCAGAAACCTTGTATTGTTGTGTTTTAATATGCACTGGGGGCACAGTTTTTATCTGTTTAGTTAATTTCTCATTTTTTAATGGAAGGAAGTACCTTCCTGTATGTTTTAAACAGATACTGCCTTCAGATATATGCTAAAGTCTTAATTTGCTGAGGTTGAGAGAAACATAATCCCTTCTATCTAACGGAGGCATGGGTAAAAATGTAAATTATTCTTGACTTTAGAATGCATTTTTCTACTCACACTTGAATAAAATACATCTGATGCTTAGAGTAGGTGCTAAGAATGCCAAAGGCGCATGTTTGGTCTTTATAAAATTTAACATTAAGGCTGAGCAGTATTGAAAAAGTGAAACTTGTCTCATTGACTCATTAGGGCCTCTTTTTCCCTCCACACTGTCCATTCCCTTACTCCCTTTTCCCCAGGCCCTGATTCTGTGTTTCATGATCACTTTGAACCAGTAGTTTTCTCCATGGTGCTGTCAGAAGGATCCTCCTAAAATGCAGATCTATCCTGTGAATGTTCTGACTGAGCTGAGCAGGCATTTAAAGCGGATGTGTTAACCACCACAGGGCTGGGAAGGGGAAAGCGTTTGTCACCTGTCCACCACGTCTATGAGAAGTACTCCCCTTTATAACCCATGCAGAGCTGGCTGCATTGCAGAGATCTCCGTATAGACGGCCGCTGACGCTCTTTAATCCTTCCATTCAGTGCAGCACATTTTGGCTTCTGCCTTCTTCTCTCATGCCAGCTTCATCTCTCGCTGCACCTTCACACCCCTTCCCTCCAGCCAGAGTACACCGGATGTGGTTTTCGGGAAGAAGTGTGTGCTTTTGTACACCTTCCTCCTCAGCGCATGTGTGCCCCCTTGCCTTTGGTCAGCCGCCCCCTCACCCTTGTCCTCTGAGGCTCCAGCAAAGCTCTCATCCCCATCCCTGGGCCCAATCAGGTACCACTCCCTTGTGCTTTCCTCTGTTACAGCTCCTCAGGATGCAGGAAGACATTATAATTCACTTCTGTGTCCCCAGCTCCTTTCACTTAGTTTAACACATGGAAGAAACTCAAGTATTTTTTGAATGAACAAATGAATGGACACGCTCTAATGCATGAGATGTGTTCCCCACCTGGTGGTGTTTCCATTGTAAAATAGAGAAGCTTTCAAGTTGTTGTTTGTTGAGAATGATTGGAGGAAGAAGAGAGAGAATGAGAAACAACTCTCTTTCCAAATAAATATTCATTTGTTTTCTCCCATGAGTCCAAAGTTCCCTAGGCATTTCTTTAGGGTGTGATCTGAAAGTGACAGACACTTTCCCCCTCTCAGGACATCCTTGCACGGATTAACATTTGCCCTCTAATTTAAGAACCCTCTGTCCAGGTCAGAGGATTCACAGGGTGATAGCCCAACAAAGAAAATAATGGTGTCACAGCTGGAGAGGGGAAATTAAGAAGTTGCAGCAACTTTTTGGCTAGAGCTTTCTCTTTCTCACGTTGTTTGCTTTTCTAACTTAACGTTAAGAATAGAAAGCATTGCTTTTCAAATATAAATTGTCTAAGACTTACCTTGTATACCTCTATTAGAGGAGGAAATTATTTCGTTTCATAGGCTTTCCCTACAGTACAATCAATCAGTATATTCATTTAAGTATGTGGAAACGTCAATAAAATATTTAATTATACAAAACCACTAATAGAGAATTGACAGCCTAGGGCTGCTTTAAAATGTTCTATGGTTAACTCCATTTTAAGACATGATGTTCATTGCAGTTGTAAATTCATTCTGAAATGTGTTTTTAATATTATTTTTAAAAGAATATCTAAAATGTTCAATAACTTTGTATACAGTGTTTAGAAAAAACCCGAACACAGAGATTCCTTTGTCTCCTGACTAGTAACTAACATAGTAATGTCCTTTTTTATTATTCATTGTATCATAGGATTCTAAAACTACACGAATGTTGTTAAAGTAACGCTAGTATTAGCAGCACTCATCATCCAGTACTTCGTGTTTTGCAGAACCACCATTTCAGTACAAAATTTCTGTCCATCTGGAAAGGTCTTATTGGATTTGTGAGGTCTTTTTGTTTTGCTTTTTGAGAAAATTGAAACATCTTCAGTTTGTTTCAGCAAAAATCAGTTAAGATTTTATTCTTCTTCAGATCACTTATCACATTGTCACACAATTATTTATTTCTCCATATATGCTCTCATTCATAATTTTTCTAACACATATTTTAGAATTAGGCTAAATTTATAAAATCTTTGTAAATTGTTGCCATATCAGTCTTACAATGAAACATGCTTTGTTTTACATATTTATATGGCATTTGAGGTAACTACAGCCCCTTTGTGAATTGTTAGATGCATGTCATGCCTGGGAACAAAAAATTCTTTTATTAAGGGACATATAATAACCAAAGTGCTTATAAAGCCATATGATAAATATTGAAGTCACAATGAGGACAAAAAACAATCCTTCAGTTTAGTAGAGAGAGAGAGAGAGAGAGAGAGAGAGAGTGTGTGTGTGTGTGTGTGTGTGTGTGTGTGTGTGTGTGTGTGTGTATGTGTGTGTGTGTGTATACATACATCGTTTTTCTTGGGTTTTTCTTTCAGGTATAGACTTCAGACTGTGAAGTCCTTAGCTGGAGTGAGTCTTATGTTGCGGTTACTGTGGGCAAGTCTGAGATGGGATGACATGGCAGCCAAGGCTCCTCCAGGAGGAGGGACTACACGGACAGGTAGCGGTTTTTTATTTTCGAATTTAAGTTTAAAAGAGAAAAATCTCTTGACAGTTCACTTCATTTTAAGCATGTCTGTTATTTATTAAAATATAGTGCTAGTATTTTAAAAACAAGGCTTTGGTCAAGTTTAGCAACACATGCCATAAAATCCTGGGGGCCGGGCAGGGGCATTTCACATTATAAGGGTAGTCACTAATGTGTGAACCAGTGTGAATTTTTAAAAGATATTTCTTACCGCACAGTATAAATTATTTAAATTGGGACATCTGGAACCCTGTGCTTGCTGCTGCTCTCCTAGGGTTTTTATTATTTTGACCGAATTTTGCCACCAGGAACTAAGCTGTGCCCAAACAGCATTTTGCTCAGTTGAGAAATTTTCAGTGACGAAGAAACTCAGTATTGTTGCAATCTAGTGATGGTCCTGCAGCTGTTCATTAAGCAAATGTTTCCAAAGGTTTAGTCTTTTTTTTTTTTTTTTGCGGTACGCGGGCCTCTCCTGTTGCGGAGCACAGGCTCCGGACGCACAGGTTCAGCGGCCATGGCTCACGGGCCCAGCCACTCCGCGGCACGTGGGATCCTCCCAGACCGGGGCATGAACCCATATCCCCTGCATCGGCAGGCGGACTCTCAACCACTGCACCACCACGGAAGCCCCTAGTCTCTTTTTTAAAGTACCAGATGTTGTACCTTTTTATTCTCTGAATATTTGGGGTGGTTATTAATACTATGTGAATTAAATCACCATAGAAACATCTGAAACTGAAATCACAACAACAGAAATAATTAAGAGGCGAGATGTTGGTCCTTATGGCATTCGATCTGAATATTGTATCAGGAAAATCATCTGCCCCATTGGAGTTCCAGAAGCACCAAAAGGTAAGGAGTAGAAAGAATTCTTTTATTATTTACCTGTTAGCCATATCTTTTATGAATTGAAGTTTGATTGTAATTGTTTCTTTAACTCTTTAATCATCTTTTGAAAAAAATACTTTTTCATCAGAAACTATTCTGTTTTTAAAATGATATTTAATCAGTAAACATAGCAAAATTCCACTAGACACACAGTGATGCCTACAGTCATGGTACCAGGCAGAGGAAGGGTACGAATACCTCTTTTATCAGTAATTAAAGATATGGAGCAGTGGTTGACACCAGACCGTCAGCTCCAAGACTCAAGCCTTTGAGTCTGTCTGGTTATAGTCCTGGAATCTGCTGTAGAATCTGACACATAAGTGGTCAGTGAAGATTTGTTGACTCAAGGGTTCAAGCTATTGTGTAATACTTCAGTGCTCAGGGTAGAAGTAACCTAAGAGGCATAAAGAGTTACTCAGGAAACATTTATAGACACCTACATGATAGGCCTTAGGTGACAAATACATAGAACAATGGAATCCAGCCCCTATTCTTAAAGGAAGCAAAGAAAAGGTATAATAATTCTATACTTGAGAATCAAAATTATTAACACTAAGAAGAGTCCAGCAAGGTGTCCAGATTCAAGATATATCATTAGACAAAAATAAATAATTTTATTTTACCTGTGTAGTAAAAATACTTGGGGGAACAACTATGAAGAAACGTGTAAAAAGAAGATGCTGTCTATAAATAGAAGCTTACTATTTTATAGAAGTTAATTGTCCCCAAATGGATAAATTTAATTTTTTGAATCTTGATTGAATCAACTCAAAAGCTCATCTTGGAGAATAAATGAGAATGGCTTTTTTGAAAAGAGTAACAATAAGGGGGTAGCTGTCCTAATAGATGATGAAATATTAGTATAATTAAAACAATGTCCTGGAACAGGAATAGACAGCTCAGTTGATAGGCAAAGACACACAGATGGAAGAAGGCGTTCCTGACCAGTCGTCAGTCTTGACTCCACAGCCGTTGATGCAAACCACTGCTGTCTCCTTGAATCACTTTTCTTTTCTTGTATCACTTCATACAATCCAGGTCCTGCTGCTGTTTCAGTTTCCTTCTGTTGCTTGCCTGTGATTCTACTGCTTCCCTCTTCCCTGAACATATGGGAAGGTTCAATGCTTGTCTGTCCCTACTTTTTATTTTTAGAATCTTATCACTGGAGATTATATCTATTCTTAATAGTTTCCGATCCCTCCTTTACATTAGTAAGTCTCCAGTCCCTCTTCTCGGTGCCCTGATAGGGAAATACAGATCGCCAGAGTTGTACATTTCAAGGACACCCAGCCCAGCTGGGAGGAACACGCTACGCTTCTTGAAGAAGGTTGTATCCACATTGCGGTCTGAAGGATGAATTAGGCACCAGTCAAATGAGGGGGAAGGAGGCTAGGAGTAGTGTTCCAGGCAGAGGGAACAGGCTGTGGAAAGGCTAATAGGGCTTTTATATCAGGGGCCAGCAAACCATGAGCTTTGACCCACCATCTGCTTTTGTTAATAAAGTTTGATTGGAACACAGCCACACTTTCTGACTTATGTATTGTCTTTGGCTCCTTTTATGATACAGAGTTGAGGAGTTGTAGTAGAGACCATCTGGCCTGCATAGTCTAAAGTATTTACCATCTGGCCCTTTAAGAAAATGTTTGCCAATCCCTGCTTTTCATGATATAAGAGAAGATGCCAGAAGTACTATAATTTAGAAGCTATATTGCTTAAAATACTCTGATTTCTTTTCCAAAGAAACACCTACGCCTCAGAGGAAAGGCCTTCGATCGAGTGCATTGCGGCCAAAGAGACCAGAAACGCCCAAGCAAACTGGCCCTGTTATTATTGAAACCTGGGTAGCAGAGGAAGAGTTGGAATTATGGGAGATCAGGGCGTTTGCTGAGAGGTAAGGAAATGGTTTATATGTGATCAGATGCTGAAGATTTTTGTCACTTCAGAATTAAAGAATTACCTCTTTAATAGTTTATTCGATATGTCCTGATTTTGCTCCACCTTTTGATTCTCCAGCTGTGTATCGTTTATTAATGTCCTCTTTCTAATTTTTATGAGTTATTATCTACTTGTCAATTTTGAATTACCTTAATTTAAATGTTTTATTTTTAAATTTAAATAATTTTATACTTTTTGTATGATGTGGAACTTAACCAGATTTCACTTAATATTAGATGCCAGCTGCCTAGTAGGATACGGGCATACTCATTTTATTGCGCTTCGCAAATACTGCGGTTTTTACAAGCTGAAGACTTGTGGCAACTCTGCATTGAGAAAGTCTGTAGGCACCATTTCCCCAACAGCATTTGCTTACTTTGTGTCTCTGTGTCACATTTTGATAATTCTCTCAGTATTTCAAAACTTTTCATTATTATTATATTTGTTATGATCTATGATCAGTGGTCTTTGATGTTACTACTACGACTCACTGAAAGCTCAGATGATTATTAGCATTTTTTAGCAATAAAGTATTTTTTAAATTAAGGTATGTACTTTTTTTTTTAGACATGATGTTATTGCACACTTAGTAGACTACAGTATAGTGTAAACATCACTTTTATATGCACTGGGAAATCAGAAAAATCATGTGCCTCACTTTATTGCGACATTTGCCTGATTGCAGTGATCTGGAACCAAACCCACAATATCTATGAGGTATGCCTGTAGTTTCTGATAAATTCCTCCTTTCTTTCCCTGCAGAGTGGAGAAAGAAAAGGCACAAGCAGTTGAGCAACAGGCTAAGGTTAGTGAACAGAAGAAGGCAGAGGACTTCAAGGCCCAAATGGAGGCTCATCTCAAACAGCAGCGATTGGCTGCCCAGCAGGTGGGGGAGTTGGTACCAGTCCCACCTGGCAGCGAATTGACATTTTTAGCCAAATTCGTGCACACTAAAAGCCCAGTAATTTTATATTCGTGTGGTTTTATTTTTACGTGTGTCTCATATATATCTTAATTTCAGTACTTGAAAATAGCTCTGTGGATATACCAAGCTTGGTTTTGCAAAAAGTGTACACATTTGAAGAACAATGTTTGAAGTATAATTTTTCTTATTTATTATATTTATAATTCAAAGGGTAGTTTCTAAAGATAATTTTTTCCTGTAAAATTCCAATCCATAAAATCTCTGTAGTCTATGAAAAAGTGAGTTCTACTAAAAGTGTAAGTTTGTTGTAATTGGTGGTCATCAGGCTACTGTGGTCTCTTAGTATTTCCATACTGTGATGTATCATATGTGCCTGACTATTTAGGGACCCAAATAAAAGATAATTACCGGGCTTCCCTGGTGGTGCAGTGGTTAAGAATCCGCCTGCCAATGCAGGGGACACGGGTTCAAGCCCTGGTCCGGGAAGATCCCACATGCCATGGAGCAACTAAGCCCGTGCACGACAACTACTGAGCCTGTGTTCTAGAGCCCGTGAGCCACAACTACTGAAACCCGCATGCCTAGAGCCCGTGCTCCGCAACTAGAGTAGCCACCGCTATCCACAACTAGAGAAAGCCCGTGCGCAGCAACGAAGACCCAACGCAGCCAAAAATAAATAAATAAATAAAATAAATTTAAAAAAAAAAAAAAGATAATTACCCCTTCCTTCTAATAAGAAGATACTATGAAAGTTTTTAGCCAAACTTGAATATATAAACTTTCAGGATATTGATAAAATAGAAATAGATAAAACAGGTATCATTAACTTAGTTACACATAACTTACTTAAAATTACATATTACATAAATAAATCAGACTCACTTCCTCATGTTTTACCTTTTTCCTCATATTTTATAAAATATTTTTTCAAGTTCTTGTATATTTTACAGTGGTTTACTATAGGTCATCTTCACTTAGATCAAAGTTTGAGATAACAGCACTTCTGGATTTTGTCATGTCTATCTCTCCACTCATAGAAAGACTGGCTAGTTGTTTTGTTTTTCATTTTATGAATGTGTTTTGTCATCTCTACAATGTAACCCAAGGTATTACTTTTTGGGGGGGCCAGGGGGTCAATTTCTTTAATTTGATAGTGAGCTTTTCTCTGGCAGTTGAAAGTCAGAACCTGAACTTGGTGATGTATTACCTCTCTGAGTCCCCTAAGAACATTGTATTCTTTGCTCTTCCTATGTGTGTCAGTTTCTGAGGTGATGGACATGCACCTGTATATAGCTTAATTGAACAGAGCAGTATATACTTAATCTATATATTACTTCAGAATTTTTATTTAGGGCTTCCCTGGTGGCGCACTGGTTGAGAGTCCGCCTGCCAATGCAGGGGACACAGGTGGTTCATGCCCCAGTCCGGGAAGATCCAACATGTCGCGGAGCGGCTGGGCGTGTGAGCCATGGCCGCTGAGCCTGCACGTCCGGAGCCTGTGCTCCGCAGTGGGAGAGGCCACAACAGTGAGAGGCCCGCGTACCAAAAAAAAAAAAAAATTATTTAAAATATCTTTCTCAAAACAAGTCAATCTTCATTTTAATATGTTTTCCAAATTTAGCAATGAAGATGATCGAAACTTTTTTTTCCATGCAAAAATTGAGAAATAATGACAGCTAGAGTTTAATGACAAACTTGCCGTTTTGAACATGTGTACAAACCCAGCAGATTTTGTGGACATGTCAAACCTGTGATTTTTTTCCCCCTGTAATTTTTAAAAATTTTTATACAATTTTTAAAGGTTGTACTCCATTTACAGTTATTACAAAATATTGGCTATATTTCCCATAGTCAACATTTCCAATTTTTGAAGGCATAGCCCCAGAAAATAACTATGTGTTTAGTTGTTTTGTTTTTCTTGCCTCCTTTATTTTTTAACTGATCCAATTGGATGACATTTCCAAGAATCCAAAACTAAGCTCCTTTTCTTCTTTTTTTTTTTTAAATATAAATTTATTTATTTATTTATTTTTGGCTACGTTGGGTCTTTGTTGCTGCGTGCAGGTTTTCTCTACTTGCGGCTAGTGGGGGCTACTCTTCATTGTGGTGCGCGGGCTTCTCATTGCGGTGGCTTCTCTTGTTGCGGAGCACGGGCTCTAGGCACATGGGCTTCAGTAGTTGTGGCTTGTGGGCTCTAGAGTGCAGGCTCAGTAGTTGTGGCACATGGGCTTAGTTGCTCCGCAGCATGTGGGATCTTCCCAGACCAGGGCTCGAACCCGTGTCCCCTGCATTGGCAGGCAGATTCTCAACCACTGCGCCACCAGGGAAGCCCTCATTTTCTTCTGAGGAATGAGAAATTATGTAAAATACCTCACATTATTTTAAGGCATAGAGGACATATACAAAAGTAACAGTAAAAAGACTAGGTATGCTGTCTTTAGTGAGCAGTGCTTGATGGCAAGAAATAGTTCAGCATTGGAATTTGATCTTCGTACACAACTCAGCTCCAGCATTTACTAGCTCTGTGACCTTGGGCTAGTTTTACAACCTCTCTAAGTCTCAGTTTCCTCATCTTTAAATCACAGTACCAGCAACTTTATTGGGTTGGTCCAAGCATTAAATAAGATAATGAAGGGGTAAAGGGTTTGCCACCAGGTTTGTAGTCAGTGCCATCTGTAGGGTTTTTGTTTGTTTGTTTGTTTGTTTGTTTTAACATCTTTATTGGAGTATAATTGCTTTACAATGGTGTGTTAGTTTCTGCTTTATAACAAAGTGAACCAGCTATACATATACATATATCCCATATCTCCTCCCTCTTGCATCTCCCTCCCACCCTCCCTATCACACCCCTCTAGGTGGTCACAAAGCACTGAGCTGATCTCCCTGTGCTGTGTGGCTGCTTCCCACTAGCTGTCTCTTTTACATTTGGTAGTATATATATATGTGCATGCCACTCTCTCACTTCGTCCCAGCTTACCCTTCCCCCTCCCCGTGTCCTCAGGTCCATTCTCTATGTCTGCATCTTTATTCCTGTCCTTACCCTAGGTTCTTCAGAACCAGGAAAACTGGACAGCTACATGTAAAAGAATGAAATTAGAACACTCCATAACACCATACACAAAAATAAACTCAAAATGGATTAAAGACCTAAATGTAAAGCTAGACACTATAAAACTCTTAGAGGAAAACACAGGCAGAACACCCTGTGACATAAATCACAGCAAGATCCTTTTTGACCCACCTCCTAGAGAAATGGAAATAAAAGCAAAAATAAACAAATGGGACCTAATGAAACTTAAAAGCTTTTGCACAGCAAAGGAAACCATAAACAAGGCGAAAAGACAACCCTCAGAATGGGAGAAAATAGTTGCAAACGAAGCAACTGACAAAGGATTAATCTCCAAAATATACAAGCAGCTCATGCAGCTCAATATCAAAAGAATAAACAACCCAATCCAAAAATGGGCAGAAGACCGAAATAGACATTTCTCCAAAGAAGATATACAGATGGCCAACAAACACATGAAAGGATGCTCAACATCACTAATCATTAGAGAAATGCAAACCAAAATGACAATGAGGTATCACTTCATACCAGTCAGAATGGCCATCATCAAAAAATCTAGAAACAATAAATGCTGGAGAGGGTGTGGAGAAAAGGGAACACTCTTGCACTGCTGGTGGGAATGTGAATTGGTACAGTCACTATGGAGAACAGCATGGAGGTTCCTTAAAAAAGTAAAAATAGAACTACCATACGACCCAGCAATCCCACTACTGGGCATATACACTGAGGAAACCATAATTCAGAAAGATCAAGTTGTAGTTTTTACATGTGTAAACTTAAACTGTCATGTCAATAAGCTGTCAGGAAAAGGCAGCAATCTCTGGGTAAAGAAACGCAAATCGTCTTTAATAACACTATAGTCTGAAAGATCCAATTATACCGTTCTGTATACAATAGTCTAAAGGATTTTTCTGTAAAAATATTTGAACTGAAAAATATAAATCTAGTAAAATTATTTATTATTTTCAGCTTGTTTGATTGCAGGTTTGCCAACTTGAATAGTGATACTTAAATATTGACATGTTCTTTATGATTGGGTAAATTAACATGACAGGTCCCATCATTTGCTGTCTGTCTGTTCTAAACCCCACAGCTGAATCACAAGGTATCCCTGTCTCCAGTAAGATCACCCACGTCTCTTGCACTTTCAGTCTGAAAGCTTGGACCTTTGCACAGACTGGAAAAACTTGATCATTTCAAATTTATGTTACCAAAAACTTACTGCTTTTAATAAAGTATATGTGATTTACAGTCATAAAAATGTTGCCTCCCTCGAGAAATTAAATTCAAGTGTAAATTTGTACGGGCATATTTTCAGAAGTTAAATATTTTAGAAATTTGGTGCACTTTCTTAGATTGAGAGGAATTGTGGCTGGACTTCATGCAGAATGGTGTTTTTATTTGGAACAATTTTGGTTCATGATTTCTCTCCCTGACTTTTCTAGAAACGATTGGAACAGCAGAAGCCTACAGTAATTGCAGCTTCCACTACTTCCCCAACAAACAGTACAACTAGTACCATCTCTCCAGCACAGAAAGTTATGGTGGCCCCCATAAGTGGCTCAGTTACAACTGGCACTAAAATGGTACTAACTACTAAAGTTGGATCTCCAGCTACAGTAACATTCCAGCAGAACAAGAACTTTCATCAGACCTTTGCTACCTGGGTTAAGCAAGGCCAGTCAAATTCAGGTACACAACTGTGATTAAATAAAAGATTGCTTTCATTCAAGAAAAAGAAATTTCAGTCCTTTACCTACTGAAATGAAATGTTTCTTTAGAAAAGTATTTTTCTTCTGCAGCTGATTGAGCAAACAAACTGTAACAGTAGGTTTGTTACAGATAATATTCATAATATTACATTAGCAAAACTCCTCTCTTACATTATTTCACTTTCAGCATTTACATGGTTCACTTACTTTGAGTGGAGAGGAATGTTTTCTTAAAAATACAAAATGAGCCACATTTCATGCATTGGTGCCTTCCTAGAAGTCACTACGTTGCTGGTTATTTTAAATCTGAAGCTTATTAAATGTCTTATACCCCATTAGCCACCAGCACAGCTGCCACATCTGCTACAACCATTGCCAGCACAGGTCAGACGTTCCAAATTACAGGCAATCCAGTCACTATGGCAGGAAAAGTAATTACCAAACTGCCACTTCCTGCAAACAGCAAGATTGTCGCTGTAAATGTGCCAGCAACGCAAGGAGGTAAGGGAAATGTGAAGAGTTTTAATTCACATTTGCCAGATCATACTGTTGCCATTATTTTTCATTTCCTTTTCACTGATTTCAGTCTTCGGATCTCACATTTTATGTAGCCCACTATAAACCCCCGCCACACCTGGTTTCTCCTCAGGAACCAAGCAATACCTGATGTTTTATGAAAGGGGCAGTTATCAATTACTTCTTCATCTTTTTTTCAAGGCGTTGTTCAAGTACAGCAGAAAGTCCTGGGTATCATTCCATCCAGTACAGGTACAAGTCAACAAACCTTTACTTCATTCCAGCCCAGGACAGCAACAGTCACGATTAGGCCCAATACCTCAAGCTCTGGAGGAACTACAAGCACTTCCCAAGTAAGAGTTCTTTACAGGTTTATTTGGTGTTAACCACATTGGTTGAAGTTTTTAGAATGGCCTCTTCCAGGATTAATCCAGCTTCTAATTTTTCTTTACCTTTTACTTAATCTGTGACAAAGTACTGATTTTTTAAAAAATCTGTTACTTACATTTCAAGTGAACTGTTAATTTTTAACATTTAGTTAATAGCACATTCGTATAGTTTATGAATCATAAGAATTGCTTTCCAGGATTTTACAAAGAAAATGTCTTTATTGAAAACAATGGGCAATACTGGATCACCCAGGAAAACGACGTGCTATGCAGCTAAGAAGTAGAGTGAAAACATAATCCACAGCATTAACTAGTCTATCAGCTGATATGCACACATATTAGATACATCATTTCCTTGGCACTCGTATTATGGAAAAAGTTTAATGTTTTGCAGACTTGAGAATGTTCTAAACCTAACACTGAAAATAATATGCTGTGTAGTCTCTCCTTTAAATTAGGAAAGAACTTCTGGTCTCTGATCTTGCCCCTGTGTTCTCCAGGTTACAGATAAGGATTGGAGCTCAGGGAAAATAGGACTCATCATTTTCCTGTGAGCAACTGTGGTGGTTATAGAGCAGAGCTTTCTTGGGTCTTGTATCCTTCCTTTTAGTCTGTAGGCTATTCTTGGTATCAGTGACAAGGAATTTCTTGCGATCTCATTTATATTACTTTTTTCCCCTCAAAGTTCTATCTTTATTCTGATGCTTAATATAATTTAATATGTAATGTCCAAGAGCTTCTGTAATTTCTGTAGACATGTTTATCAATATGGAAAGTTTTAAGATATCTGTTCTAAGTCCATCATGCTTTAGTCTTTTAAAAACATTTTAATTCATTGTCCTTTGTGTTATTTGTAGGTAATCACAGGGCCTCAGATCCGCCCTGGTATGACGGTGATTAGAACACCACTCCAACAGTCAACACTAGGAAAGGCAATTATTCGAACACCTGTGATGGTACAGCCAGGTATTCATCCATCCAGTATTATCATTTTACATCTAAAGAGTCAGTCTAGGAAATCTATAATATTCTGTATTTGGCACTCTACCTACTGGAAAATACCAATATGAATTAAGATTTCGAAGCATACTAAATTTCTGATTCATCATGGGATACACCCATAAGATTTTGTTTCATTTCTGGCATTGTCAATAAGAGAAAAGCAGGTCCAAGTATGCTTGTTAAAAATGTTCTTAAAACCTCTAGTAAATGAGATAGATACATTCAGATCATTGGAGTAGAGAGAATGAGCAAAGAAAACAGTCTGTGTGGCAAAAGATAAAATCAAGGAAATGGCTAAGAAGCATTTAAATGGAAAGCATAAAACAAGATTACAGAGGCAGTGCCTGCCCTTTTTAATGTAAATAAGTTAAAGCTGCCATATTAAAAGTTGAAGCCTGTAAAGATTGAGTGAAAAAAGAAATCGAACTGTGCATTTATGAGAAACATTCCTAAAAGCAAATCACCAGAGAACGTAAAACATAAAAAGATGGTCAAAGACATGAAATAAAGGACAAAGAAAGAAGGGATAGGCAGAGGGAAGACATGCATAATCCTAATATTGAACAGAGTCGAATTCAGTATTTTAAAGAAACAATAACTAGGACAAAGAAAGTCACTTTATATTTGGCTTAAAGATACAGATTGCAGTGAAGGTGCAATCTTGGATCTTTAAATAAGATGTCATTGAAGTGTATAAAGCAAAAACTATTTGAGATCAAGGAGCGATTAACAGAAGCATAGTAGACCAGAAACAGACTGTATCAACTTTTGTACCTTTAGGAATACACATTAGTTTTAAATATTTATAAGCTATTTGTATGAAAATGGTCTTATAATGAGCCACAGGTAAAACCTTGATGAATTCCAAAAAGTAGAATGTGTATAGGCTACATGTTTTGTAGTAAAGCTAGAAATTAACATTAAGGTATTATACTAAAAACGCTTACTTGCTTGGAATTTAAAAACGTATGTTCTCAAAAGTAGCTTTTATGTTAAAGAAACATCAAATGTGTCATCACAAACAGATTATCAAGTAGCAGCTAAGCCAGGCTGCAAAGCTGAACTGAGAGGCAAACTCATTCATTCAACAAATATTTTTGAGCACCCACTCTAGGCAGTTGAAACACATTGGTGAACAAAACAGACAAAAAAAAAACCATATTAAATCTTAACCAGAAGTTAGAAGAATATATAAAACAAGTCTTAAATGAAAACAGGAAGAAGGAAGTAATGATTATAAGACAGAAAAGGCAAATATTAAACCATTTTCTTTTTGCAAGTCTAGAGAAAGGGGAACAAAATGCTAGTTTACAAAAAGTAGGAATGAGAATGCAATAAAAATAGAAGGAACTAAATCTGTTTGAATAACAAGGCATAATTATATACTATGCTTATAAATTTCAAGTCTTAATGACTCACATCAAGGAAAGAAATTTGGAAAGTTGCCATAGTGTTACCTACAAAAAAGAATTCCAGACCTCATGGTTTTATGGGTAAAATTCTTTGAAATGGTTAGGAAACAATTTCCTTCTTATAAAAAATAGTTGCAGGCCATAAGGGGAAAGGGGTAGATAAATTCTTTCCCATTCATTTTACAAATTTAGCATAATTCTAATATGAAACATAGCATAGTATTTTTTTAAAGGAAATATCCTAATGCCTAAGCAAAATTTACCCCAGAGAAGAAAGTATGATTCCTTATTTCAGTTAATGCTACAGAGACAATTGGTAAAATTCAGTATCTATTCATGTTTAAAAATAGCTGTCAGTTAGGCAGCCAACTAAAAGGAAAGATAAAACTAATGTAAAGAAGAAAAGTTTATGGATGATAAATGGTAATATACTTAGACTTGAATATGTGAATATATAGCTTCACATATGAGTGTGTCTGGTGTGTCGTATGAAAAGCAAGGTGGCCAGTGAGGCTGGTGGGGCCCAGTGAAGACAGTAAGAGTCTTAGGAGTTGTGGTCAGAGAGGTCGAGGGTGGATGGATGTGTGTAGTGTGTGTCTGAGTGTGTGCAGGTCAACTTATCCCTATTCCTACCACCACGCTAGCCTTTCCCAAAGTTGAACACTCCCAGGTTGTAATAAAAAGTGTTTTAATTTTTGAATTTTGATGATAATCTAAACATAATTGAACATGTACATATTGGGGATCATCTGAATGACCATCATATAATCAGTCAATACCAGCCCTTTTATCCATCTGTTTATGATGACACCGTATCAATACAAGGTGATATAAGGATGTATGTATACATATAGCCGATTCACTTTGTTGTACAGCAGAAACTAACACATTGAAAAGCAATTATAGTCCAATAAAGATGGAAAAAAGAAAATACAAGGTGATAAACGAAAGTAACTTTTCATTAACTGTTCCTCAAACTGCAGTACAAGGACAGAGTGTTGGAGTCCAGAAGTTCTCAACTTCAAGCACCTGTCTATATGTACTGCGCTGTTTTTTGATTCATCTTGAAGAATAAGTGGACAACAATAACCAAGTAAAGTTTAGAAGAAAGAGTAATGATGAAAAACTTACACTGCCAATTTCTATAGCATATTTACAAGCCACCAGAATTTAGGAGCATGATACCAAAGGAAAGTAGACCAACTGAAGTAATGCAGGCACTGTGATGCTATCATACTATTTCTGATAGCTGGAATGTGATACTTTAGTGATAGGGTTGGAAAGGGTTCACTGAAATGGGCACCCAGTGGTGATGGGAGTATGAATGGGTATAACCTTTCTAAATTCAATTTAATACTATGTTCCTGCTATGAATCCAGTAATTTTGGGAGGAGTATATTCTAAGGAAATAATTAGAAGCACATAAAAATTTATAAGCAGGGATTTCACCAGGGTATTATTTAAAAAAAGAAAAAGGGAAAGTATTCTAAATGTCAAAATAGGTTTAATTTTATACATAATGCAATAATATTAAGCACCGGTCATTTTAAAAAAAATACACAGAAATATATATGTAGACATATGAGGAAAAACAGGAAGTGAATACAAAATTTCAGAAATATAATATTTACTAATTAATAATGAATTCAGATTTTATAAGTGTAAAATTAGCTGCCAAATAATTACCACCTGCTTTTTCTTCTAGTTTCATCAGGTTAAATGAGAAACAGAAGTTTTTAGAAGACTATGGAGCCATTTCAGTTAAACTTCATTCATTCTATAGATGTTTATTCAACTAACTATGGAAGCACTTGAGCACCTTGCTCTAGTATTGAGGATACAGGGGTTCTTGCCCTCTTGGTTCCTTCCAACTAAGTAGCAGATAGCTGTAAGAAAAACTCATTTATACATATAATTGTCCCAGAATATTCCAGATTCTATATGTTTTGTTTAAAAATCACATAAATTATTATCTTTTCATTTATATTCCTAAGGAAAGGCAGCCTAATGGCACATTTTACATAGGCTCTTCCATCTTCCCTATTGTCATTTTGGCTTTAGATTCATAGGAAGAGCATTATTATTTTTTTTTATTTTATTTATTTTTTGACTACTGCAGAGAGCAGGAATGGGAGAGTGGTTGTTAGTGAGCTGTGTGGAAACAGGCTCACTGACAACCAGGTGGGTCCTTTGGATGTGGATATATGGCTGAATGCATCAGTATGTCAGCATCCCGTAAGTCTTTTTGAAAATTGAGAAGAATACATTCATCTGAAGCGTTAAACGACATTTCAACTCAGAGTATTGCTTAGGGCATGGAAGCATTCTAATGTTTTGCTCTTTGCATAGGTACTCCTCAGCAGGTCGTGACGCAGATCATCAGAGGGCAGCCTGTGTCCACTGCGATCTCTGCCCCTAGTACAGTTTCCTCAACACCTGCACAGAAAGGACTAACTTCAGGAGCACCCACTGCAAGTCTACAGCCTTCAACCTCACAGCCCCCTCGCCCCCAGCAAGGACAGGTGAAGCTTACCATGGCTCAACTCACCCAGTTAACACAGGGCCACGTAAGTAATGTGACTTCCATTTTAACTTTACGAGTGATCTTACTTACTCTTGCTGTAAGCTTTAAAACACATACTTAATCTTTGGACGTTTAAAAATCTACTTACTTTTTTAAATGTCTGGTTCCTAGAGTCAAACAAAAATACTTTTTTTTTTTTTTTTTTTCTTAATTTTATTTATATTTTTAATTTTTACTATTTATTTGGTTGCGCCGGGTCTTAGTTGCGGCAGGCAGGCTCCATAGTTGCGGCATGCATGTGGGAACTAGTTCCCTGAACAGGGATCGAACCCGGGCCCCCTGCATTGGGAGTGTGGAGTCTTATCCACTGCACCACCAGGGAAGTCCCAAAAATACTTTTTTTTAAAAAAATTTCTTTCTTTCTTTCTTTTTGGCTGCATTGGGTCTTCATTGCTGTGCGTGGGCTTTCTCTAGTTGTGGCGAGCGGGACCACTCTTTGTTTTGGTGTGTGGGCTTCTCATTGTGGTGGCTTCTCTTGTTGTGGAACGTGGGCTCTAGGCATGCGGGCTTCAGCAGTTGTGGCTCACGGGCTCAGTAGTTGTGGCACACAGGCTTAGTTGCTCCGTGGCATGAGAGATCTTCCCGGACCAGGGCTCGAACCCATGCCCCCTGCATTGGCAGGCGGATTCTTAACCACTGCACCACCAGGGAAGCCCAGGAAAGGCTTTCTTAAAGACAGAAAATACTAACCATAAAGGAAAAGATTTATAAATTCAACAACCTTAGAAATAAGAACTTTAGTTCATCAGACATTATAAAAGAGTGAAAAGAATGAGGAAAGGTATAATTACAACCAGCCAAGGACTATTCTGCAGAATACATGAAGAATTACTACTACAAATTAAGGAAGAAAAAAATCCAGATAGTTCGGTAGGAAAAAAGAGCAAACAAACTTGTCGAGAAAAGAGGAAATCTAAACGTCCATAAATCCAAAAAACTGCTGAATTTTGTTAGTAATGAGGGAAATGCATATTAAAACCACATATCTAAGAGATTAGTATAAAATAAAATGTCAGACAAAATCAAGAGACAGCAAAGACATGGAGCAGAATGAACTCTCATACACACCTGGTAGTATTATAAATTGCTTTAGCCACCTTGAAAAACTGTAGACACTATGTAGCAAAGCTGAAGACACATGCCGCACGTCATAGTAGTTCTCCTTCTAGGTATGTTTCCTGGAGAAGTTCTTGTTCGTCTGAGCACCAGGGCGATGGACATGAATATATACAGCAGCATTGTTCATAAGAGTCAAAAACTGGGAACGACCCAAATGTCAATCTGCAGTCAATTAGATAAATAAGTTGCCTTCCTCCAGCAATGGAAGTGAACAAACAACAGCCACATAGAACTACATTGCTGAGCTAAATAAAAAAAAAGCAAGTAACAAACAGAACTGCAGTATGATCTATTTGCATAAGATTCAGAAACAGGCAGAACTAGCTATATGTGTAGGGTTATGGGCCTGCTGCATTGCCTACCTGGAGGGGACACCATTTGAATTCTTCCCTGAATGGTGCTCCTGAAGTTGTGAGTCTGTGGCCCTTAGAGAGCTATACCCAAGTGGTCGCACTATGAAGAAGTGCAGTTATTGTAACAGTGAGAGTAGTGCTTACCTCTAGGGCAAAGGAGGGGAATTAAGACCAGAGCAGCTCACACGGGGGCCTTCTTGGATACTGGCAGTGATGACCTGAATGCTGGTTTTATAGACGTTCACTTTACAATTATTCGTTAAACTATACTTGGTATTGTATGTAGTTTTGACTGTGCACAAAAATGTTTTAGAAAAGCAATAGTGAATAAGGCAGGGGTCCTCAACTGGTTTGCGGCCTGTTAGGAACCAGGCCACACGGCAGGAGGTGAGGGGTGGGCGAGCGAGCGAAGCTTCATCTGCCGCTCCCCGTCCCTCCCCGTCCCGCGCGTCACTGCCTGCACCGTCACCCACCCACCCACCCCGTCCGTGGAAAAATTGTCTTCCACGAAACCAGTCCCTGGTGCCCAAAAGGCTGGGGACTGCTATAGTAAGGGACTCCTGAGTAAAGTGCATGGAGCTTAGCATCACTGTAGGAACTTTGTAGCATCAGTTTTGGCTGTTGGGAACTTAGGGTGGCTTGTTTTTACGTTTGCTTTCTAATTTTCCACCATGTTCCTGATGGTTGAGGATTAAGAAGTCCTGGACAGAAGAGGCAGTGCAGATGGAGTTTTTAGTTCCTAGTCCCCATTTGGATGATTACTCAGACATTAGTGACCTTCCTCACATGGTGTTTGCATTCCACGTCTAGAACCCTAAGCTTTCTATACGTTGGCACACACCAACACACTCCATAGGTCATTTGGTACATAGTGAAAAAACTGAAACTAGGAGACCTGGGCTTCTCATTATATCTCACCTTGAACTTGCCCTCTCACTCTGGGTAGGAGTCTTGAACTTTCTAACTTGAGTTTCCTAATTGGTAGAAAGATTGTAGTAATATTTTCTCTCCCTAATCCGCAAAGTCACAAGTCTATTGTGAGAATCAAATGAGGCATGTCTAAAGTATGTCTAAAGATGCTTTGAAAGTTATAAAATAAGATGATTTAAAATCAGAATTTTGTGCAGACCTTAGTTATTCACTTCACACCCTTATTTGATAGATTGGGAAATTTAGATCCAGAGCAGCGATGTTACTTACAGACAGATAACCTGTCTGTCCGTTTGGAGAACTCAGACTGGAACTCTGGATTGTTAGTTCATGCTTTTTCCACTAAACACCATCAATCTTTTAAAATAAATATTCTTATTTTAGCTTATCTGAATTTTTCTTGGTACCATTCCATAGACATTCAAATACATATGTTCATTATTTTAAAGGAACTGTTCAACATAAAAATGGTATACTTGCAGATCGATCCTTTGAACACGGTTTACATGTTGTGTGTTTTTTCCGTAGGGTGGCAATCAAGGTTTGACAGTAGTGATTCAAGGACAAGGCCAAACTACTGGACAGTTGCAGTTGATACCTCAAGGGGTGACTATACTTCCCGGTCCAGGACAGCAGCTGATGCAAGCCGCAATGCCAAACGGTACCGTCCAGCGGTTCCTCTTCACCCCACTGGCAACAACAGCCACGGCAACCAGCAGCACCACCACCACTGTTTCCACTACAGCAGCAGGTAGAACCTGGGCTTGTGGGAAATGCTGCTTGTTAGTGTCACGGGTTGCTAGGTGACAGAGGGGGCCAGAGGGCCGGTCTTTATCTTTGGGAGGATGTGCCTCAAGCTGGTGAGTGTCACAGCTGACTGGTCAGCCTCACAAGAGCTTGACCAGATCTCTTGCTCTGACAGCCTCCCTGTCACCACCACCCCCCGTTAAAAACTATAGAAAGCGGGGGGTTGGCACAAAACAGTAAAGTATCGTGGTGACTGTGCCCACTCCTAACTCCTCACCAAGCCTGTAGGAACTGATTGAGTCATGACGTGCTCTCAGGGCAGGTGGGTATTTCCAGCTCATAACCTATGATTGGGAGCTTCAGGACCAGAGCACTTGGTGAGCCTCCTGCTGCAAGCGGCCGTCACTCACTGGCGTCACGCCATAGGAGAGGAATGTGGGCTGGCCTTAGCCTGGGCCAGAAGACCTGGCTGATTTCCGGAGACTGTGCCTTGCTTTGGAAGCCAGCCCTCTGGAGACTTAGCAAAATGTGCGGAGGGCAGCCATGAACAGGGCCTGTGTTCCCCAATTTAGGAGAGTCCTGACCTAGGTGTTTCTAGATGGAGCATTTCTAGGGCATCAATCTTCTGTACTGAAATGCAGAATTCTCACCTTTAGAAAATCCCCTTCAAATTCTTGTTAAACCACAGTGTCATGTTCTAGAGTAAGAAATATTTGGTCTTTCCTTTTCACAGGTACAAGTGAACAAAGACAGAGTAAATTATCGCCCCTGACACAGGTGCAGCCAGCCAAGAGCCTGCCTCCAGCTCAGCCGTCGAGCGTGAGTCCTGCAGAAGCCCAGCCTCAGACTGCTCAGCCCGCACAGCCCCAGCCCCCAACCCAACCCCCGTCCCCAGCTCAGCCTGAAGCCCAGACCCAAGCAACTTCTGCCTCCCACGTCCCTCCTGAAGCACAGCCCACCCAAGCACAGTCCTCCAAACCCCAAGGTGCAGGACAGTGTCAGCCTCAGAGTAATGTCCAAGGACAGTCTCCTGCTCGTGTCCAGAGTCCACCACAGACTCGAATGCGTCCATCAACTCCATCCCAAGTGTCTCCTGGACAGCAGTCCCAGGGTCAGACTACAGCCTCACAGCCGATTCCAATTCAGCCACACACATCTCTTCAGCCACCTTCCCAGGGCCAGCCACAGTCACAACCCCAGGTACAGTCTTCAACTCAAACTCTTTCATCAGGACAAACGTTAAGCCAAGTTACTGTTTCGTCCCCATCCCGTCCTCTGCTCCAAGTACGGCAGCCTCAGCCCCAAGTCCTTGCTGTGCCGCAGCTGCAACAAGTCCAGGTTCTCTCCCAGATCCAGTCACAGGTTGTGGCTCAGATACAGGCTCAGCAAGGTGGTGTGCCCCAGCAGCTCAAACTCCAGGTCCCCGTTCAGAGGCAGCAGAGCAGCCCTGTGCAGACCCATCAGATTCAGAATGTGGTTACAGTACAGGCAGCCAGTGTGCAAGAGCAGTTGCAAAGGGTTCAGCAACTCAGGGATCAGCAGCAAAAGAAGAAGCAGCAACAGATAGAAATTAAGCGGGAACACACCCTCCAAGCTTCTAATCAAAGTGAAATCATTCAGAAACAGGTAAAGTTATTAAGTAAAAGCAGCATGTTCAGTAGCTTGAATTATTGTGCTGTGCATTAGACTTAGTGTTTGGTTGTGTTAGCTTTCCTTAAATAAGACACAAAAGTCATTGATGCTTCAGGTTAGAAGCAGCACTGGGTTGACCAAAACGTACTGAATGACTGTTATGGTTTGGAACTCTGTTGGATATAAACAGTCAGTGCTTACTGGAAAAACTACGTGTATTTTGGGAGAACTAAGTTGGAAAGAGTGGACTTAGGAAGTTTAAGTATCATTGATACGAAACCTGAAGGTTTAACTAAGTTTGGAAGCCACTTCAGGCATCATAGCAATTTCTTTGCAGTTATTTGCAGTTATCATTCCTTAGTTTGCACGTAGACTAAGCAAATGTTATAGACAGATTAAACTCATTTGTGCTTCCAGCCACACCTTCGTAAAAAAAAGATTTAAATAGTATTACTCCATAGCATAAATAAAAAGTGGCATTGTGCAGTAGCTTTGTAGTGAAGTAAGGCAATTTAGATGAGTTAGAATTATTCTGCTTGAAACGAAGCCACGTGTATAGTGACATCCTCTATAGCATTGCGGGAGAATGTGCAGCGTTCCGCACTAGTCAGGAGTTTGTGTGGGTTTCAAGTGTTCCCAAGTCAGGAGAACCCAGTTCCTGGGTCTCCCGTTTACAGTCTGTGAAACCCACTGATCTCCCCTGAGCTATATCCTCATTAAAACTCTCTCCGTTTCAGCCACACAGGGTTACTGTAATGATTAAATGAGGTCATGTATGTAGAAGCACTTTTTATTTTATTTTTTATTGAAATATATTTGACATATAACATTGTATAAATTTAATTTAAGGTATATGTCTTATTGGTTTTATACATTCACATCTTATAATATGACTGCCATTGTAGCAATAATTAACTCCCCTATCATGTCACATAATTTTCATTTCCTTTTAGTGGTTGGAATAATTAAGATCTAGTCTCTTAGCAACTTTGATGATTGTAATGTTGTTAGAAGTGTTTTAAGCAGCAGAGGAATTTTTTTTTTTTTTTTTTTTTTTGCGGTACGCGGGCCTCTCACTGTTGTGGCCTCTCCCGTTGCGGAGCACAGGCTCCAGACGCGCAGGCTCAGCGGCCATGGCTCACGGGCCCAGCCGCTCCACGGTATGTGGGATACTCCCGGACCGGGGCACGAACCCGCGTCGCCTGCACTGGCAGGCGGACTCTCAACCACTGCGCCACCAGGGAAGCCCCAGCAGAGGGATTTTGAAGATGTATAGTAATATTCTTAAAAAATTAACGTCATATATAATGTGTTAAAATGCATTATTATCCAGCTTTTAGCACTGTATGGTCCATGAACTGAGAATTATTACAATGTCTGTCTTTACCCTAATCTCTGCGCAAGGTGGCAATGGGGCGGGGGTGGGGTGATCTTTAAAATGAATGCCTGGGACGGAGAGCATAATGTTAAAAACATGGTTATTGGAGGATGATAGCTGGGTTAAAATTAGAGCTGTATTAATTCTTTAATCTCAAACAAGTTAGTAAGTTCTTTATGTCTCACTATCTCATTTATAAAAGTTTCCCTACCTTTCAGCATTGTTACGGTGAATAAACAAGGTAATGTCAGCTGCTTCCCTGGGCACGGTGCCGGGTATGTGATAAGCACCCAGGCCACACAGTAGCTCTCATTTTATTTGTATTACGATATAAAATTTTTAGTTTCTTTGGGAAACACATACATGTGCTCAGATTTCTACTGTTGTTACCTGTGCACCAACTTGTAGTCATTATAAAATATGCATTTTTGGATTTTGTTCTGTCCTGAAGGTGGTGATGAAGCATAATGCTGTAATAGAACATTTAAAACAGAAAAAGACCATGACTCCAGCTGAAAGAGAAGAGAATCAAAGGTAGGGAGAAATGTTTATAACCCATTACACTGGGTCTCACTGTATATCAGTCTCTTCTCTTTAACACACACACACACACACACACACACACACACACACACGAGTTCTGAGTTTGTATTGTTTTTATCTTGATTGAAGTTTATTAAATGAGAACACTCAGTACTAATAGATGCTCATAACTGGTTCCAATCGCTCTGAAGCTTCCCAGTCACAGAAAGTTTGTACCAACTGTAAAGACGTAGAAAAATTTTGTCTTAAGCTTTTCAGAAGGAAATGCCCAGTATTACATAGATTGTGTATTTCTCTCTAGAATGATTGTCTGTAACCAGGTGATGAAGTATATTTTGGATAAGATAGATAAAGAAGAAAAACAGGCAGCAAAAAAACGGAAGCGAGAGGAGAGCGTGGAACAGAAACGTAGCAAACAGAATGCCAGCAAGCTCTCTGCACTGCTCTTCAAGCACAAAGAGCAACTCAAAGCCGAAATACTGAAGAAGAGAGCACTGCTAGACAAAGACCTACAAATTGAAGTGCAGGTAAGAAGGTATTTTCTATCATCCTGTGTTCAGTGTTTAGCATCAAATTTTATTCTTCTTTTCCCCTTGAAATTTCCATTAAGCTTAAAATTTGAGCTTGTTTTCTAGATTTTACATTTTTGTCCCTAGAATGAGAAGTAGTAGGACATACATCTTTTAAAGCATGACAGAGATTTTTGTATCTACATGTATATTGTAATCTCTAAACTAGCCACTCGAGGAGGTTAGTCTTTTGATTAAAACATTCGAGGACCCTCTTGGCAACAATAGCCCTTATTGTCTGTGACGCAGTCTTTGCCAAAAGTTATCAGGAGCCACGTTTCTTGAGAAAGGTAGACAGAGAAACTGCAAAACAATGTTGAAAGAAAAATAAAGTGTGCTTATTAAATAAGACCAGATTTCTTTCTTGACTTGTAAATGATCTGCAGGCATGGCTAATCCTCTGCTTACTTAGGGAATTTGTTGAAAATTTAAAGAAGACATCTATTCATACATATTTAAACAGTTTTTTAAAAGAGAAGTGGGCTATATAAAGCATCCCTAGAAGTGCCTTGTACATTTTAAGAAGGTGAGAGATGTTAAGACAACACTGATCATCCTACTAACAAACACTGTACATAACTGTGAGACATTAGAGATCTTCCCACTGAAGTCAGAAACCAGACGGTAGTGCCCAGAATCAACATTATTGCTTAGCATCTCTAGAAATTCTAGCTAAGGTTAAGCCAGAGAAAGAAAGGAGATAAAATTTGTTATTGTGTATATATGATTATTATATCAAAACCCCAAAGAAAAATTATTAAGATCTAAGAGAGAGTTCAATAAGGTAGTCACTGCTAGATAAATACTGAGATCGCGACCATTGTCCAAGTAAACAAAAATAAGGGTCGGTAATCTTTGATTATCCCCCCTCCAAAGATGACCATTTTAAAATAATTTTAGGATATAGCTTACATATATTACTTTTAATAAATGTATTCACATATAAACACATTTTAAACAAAATCAGAATCACGCTGGAGACAACATATACTGAACATTTTTCTTTTTCTGCACTGTACATACTATGCAGCCATTTAAAAATGTTAACAACTACTGCAAATATTCTAGTATATAGTCGTGGTGTTGTTTCTGACAGTGTATCGCTTATCCAATGAGGAAGAAAAATTATACTTAAAGAAAATGTTCAGCATTATTTTAACTATAGAATTTATTGCTAAGATGATTTAGTTTGAGGAACAACATTCAAACGTATATGTACTAGCATATTTTAAAATTTATTTTTAATTATAAAGATTTTATTTTTTATTTTCAGCATATGTGATTGGTCCTTTATATCTACCTGTTCTTATATCATTTATGTTTGCCTTTTTAGAAAATAGACTTCATTTTTAAGAGCAGTTTTAAATTTACATAAAAATTATGCAGAAAGCAGAGAGTTCTCGTATACTACCCCCAACCCCAGTTTCTCCTATTATTAACATCTTGCATTAGGGTGGCATATTTGTACAATTCATAAGCCAGTATTGATACATTATTATTAACTAAAGTCCATAGTTTACATTAAGTTTCACTCTTTGTGTTGTGTAGTTCTGTGCATTTGACAAATGAGTGATGTCATATAATCATGCTACATAACAGAATACAGAATCATATTACAGTATCATACAGAATAGTTTCACTGTCCTAAAAATGTGTTGTCTTCTACCTTTTCCTCCCTCCTCCATCCCCCTCTGCTTGTCTTTTCAATATTTCTTACTCATTTTTAATAGAACTTATGCCTTCATTTAACTCTTTGAATGTCTCATACATATTATAAAGTTTTTTGTCAGATTGTTCTATAAAACATAAAAATTCACTTGGAGTAAATTCAGATTAGGTTATTGATTTTTGTTGGTTGCTTTTTCTTTTTTTTTTTTTACATTACATGTTTTTATTGTTTATCATTTGATTTTGCATTTGGAATTTTAAGTTAGAGGAGTTTTATTTTTGTTTCCTCCCTCCAGAAGCCTAGTGTAGCACAGCCAGCCTTTAACATCCAGCAGGGAGCCTGCACTTCCCCGTTCTGAATCTGGAGCCCAGGAGGCCTGCAGTTTTAGCCCTGGTCATGGTTTTGTGTTTCCGTTCCATAGAGACATTTATATCTTATTCAAGCATGGCTATCTTTTCAGTTTTCTCTTTTTTATATCTTACTACCATGGGAATGTTCTTGAAGAGGTATGTCAAAGTATGTACCTACTACACTGTCTTGACGATCTTGGTTTTCCTAAAATCCATCTCTTCAGGCTATAAACACATCATATTATTAGGAAAATGAAACTCAAGATTTACTTTCTTCCCTAGGAAAAAGTTCAGACTTTGTTTTTAAATAGAGAAGGACTGTAGAATTGTCACACAGCATATCTTCTCAGTTATAAGACTATTTAGACTCCAGATAGAGGAAAGAGGTTCATTAAACCAGGATCATTCTGGTTTATTTGTTAGAATTTTTTTGATGTTTAAAAACTTGGTCATAGCTCTGGTTTAATTACACCAAGCTTGTTCATGAATGCCAGTCACAGTGATTTTTCTCTAAGGAAATAAAAGTTCTTTTTTTTTTTTTTAATTTATTTATTATTTACTTTTGGCTGTGTTGGGTCATTGTTGCTGCACGTGGGCTTTCTCTAGTTGCAGCGAGCAGGGGCTACTCTTCGTTGCAGTGCGCAGGCTTCTCGTTGCGGTGGCTTCTCTTGTTGCGGAGCTCGGGCTCTAGGCACATGGGCTTCAGTAGTTGTGGCTCGCGGGCTCTAGAGCACAGGCTCAGTAGTTGTGGCACATGGGCTTAGTTGCTCCGCGGCATGTGGGATCTTCCTGGGTCAGGGCTCGAACCCATGTGCCCTGCATTGGCAGGCAGATTCTTAGCCACTGCACCACCAGGGAAGTCCAAGGGAAATAAAAGTTCTTTCATCATCATTTCTCAGAATAAGTTGTAGCACTAGGTAGCAGAGGTGTGTCTGTAAAATACCTCACATGGGAAAAAGTATTTTAATTTATGCAAAATTTGTATTGAGAAAATAGCTCTCCTTGCAGTCTTAAATTCTAGCCACAGGAGCACAGTAAATAAGGCACATCTGTCTTACTCTGCTCTGGGCTGGTCAGGCCACATCTGGAGTATCATGTCCAGTTCACGTTGAGGCTCACTCTAAGGAGACACACGGAGATTTGCCGGAAGAAAGCAGCCAGCGAGCGAGGACACTTGAAATCATGTCCTGAGTGATGACTGAAATGACCAGGGCAGGACCCTGGCATGCAGGAGGGGCCGTTCTTTCTACACACTTGCTCATCTTTCTGTCAGACCTCCTTTGAAGAGAGCTAGCAGTTTCCTAGTTGTTGTGTAATCTTCATCTTCTATTTCTAGTTGTTTTAATTGGGTTTAAGGTGTAGTAAGAACCCTCTTGTTTGGAGTTAACAAGACTCCCTCACTTTAGAGTGAACTGTGGAGCTGCTCAGACAAGGGAGGTGATGTAACGTCCTCTGGCCAGAACGTTACATAAGTCAGTTGATGGTCTTATATTCTTTGATTGACAACAGGAAGAGCTCAAGAGGGACCTGAAAATTAAGAAGGAAAAAGACATGATGCAGGCCACAGCTGTCGCTGCCACCTCCCCCGCCGCAGCACCGGCACCTCCAGCCCCTCCGCCTTCCCCGCCACCTCCGCCCCCGCCGCAGCACTCGGGCCCCCTAGCCACGGCCACGACCACGGCCACGCTGCCTGTGGCTTCCCAGAAGAGGAAGCGAGAAGAGGAAAGAGACTCAAGCTCCAAGTCGAAGAAGAAGAAAATGATCTCTACTACCTCAAAGGAAACGAAGAAGGACACAAAGCTTTACTGTATTTGTAAAACGCCTTACGATGAATCTAAGTGAGTAGATCTTTTTGAGCTCTAGTTTATTTTCTTAAAAGTTTAGCTCAGTTTCCAGTTTTGAAGAAAATGAGTATATCAGTAGCAATGTAAATAAAAACAGTTAAAAATAAGGATAATACTATTTCATCTGTGGTTTTGCAGCTGATATTTTTAACGTTGACACTAGAATAAAAGTTTGGTTCTTTTTCCACGTGTTCATGATTCGTGTTTGTCCTTCATCATATTTTCTGTCAGATAAGCTTTCTGTTGCTCCTTTGCTGTCTCCTCTTCTCTCTGGATCAACTCCAGATCAATTAGTAATGCTGTCTGGAGAAAGGTGTGTTACTGTCACCGCCCAAAGTTGAGATCATCTGTTCTGGAATCTTCCCAACCCCACGATTACATCCAATCCTAAAGACGACCTACATACGAATGGTGCCAAGGGGCTTTTGAGTTTGAGTGGTTTTGGATTTTTATCATGTAATTTTAAGTAATTCTATGGTTTTTGTATTAGAATACTGTAACCTAATGTTATTTTTGTCAAAGCTCCCACTTTCTTATTGGGGACAAAAGTCAGAAAAATACAAAAAGTGATTTCTTTCACTCATTCCTCAAGTACTACACTCAAAAATTTGATAAACATGGCAGCTGGAAGCTGCTTTTGACAGTTGTAACTTGTATTTGGTGATATATACAAGATTTTAGAGACAGTAATCTGTAAACATGGTTACACTTTTTTTTTTTCCTATCATTATTATCACTCAGCTAGGTATTTAGCTTCCATTTTCAACATTCAAATGCAGGCCAAGTTTTTAAAGCCAAAATTAACCACAGTGTTAATTTTACAGTACCCAAAAGTTTATTTGATTGTGATAAAAAAGTATGATCATTTAGAATTAGGAATGCTTAATGTCTACTGTAAGTGGATGCCTAATCAATTAATAAAATAAAATTGTTTGATGATGTTTAAGCTGTAACACTGAAGCTGCGTTAGCGGTGCTATTTAAATTACAGTCTGTTTGCAAGTGCTAAATCAAAACTTTTTGTTGGTAGATTTAGCTGTGTGTTGAATCAAACACAGATCAGTGTAGGCATCTGCACTTTTCATTGTCTTACTTTGTGAGAAATTAGACGTGATATAAAAAGTAGAACCCTATTGATTGATTTTCCCCTTAGTCCAGTACAAGTCCAATGCAATTTTTGTCAATTTACTTTCTTTACAAAAGATTTTCTTTCTTTACAGAAAGATCTGCTTATGGAATTTCCTTAAATAACCAGACATTTTGGCCTATTTAGAATATTCAGATCAGAGAAATTCATTTCACACACGACTTTTTTTAACACCCAAATTGCATAAACTGCAGCACACGTGTACGTATGCTCATTTATTGAGTTTGCCTCATGATTTGGGGAGATTTCATATTTTTTAGTTTTTCATTATTCACATTTCAGTATACCGGCTTCATTCATTCCCTATTCTAGTTGGGAAGAGTTAGTGGTTCTTAAGGAGTATTTAGTGATCTCTTGTTCCAAAGTAGGCTCCTTTGGGAATCTAGTGAGAGTGACTAAAACCTGAAATTCAAGTCCTGAACTCACTTACAGAACACACAGCCCACCACCTGGTGAAGGCAACATACCAAAACGCCCCGAAGGCCTCCACGTGCGGCAGTGAAAATCGTGCGGGAATCATAATTCAAAAGAAAAAAGTTAGTGGCAATAGGATACACCACACAACCATTATTCCTTTACGTTCAAAAGCAGGTTAGGTGGAAGCTTGAGGACTATTTCGATTCCTGTAGGCGAATCTGCCAAGAAACACCTTGGTAGAACCGATGGTATCAGCAAGGCCAGTCTGGTTCCCTGCAATTCACGCTTATTCTTGCCATGACTTTGACAAGGCGTTCCTCCGGAGCATTCGTCAACACTTTGATACACTGTGTGTTTGTCATAGAGATGCTTTTCCCTTTACCGTTTGGGATCTTACATTACAAAAGACTTGAGGATTAATTAACTGATAACCCACAGTTGCACACTCATACAGCCCCATCCTGTAGACCCTCTTGCGGTTTTAGATTAACTGTCCTTACATCACTCTCCACTCCGTGTGTCCCTGTTTTTGAATTGAAGTAGTTCTTCACCAGCTAACTAAACTGGCCACTCCACATTGCCACACACATTCTACTAACTGAAAAACTGGCCCATGTCATAGTCTGTTAAAATTAAATTCCAGTATTTACTTAGAAAACTTGGTAGAAACTGAATTACTACATGTACCTTTTTTAGTTTTCTTCTTCATACCATGTTTTGACCATTTTTCTTCTACAACTGGCTGACCTCCTGCATGTTCCTTGTAGTGTAACTTCTCCTTGGTGTTTGCGCTTTGCTTTGTTTTCAAATTTAAATCGCGAGATACATTTTCAAACCTATCTAAGAAATAGCCCTGATTTTGAAATGGCTTCTGTGGCATAGGTTTGACAGATGTAAGTCTTTGATTCTTTGGCTTTGGTTTTTGTGCCTGTTACAGTTTTACACACATTCATTAAGAGGGAGACATTACCATCAGTGTGTTGTTTATTTTTTCAAATTCCAGTGTGTTTTTAAAGACCCACATTTCACTAAACAGTGTATTTGTTGAAATTGATGTGAGCGACTCTATGTCCCCACACTTGATATAGCATCAGATGCTGTAGTTTGTCAGGGTTAGAATGGTTGGATTCAGGATGTTTAGCTGACTCATTGCAGAAAGTTATCCTGTAAGAACGTGAATCAGGACAGGGAAGACAGACTTACGTACCATGCAGCTCAAAATGACAATTACATTGTCATTTTCATTGTGAATGCTTTTAGGTTCTATATTGGCTGTGATCTTTGTACTAACTGGTATCATGGAGAATGTGTTGGCATCACAGAAAAGGAGGCTAAGAAAATGGATGTGTACATCTGTAATGATTGTAAACGGGCACAAGAGGGCAACAGTGAGGAATTGTACTGTATCTGCAGAACACCTTATGATGAGTCACAGTGAGTTCTGATAAGAGCATCATATTTAATAATTTAGGAAGCCAAATTGCTCTGACTGGTTACTTATTTGTTTTAAAATAAAAAGCAAGGTATTTTTCTGCATATATTATACACTTACATTACAAATTCTTTTCCAATTTTTTTTCTCTTCTTCCCTCTTTACCTCCCCTTCAAAATTTTATGTTGCTTCATAGTGAATGTTTGAGATGCATTGGGGAAAATGTGGTTTAATGGTAGACTTGATTCTTCAATATGTAACATAGAAATTAATGAGTTTAAAATGGCCTGACTTGTTTGGACTTTATCAGTGTTTTGAAATGGTGCTTTATTGCAGGTTAGAAAAACACTAATTTGGGTACAAGCTCCGAGACTCTGTTAAACAGCTTTTAGGATTTTGAACTCCCAGTTGGGTGGCCAATATCAGCTTCCCATTGGATATGGTATTAGTTGAAAGATTTTTGTCTTTATTTTGTTTTGAGCTTTGAAGTCAATTAAATGTTTTACATTTTTCTTCATATTGGTTCTCCAATTTTGACAGTGTTCTTAAACCTTTAATGCTTGTTCTTAACATCAGAAATACTAAAGTAACTCATTGGAATGTCAATCTTCAAAAGTATTAAAACAATTATAAATACTAAAACTATTTTATATCCCAGGGTTAGAATATATGCAATGCATGTTTTATTACTTTTTAAAGTAAATTATAAGTAATGTGATCCCATCTGTTTTGAATTCACATTTCCATTTCGGATCTTGCAGATTTTATATTGGCTGTGATCGGTGTCAGAATTGGTACCATGGGCGCTGCGTTGGCATCTTGCAAAGTGAGGCAGAACTCATTGACGAGTATGTCTGTCCACAGTGCCAGTCAACAGAGGATGCCATGACAGTGCTCACGCCGCTAACAGAGAAAGATTACGAGGGTTTGAAGAGGGTGCTGCGTTCTTTACAGGTGAGAAACCACGCTCTGTGCAGCATTTAAAGATGAAATCAATCAGCGTGACCTTGGAAACACGCCTGGGGTTTGACCTTTACAATCTTAGAGCACCTGACTATTTAGTGACTCCCAGCTGAAGTGCTCCACAGACTTCAGTCCTTCCCATGCCGACTGTTGTTGTTTAGCTAATGCTCATGTTTAAAATGACTCATTATTATTTTTTTTTTTTTTTGGTGGTACACAGGCCTCTCCTGTTACGGAGCACAGGCTCCGGACGCGCAGGCTCAGTGGCCATGGCTCACGGGCCCAGCCGCTCTGCGGCATGTGGGATCTTCCTGGACCGGGACACAAACCCTTGTCCCCTGCATTGGCAGACGGAGTCTCAACCACTGTGCCACCACGGAAGCCCATGACTCATTATTTTTAACCTAAATTTTATTTTTAAAGAAAACCATCTTACCACCATTGATTGAAAAGCCATTTGATTAAATTCTAGTGAGATACAAATGCTTATCTAAGGCTCTGAGCCAAAGCCTTCCCTCCCTTATTAAAAACAAGAAGGAAGGTGGGGGTGGCTTCTAAGATTAGCAAGCATTAGAGATGTATTCCAGGCATAGGAGTGCTAGATTAACACTTCCTCCTGTTGTGATCATAATTAGAAGCGTTGAAAGAACTGAAACGAGAACAATAGTCTCAATATGTGGTTGAATGTTATTTAACATCACCATCACACCTCTGCCACATCATTAGCCTGCAGAGGTAACCATTCCACACTTGGAACCCATCCCACTCCAGTTTAATTGGTGTGATTGCAGTGCCAACATCGCTCAGTTGGCAGGTCATCGTGAAGGGACCAGAGTACAGATTCCTTGACCCCTAAGCTAGTGCTCCACCATCCCCGCTCCAGGCCAAGTTTCCAGACCTCTCTTGGAGAACCATTATTACAGAGCATGCTCGTCTGAGATAATTTGTGACTACAGCAAAAATCATCTAAGTATAAATAATTTCATCTCTCAAGTTTAAAACTGACTCTTCCAGTTCTTGGATGCAAGAACTCAAATGGGAAACTTAAGTGAAATTGTCATTTCCACCTGACAATAACCTGACAATAACCAATGATGCCTTTCTGTTGTTGTTGTTCATTATAGGCCCATAAGATGGCCTGGCCTTTCCTTGAACCAGTGGATCCTAATGATGCGCCAGATTATTACGGTGTTATTAAGGAACCTATGGGTAAGTGCTTGAGTTGAACATGGAGTTTTTTCAGAAGTCTCAGCAGCTACTTCATTTATCATCCGAAAAATCGATACATCATGAACATATGCTGAGCAAGACTGGTGAGAGTCCAAACTGGTATACGGTCATTTGTAGGATAAACTGGGAGCACGTATTAAAGTTCAAGTGTGTGTACCTTTGGACCCAGCAGTTGCATCTCTTAGGATTTACATGTGCACAGGTGTGTTGTTCATCGCAGTAGTGTTCATAATTGCAGAAATACTGAAAATGAAATAAATAGCCATCAGTAGAGGAGTAGCTAAATCAAAGGATGAGCAGAGTATTCTCTACTGTATAATGAGTGAGATCAGTGAACGGATTGGGGTCCTTGTGAGCCTCTCCTCTTTCCTGTCACCTCTTCTTCATCTTTTCCTGAAGGAGAGCAAAGGTAGAAATCCAAGAGAATATAGCCTCATTGCCCAGAAAATAAAAGTGGTACTAAATAACAGCTACAAGTAACTATACAGTAAGTCCCCTACATAACAAACCTTCAAGTTGCGAACTTTCAAAAATGCGAACGTGCATTCGCATGTCCAGTCATGTAAGTTAGTTCACGTGTCTGGTGTCCATTGTCACACGTGTGCATCCTCTACAAGTGGTTGTGCTTTTGTGTACTTTACAGTACTGTATAGAGTACAGTAGTACAGTATCTTTATTTCAAGCCCAGGATGTCTGGAAGCAAGTGTAAAAGCATCGGTGATGTGGCTGGTACTACTGTATACTTTTCAAGTATACAGTACTATACTGTACTGTAAGATTAAAAATGTTTTCTGTGTATTATTTGTGTGAAAAGTACTACAAACCTATTATAGTACAGTACTACATAGCTGATTGTGTTAGTTGGGTACCTGGGCTAACTTTGTCAGACTTACGAACGTGCTCTCGGAACGGAACTCATTCATATGTAGGGGATTTACTGTATTAAGATGAACAGCTACTGGTGATTATATTAAAAATACTTATCTACGAAAGAAGTTATAGAAATTAAAACATAGCTAAAAGCTTCCAAAACTGCCCAAAAATTAGCTCTAGCTGATGAAAATATTCCAAACGGCCAGCTAAGCATTTTTTTAATGGGTATGGTTTTATTGTATATTTGAAAGTTGCCAGGAGAGTGGATCTTAAAAGTTCTCATCACCAAAAAAAAAAGTTTGTAACTATATGCGGTGACGGATGTTAAATAAAAGTATTGTGGTGATCATTTCTCAATATATACAAACATCAAATCATCCCATTGGGACTTCCCTGGTGGTGCAGTGGTTAAGAATCCGCCTGCCAATGCAGGGGACACGGGTTCGATCCCTTGTCCGGGAAGATCCCACATGCCGCGGAGCAACTAAGCCTGTGTGCCACAACTATTGAGCCTGCGTGCTGCAACTACTGAAACCCGTGTGCCTAGAGCCCGTGCTCCGCAACAAGAGGAGCCACCACAATGAGAAGCCCGTGTACCGCAACGAAGAGTAGCCCCCACTCACTGCAACTAGAGAAAGCCCACACAACAACAAAGACCCAACACAGCCAAAAATATATAAATTAAAAAAAAAATCATCGCATTGTATACATAAAGGTACCACAGTGTTCTATGTCAATTATACCTCAGTTTAAAAATAAAAGGAAAAAATTAAAGGAATTAAAGTTCAAACAGGTTATTAAGAAAAAAAAAAGAAAAGACAGGGGTTGTATTGACGGCAACTTCAAAGATGCAGAAACATGAAGAAGAGATAAATGAGGGCTTATCTTCAGGAAGAAAAACCATAAATATGTTAAGTAGCCGTTACCTCTGTCCTCCTCATGTCTAAGATAGAAGAAATTAATCATTGTACACATTTCAGATTTGAATAATCTCCTTTGAGAAAGTACCTGGGGTGTTTATTTAAATAAATAGATGTCTTTTGCTTCTAAAAATAACTTGATTATAGAAAATTTAAGAAATAAAAAAAGTAAGAAAAGATAAATGCACTTTTGATCTTTTTCTCACTGAATGCTATCACATTTTGGTGTGTTCGTGTGTGTGTGTAAAAATTGAAAACTTTTTTTTTAAAAAAAAATATTGAGATCATATAGTAAATGTTTGTGTCTGGCAGTCATTTTCCTGTGTCATTAATCTTCAATAACATGATATTAATGGCTTTGTATAGTCTGTAAATTGAATATGCCTTAACTTATTTAGCCAAAATTCTTTTCTTGAAGAGCTAGAATGTTTTCCTGTCTTTTTCTTTTCTTTTTTTAATATCACCAAGATAAACAGCATTTTATGTGGGTATGTACATACAGATAATACAGGTCTCCCAAGCATACTGTTGAAAGAAATAGGAAAGTTACAGAGCAATCCCTGGGTTTTAAGCAGTAAACAGTTGTATGTTTTCTAAGGGTATGTACATGTGTTTAGAGATGCATAGCAAATGTCTGGAAAGTTACTAACGTGATTGATTGATTGATTATAAATTTATTTTACTTTTGGCTGCGTTGGGTCTTCATTGCTGTGCATGGGCTTTCTCTAGTTGCGGTGAGCAGGGCTACTCTTTGTTGCGGTGTGCAGGCTTCTCATTGCGGTGGCATCTTGTTGCGGAGCATGGGCTTTAGGTGCGTGGGCTTCAGTAGTTGTGGCATGGGGGCTCAGTAGTTGTGGCTCATGGGCTCTAGAGCACAGGCTCAGTAGTTGTGGCACACGGGCGTAGGTGCTCAGTGGCATGTGCGGTCTTCCGGACCAGGGCTCGAACCCCTGTCCCCTGCATTGGCAGGCAGATTCTTAACCACTGCACCACCAGGGACGTCCCCCCTACATCGTTTTTAATTGTATGACGTTAAGGTAATTTATTTAATCACCCCTCCATAATGGATTTTTTGGCTGTCTGCAGTTTTTGCTGCTATAAATGACACTTCTGTGAACATCTTTGTGCATCTGCCCTGTTCTTGTTTGTTTTCTTAGGAAAAATTTCTAGAAATAGAATTTCTGTGCCAAAGGGTGTGTGTATACTTTTTAGGCTTTTGGTAAGTATTTTCAAATTGCACTTCAGCAGATTGAACCAGTTTCCACTGATAGCATATATCTGTACCCTTTTCTCTGCACACTTGAAAACCCTGAGCATTATCACTCTTTCGAGGAGAAAAAGTTTTCTTTGTAAATATTTATTTCAAAAGAATATGTTTGATGTACAAATGCAGATGTTACAGAGATATAGGGAGTAAAATGTAAAATTTACCACCACTTTCATCCACCTTTAGAGGTAGCCCCTGTTAATAGGCTGATGTTATTTAATTTTTAATTTCTGCTAATTTGGGCAAAGGAAGTGACTCTTTGGCTTTGCCTGTCTTCAGTAACTAGTGATGTGCTTATAACTGTTTGTACTTCTGCATGAGTTCCCTATTTATGTATTTTGCCATTTTGCTCTTGATATATTCATACTGTTGTCAGTGTTACTTAAGGGTTATTTATAAACTAAGGATATTTTAATGTTTTATGGCAATTTTTTGGTCATGTGATAGTTTTTAACATTTTTTTAGTTCAGATCTATTAATCATTATGAATTCTACCTTTAGAGTTGTATTTTTAGCCTTTTTCCCTACCCCAGATATATAAATACTTACCTGTATGTTCTCCTAGTACTTTTTTTTTTTTAAGGGATACTAATTAAGTTGAAATCATTAAATGTCCAAACACTACTCACATACTTTATTACAATTAGTCAGGAAGTGCCCAGAACTTAAGTCTGAATATGGTGATACTCGGGCGGGCTGTGTTAAGCTTTCTGCCTACCTGTACAGCTTATGTGACCTACACAGAATGGATGCGCCCAAGTCTTGTTCGGAATTTAATCAGGCTGGGTACATTTTTGCAGTTGTTCTTGTTTACACGTTTTTCCCCTACCTGCGTAAACTGGAACTATCAAAGACGTGTTTGTGTGTTAAAATATTATATGTATAACATAAAATTGCCATTTTTAACTACTTTTATACGCACAATTCAGTGATTAACTACATTCACTTTTGTTCTTAAATTTTAATTCACCTCGGATTACTTTGGCATATAGTGTGAGGTAGAATTTTTCTTCAGATATAGGTAGGCAGTTGCCTCAACCCAATTTATTAATGCATTCTTCCTGCCTCTGCTTATTTGAAATGACATCCTCAACATAGGTGAAATTCTCACGCTGAATACAGTTATGTCTGTTCCTGTTTTGAATTCAGTTCCATTAATGTTTGTATCATGTTGTGCAATGCCACACGTTTTGTTATCACAGCTTTATAAATTTTTTTATATAAAATTTATCTTATTTATTTATTTTTGGTTGCATTGGGTCTTCATTGCGGTGCACGGGCTTCTCATTGCGGTGGCTTCTCTTGTTGCAGACCTGTGGGCTCTAGGCACGCAGGCTCAGTAGTTGTGGCACATGGGCTTCGTTGCTCCACAGCCTGTGGGATCTTCCCGGACCAGGGCTCGAACCCATGTCCCCTGCATTGGCAGGCGGATTCTTAACCACTACGCCACCAGGGAAGTCCCTGTAATTTTTTTTAATGTCTCATAGATTAAATTTTCTCCCTTTACTTTTATTTTTCAAATGTTTCTTAGATATTCCTACACTTTTATTTTTTGAATGTACTTTAAAATTATTTTCTCAAATTCTAAAATAATTACTGAGATTTAGTTAGGAATTGTGTTATCTGTCAATCCTAGATTGATTTGAGATCACTGACCTTTTATTCTCCCAGGTTTTCATGTCATGTTGTATATGGAATTTTCCTTCAAGCACAACTGTCTCCTGGGACCCACTGTTACTTTGGGTGGATTTAGCTCAGTATTCCACAGCAGTTACCTGTGTACCACCCTAGTAATTTTTTCCATTTCTGCACACTACCTCTACTTTTACATACTGCTATTTTTATTCATATCAGCTAATATTTTTCCCTTAAGTTTAAGTAGACACTTTATATTATTACCAACATAATCGGTAAGTCAGTATCACTTGTCACCAATAAAAGGTAACAATAAAAATTTAAAAGGAAACAAAATTATATTATTAAAGTCTAATACAAGGATCACAAAACCACAGAGATTTTATTCTTAATTCTGGACTTCTTCTCTTTGTACATGTAAGGTATTTAATCAATTGTTTGCATGTGGAAATGTGTTATACTTAGATACGTATTGTTCATGTTGGTGTAGTGTTTGCTTTGTTTCAAACCAATTGAATAAAGAGCTATTCTCTGTAGTTAATTGAAAGTAAAAGACCCTTCTTAACGGTAGCCAAGATTTATCTTTTAGACCCCAAATCAAAAACAAAATTGGAAAAATGCTGCTATTTTCTTCAAGAATTGCTACGTAGTCTTCACTGGTAAACCAGCCTGGTTCCAGGACTGCTTGGGCAAGATGTTATGTATTCTTATTTGTCAGAACTGCAGGCAGTATCCACACTGGAACAACCTTAAAGCTTTGAAAATCTTTTACATTTTGTTTTTAAGACCTCGCCACCATGGAAGAAAGAGTACAAAGAAGATATTATGAAAAGCTGACAGAATTTGTAGCAGATATGACCAAAATTTTTGATAATTGTCGTTACTACAATCCAAGTGATTCTCCTTTTTACCAGTGTGCAGAAGTTCTTGAATCATTCTTTGTACAGAAATTGAAAGGATTCAAGGCTAGCAGGTAAGCAGATGTGTTCAGCGCTCTGAACTAATTCAGCTCCTAACGAGAAATTGCTGGGTTTGTGTATGATCTGCTTAAAATTATAGTCACTTTTTCAAATTCAAAAAGCATTTATCAAATGCTTACAGAATGTAAGATGCTGTGTTAAGTGCCACGGGGCACATACAAAGATAGTAGTAGTAAGAGTTCTTGCTCTCACTGAGTTTACAGAAGTATAAAAATGACTGTCCTGGGACTTCCCTGGCGGTCCAGCGGTTAGGACTCCACGCTTTCACTGCAGGGGGTGGGGGTTCGATCCCTGGTCAGGCCACTAAGATCCCGCAGGCTGCGTGGCCAAAAAAATAGTTTTTTAAAACTATGAGACTAATACTCAACACAGCATATAGTAGGTGAAATGCTCGAAGACTGGTAGAATTCAACAAAATAATGTTTAAAAAAAAAAGACTGTTCTGTAGGGTAGAGTAAGGGGAAGACCACCAAGTGGGGATTTAAGCGCTTTCTCTTTCATTTGCGTTTGCTGTATCTTTGAAATCATAAATTGTTTTATTCTAATGGATGTTTTCTGTGGACAAAACTAAACTTTAATCCAAGTCCACAGACCTTTTCTTTGAACCTCTCGTAGCATAAAAACATTGAGCAGCTTTGCATGCTATTCAGATACTGTGACCTTCGCGCCCTCTGTTTCTGATCTTCCGCACCTGCTCCTCCCCAAGCCCATGACTTTCTTCCTTTCAACGAAAGGCTGTTTCCCTTTTCTTTGAGAGCTGCCACCGCTCTGTAGCCCTGAGATTCATTGTTCACCATCCCCCATCCACTAGCCCGCAAGCTTGATCCTCCCTAGTCAGATTGGGTAGATCTTGGCTGGGCTGGGGTCTGGGCATCTGTATTACCTAATGAACTCCCACGGGACTCTGCATACCAAAGCATAAGAATCAGTGCTCTACCTAGTCATTTTTCTCGGAGGAAAATCTTCAGGGTATTTTCTCTCCTTCTCCTGTAACAAGGTAGATCAAGAACTGTACTTCAGAGTCAGTTTGCATAAGCTAAAAGTGAAGGACAAGCACAACTGAAGTATCCAATCACCTTCTCAGTGAAGGAGTCAAAAACTATAGGCAAGGAGGGAAGGAAAGCCGGTGGGCAGGCAGGCTGTGTAGACCACCAACCAAGAGACTTCACAGAATCTCTAAAACTTTCCCATTTTTATCGTTGCCTGTCTGTTAACCCGTTAGCTGTAAAACTTAAAATGGAAGAGGACTTACTTAATATGACAGAGTCCCCAGGAAAATAATAATAAAGGAATAAAGAGGGGTAAACTCAGAGTGGTGAAAGGAACATGGTAGAAGTTAGTTAGCTGATGAGATTTCAGCAGATTGTGAGGGACAGCAGGTGGAAGGCGGCTGACCGGTGAAGGCGGGCACGCGCAGCCAGACGACTGCTCGCGGGCTCCTGCCGACCAGTAGGACCCCAGACAGCCTCCAACACGGAGACTCTGAAATAGAATCGAAGGCTCTAGAGAGTAGGAGGAGAGAGCGGTTAACTGAAGATCTAAATCTGGGCTGGTCACACCCTCCTCTAACCCCAGCGTGCAGCCTGCGCAGGATGCCCAAAGAACTGGAAGAACACAGGGTTCTTCTGCAAAGGAGAAAAAACCGTCTGCAGAGAACTAGAGTAGACAGAAGAGAATGGGACCCAGAGGAAAATCCCCTGATCTCTGAAGGATCGGCTCCCTCATTCTAGCGCTGGGGCTCTCAACAGGATAATTTACTCACCCCCACCCCGTAAGGGATATTTAGCGATGCCTAGAGACATTGCTGTTTGTCACACTTGGAGGTGGTTAGTGGTACTGGCATCTAAACAGTAGAGGCCAGAGATGGTGCTAAACGTCCCACAGTGCGTAGGATAGCCTTAAAGCAAAGAATTATCCAACTCCAAAATGTCAGTTGTGTTGAGACTGAAAACTGATCTAAAGTAAAGCCTGCCAGTCAGTAAGCCACACACACATGCACAGGGTTCTCCAGGCACCCATCTAGGCTGTTAACTTACTCTTCATAAGTGGGAACAGACAGGGACGGACGGATAGGTAAGGAAAACCTGCAGCGTAAAGGAGAAAAAGGTCAAGGTGTAACCGAAAAATAGATTCCAGAGAGAACAAGAGAGAGCTTTAAAAAAACAAAACAAGCCTCTAAGTCATGTCCCGAGAGAAATTTTAGAAGGTACTGCATCTGCAAAATAGTGAACAGGATATTAGAAATAAAGAACAATCTGAGAAAAAGAGAGTAACTGGAAATTTTTTTAAACTTATTGCACACATTGAAAGTTAAAATCAAGGAACTCTCAGTGGAAAGAGCAAAACGACAAGGGGATGAAAAATAGGAAAGAAAAAAATGTTATAAAGTATCCAGTATTCATTTCATGGAAATTCCAGAAAGAAAGAACAGAGAAGACAGAGGAGAGGAAATTATCAAAAGACTACTCTAATATAAGAAATATTTCCAAACCAGTGAGAGGCACACAACTTCAAGTCCAAGCAAAACTATTCATTCAAAAAATAGTTATTGAGGGGTTTCCCTGGTGGCGCAGTGGTTAAGAATCCGCCTGCCAACGCAGGGGACACGGGTTCAAGCCCTGATCTGGGAAGATCCCACATGCCACGGAGCAACTAAGCCTGTGCGCCACAACTACTGAGCCTGCGCTCTAGAGCCTGTGAGCCACAACTACTGAAGCGCACACGCCTAGAGCCCGGTCTCCGCAACAAGAGAAGCCACTGCAATGAGAAGCCTGTGCACCGCAACGAAGAGTAGCCCCCGCTCGCGCAACTAGACAAAGCCGCACGCAGCAAAAAAGACCCAACGCAGCCAAAAATAAATAATAAATTAAAAAAAAATGGTTATTGAGCCCCGGCTGTGTGTCAGAATTGACTATAGCAGCAGATCAAACCAAGTTCCCGCTCTCCACGGAGCTCATGTTCCTGTGGGATAGGGAGATGGACTGGGGCCGGGGCCGGGGCCGGGGTCGTGGAGTGGAGTGGAGTGGATAAACAAACGTCTAAGCCAGTCTGGACAAGTGGGAAAAGGTCCACCGCACATATACATCACTGTAAAACCTCCAGAGGCTAAGGATGGAGGAAGCTCTTCTGAAAGCTTGTAAAGAGGATAAAACAACTTATAAATTAACAGGAATTAGACTGGTATCAGACTTTTCTGTAGCAACATGGAATGCTAGAGGATTATGGAAGAATAAATCCAAAAGTTTGAGGAAACATGAAGTCTGTGTCTAGCCAGTCAAACGTAGAGGCAGCATAAGTACATTTTCAAGTCATACAAGGATCAGAAAGGGCTTCTTTTCCTTGCATACTTTCTTAGCAAGTTATTTTAAGATGTGCACTAGCAAAATAAAGAAGCAAATCAAGAAAACAAAAGACCTTGAATTTCAAGAAAGCAAAGAGAACGACTCTGACCCAGAGTGACATTTGTACAGCAGGCCCATGCAGTAGGCAGTTCAAATTGGAGCAGGAGAATGGAGCACTCCCAAGAGGGATGCGTCTGGAGGGGAAAAATTGATTCATACATTAGATAACTTAAGAATGTAAGGGGGGAATGAAAGTCAGAAACTCCATGAAAGGCAAAAAGTTGTATAGGTTACTAAGAATGCCCTCCTAGCAAAAGATTAGGTGCTACAGAGAAAAATATTTACATAGTCACGTAAACAGTACATTGATTTTCAACTTTTGGAATGTCTGCAGACAAAGCATGGAAAGATTTAATTTTAAATTACGGAGAAATAGAACTTGTACTCAAGAAGGGAGGAGGGAAAATGGTTCCACGAGCTCAGTTCTCGTTTGCCATAGCAGGATTTAAACAATATAAAGTTGATAAAATAAGAAATAGCAGTGTAAGAGATCTACCTACCTAAGAACTGAAAGTTCCAGGTAACTCATCCTGGAGAGCCTGGTTTTCAGGGTGAGTGAAGATAGGACCGAGGACCACAGCTTAGTACAAGCCCTCCGTGCTCTTTTGCTTCCTGCTTCGTGCCTCGTGTAGTCATTACTCCAGTTAAATTTCTAGAACTGCTTTTTTCAGCTGAAAAGGCTTTAGCCTTTGGTGGAAGTGGAAGCTGGGGGATTTGAATCCCACCCTGCTACCAGGCTTGCAGGCAGGACGCAGAGGGGGATGGTGGCGGCAGCTGCTGAGGTGGGCCTGCTGCAAAACCAAGGCACTGGGGGAAGGAGAGGAGGCCCAGAGGCGGGGTCTGCATGGTTAAGGGGCCGCTCAGGAGAGCTTGCCATTTGGTGGTTTCATGTAGCTTTTTATTATATTCTGGTTTATGTAATTTTTATTAAAGAACATGGGAGCCAACTGAGAAGTTTGCTCAAGTCTGCTTATGTAAATAAAATGATATGTGAAGAGATGTTAGGGGATTTTTGTTGATTTCCAGATTTAGGGCAGAATGAAACATATATGTAGCCAGTCACTGAAATATTATTTTTTATGGATTTCCAGGGTTTCCTTTGCCGTATTTTCCCCATTTTAAATTTGTGATCTCCAGCATTATTTTCATAACTGTTCTTTGTTATAATTCATCATTTATATCATCCATGTTCTTTCTTTTCTTACAGATTGTGATATCTTTAGTCTGAATTTTTAACTGGAATCAGAACTGGATGTTGGGGTCACTCTTTTATTGTACCACTTGATTACCTAATTCAAAATTGCCCCCCAGAGTTCAGATGAGTTAATATAATTTTTTAATGTTAAAAAAAAGATGTATAGTAGTAAACAATTTATTCTAGCAGCTATGTTGAACAATGTATTTAAGAATTGTAAACTCCGAGAAGACTGTATTTATATACACTATTGCAATAGAACATACTTGATAACTGTACAGTAACTTGGTTTACTAACAAAAATTGTTAATAAAACTGTGAAACTAGAAAGGACACTTTCTGAAATTTAATAGAAAAATGTGATTTTAATACTGTTATTTCTCTCCTTTTAATATTTTTTTCCTTCATATTCCCCAACTCAATGTAAATAAATGCGTGCATACGTACACACACACACACACACACACACACACACACACACACCTTCTACCACAATGGTAATGCTTCTGTAAATGTCTCTATTTGTTCCTTTGGCTAAAAATGTTGTATTGGACATATATATATATGTATATATATTTATATATTTTTTTTTAATATTGGCTTTTTCCAATGAATTATCATGTTTAGTGTACAATGAAAATTTTTAATTTTATAGGGTAAAAATTTCCTACTTGTTCTCATATATTTGCTTGCCAAGGGTGAATGAAAGAACATGGCTGCTTTCCCCAGACAGACTGACCTTGGCATCCGCATAAAGCATCACTGTTTTCAAAAATGAAGGGTGCTTAATTGTTCCCTTTTTTCTGTATTCTGTAGGTCTCATAACAACAAACTGCAGTCTACAGCTTCTTAAAGTTCAGCGTGTTAACCTAACATAAAACACAGCAAGAATCTGGTTGAACTGTTTTAAATTAAGGAGCCAGATGTTTTTAGTCAGGTTATCCTGACAAGACTTGACCTAAACTTCGTTTTTATTGGTCATAACAGTCCAATTATATTCTTGGCCAATTTTGTCCAACGGACAAGGGAAAAGCAAAGTCAACGACACCATTATCTTGTCAAGATCAAATGGTTTTACTATTGTGGCAGAAGCGGGAAAACTTTGTTTATTGAAGAAAAAAAAAAAGAAAGAAAGAAAGAAAAAAAGATAATATGGGGTCAAGTGTAACTCCATGGAAATGCCACGTCTGCTCTTCAGTGAAGAAGCTGGTTTAGAGTCTCACAGAAAACTTTCGACTGTATTTATTTATTGTTGCAAAAAAGACGCTTTTTTATTGCTGCCCTCATTTGTCAGCTAATTATTTTTTCTTATAAAATCCAGGCCGGTTACATGTAATCCATTCTGTATCTTATCATGATTCCTGTAGGTAAAAGTACAAGACGACCTCTAGATGTCTTTTCTTTCTATGAAAGGAGCTGCTATGTACACATGTGCACACACACACAACTGGGAATCAACAATGAGTTTATTGTTCATAGTAGATAAAAATTAAGCTTGCATAAAGGTTGGGCTAGTGGTCCTGGACTACAGACTCTGTTGCCTTGAATATAACAGTACAATTTGTCATTTACTCTGCACCAGGTTAAAATGAGTAAAATCTATTTGAAGGTATCTTGTTTGTAAACATTTGTCAGATTCTAATTTTTTTTCTTTTTGTATTAAAATTCAATTATGGATGTATATGAAACAAAATAAATGGAGATAATTTTTCTCCCACAGACGGTGTCTTTGAATGTGCGCTAATGATTCTCTGTAAGCCATTGAGGGGAAAGGGAGGGCTGCAAGGTAAATAAATAAAAGGCAGAAGGAGCTGATTGTACCTGGATTTCTCCAGGGTAGTAGTGGTCCTTCATTTTATAATTCCCAGCCCACTGTCATCACATCGAAGAAAAATATTCAGGGGTGCTAATCCTGTTGCATCAATTGATCAGACTAATAAAAAAGGTAATGTGACAAAATACACATCGCCTTCATCTGTACGTTATATGATACCAGGCAAATTATCAGTTACAGGCCACTGCTTATGTTTTATGAAGGGCATTTTTTAAAATGACTTCATCCTTTTTGTATTTGTTTGTTGGTTGAGTTTTTTTGGGTTTTTTTCCCACATAAGAAGAAGTAGTGTAAGCGGTAGGGGGAAAAAATGGAAGCAGCAGAGGAAGGCGTATTTTGCATGTTTTTCCTTTCAGTGTTCTAATCTTACATGTTGTATTTCTTCATTGTAATAATAGCTTCTGTGAGATCTGCCATAGTTGGTTTATGCAGCTTTGCAAAAATTTTACTAGATTTTGCACTAATTCGTATTAGCTTTGTCCTACCAAGTTCTGGAATTTATCCAATTATTGTTTTTTAAAAGTTTCTTTCTGTTTAATATCACCCTGCTATGCAAAACCTTTCCCGGACCTTAGTTTCTTAAAAGAAAGACGTTGCTAACAGTTCCCAGTTCTTTCTTCTTACAGGCTCAGGTGTACAAGTTATTCTGGGTTAATTTTATCTAATGAAGCCCATTCCTTTTTGTACATAAAAATATCACTTAAACTTATGCTTACAAACTAAAGCGACTAATTGCTCAATATTGAAAACATGGAAACAGTTTTTGCTTAAAATACTAACATGGAAGTAGTCAAATATAGGTTATTTTGTCCTTTAACTTTTTAAAAATGTTACATATTGTATGCACTGTGCTGATGCAAGAATCCTACATTTTAATGAATTATAAAATTATTCTGCATCTCATCGTGTCACAGTATTTCTGTACTATTTATTCATATATATATATAGATATAGATGGGCTTAATCATTTAAAACTTGTTGCAGCAAGAACTTTCCTACCTGTAGGGAATAGATTGCTATGTTTTTAAGAGATTGTGGCAAATTTAAACAGCAGTTCTTTTTGTACGTAATAGGACATTTCATCCTAGAAAAATAAAGTAATGTTTTTGACATTGGATTTGGTGCGGTTTCTAATGAAACAGTGGTTGGTTGGTTAACATTTTCTGTAGATGTTGGCATTGCCAAATTGTACAAAAAAGGTAAATTTTGTGGGAATCCTCAGGCCAGGAATATGTTAATTTCATATATGTATTTAATAGTATAAAGCCTTTTGCAGTTTCTATCACCATATAAATACATAGACATTTTATGGTTTTATCAACTACAGAGCTTTAGTGTTTCAAAAGTAATTTTTGGAAAAACATGCATTCTTATACTGAGTTTCAAAAGCTGCTTTTCTACGAGTATTTGACAAGCTTCTGCTACTCAGTAAAATATACGTATTACAGCTATTTTGCTTTCAGTAATCCAAGTAGTAGAATGCACATTTGTTATACTGTTTTGATTTTTCTACACAGTCTTTGGGCTTGTATATATGTTTAATTTGCATCAACAGATTTCCTTTGCTAAAAGTATTTTCAATGCTTGTTATATTTCATCTGCCAGGTTCACAATCCTTGAAACCATTTCATAAAACGTATTTTCATAATATTGGTAAGGCTTTTTTCTCCCACCCAAATTCTGCAGGATTTGCACTTTAGTTAATGTCCTGCAGTAGTTTTTAAAAATTGTGAACTTTCAGAGATATTTTCTAAAGTAAAACAATTACCTTTTTATATTTCAAGTGGCCTGGAGTGTTATTAAGAGACTCTGAGATTTGCTGCTGTTTGTAATCTACCTTCCTGGAATCTGCAAATAAAAGTTCTTTCCCTATTTCTGTTCATTTGTTAGGCAAACTCCCTGCATCTTTGTGTGTTTCTGATACTAAAGAGCCAGTGTGGTGGTGACCTTTTAAATCTACACACTTAGCCTCACGACTGAGGCCATTACCCACAAGTGTCAGGTTTCTTGTCCTTAAAATGAGAATGGTGATCTCTCATGAGCAAAGTAATGTCTTGGGGGAAGGATTTTTAATAAACTGAAATAATCTGAAGTACTTCTGGATACTTGGAACAAGATACCGAAAAAGACATTTCCTAGATCACACTCTGCTTGATCCAGTTTGGACCAAATTCAACTAAAGGAAATAAGTGCTGTATTTTTTAAATGATAAAGTCCTGTACCCAAAATTGAAGTTACTCATTGTAGGTAGTGGGTCAGTTTTTAGGTGTTTGCATATACCTGTGTTTGATCAACCTTAAAAATGATTTTAAGAGAAACATAAACAGTGCTAAGTGATACCTCTCAAAGACAGTTAAAAGCTAGTACAAAAAAAAAAAATGTATGTTTTATAGACCTTTCCCTACCAAAAGAAAAACACTTTTTTCTGCTTGAGTTCCAACAGCTTGATGGAAGGAGGGATGTGTTGAGCTCCTCTTGAAGGCAACAGGGTATTTTATTGTGCCCGTGATCCTTTAGCCTTTGGAACACAAACCATGTGCTAAGGAAAGTCTATCAACAGGAGAAAAGGATTCGGAACTACAGTGAATTTGGGAATTAAAATTTTCCATAAAATTAAAAGATTGTACGGAAGGTACTGACTGAATATTGAGAAGATTCTCCTTAAACTTTTTTGCCTAACCTGGAATTCCCAGTCTGTTGTGCACCGCCTCCCATGCATATATCCCCATATGCACCACTGTTCTACCTCATTTGAGCCTCAAACACTTTTTTTTTTTTTTTTTTTTTGGCGGTGCCTCTTGGAATGCAGGATCTTAGTTCCCCGACCAGGGACTGAACCGGAACCCCCTGCAGTGGGAGTTCACGGAGTCTTAACCACTGGACCGCCAGGGAAGTCCCCGAGCCTCGCTCATCTTTCATTGCAAAGCTGGTCTTGAATGATGGCCTGAAGTTTAACAACGTTTCTAAGAAACTGGCCTGCTTGTGTTTGCCAAAGTGTACATACCGTGTGACCTCCAAGTATCACACAGATCACAGTTTTGGCACTTTTTGTGTGATTCCAAAACATCTCAGAAACTCAGTATTATCAAAGCAATCTAATCAAACCCTAACCCTCAGGCTTATATCAAAGTGATTTTTTTTCTATCTTTTAAACCAGAGCTATTTATAACACTTCTCTTTATGCTCTAACATCTGACCATCCAACTAATAATTTATCTATTTGGCCGTTTTGTAATTTTCCCCACCATGTTACTCAGGATCACCACTTAGCCATTTGACTTTTAAAAATTCGGCTTTGGTTTTTGTGACCGGTGCTACTTCTGTCTTCGTTAATTTTTATCCTAAAGAAAACTAACACAGAAGCTCTTCATTCACTGCATACTCTAATCTACTGCCAGTGGTTTGTGTAGTAATGCAGTGGATTCCCAAGAAGCAATTCTAAGATAATTTTTAATAAGCTTGGGCACAACTCATTCTTGGCAAATACTCTAAAAAATCCCTCAGTTAGTGCTTTACCACGGCATAGTCAGAACCTCTCAACTTTTATTTTACCTCTTCGCCCCCTGTTTGGGACAAATAAGGTAACAGTATCTCCCGTCACAATCAGTTGTTATGTCTTACAGTCTCTCTGTGCTGTCCTGACATCCTGTGTGTATATAGTGCTTCTGTGAGGCCTTTAAAGACTCTGTGCCATTACAGACTAAGACACATCCTGAGCTCCAGAGTGAATCTCATCTGAGACCAAAGAGACTGTTTTTGTCTCTTCAGTGGAGTTCTGCGCAGTAATCTTCAACCATGGATTATCAGTGTCTCTATTCACAGCGTTTCAAATTAAAGCACAGCTTGGTCTTCTGAAAAAAAATTGTTAATGTCTTTGTGGGCTGAGGTATAAAATCAATAATAAATTCAGTTCATGATTAAATCTTTTTCAAGCCAACTGGAAAACGTTTAAAATTCACGTGCTTGCAAACCGTCATTAAATATTGGTTCCAGGGTTTTTGGAGTAAGTTTGAGAAATGCTTTTTCCCAAACCTTTTGGGGCTCAGTGAGGCTGAAAAAACCAGATGCATCCAAGATCTGATTTCACAGAAAGATTTACTGCTTTACAAACACAAACATGATACTTGGTCTTAATAGAAAAATGACATCAGATACACCCAGAATATGTTTGGTATTGGGATAGCTGCCAGTATGGCACAAAACATAGGATTTTAGAAGCAGGGAGGCATGAAAATAAACTATATTTTGGTACATCAGGAACACTTGTTTGAACAAACATTTGTTTGCTTGAATAAGCCCTTCAGTACTCTAAATGTAAAACTTTAATACTTGTCTCGGGCTCTGACTTTAGTGTTTGATCTAAATGTGATCTAAATGACATTTCATACGTCTGACTAGTGCACTTACTGTTATGTACAGAATTTAAAATGTGATGGTTTTAGTATAAAATTTGGTTTGATACATGATATAAACTATTCAAAATTGTATATTTAAAATCAAGGAAATGTTTTTGTGAACTATTTCTACTGAAGAATGTATTTAAATTAAAATAATTAAAAATAATCAACATGAAGCAGTGATCTGTTATCTGGACAGGTCAGTTATCTGAGCTTGTGTGAGTAACTGGCACACCAGTTGAATAACCACCACAGAGCTCAGAAGCATACCATTTAAGAAGCATTTTGTAAAAAAGTGACAACTTGAAGATGAGAGTTGGCACTTTGCAACTAGTTCCTAAAGGAGCTGTGTGCCCTGTTCTAAAGGAAAATCCGATTACTTAATGATAGGCCTTTCCTGTCTTGCTGCTGAATTCCAAGTCTCTTATGATCCAGAAATGCCAGGCTGGTATGTTTCAAATGCACTGGGTGTGAATTGCCCCTTGCACTTGCCCATCCCTTTTCCGGTTAAATCTTTTCACATAGCTGCTGCTGCTCCTGAGAAGTCCATCTCCTGGTCGGAGGCGCCCTCTCAGGACCTGAAGCAGAGCTGTAGGTAGCTGCCTTCTCTTATGGTAGATGTGGCCCATCACAATATACCTGCTGCCTGAAAAAAAAAAAAAGCCAAAATATAAATTCATAGTTATCTTTCAAATACCACGTAACAATAAGAAAATGTAAGGCTTTTAAGAAATGCCTAAGCTTGAATCTCTTATCTTGCTGCACATGTTGAATCTCAGACATTTAAACCTCAGACAGCAGGTGGAAATAGCCTAGTGACCTTTATAAGATAATCAGATTACTCAGCCTGTAAACAGCCAGCACTAGAAACAAAGGTCCTAATCACAACAGTGCCAGCAGGATTTTACAGAGCACATCTCTAGAAAAACGTGGGAGTGGGCATTACCCGCCCGCCCCAAACACACACGCCCAGCAAAAGACGTCTCTAAACTCAATTTAAAAAGCCCCTTAGGCATCCTGTCTGGCAACGGTGTTTCGTCATTCACTCCACCTGTCAACAAATATTGAGTGTTTGCTTTGTGCCAATCCGCTCAGTTCCCATCTTTAACCGGAGGCGCTGATGGAATTTAAATCACAGAGTGGCCGAAATAATACCTGTCTTCTAAATTCTATTCATTTTAGAATAGCCCCCCCCCAAAAAAAAGGTACTGGGGTAACCGATAGAGACCGGGCTGTGGCACGTCAAAGTTACAATGGTGACATAAAGAACATATATAAAATGATCACTTAGATCAGTTTTAATACCAGGTTTAAATTCTGGGCATGGCTTATTGCAACTAGAGGAGTCTAGGGCTAATATGTGGACTCGGAAGAAAAACCCGTCCGGAGTGATGTACAGGCGGTTCATCTTGTACAGCCCGTCCCGGTCCACCAGCAGAGTCACCAGCCGGATCCCTGTACCGAGGACGTCCACATCATGCACGATTCCGTTGACTGCTGCTTTCAAAAAAACAAAGAGTTTGGAGAAATGCATAGCGCTCACATCCTCTTTCTCTCCCCAGTGCGTTTCTAACAAATCACGAAATAGTCCACACGGCTCTGGGGCCTGCAGGACCGAGTGGGTGGGTTTCTCTAGGGTTTGGTTTAGGGGTCCCGATGCACAGCCCGGCGCTCTCGGCTCGGAAAGGCTCGCCCCGCGGTCTGGGCTCGGCCGCCCGGGCCCGGGAGGAGCTGCGGGCGGGGCTCACCGAACTCGCTGGCGCAGTAGGACTCGCGCTCGTCCAAGTCCACCCTGCAGGCGCGCGCGCAGGGCTCGGCGCCGAGCTCCACATCCTCCCTCCGCTGGGGGCTGAGGCGCGGCGGCGGCGCGGGCGCGGGTCCCGGGGGCGGTGCGGCGGCGCGCGGCCGGTTGGGGTGGGCGGGGCCGGCGGGGGCCTCGGCGGCGCGCGTGGGAGGCCGCGCGGCCGGGAGGCGCAGGGCCCGGGCGCGCGCGCGCCGCGGGGCGTCCTCCAGCGCGGGCACGCGGCGCGGCGACGCACGGTTCTCGGCCTGCGAGAGGCGCGGGCTCGGCGGGCCGGCGGGCGCGCGCGCGGCGTCCCGGAAGCCGGCCCGGTTCTCTGCGGCCGGCTGGGGCTTCCGGCGCCGCAGGTCGGACCAGGCGCGGGGAGCGGCCTCGGCTGCGCGCGGCCGCCGCGGAGTCTCGGGGACCGGCTGCGGCTGGGGCCCAGGCGTCTCCGCACTCGGGCCGCCGCCGGGGTCGGGCTTCCGGTTGTGGGGCGGCGAGGCTGTAGGGAGAGAAGAGGAGAGGCCGGGGAGGCCGTCAGGGTAGGAGAGGCCGGGGAGGCTGAGAGGAGAGGGGAGGGGTGGGGAAAGGGGAGACTGAGAGGGGAGGGAAGGGGACGGGGGTGGGGGGAATGGGAGAGGCAGAGAAGAGAGGGGAGGGAGGCCGAGAGACGGGGAGGGGAGGGGAGGCCGGGGAGGCTGAGAGAGGAGGGAAGGCGGGTAGAGATGAGGCTGTGGAGGGGAGGAGAGGCCGACAGGGGGGAAGAAGAAATGGCTCTGGGAGGGGAGAGGAGATGGGGGACAAGGTAAACGTAGCGTACACCTGCGAGAGGCGACGTGGAGAGGGCAGCAGACATGGAAGTGAAGGAAAGAGAACGGGAGGGGGAAGAGGAAGGCGCCCCGGCTTGTGGTGAGCACAGGTTTCCTAGGCCCCAAGAAGACGGAGATGAGGGTCTTGCCCTCTAAGAATGAGGGCAACTAAGAATATTTTTCTCACCGCATGGGAACATTTCATTTTGTTAAGGAAGCTTTGCAAATCAATAGCTTTTCAAATTACAACCACCTATTTGTTTTAGGACTAAAGATAACTGACAACTTTGGTTGAATAACAAACTCTTTTGCCCTTTCTTTAATATATATGTAAACATCCGCCTTTTTGCTATGTACAGTTTGTTGAGAAAGTACCAAGAGCAAACCCCTGGGGGAAAGGTCTCCTATTACAGGTTCTCCTAATTGTTTAAGCGCCCCTGACAACAGAACTATTTGGTTTTCCCATCCGTGTTTACACTGTCATCTTGGTCTGTGCAGAGTCGAGCATCTGTGAGTGGATTTTTATCTGGCTTCTTGGACACCACTTAGTAGTAAACCACAGCTTAGAAGGAGGTTTAAAGCGTGGCTGGGCGCAGAGGCCCCTGTTAAGTGTAAAAGCACCCGCATCGCTTACCCTGCCCGACCCCCACCCCTTCCCATGGTGGAGGAAAAGCTCCTAAATGGCAAACGGCATGAAAACAAATTTTTGAAATTGTTAGTGATTTTCCCCAGCCATGCAGGCAGGTTGGTGAGCAAACTTCAGCAAGCTTAGAAGCTGGGCCAGTTTCCATGCCCAGTTACACAATATCACCTCCCCGTTTGCCTGGGTCCCAGTGCCCTCCAGACGGGCACAAGAGCCCACCTTTTTTTTTTTTTTTCTATTATTTTAACGGCTGGTTTTCAGCATTTCTCTCTGGCATCGAAGAGCTTGGTCTGCCCATTTGCAGTTCTTGCAACACTTCATTTAAAGTGATTTATCTTGCCAAATTGACAGTCTCCTTTAAAATCAGCTTCCACCCAGCAATAATAGCTGGTTATAGTTCATGTTTTTGCAGAGAGGTTGATTCTGGCTCATTATGTTCAAGGTTGCCCATACACAGCTGAATAAAGTTCTGGTGGATATCCAATTCCTGACTGTCAACTGTTGACCTCACAACTGCTTCCCCATTGATATCACCATCTGTTGTCATGGGAAAGATTGTCTGATATTTGGGTTAAATGCCACTGAAGTCATTCCATTTCCATGTGGAAAAATAACCCAAAGTAAATTACCCTGTAAGGTGCGGAAGCTATTTTTCCCAGAGATAGTGAATCAAACAGAACATCCAAATAAAAGCCAGACAAAAACACCTCCCCGCAGAGAACCTCTTATTTCTTCATTCCCTCAGTAATTTTCATCTCAGGCATGAAATTGTGTGTGTGTGTGTGTGTGTGTGTTTTAAAGACTCAGGTGTCCCAAGGCCATTGGTTGCGGCAGCAGGGAGAGGGGAGAAAGGTCCGATTTCGGCTCCCTCCGCTCCCAGCCCCTGCGGGGCGCACCCAGCTCCTCGGATCGCCGGCGGGACGGGGACCCGGGCGCTGGGCGGACCCCGCGCTCCTCCGGGCGCCCGCCGCCCGCCGCGTCCCGCGAGCCCGGCCCGCACGGCTCCCGAAAGGCGCGCCACGACCCCTTTTGACACTTTCCCTCCTCTGTGATGGAGCAACTACTTAACATGCAAAGTTTCTCCAGCCTGCCCGGCTCGCTCGAGATCATTTCAGTAGCTGAACAACTGGCTTCATTCCGATAAAGGCTGCCAAGACACACACAATCTTGGGGACACATTTTGCTCCTTTCGAACAGGAACACGGACCTGGAATCTCCTCTCTGGCAAGCCCTGACCCCTTTCTCGTCCCGCCCTTCATCGCGCCCTCTCCCCAGCTCGCCCCCGGATCCCAGCCCCTCTCCCAGGGCTCAGCGTTTCATCGATCTTACCTTTTCTCTCCGCCACTGGGGCTTCGGGAGATGATCCAACGATCAAACAGAGGAGCCAGAAAGCTCTAGCTGTCATGTTTGTAGACACGGTTCCCAGGCTCTAAAACTGAGCCTGGGCTTTTGCTCTTTCTCTCCCCCCACCCCTTCTCCACCCCCCCCACCCCCGTTCATGCTAATGAGGGGCAGCCTTTGGGGAAACGGGAATCACTCACTGAACAGACCATTGGAACAAAACCGAGCTGCAGGGATTTCTCCCACCTCCTTAGGGGGATGAGCACGTGGCCTCTCAAAGTTGTCCCTGGGAACGTCTGTCCTGCGATCTGTGGGCAATGAAAGCATCAAAACCTACACTTTAAACCCGTATGGGTTTGCGGGCCGGGGTTGGGTGGAGGAGAGGGTGGGGTGGCCAGTGGAGAGAAGGATGTTGAGGGGCTGAGGGACAGGGTGGGGGAGTGTGAGTGATAGGGAGATTTGTCTAGATTAAGTCAACAACAAATAGGCAAATTAGAGCTTAAGACAGTTTGGGCTTGTGGAAAGGAGGAGATTCCAGATGACAGAAAATTCATCCCAGATTGTCTCAGGGATTCTGAGAGGAACCAAGTCACTACATCCTAGGTCTGGTTACACTGTTTTACTATATATACAATATTTATATTCTAGAATCAGAAAGGAAAAAAGCCTCAGTAAAATAGCTTTTCTTTTCCCTCCCCCTGTCCCCAGTTGAAATTGGTAGCAGGTTGGCTAGATTCATTAAGCCCAGGCGAGTGCCTTTTTACCCACCAGGAGCTAGAGAATAAAAAAGTAAAAATCCTTCCCAGCTCTCTAATGATGGCTCATTTCCTCAAGAAAGGTGGATTTTTTTTTTTTCTTTCTAAGGAAAACTCATTCACTACTTAGGTCTGAATTCTTGAAATGGCTCTGTATATTTGTCCTGAGCTAAGGACACTGTCCCTCAGACTGAACAGAAACAGCATTCACCAAAGGGGGAAATAAGCTCACCATAGTAAACCCACAGCCTTACCGACATGTATCTCATTTCAACAGCTTCAAATCCAGAAGGAAGGGGAAATGCATTGAGATGAAGGCATTTTTATCTGAAGCACATGAGCCAACAGTGAGATGCAACTGCTAAAAGAAAGAACAAACTTTTGCTGCACTAATGTCTTATGTCTCAAAGATAATAGTGCTAGTGGACCGATCAGTTTTGGGGCGGGGGGGGTTCATGTTTTCAAGAAAGACACTGGAAAGCTAGAAGGAAAACAACTGGGTGGTGAGAAGGCTGGAATCCATCATGGTCAAGTTCTTTTGGAGGAACTGAGAATAGGCAGCCTAGGCACAGAAAAACATTTGTTATATTTTGGGAAAGAACCAGTAAGTAGAAGTTATGAAGTGACAGATTTAATTTCAGTTTAAGAAACAATATTCTAACAACTGAGATCTCCAAGAAAGCAGGCTGCTTTGAGGTGTTGTGACAATGAGGTCCTGGCCATTGGGGGTATCCAAAGAGAACGTGACTCGGGGATACTGTAGAACAGGTTCCTGAATTCAGTGTGTGTTGGTTTGAGGGATGTGGTGAGATAAATGTGTTCTAGGGAGGAGTTGGCTGTCTAGTCACAGGCTGACAATATGTTGGAGGGGGTCACTATGTCTGTAGTCTGGTTCTCAACTTTCCTCAGCTTGAAACTCAGTTTTGTCAATGGATTAGATTTGTGGGACCAACTCACGTTAACCAAACTCATAAAAAGAAGATGTATAAACCAGAATGTCACTTATTAATTTGTAATAGGCTATAGCAAAGGTGATTCAGAGGTCTAATTATTAATCAGGAGATTGCCTGTTGAGCACTAAATCAAATTGCAGTTGAAGGTGGGCTAATTTTCCCTCATTTGAGTTTTAGAGGAGCAAATTCTCTGTTTCCTCCAAAAGAGTATATCTCTTCAGTCACTGCAAGGCTTGGGTACACCAGAGTCAGTGTCTCCAGATTCTGGCCAAGACCAAAAAACACTGTGAAATTCGTGCTTTGGGATTTATAATTTATAGATGTCCTTAGATCCCCTTCTTTCACATACTCTTTAAGTCAAGTGGAATAAAATTAACTAGGCTTAAGCTTTCTCAGTTACAACCGGATCTCAGACATAGCTGCCTGAGATAATATTCAAGTCACCCAGATCCAGTTTGGGGTGTTCCCAAAACTCTTCTGTTGCAGGAATGTTGTGAATGCCCTGAAGCCCACACCCTGAAATGTAGAGGCAGAGAGCTGACAGGAAGGCTCCTAGAGGCTCCCAGGGTGGCACCAGCCTGGAAGAACTTGCCAGGGTCCAAGGCTGCGTCTTGGGCAGCACATGGCTTGCAGGAGCAGAAGCCATATTCATGGTGGAAAGCACAGAGAGCTCGAAGAGACTGAACTATGTAAGTCAGAATGCCACTTTATTAATTTACAACAAGAAATCGACTCAGGCACACCTGCAGGCTCGTGTCAGCCTGGCTAGCGTTCTCTTTCTAAAAACAAGTCACCTGGGAAGCCAAATTACCATCAGAGTGCTTGGTAATATAAGCCAGAGCACAGGGAGTTCGTCCTACAATTGGAATGTTTAAAGGTATTTGTTTCTCATAACCTAATATGTCCACCTTTACATGCCTATCTTCCACATGTCAGGTGGAAGAACCTAAGAGCCTAATTGCCTTCCTCTCCCCTGCCAATTTCTGGCATTTTGAGTGTATCTTTCTGCTTTGCAAATAATTGTTGAGCATCTACTGTGTGTTGTATAGTAAAGGATTTGTGCCAGGTTCCTGGCATGGAGCTTCTAACTCTTGGAATCTCCCAAGTGATGGAAGCGTCTTAATGATTCACGAGCTTCCTGGATCACACCTGAGTTTATGCTAATGCAATGACTCTTGGAGGGCCCCTTGATAGCTTAGGGCTGGGAGCTGGTCATCAGAAAGACCAACCATGTAATTAGAGGGTTGGGACTTTGAGCCTGTCTGACCTCCAGGGGGCGGAGAGAGGCTGGAGATTGGGTTCAATCAGATGGTCAATGATTTAATCCATCATGCCTGCTTAATGAAACCCATTGACAGCTTCCTGGTCAGTGACCACATTGATGTGCTAGAAGGGTGATGCACTGTGATCCATGGAGAGAAAACCTTGAAGCATCTGGGACCCTCCCAGATCTTGCCCTATGTGTCTTTTGTCTGAGTGTCATTTTGTGTCATTTGGCTGAGTCTGATTTGTATCCTTTATAATAAAACTTTGATCGTAAGTAGAGCACTTTCCTGAGTTTTGTGAGTTGTTGTAGAGAATTATCAAGCCTGAGAGGAATCTTGAGAACCCCTAGATTTATACCCAGCTGTCTGAAATGAGGGCAGTCTTGTTCTGGGTCATCTGCCCTTTAACTAGTGAGGCCTGCGCTAACTCTGGATGGTTACTGTCAGAATTGAACCACTTGGTATCAAAACACTATGTGCCCCGGGAATTCCCTGGCGGTCCAGTGGTTAGGACTTGGTGCTTTCACTGCCAGAGCCCAGGTTCAATCCCTAGCTGGGGAACTAAGATCCCACAAGCTGCGCAGCACAGCCAAGGAAAAACAAAAACAAGGAAACACCATGTGCCAGGCGTTTTAGAAGCTGGAAATACCCGTCGTCATCATCTTTCTTCAAAAAGAGTACAATACTGTTGCTCTGGTTCCCATTAGGTAAATTAGGGTCATGTTCTAGTTCGAGTTCAGGACCATCCTGATTGGGGCCGAGGTCTCCCCAGATTCTTCAGGCTTTCACAGATAGCTGCTAGGTTTACTCATACAGGCACCAGGCTAGGTCCTGGAATACTGGGACATAAATCCTCCCCTCAAGTGGCTGACAGACTGCTGTGGGGAATAACGTTCCGTTAAGAGTGTTAAGTGCAATATTAAAAGGCTACAGGAGACATCACATAAACTCTGGTTTGAAGAATGACTGGGACGCACCAGATAGACCAAGGAGGGCAGGCATTGCAGGCTGAGACAACAGCACATGCAACGGCACCAGGGTACAAGAGAGCATGTGAATCTACCCAGGCACGGGAAGCATGGCGGCACACTAGGGAAGGAGCCCCAATGGGGGAAGATGCTGAGAGCCTCGATGCCCTATAGATGGACAATGGTAAGCAGCTGCTTTTTATTTTTTAATTTTATTTATTTAACTTTTAAATTTTATTGGCCATGCCACTCGTCTTGTGGGATCTTAGTTCCCCGACCAGGGGTCGAACCCAGGCCCTTGGCAGTGAAAGCACCGAGTTCTAACCACCGGACCTCGAGGGAATTCCCTAAGTAGCTGCTTTTTAATTCTTGATTTTGTTTTCCTATCACTCTACGTTACTGTAATGAAAAATTTGGAAAATAAAAATAAAGTAGACAGGGTTTCCCTGGTGGCGCAGTGGTTGAGAGTCTGCCTGCCGATGCAGGGGATATGGGTTCATGCCCCGGTCCGGGAAGATCCCACATGCCGCGGAGCGGCTGGGCCCGTGAGCCATGGCCGCTGAGCCTGTGTGTCCGGAGCCCGTGCTCCGCAGCACGAGAGGCCAGAACAGTGAATGGCCTGTGTACCGCAAAAAATAAATAAATAAATAAAGTAGACACAAGAACTACCTCCATCAATCACTTCCATGGTGGCACAGTGGTTAAGAATCTTCCTGCCAAAAAAAAAAAAAAAAGAATCTTCCTGCCAATGCAGGGGACACGGGTTCGATCCCTGGTCTGGGAAGATCCCACATGCGCGGAGCAACTAAGTCCATGCGCCACAACTACTGAGCCTGCACTCTAGAGCCCGCGGGTCTCAACTACTGAGCCCACGTGCCACAACTACTGAAGCCCGCGTGCCTAGAAGCCCATGCACTGCAACGAAGAGTAGCCCCCGCTCACCGCAACTAGAGAAAGCCCTCCTGCAGCAACAAAGACCCAACGCAGCCTTAATTAATTAAGTAAAGGAAAAGAAAAAAACAACAATCACTGCAATGTTCCCATGTTTTTCCTTCCAGGCTCTTTCTTAGATACCCTTTCACACAGATGCCATCAGAGGACCAACACTATTTTGGATCCTGTGTTGTTCACATGACACCATGACAAGGGCACTTCCCCATTTCACCTGTCATGTATACAATTTTGTATTCAATGAAAATTAAAATATTATAACAAACTCTTTGTAGATATGAAATCTCATAAGTCCATAATATGTTCTCATTTAGACAAACCATCATTTGTGAACATTTTAGGCTGTTTTCAATTTTTGCTGTTGTAAAACCTTCCATGTCGCCGTAAACAAAGGAATGAATGTATTGAGACATACTGAAATACTCTAGAGCAGGGTTTCTCCACTTCGGCACTATTGACATTTTGGGCAAGATAATTCTTTGTCATGCATTGTTAACCGATATCTCTGGTTTTATCTACTGGATACCAGTAGCGCCCCCCACCTCCAGTTGTGACGATCTAAACTGTCTCCAGACATTGCGATGTCTCCTGGGGACAAAATCGTGAACATAATCATTGCTAGACAGCAATGAAATTAAATGAACTACAATTACAAAAGCAAAGTAAAGATGAATCTCATAAACATGATATCAAGTAAAAGAAGTCCGACACAAAAGACTATATACTATGTAATTTCATTTCTATAAATTCACAAATAGACAAAATTAATCTATGGAGTTAAAAGTCAGGTTATGGTTATCCTGGGGATGGGTAGTGACTGGAAAGAATACAGAGGGGGAGGTGTTCTGTGGTGTTGAAGTGTTGTATAGTTTGATCTACTAAATTTTTTAAAAAATTTATTTTTGGCTGCGTTGGGTCTTCATTGATGCTCATGGGTTTCTCTAGTTGCCTCGAGCAGGGGCTACTCTTCCTTGTGGTGCACGGACTTCTCATTGCAGAGCACAGGCTCTAGGCTCTCAGGCTTCAGTAGTTGTGGCATGCAGGCTCAGTAGTTGTGGCTCGTGGGCTCAGTTGCTCTGAGGCCTGTGGAATCTCCCCAGACCAGGGATCAAACCCGTGTCCGCTGCATTGGCAGGTGGATTTTTAACCACTGTGCCAACAGGGAAGTCCCTGATCTATTAATTTTTGATATCTTAAATAAGAAATGTTACTGTTGGGACTTCCCTGGTGGTCCACTGGTTAGGGCTCCCCGCTTCCACTGCAAAGGGCAAGAGTTCAATCCCTGGTCGGAGAATTAAGATCCCACATGCCATAAATAAATTTTAAAATGTTTAAACATTTTAAAAAAGAACAAATTGTTCTTAAAAAAAAAAGAAATGTTACTGTTTATATGGTTGAATCTATTGGTTATTTTTTTGTGATGTCTTCCATCCATCTATAAAAGCTTTTAAAATGTATATGAGTAATGCATATTCATAGCAGAATAATTAGATATTACAGTTAAGAAAAAAGAAAAAAATCAACTATAGTCCTATTGTCTAAAAAAAACTACTATAAATATTTTGATGGATCAATTTCCAGACTTTTGGGAATTCCGTGGCAGTCCAGTGGTTAGGACTCCTCACTTTCACTACTGAGGTCCTGGTTCAATCCCTGATCGGGAAAAAAAAATCCGGCAAGCAGTGCGTTGCGGCCAAAAAAAAAATAAAGCTCAGAAACTTTCCAGACTTTTCTCCTATACATAGATGTACATGTAAATGTGTTATATAACTTCTTTATATAAAAAAGGGAACATGGTATATACATATTTTGTATATGACATGGTTTTAAATTTTTTAATGATATGGTAACGTCTTTTCATTTCAATAAATATAGGCTTCCATGATGATTTTTAATGACTGAATTCCTAGACTATTACATTGCTGAGTCAAAAGATATGATAATTTCAATCTTTTTACTATGTATTGCTGAATTGTTCCCCAGATATGTATCAGTTTACACTGACCATCAATCAGTGTAGGTGTGTAATAATGAGTATTTCTCCACATTGGAATATCAAAGCATCATTATTTGATATTCTTTCTGTTCTGAAGAGTTGTTTTTTTTTTTTAAGATTTCTCTTTTCTAAAAATTTACATTTCTTTGATTGCTGGTGACATTGTACATTTTTTCATAGATTTATTAGCCATTTGGATTTCTTTTGTTAATAACCTGTTCATATTCTTTGTCTATTTATTATGAATGATCAGATTTTCCTTTATGATTTTAAGAGCTATTTATAGCTTTAGAATTTTAACCCTTTGTCCATTATATATATTGGAAATATTTCTTCACAGAATTTCATTTGATTTTAAGCTTTTTAGTGATTTTTTTGGCCATATAAATTTAAAATTTTGTATAGTAAAATCCATCAATCTTTTTTTTTTTTTTTCCGGTACGCGGGCCTCTCACTGCTGTGGCCTCTTCCGTTGCGGAGCACAGGCTCCGGACGCGCAGGCCCAGCAGCCATGGCTCACGGGCCCAGCCGCTCCACAACATGTGGGGTCTTCCCCGGGCCGGGGCACGAACCCATGTCCCCTACATCAGCAGGCGGACTCTCAACCACTGCGCCACCAGGGAAGCCCAATACTGATCTTTTGATTGTGTCTTCCACGTATTTTATCTTCTCGCTCATCATTTTTATCAATTTATCTTTTTCCTTTTCATCCTGATTTCATTTTCAGTAGCATCAACTATGCATTTGGCTCCTTCCAATAAGGAATTTAATCCTAAGAAATTATTATTAGTTAGTTCTTTTTTGTTGTTCATCCTATTGTTCTTTCATCTGAGTCTACTCCCTGCTTATAATTTCCTGATTCACAAGGACCATTTCTTATGCTTTTGTGAAAATGTCTGTTTCTTGAAATTGTCTTCGGGAATCTTTGTCATCATTATTTGAGCTTTGTCTTCCTCTGAGCATTTTTAAGGGGAAAATAACATTCAGAAAGCTATTGAGGGACTTCCCTGGTGGTCCAGTGGTTAGGACTCAGCACTTTCACTGCTGTGGGCCCGGGTTCAACCCCTGGTCGAGGAACTAAGATCCCACAAGCCACAAAGAGTGGCCAAAAAATAATAAAGAAAAAAGAGAAAGCTATTGAAAATAATATAATGAATACCTGCATAAGTATGACCCAGTTTCCCAGTTTTATCAACCCTTAATAATTTTTTCCATATTTGCTTCATGTTTTTTTAATGTTAAAATATTACAGATATAGTTAGTAGTAGCCAGTCTCCAGGATGACTGGTCCCCGGTGATCCCTACTTCCTGGTATTCACACCTCGTGTAGTTCCTTCCCACTACAAGTCCCCTGTAGTTGCAGCAGGACTGGTCAGAGTGACCAATAGCATATGGAAAAAGTGATAATATACACTTCCAAGACTAGGTTACGAAAAGACTGAACTCTCACCTCTTTCTTTTAGACCATTTCCTCTGGGGGAAGCCAGCTGCCGTGTTGGGAGAACACTGAGGCAGTCTGTGAGAGGCCCACAGCAAGGAAGCAACTGAAGTCTTCATCCAACAGTCAGTGAGAAGCTGAGGTCTGCCAACAGCTAGTAAGTGAGCCTGAAGGCAGATCCTCTCCCAGTTGAGCCTCCAGATAAGACTGCAGCCCCAGTGCAGAGCTTGACTGAAACCTCCCCCTGAGACACCTGAACCACCCGGTAAACCTCTCCCAGATTCCTGGCCCAGAGAAAGTGTGAGTAATAATGTTCATTGTTGTAAGCTGCTAAATTTTGGGGTAATTCGTTTTGTGGCAATAAATAACTAATACACAGTTGAAGGCCCCTTAGGCTCCCCCCTCATCCAATTTCTTTTCCTTCCCAGAGGTAATCATTATGCTGAACTTGGGGTCTCTACCATTCTCCTGGATGTTTTTCCTACTATGATTGTGTCAACTATGGTAAAAAGATATCTTATAAATTAATGTTGAGGGGTTTAAAAATTATAATTACAAATTTTGGAACATTCCATATAAATATGCAATTGTAGTTCAATAAATCATCTCTGAAATGAATAATAAAATTGGGAAATCTTTCCCTTCTTAACTTGGGAACTGCCTTGTCTAATCTTACATTGAAATGTAAAGGAAAATCTATTGTTAATAACAATAATAGTAGCTGCCATCTACTGAGCACCGTTCCAAGTATTAAATCTTTGTATAAACATATGAGCTTATACTTTTATTATCCCAGTTTAGGGATAAGAGAAAGGTTAAGTAACTTGCCCAAGGTTATACAGCTAGTAATTAATGGATTCCAAAACTATTAGCTACTACCAGTGCTATTTATATAAGGTAGAAATTAAAGAGAAGGGAAAAGATCCAATTCACATAAATGTAGCTGTTAGAAGGTTCCTCTGCAAATGGCCATGAGGTCTAAGTTGATCATCTTAACTGCCTTCTTCCATCATTTATTCCCTGTTCCTCCTACCCTCAGCTGGGCAGGGGTCTATGCCTGGTAAGGAGACTCAAAACTTTTCTCCTGTAGGACCTGAGTTCTTGGTGGTCCTGTCTTTATTGGATTGCTGTACTTTCCCATTAACTGGGTCTTTGGGACAAGGGCACACTAAGATGTGCCCCCCAGTGAATCCTTGGATTCCAGACATTTCCTCTTTCCTCCACTAAGTAGCGGACTGTTTTCCTGTTGGTAATCACATCGTTCACCAAGGCTTAGTTCAGGGACTGTCATACCTGGGGCTGCTATAACAAAGTACCACAGCCTGCACGGCTTAAACCACAAACATTCATTTCTCATAGTTCTGGGGCTGGAAGGCTGAGATCAGGGTATCAGTATGGTTGGGCTCTGGTGAGAGCTCTCTTCCTGGCTCCCAGATGGCTGCCTTCTTGCTGTCTCCTCACACGTCAGAGAGAGACAGACAGACAGACGGACAGAGTGCAACAGAGAGACAGAGAGAGACAGAGACATAGAAAGGGCTCTGGACCCTTCTTCGTTTTATAGGGACACTAATCCCATCCTGGGGCTCCACCCTCCTGACCTCATCTAAAAGCCTCACCTCCTGATACCATCACACTGTGGCTTCTACCCATCGATTTGGGGGTAACATAAACATTCAGCTCATAACAGTGACTGCCCCCCTTCTCTGCCTATTGATTCAGCAGCCTGAGGAGTCCCAGATGGCCAGGGGGCAGCCTCAGATCCAATTGAATGGGGCCATGATAGTATTTCCTGGCCTAAAGATCTCTCCACTGGGCACTAGAACCTCTAGACCCACTGAGTCTCAGATCACTGTCAAGGAAAGCAAAAAGATTCTTCCAGGGAATTATTAGGTGTCATAGTGGGAGAAGCCACCCCTACCTCCTCTCCTTGGTTCCTGGACCTGCGCATTCTGGCAGTGTCTAAGTCCAGGAATGGTCGTGCTAGCAGAAGCCTTGCAGGCAAAGAAGACAAATCCATACCCAGAACACGTGTCTGTCCCTGTGAGGACGGGACGCTGTCCGCACATCCCAGTCTTACTGCAAACAAGGGATTATTGTTTTGCCTGTCAGGGTGCGACCCTCCCCTTGGAGAAGCGCCCTCTGCTGGCATTTCCTAAGATCTGCGTCCATGAGCATCCTCTTCTAATTGGCATCTATCCGTGTTGGTTCCTCACTGCTTTTGGTAGCCCTTTCTTCTCCTTTTATTTGAGGAGTTGCAGATATCTCCTAGTTTCATTGATGGTGTTGTTTGTGGTTCTGCTTCTCATTCCCCTTGTGCTTTTGTAGGACTTTTCGAGAGGAGTGGAGAAAAATGGCAACTTTACTGTAGTTTTTAATACTGAAATCTGGTAAAATTTAAACGTATGATCACTCTGAATGTTAATATCATTGGCTTGTATTTTAATATTAATTCTGGTGTACTTTCTGACATTCTTAAATGAGTTTTGAAAAATTGGACTAATACAACACTAATATTGTACCCTTTGACCCACTCCTCACATTGCCCCTGAGATTGCTTGGGGACAAAGGAAAAATGATTAAAAAAAGGAGACAATTAGTAAGGCCCTAAAATGCTTTTCATGAGGCCCATCAATAATATAGTCATACCATCCCTGTTTGTCAAGCTTCTAAGGCAGTTCCTAGACAAGGGGCCAGATGATTCTTTGTTATGGGGCTAACCTGTGCATTGTAAGATGGCAAGGTTACCAGGTCTGCCCAGAAGTGCAGAAGGTTAAATGAGTGTTATCCCCAATACCTGCCACCCCAGTCTTAATCAGTGGTGGAAGAACGGTCTCAGAACTGTCTCAGTGGGCCATTTAAGTTTAATAGTATGAGCCTGGTTGATGATAACAATGCATCGTAAAACTTTCAGACAGAAGGGAGAACGTTTTGTGGACCGTGTGTGTGTGTGTGTGTGTGTGTGTGTGTGTCTGTGGCAATTTTAAATTATTAGTTCTTAAAATCAGAACTTTTTAATGGAAGCAACTGGACCAAAAATCTGTCAGAGGATTTTGAGACTCATTAAAACAAAGTTGAATGAGAAAAAAAACAAAACAAAACCAGTCTACATCACCTAAAATCAACAGTCATGGTGGAACAATTAATATAGAATACTCAAAATAAAATGTACAACGTTTGTGCTGAGGATAGGTGCCGGTGTTTTACATGGCTAGTTAGCATTCATGCCTCTTTTTCTTTTTAAGGAATTACCTCTTCCCCTTTTAGGGAAGAATTGGTGGGAGGGTGATTCCTTTGTGGCCCCATGAATCAACAGGAGAAAGTTGGGTCAGTTGTAAGCTTTTCCTGGGAAACTTGATTCTGGAGCAAGTGACCCTAGGATGAAGAAAACTATCAGAGGCACTTATTGCAGGTCTAGCTGCGTGACCAGGGGCAATGATGGCAGCAGTGGTGGCCTCCTGACAAGTGTCCCTGGCTCTGAGAGTCACTGTGCTTCCAGCTTCTTGCTTTTGGGGGGCCATTGGTGTATCCTTATTCTGGCTGGTTCCCACAACTGGTCCTCCGGTTTTGCCCCCCTGTTTAGTAAGCACCTCCCTTCCCCATGTCTTTCCAATGAATTCTCATTTGCTTTGCTCAGGTTGGGCTGGTTTGTTTCCATTGTTGGAAACAAGACGGAACTAGCAAAGGAGATTGAGAAATTGACTGGAGAACTGAGAAAAAACACATTTTTCTGGAAGCCTGGGAAAAGGGTGTGTTTCAAGAAGAAAGGACCGGAGTCTTCCCTGGTGGTGCATTGGTTAAAGAAGCCGCCTGCCAATGCAGGGCACACGGGTTCAAGCCCTGATCCAGGAATATCCCACGTGCCACGGAGCAACTAAGCCCGTGCGCCCCAACTGCTGAGCCTGCGCTCTAGAGCCTGCGAGCCGCAACTACTGAGCCCACGTGCCGCAACTACTGAAGCCCACGTGCCTAGAGCCCGTGCTCTGCCACAGTAGAAGCCACCGCAATGAGAAGACCGCAAACCGTGACGAAGAGTAGCCCCTGCTCGCCGCAACTAGAGGAAGCCTGTGCACAGCAACGAAGACCCAACGCAGCCAACAATAAATAAATAAAAAATAAAATGAATTTCAAACTTCAGGTCAAAGTCAAGCAAGAAAATGACTGAAAGGTATTTCTTAAATTTGCCAATTAAGAGGTCCCTTTCTACGAGGAGTTTGGCCAGCGACAGAGGAATGAAGAGAACATGGCAGGTGGAGGGAAGGAGACCCTGGGGACTCAGGAGCCGCCCTTGAGGCAACCTGAATGCATGGAGGGAGGTGCCCAGGACTCATGCCAGGTGCCCAGGACCAAGGGTGAGCTTTTAAGGACTGGAGAATCTGTAGAATGTTTGAAGCTCAAAGGAAACAGCCAGTAGAGGCAAACGAAAGACATAGTCAAGGGGGGGAATTAACAGGCTTCCACCTTCTGAGTGTTTACTAAGTGTCAGACAAGTTTCCTAAGGAGAGAGGGGTTCAAAGCAAAATCAGAGGGAGGGACTGGCCTGGGACTGGAGGAGAGACATCTCTTCATGTGAGACAGAAGAGGGAAAACACGGAGGAGATGATGGAGGTGAGGGAAGAGGAAAATGTGGAATTTGCATGGAATGACTTGCATGTGGGGTGTTCAGTAGACATTGACTTCAGCCAAATGAACTATGGTGAATGAGTCACAAAACATCTGCCAGAGAGAAGGAGCTGGGCTGAGAGGAGAGGCTGTAGGAGAGAAATGAGGTGGGAGGGTGAGCTTGCTGGAGGCTGAGCAGGCCAGTCAGAAGCCCAGAGAGGGGAGGACGTGTGAGGAGTTTGTCCTGCCCAGTCCTCAGGCTGAGTATTGTGTACGAGAGCAATCTTGCCCTTGGACCATGAAGACATTGTCACTCTCCGTTGTCCCCAGATGCTGCCTACAGGTAGGAGGCAGGAGACAATGCAGCTCCGATTTTTTGAGCACCTACTGTAGCAAGGACCTAATGTGGCCGTCAGCACTGAGGTACCAAGAATGCAGCTGGAAATTATGTCCTGGGCTTATTTATTTGTTAATGTGTTCCGGTTTTTAAATTCAGCACTACATTCCTAATCTTAAAAAAGGTGGGGGGAGCTTCCCTGGAGATCCAGTAGTTAAGACTCTGCGCTCCCAATGCAGGGGGCACGGGTTTGATGGGTGGTCTGGGGAACTAAGTTCCTGCACGGTGTGGCCAAAAAAGAAAAAAGAAGCGTTGGGGGTAAAGGTATCAGCTAAATTTCCCCACTGATTTTTTAGGGTTTTTTTTCTTTAATAAATTTTAATTTTGGAATAATTTCAGATTTACATGACAGTTGCAAAGATAGAACAGAGGGCTCCCATATACCCTTCACTCAGTTTCCCCTGATGCTAACACCTTATATTACCATGTACACTTGTTACAACTAAGAAATCAACATTGGCATACTGTTGGTAACTAAACTCCAGAATGTATTCAGATTCCACTGGTTTTTCCACTAACGTCCTTTATCTTTTTCAGACTCAAATCCAGGATACCACATCGCACTTAGTATTTAAGTTGTTTTTCAGAAGTAGGACTTATTCCTCGATATTCCTCTTACACAAGTTTTAGAAGAAGAGTTTAAACTTTTCAAGCTAGTCAACTGAACCAGTCTGACAAACTTAAACTCTGATTGTATTTCTTTTATTACAGTAATTTGCAAATTAAATACACACATACAAACCTTATGTTCCAACTACAATTTGTTGTTCATTATACTTTAGGGGCAGAAACCATAAATTATATTTATTATATTTGTATGTTTTAGCACAGATAAAAACACAGTTGCTTATATATTCTCCTTAGTACTGGAAATAAATGTTTGGACCCAGCACAGTTGAATCTGCTCACACACCCCTTGGGATAAGAATGGGGAGGAAGTTTTGCATGTGTGGCTGCCCATGATGAAACCCATTTTTAAAAGATAGAAAAAGAAATGATGCCATCTGTCCAGTTGGCAGTTGCTGTTTCCTAAGGCTTTTCTCTTTTAAAGATCAGTATAAACTAAGCAAGAGTAAATGCTCCCCTTTTGGGTCAGATTTTAGCTTTCACTTGCAAGGTCTCAATTCCAGTGCTGTTAGACCTCGGAGATGCATTTCCTAATTTGTAAATAGGATAGCCCTCGAGATCGCTGTAGAGAAAGCGAAATTACGACATTTCAAAATCTACTTTCGAGCTCATCAGGGCGTTTCTCTCCATCAAAATTAATCTTTGTGCGACCCAGATGGGACTCGAACCCACAATCCCCAGCTCCGGAGGCTGATGCCTTATCCATTAGGCCACTGGGTCACCACGGTATCCGGGTTCTCACACCGTCCCCTTACGCAATGCCATCATCGCGCACCGCCCTCGCGCTCTGCGGCCTCCCTTCCGGCGGTGTGTGATTTGGGAGCCGCCCCCAGTGCCTGCAGCACGCGCCTGCGCACTCCTGCGCCCTCGACCCGTCCCGCCGCCAGAGCCTCCGCGCGCATGCGCAGGGTCTGCCCCACCCTATTGCCCTTGTACTGCGTGGCCCGCACGCGGGTGGCTTTGGGTGTCTTGGGGAGCTGTTTCCTCTTGGGTTTTCGGAAGGGTCTCAGTCCTGGCAGCATACTAGGCGCACTTGGTGGGCGGGGGAACTCTAAACAAAATTCCAATGCCTGGCCTCTCCCCGTTCTAATTCTATTTACCAGGGCGGTCCCGGGCCTCTGCATTTTGCAGAGTTCCTGTGACCTTCCTCTGGCGTGAGGTCCTACCGCATCCCCCCAACCTTCCCGTCCCTAACAGCTCCCTCCTTCCCTTTTTTTCCCTGCCTTTATTCAAAGTACGTTAATTGGATAACATTATGTGCTGGGAGCTGTTGGGAGTTTGCAGGGTGAACAGGCTTTTCTTCAAATCTGCCCTTCTCCCCCACTCACCTACAAACATTTTTCTCCCCATCTCTTCTTTCCCTCCGAATTGAAGGGAAAATAAATATAACGAGGTCCCTAAATACAAAATAATACGAATTTTGTTTTTATCCTAAAGCTAGGTCTTTGATAAAGATTTAGAGATTTTTTGGTTCCATGCATAGTATCTGTATGCTTGTTGCATATAAAGGTGCTGCATTTGTTATTTTTAAAAATACACGATTTCGTTTTCTTCTTAGACACATAATACCTGTTCATTTAAAAATTGTATAAAATGGGGGTAAGCCAAACAAAAATTGAAATTGATTATAATTTTACCATTCAGAGTTAACCACTATTAACATTTTGGTGTGCATCTTTCAAATCTTACGAGTCAGTGTGTTATGTGTCAGTTTTATTACCTGTGGATCCTGAGTCATCCAGGAAATGCTTTTCACAAAAACTAGGACATAATTAGTGAATAATAAATAATCATATAGCAACAATGGTGCAGAAGCAATGGTGGGTAAAACTGACACAGCGAATCAAGGCAGTGACACTAAGCAATAATCGTTATTCTTCACCTTTGTGCAGTGGAGGGAGGGGAGGGAATTTGGGCCAGCTTCACTTAAGAACATCCTTGATGACACTATAAGAATTATTAATTTAAATCTCGACCCTTGAGTACACATCTTTTTAATATTTTGTGTGACAAAATGGGAATTATGCATAAATCACTTTTACCACAGAATTCAATGGTTGTCTCTTGAGGAAAACATTTGTTCAGTGTTTGAGTTGCAGGCTAAACTGGCTGCTTTTTCAGTGGAACATAGTTCTTGAAAGAATGACTGACAGGTAAACTATAATTATTCAGACTTGGGCACACTTGGGTTTGCTTCTCTGGAGCAGCTTCACTCTCAGGCTCACATCTTCAGAGCACGCAGTCCACTGGAAGAGAGGGGATATCTCACAAAAGTCTCAGTAAATATTTTACTGCATTGTGTTACATCTTTATCACCAAATTCCTGTGTCTGGGAGATGGAATGTACTGATTGGCTTAGGCCAGACAGACCCTCTCCTGAATCTCCATCCAAACTACAATAGGAAGAGTTGGGGGGTGTATGCTTTCCCAGGACAAGGTGTATCTTTCAAAGGCAACTTTCACTTTTGACATTTTACTTCTGTTTCAGGTTATTTTCAGGTGCAAGCACAGAATAGTGGTCAGAGAGCACGGATCCTGGAATGAGATGGCCTGGGTTTGAATCCTGTCTGCCATTTACTCCTGTGCGAACCTGTACAAGTTACTTAACCACCTACTCTTCTGTGAAATGGAACAAATAATAATACTAGCTCACAGAGTTGTGAAGATTAAATGTATTCATAAAGGTAAAACACTTAGAACAATTCTGGGCACATAGTACCCAATACTTGCAAGCAAAAGAAAACCCAATTTGGGGCTTCCCTGGTGGCGCAGTGTTAAGAATCCAACCGCTAAGAATCCACGTGCCAACGCAGGGGACATGGGTTCGAACCCTCCTCCGGGAAGATCCCACATGCTGCAGAACAACTAAGCCCGTGCGCCACAACTACTAAGCCCGCGCGCCTACAGCCCGTGCTCTGCAACAAGAGAAGCCTGCGCACCGCAACAAAGAGTAGCCCCCCTAGCCGCAACTAGAGAAAGCCCACGCACAGCAACAAAGACCCAACGCAGCCAAAAAATAAATTAAAAAAAAAAAAAGAAAACCCAATTTAACGAGTTTAAACAACAAAGGAAATGTATTGGATGATGTAATTTCAAAGTCATATAAGCAGCTTTCTGAGGTAAGGCAGGCTGTTGATCCTGGTTTCTCTACAACTGTCTAATTCAGATTTCTAGGACTCACATCTCTCCGTTCAGAAGAACAGAGCCTGCTTTCCAACCTCTAATCATTAAACAAAAGGCACAGGCTTCCCAACTGGATGAATTTAGGTCACATGACTTCCCCAGAACCATTCACAGTAGCCAAGAGAATGCCGTGTAGTGACTGGTTTGGAGGTGAAATCCTTCCACATTTTTGCATTTAGGGAGATAGGATTGTGCTGATTGGTTAGTTGGGAGTAGAATCAACCTCCTATGACTCTCATAGCTGCTACACAATGAGTGAGGCTGGCAAAAGTGCCTGCGAGAAGGGATGAAGATAATTGTTTGAATTTATCTATAGTAAAAAATAAGCCAATACAGCTTTTCTTAAAAATACCCTTTTCAGAATACAGAAAAGTTGCAAAAAGACAACAAATTGGCCCATAATCCCGAGGTTCTGATAACCATCATTGATGCTTTTTTAAAAAGTACAAGAAAATACAAACATTTTATTCAGAAATGTATAAAATATAGCATAGATCATTACTATAACAATTGACAAAATTTGAACACAGACTATAAATAAGTAATCGCATCAAAGTTCAGTTGTCTTGAATTTGATGATTGTGGTGTGGTTATATAATAGAATTCTTACAAGATATGAGCCGAAATATTTAGGGGTAAAGGGACATGATTTCTCAGACTTGCTCTCAAATGGTTCAAAAAGTAATATGTAAAAGCCGTGTGTATATATATTTACATAGAGAAAGAAATAGTAAATGTGGCAGATGTTAACATTTGGCAAATATGGATAAAGATTTGCAGCTCTACTGTATTTGAAATTATTAAAAATAAGACTGGAGAAACAGGCATAATAAACCTTTTGTTACCATATTTATGCCTTCTATGCAGTCTTTTGCATGACGCAAGTTAAACAACAACAACATCAACACCACTTAAAAAATGCAGCACATATCTGCCTTACCCCTCCCCTCCTTGATGGCCAGAAACCCCGGCCAAGTTCCTTCTGAGTCCTATCAGGGGAAAAATGCATAGCAATATATTTCTATATCAAGATTTTGAAAGAGAATTATTTTGGGAATCATTTGTGGTACTTGTTTAAGGCAAACATCCAGGGAAACTACCATCCACCATACAGGCATAAACCCACTGCTAAAAGCCAACGCTCCAGCCATGGCTGACTAGGAACTGACCCTTCGCGCTGCATGCCGGGATCTGGAGTCTTTCTCCTCCGAACTGCAAGGCGCTCTGGGATAGCCCGGCCTCTCCCTTTTCTCGCGATGCGATCCTCTCTTCTTCGGGGCCCTCTGACCCCCGCCCCAACGTGTTTTTCAAATCCACCAATGGGCGCATAGCGTAAGCTCGAACCAGCCAATCGGAATGCGGGGCCACCGGGAAATTTAAATCGCGCCGGCCGGCTGCTCGAGCCACACCGTCCTCTGGCTGACCGTGGTGGACGTCTTGAGCGCAGTCGATCCGCAGCCTGTGCGACCCGCACCGCCTCCTGTGGAAGCTTGAGCCGGCTGTGTAGGTACGAACTGAGGCCGCAGCCCGGCCCGAGCGGCAACGGCTGGCCCGCAAGGCCGCGCTCGGATTGCAGGCGGCGGGAGGGGAGGCCCGGGGTAGGTGCCGGGCCTGGCTTTGGCCTCTCTGGTTAACGAGGCCTCGGGGGGCGTAGTTCGTTGGCGAGACGGGCGTTGCACGATGCTTGGCTGTAGGGCTCGAGGCCCTCCGAACAGCCGCGATCGTCTTTGAGAGAGAATCAGAGTGAGGCCCGAGGAGGAAAGCCTCGGTAGGGGGCCCAGCGCCTCTGGCTCCTCCTCCTCCCGTTCCCGCTGCTGCTTCCCCGAAATGGGGTCGGTGGTGGGGGCGTGGGGCAGGGGAAGGGACTGGAGATGGAGGTGGCAGTTGCAAGTTCTGTCTCTTAACACGTAGGCCCAGGTTTGGCTGTGTCACAATTTCGTAAAAGAACAGAATGGAATTAAAGGTAGCCACTTGTAAGGAGGACTTTTACTTTTGTGCTCTCTTGGAGAATGCTCTTAAGTAGCTGAGTTTGAGTGAAGCACAGCTGATATCAGCCTAATTTAGTGGATTCGCTCAGAATTTCTGGAAATGAAAATGTATGCGAGATGCTGAAGATGCAGAACTGCGTCGCAGGTGTTCAGGGTGGGTGGGCAGGAAATTTTATGAAAGACTCCACAATGTAATGATGAATCCGATTAAAAAAAAATTTTCAGACGTGGAGAATGTACCTGTTTTGGCCTTTTAAAGACCGTAGAGGCTCCAGAGGATCGGAATTTATGGCCCCTAGGACATAGATTTTAACTGTAACCTCATTTCCCCTACTTTGTCTTCAATTAACTATTTATAGATCCAATATAGAGTTTAGAGGCACACTGTCCGGTGTGGTAGTCCCCAAACGCATGTGGCTAGTCTGAATTGAGTTATGCTGTAAGCTTAAAGTCCTTGCAAGATCTCGAAGAAGAAAGAATGTAAAATATCTCAGTAATTTTTTGATGTAATGTGTTGAAATGAGAAAATATATGTTGGGTTAAATAAAATATATTATTGAAGTTAATTTCATTTTGTTCCTTTTTGCTTTTTTAAAAATGTGGCTACTAGGAAACTTAAATTTATGCAGCCTGCATTATATTTCTGGTGGACAGTACTGCTCCAGGAAGTATCAGCCCTTCAGAGGGGGAGGGGCCGAAGATCATTTGGCCAAAGCTGTTTAATAGTGTTGAAAAAGGAAGTTCTTCCTCTAATATAGAAATGTAGACTCAATATGTGTTTGATAATTCCATTAATGCTCACCTTATTGCACATCAAAATGATAAAAGGGAAATCTTTTTCTCTCCCTCATCTTACAGCTTTCTCCCTTTGTCTCATAACCATGTCCACCAATGAGAATGCTAATTCACCAGCTGCCCGCCTTAACAGATTCAAGAACAAGGGGAAAGACAGTACAGTGAGTACCTTCTGTTGCTTTCCTATGATATTTTTTAAACGGGAATATATTTGGAAAGGGGGTCAAAATTTTGAGCGAATTTGAAAAAGTGCCCTCAACAAAAACTGATTGTAATAGGTGAGATAATATGTTGTCTTTTCTCAAGGAAATGAGGCGGCGCCGAATAGAAGTTAATGTGGAGCTCAGGAAAGCTAAGAAGGATGACCAGATGCTGAAAAGGAGAAATGTCAGCTCTTTTCCAGATGATGCTGCTTCTCCACTGCAGGAAAACCGCAACAACCAGGTAAGGATATTTTAGCTTATGAATTATGGTAAACCCAGAAAAATCAATATGGGGCTTTTCTTAGAAATTTAAATAACATGCCTAGCTTTGTGGTTTTAACTATCAAATGTGAAGATCTGTTTTTGTGTGCTCCCCGGCAGTAATTCTGATGGGTTGTCTTTTTCTTGCCCACCCTCCGAAATCTACTGAAGCTGATTCTAAGGTTGTCTTTAGCTCTGATCTCGCTTCAAGTTTCCCTGCATTTCCAGTTGCCAGCTCATACCTTGACCTGGCCATTTAACTGTTAATTGAAAGTTAATCATGTCCAGAACCATCTTATTTCTACCTCTTTCTTTCTCTTTCTCTTTCCCTTCCTTCCTTCCTTTCTTCTCTATTTTTTGTACTTGTCACCAGCTTTATTCAGGTCTTTTTCCTCAGTACTGAAATACTTTCAGTAGTCTCCTAATTTTATCTTTCCCTTCATTCTGTGCCGCATACTACTTACCTAAAAATTGTCCTAAAATACTGCTTTAAACATCTTAGAAACTTTATGGTTTTAAATCCTTATTTTTTGAAGGTTTTTTGTAAATTAGACCCATCTTAGATTTTCAAATTTATGTATTTCATCTTTCAAAGATATTGGGCACTTTCCTGCTTTTTTTCATGTTATGCTTTACTTTAGCGCTCCGTATTTTATCAGTTTTTTTTTTTAATTGAATTCCACCTATGCGCTATTTCTCGAGTTTTATACTCAAATCCCATCTTCTCCTTATAGCACTCTTTGGTTAGCCTAACAGGAAAAATGCTCCCTTCTCAGAATTCCTGTAGCACCCCATTCTGCACCAAAAAAGGAGAGTAAATTCTGTATAACACTATATACGTATAACACCATATATATATATATATATATATATATATATATATATATATATATATATATATGGTGTTATACATATAGCCATTTATTATATGGTTGTTGGCTTGTCACATTTTCCTTGTTAAGTTGTAAGCCTATAGGGAGAAAGGGACACTGTCTTTTTGAGCTAACTGTAGCATTGGTTCTCAAAGCAATGCTACAATTAAATCAAACCTATGATCACAACCTATACATTTATATTTGCAACACTACTGTGGAAATGAATAGATAACAAACTTAGATATGAAAAATCCCAGCATATCTAAATACAAGTGACTTAGACTAAGGTAGGAATAACCTTCACAGTGCTCTAATTCTTTTTTTTAAAGTTGTTCACAGCTACTTTATCTAGTGACTAAATGCTGGGATACTCCATTACTTGAGACTTTGTTTAATCATGACACCAAGTTTGAGAATTGTTCTACATATTAAAAATGAATATTTCATTGACAGGCAAATTTTAATGTAGGGCTAAACTCTTAGTAACTGATTATAAACTTAGGAATGTCTTCATGTTGGGATTTTATTGCTTGTGTTTAATCCTTTTTTTAAAATAAATTTATTTATTTTTGGCTGCGTTGGGTCTTCGTTGCTACACACGGGCTTTTCTGTGGTTGCAGCAAACGGGCTACCCTTCATTAGTGGTGCTCGGACTTTTCACTGCAATGGCTTCTCTTGTTGTGGAGCACGGGCTCTAGGCGCGTGGGCTTCAGTAGTTGTGGCACACAGGCTCAGTAGTTGTGGCTCACGGGCTCTAGAGCACAGGCTCAGTAGTTGTGGTGCACAGGCTTAGTTGCTTCGCGGCATGTGGGATCTTCCCGGACCAGGGCTTGAACCCATGTCCCCTGCATTGGCAGGTGGATTCTTAACTGCTACGCCACCAGGGAAGTCCTGTATTTAATCTTAAAAATGATAATTTGCAAAATTAATTCCATTTTCTTGTAGGGCACTGTAAATTGGTCTGTTGATGACATTGTCAAAGGCATAAATAGCAACAATTTGGAAAGCCAGCTCCAAGCTACTCAAGCTGCTAGGTAAGCCTTGTCTGCTATAGCATGGGTAACCTAAGAAATCAGCCTTTTTACATTTTTTGGTGGGAAAGTGATGAGCAGGTGGTGAGGGTAAAGTAAAGGTTAAGCCAGGCCTAGGCCTATTTTCATTAGAATCTTCCCTTAGGAGGATGTAAAATTTTCTGTAATTGCCTAAATTCCATCTACCTCTAGTGATAATCACTGTTAACCTTTTGGTGTACTTTTTAACAAAATTACAAAGTTTTTGTCGGAGTGGCATTTCAAGTCTGTCAGGGAAAGGAGGAATTATTCAGGAAGTGGGATTAGCTATCCCTAATAGCTAATGGGAAGGAGGTGCTATCCCATTTATTTAGAATGGTCCATCCATTTAGGAAATAAATATATGTAGACTCTTATCTCCCACCCTACACAAATATTTGTGATATCCATAATAGAAAGGATTAATAATTTCTGTAGCTTGACAGTGTGGGGAAAAGCAAATCCAGTTGACAAATGATCATGGAAAAGATGTTTAGCTTCCCTAGTGGTCAGAGAAATGCAAATTAAATTAACAATTTAATTTAAGAGTGCAATGCTATCAGATTGTCAAAGTTTTTAAAAAGTGATAAGATCTAAAGTAGATTTCTGCAGAGATGCAGAGAGAAGGTTCTACATTATTGGTAATATCTCAGTTTTGGAAAAAAAATAGTTTACGACACAACTTATGGTAGCGCCATGCAGCCAGTCTGCTCAGCTCCTCTTAAATTCCAGGATGTCTCAGCATTTAGTGCTTTACTGTAAAAGGTTGTTTAAAGTTCTAAACTCTTGAGTTGCATTTTAAATTTTTTTTTATATGAACGTGTTTTGATAATCACCTTCAATTTTTGTTTCTCTTTTTGCTTACCCGTAGGAAGCTGCTTTCCAGGGAAAAACAGCCCCCTATAGACAGCATAATCCGGGCTGGTTTGATTCCAAAATTTGTGTCCTTCTTGGGCAGAACTGATTGTAGTCCCATTCAGTTTGAATCTGCTTGGGCCCTCACTAACATTGCTTCCGGGACATCAGAACAGACAAAGGCTGTGGTAGATGGAGGTGCTATCCCAGCATTCATTTCTCTGTTGGCATCTCCCCACACTCACATCAGTGAACAAGCTGTATGGGCTCTAGGAAACATTGCAGGTACTTGGATTTAAGATTCTTTTGACTGAGTGTCTTCAGTCATACTGAGGTTAGTAGAAGTGCCTTGTCATAAGTAATAGTGACGTCTGTGTTGGGTTTTGAACTTACTTGCTTCCAGTACATATAAGGGGTGGAAGTGGCATCTAATTTAAGGAATTTCTGAGAGTGTTTTCTTTGCTTCAAGACACTGGTGCACTCAGTCACTGAAATTGATGGTGCTAGACAAGTAGTTATGGTTAACTTTTGCCTTTTTTTTTTAAAGGTGATGGCTCGGTTTTCCGAGACTTGGTTATCAAGTATGGTGCAGTTGACCCGCTGTTGGCACTTTTGGCGGTTCCTGATTTGTCATCTTTAGCGGTAAGTTACTTAACATACATCAAGTTATTCATTGATTCTAATTTTCCCACCTTCTCAAAAAACAGAGCACTTCATTGCATTTTTCTTTTCCCCTAGTGTGGTTACTTACGTAATCTTACCTGGACACTTTCAAATCTTTGTCGCAACAAGAATCCTGCACCCCCCTTAGATGCTGTTGAGCAAATTCTTCCTACTTTAGTTCGTCTCCTGCATCACGATGATCCAGAAGTTTTAGCTGATACCTGCTGGGCTATTTCCTACCTTACCGATGGTCCAAATGAACGGATTGAAATGGTTGTGAAAACTGGGGTTGTACCCCAACTTGTGAAGCTTTTAGGAGCTACTGAATTGCCAATTGTGGTAAGTTAACTTTCAGGTGAGAATATAAACTCTAAGGAGCATAATCAGTTGGTACTAATATTGACATATTGTCTATTTTAGGCCATATAATGAGCCTCTTACTTGTCAAAACTTTTAGGGTATAGAGATTTTGAGCAGTGCTGGAAAAGATAAAAGATAACCGCCAGCATCAACATTTTTTTCCTTTTCAGACTCCCGCGCTAAGAGCCATAGGGAATATTGTCACTGGGACAGATGAACAGACTCAGGTTGTAATAGATGCAGGAGCACTTGCCATCTTTCCCAGCCTGCTTACAAACTCCAAAACTAATATTCAGAAGGAAGCTACATGGACAATGTCAAACATCACGGCTGGCCGCCAGGACCAGATACAGCAAGTTGTAAATCATGGATTAGTTCCATTCCTTGTTGGCGTTCTCTCTAAGGTAATGAAGTCTTAGGACTTAATAAGGGATTGTAAGTGTTTATGGACAGGCACTTGGTAGATTCTTAATGTACTAATGTTAAGTTCTACTTAACTGCCTTTGCTAAATAATAGTCATTTCTTTTACTTAAGCTTGGATAGAACCAGTTGGTAGTTTTAGTCACCGTTTTTCTAAAACAGTACTTTTGGAATCTTATTTTTATGACCATTCTGAAATAAACCTGTTTCCTTATGTTAATTAGGCCGACTTTAAGACACAAAAGGAAGCTGTATGGGCTGTGACCAACTACACAAGTGGCGGAACAGTTGAGCAGATTGTATACCTTGTTCATTGTGGCATAATAGAACCGTTGATGAACCTCCTAACTGCGAAAGACACTAAAATTATTCTGGTTATTCTGGATGCCATCTCAAATATCTTTCAGGTAAGTCTTAAGAAGGTGGCATGTGTTTGAATTTGGACTTGATAATTAGTTTGCTATGAAGGTGACAGGAGTGGGGGCAGCTGAGCTTACTCAGGGGGCCACAGAATCAGAGAGACATTTATGGGGGCCACACTCTTGATAAAAGGTGTGACAACGGATTGTAAGAGAGATAAAGGAAATGACAGGTGAATGATGTCACCTGAATTGAGGTCAGGTACATATGTGGACACTATTCATACCTATTTATTTTGTCAAGAGTTTGTAATTCCCCAGTTTCATACTGAATTTTGGTGAAATTAAATTTGAATGACCTAGTTAATTATATTTTTCTTTGGTTCCGTTCCTAATTGATCCAAGCATGCTAGCACAGGGCACTTGTCATAGTGTTTGGTGGTAGGTAGGTCTTACTCAACAACTTTAAACTTCAGATTATGGAAATTTGTACATATCAAAGTTGAGTTTAGAATAATGATCCCTAATGTATCCATCACCTAGCATAAATAATTGTCAACATTTGGCCTCTTTTTCTACTCACCTTACCTAAAATTTTATTTTTTTTAAATTAATTAATTTATTTTTGGCTGCATTGGGTCTTTGTTGCTGCATGCGGGCTTTCTCTAGTTGCGGCGAGTGGGGGCTACTCTTCGTTGCGGTGCGCGGGCTTCTCATTGCGGTAGCTTCTCTTGTTGTGGGGCACGGGCTCTAGGCACATGGGCTTCAGTAGTTGTGGCATGTGGGCTCAGTAGTTGTTGCTCACAGGCTCTAGAGCGTAGGCTCAGTAGTTGTGGTGCACGGGCTTAGTTGCTCCGCAGCCATGTGGGATCTTCCCGGAACAGAGATAGAACCCGTGTCCCCTGCATTGGCAGGCGGATTCTTAACTGCTGCGCCACCAAGGAAGCCCTAAAATTTTATTTTATTCCCTTGCTTACAGGGAAGCAAGTAAGTAATTTCATTTTTTAAAATTTATGTTTCTTCTAAAAGTTGAGAACTTTAAAACATATTTAGCCACAATATCATTCTTACACCTAATAGGTTCTTGATATCATCAAATAATCTAGTCCAGGGAATTTGTTTTTACATACCGTAGGCCCTCTTTACTCTTGGACAATGGTTCTCTTCCTTGACTACATACCTTTTGGGATTATTTGGGGTGCTTTTACACTAGTAGTTTCCAATTCCCATCACAGACCAATTGAACCTGGATATACCGTCATTTTTAAAGTTGCCGAGGTGATTTTGATGCGCAGAAAAGATTGAGAACTATACTATGATCGTTGTGGCTGAAGGCTACAGAAGTAGTTGCTAAGAGCAAGTACAGGTCTGATTCCCTTGAATTTTTAAAAAATGTGAAATGTAGATAAAAATGGAGATAGTTTTATCTATTAGGATTATGGAAGGAACCGTTGTGTTTATTTCTGTCTGATATATATTGATAGTCAAACATAGACATTGTTTTCATTAAAACAGAACATTCAAAGCTTAAGCTACTAAACTTGGAAATTTTTTTTTAGGCTGCTGAGAAACTAGGTGAAACTGAGAAACTTAGTATAATGATTGAAGAATGTGGAGGTTTGGACAAAATTGAAGCTCTACAAAACCATGAAAATGAGTCTGTGTACAAAGCTTCATTAAACTTGATTGAGAAGTATTTCTCTGTGGAGGTGAGTAACCTGGTAATGTTAATAAGCACTGGGAAAATACACACTTAGGATTAAGCCTGTAAGATTTTTTTTTCCTCATACTTTTTTAATGAGCCCTGATAAATACAGTAAAATATTAGTGTAAGTAGGAGATGACATACATATTTGCTCCTTTAATGTTTGGCTTGATAATACCATCTTTGTAACTTGAGATATTAAAAAGTCACCAATTTACTTTCGAATGAAAAGCCTCACGAATCTTAGAATACCTTTTTGTTGTTGTTGTTTAATTTATTTATTTGGTTGTGCTGGGTCTTAGTTGCGGCATGCTTGTGGGCTCCAGTTCCCTGACCAGGGATCGAACTTGGGCCCCCTGCATTGGGATCGCGGAGTCTTAACCACTGTGCTACCAGGGAAGTCCCATGAACCTTGGAATATCTTGAGACTAAATTTGTGTAGGAGTTGGAGAAGTAGGCCGACCCGACAGCCATCCTCTGGCCTAATCGGTTTTGCTCTTGCCTACTGAAAAGTGACAGGTTAAAAAAATCTCTATTTTTCTGTTAATTGTAGAAGCTTTCTTTAAAAATTTTTTTCTTTTAATATTATAATTTTTTATTGAAGTATTGTTGATTTACAGTGTTGTGTTAATTATTGCTGTACAGCAAAGTGATTCAGTTATACCTATATATATATTCTTTTTTGTATATATTCTTTTCCACTATGGTTTATCTTAGGATATTGACTATAGTTCTCTGTGCTGTACAGTAAGAACTTGTTTATCCATTCTATGTATAATAGCTTACATTTAACGCCAGCCTCTCACTCCATCCTTCCCCCATCCCCCTCCCTCTTGGCAACCGCCAGTCTGTTCTTGATGTCTGTGATTCTGTTTCACAGATAGGTTCCTTTGTGTTGTAGTTTAGATTCCACATGTAAGTAATATACAGTATTTGTCTTTCTGACTTATTTCACTTAGTATGATAATCTCTAGTTGTATCCATGTTGTAGTAGCATTTCTTAACCCATTCAGAACCTTCCCCTCTCAGGCAAGTTCAGTATCCCTCCTTCCACTATTTGAGATATTGAAGTGTGTTTCAGGATTAAAGGTGAAATACACAAATGAAGACTTTAAGAGTGAATACCCTATAGGCATTATGCTAAGTGAAATGAGTCAGACAGAGGAAGACAAATACCATAAGATCTCTCTTATATGTGGAACGTTAAAAAACACACACACAAGCTCATAGATATGGAGAACAGATTGGTGGTTGCCAGAGGTGGGAGAAATGTGTAAACTTTTTTTTGTTTTTGTTTTTAGCCTAAATAAATTGAGATAAAAGAAGAAAAAAGTAAATATAGACTTCTAGGCAGCTACCTCTTAGAAATGTGCCACATTTATGGGATTATATTGTTTGTTTTTAAATACTTCCAGGAAGAGGAAGATCAAAATGTTGTGCCAGAAACTACCTCTGAAGGGTTTACATTCCAAGTTCAGGATGGCACTGCTGGGACCTTCAACTTTTAGATTGTACATCTGAGGCATAAAGTTGTTTGTTGTGTACTATGTTTGGTAGAAGTTTGTCTTACTGTTTCTCTACTAAGAACTCTTTACACGTGGTTTGTTATTGTAGCACTTTTTACAAAGAAACTATACTTGAACAGTTCCAAACTGTACATACTGTATGAAGCTTCTCCTCTCAATGGGTTTCTTATTTCTTTGTGGAATTTCATATCTTGCAGTGTCCTGTAAATAAAGATTAAATTCCACCCTTTTCTTTACTTCACCATGCCGATGTGTTACTTTCTAATTTAGAGCTCTTAAAGGATGCAAATGAAGGGGAGCTGAATTGAACGGATGTGACTCTAACCAGGAGTGTAGTTTTGGTTGCAGACATCATTTAATGTAAGGTTTGTTATGTCATCAAGGATACAAGATTGATAACTTCCTGCCCACTTCTGAATTCTGGCTTTGCTCCAGGCTTCTTCCCCTCTTGGTTGGTGAAAATGGCCATTGGCACTTCCAGTCTTCACATCCATTTCACACCAGTCAGAAAAATTTTTTTCACAAGTTTTCACCAAAGAACAAATAAAATTTCGCAGAAGCCCTGAGCCAATGTCTTCTCAAGGCTTACTGGCCAGGGAGATGGGATAAAAATCTTAAATTTAATCATAAATTTCTCCTGGAGCTACAAGTGGAATTCATTCCTCTGAAATTTCAAGGCTAAAGTGGTTTCAAGGCTGCACCTTGGCATCAACAACTGGGAAAGTTTAATTGGTAAGGGGTGGGGTTGAAATAGTGCACTTAAGTTTTTAATTTAATCCCCAGGTGCTCCATCTGTGCAGCCTGGGTTGTGAAAGCCACTACTTGAAAGAGTTGCTCTGCTGTTAGCAGAAAAGGAAGGGGTTGGGGGGTGGAGTGTTAGCTACAGTATCCCAGAAGTCTCAGGAAAACGAAATGCATCTTTAAAGTACAACTGTTAGTTTCTGCCTTTTTTTTTAAATTTATTTTTGGCTGCTTTTTTGACTGGTGGAAAAGTGATGAGCAAAGCCTCCACTGCCTTTTTCCACCACAGAAGATAAAAGCTGGGACTTCCCTGGTGGCACAGTTTAAGAATCTGCCTGCCAATGTAGGGAACATGGCTTCGATCCCTGGTTGGGGAAGATCCCACATGCCGCGGAGCAACTAAGCCCGTGCACCACAACTACTGAGCCTGTGCTCTAGAGCCCGCGAGCCACAACTACTGAAGCCCACGTGCCTAGAGTCCGTGTTCTGCAACAAGAGAAGCCACCGCAGTGAGAAGCCCATGCACCGCAACGAAGGGTAGCCCCTGCTCTGCAACTAGAGAAAGCCTGCGTGCAGCAATGAAGACCCAACGCAGCCAAAAATAATTATTTTATAAAAGCGGGGCGGGGGTGGGGTGGGTGGGAGGGGGAGGAGGAGAGAAGTAACCAGACTGCGGCTCTGCAGCCTGTCCTCCCTTCCCTGCCTACCTCGTGCTCCACTCCCCTTTTTCCCTCCCCTTTCCCCAGCATAAGTCCCTTCTTGGTTGCTGCATCCAGAAGTCTTTCACTTGAGAAAATGTGGAAGTAAACCTGGACATCCTAGGCTTTTGCTTTAAGGTAGGTGGAGCTTTATGGCTTTAAAGGGACTAGTGTAATACACATTTTGATAAGAGTACAAGGCCTGGATTTGTTAGCGTAAAGGCATGACTCAGTGAAGTAATGGACGGGAGGCAGCTGATTTCTAAAAATACATTTTCATATTTTAGATAAAATTCTTAACATACTAGTTTCTTTGGAGTTAAAATCCAGAGAGGCATTTGTATGTTCTTATTGAACTTAACTGGATAAAATCTTAGGTATTTTTTGAGGTTTTATATTCAGCTTAATTTTAAAAAGTGATAAAACACTGTACAGCCACCAACTTTTCCCTCTTTCATAAAATAATGTCTAAATTGCTTTTATTAATGCACTACATTTTTAAGCTAGCAGTTTTAAATCTCGTCTAAGATTTTAATTATCTTTGCCTATAACTGATTTTTTTTTTTTAAAGACTAGTCCTTTGTTTTATTAATTTATTTTTGTTGTGTTGGGTCTTCGTTTCTGTGCGAGAGCTTTCTCTAGTTGTGGCGAGCGGGGGCCACTCTTCATCGCGGTGCGCGGGCTTCTCACTATCGCGGGCTCTCGTTGCGGAGCACAGGCTCCAGACGCGCAGGCTCAGTAGTTGTGGCTCATGGGCCTAGTTGTTCCACGGCATGTGGGATCCTCCCAGACCAGGGCTCAAACCCGTGTCCCCTGCATTAGCAGGCAGATTCTCAACCACTGCGCCACCAAGGAAGCCCTGTTTGATTTTTGTATTAGTTGTAAGTAAGGGTGGGAAGGTAACACAAAATTTTAGTGAAATACAAAAGTAAAAACTGCAGACACTTATTTTGCTTGTTGCAAAAATCTTTAAAAAGTTAACGTTATTGGGACTTCCCTGGTGGTCCAGTGGTTAACACTGTGCTTCCAACGCAGGGGGCTGTGGGTTTGATCCCTGGTTGGGGAGTTAAGATCCCACATGACACGCAGCCAAAAAAAAAGTTAACATTATCATTAGAAGATTGAACGTCAGTGTTAAATATTTCCCAGAGTATTGATTCTTTTTTTTTTTTCTTGGCTGTGTTGGGTCTTCTTTGCTGTGCGTGGGCTTTCTTTAGTTGTGGCGAGTGGGGGCTACTCTTCGTTGCGGTGCACGGGCTTCTCATCGCAGTGGCTTCTCTTGTGGAGCACAGGCTCTAGGTGTGCGGGCTTCAGTAATTGTGGCACGCAGGCTCAGTAGTTGTGGCTCACGGGCTGTAGAAAGCAGGCCCAGTAGTTGTGGCTCACGGGCTTCGTTGCTCCGCGGCATGTGGGATCTTCCCAGACCAGGGCTCGAACCCATGTGTCCTTCACTGGCAGGCGGATTCTTAACCACTGTGCCACCAGGGAAGTCCCTGATTCTTTAAATTGCTACATTGTATCTTGGCTTTAAATCGTATCAAGCAACCTAACTATTCTTAGAATTAAGGTAGGAAATAAACATTCTTTTTCTTACCGATGTTTGATTTTTTTTCCGTCCCTCTCTTCAACCTTTCTGTGGCTGCATCACTGAAAAGAAATTCTGGATAATTTCTTGTTATAGTAAATCCTCATTGTTGAATAGGATTTTTGCTTCAGCATTAGGCCTCTTAAATTACTCTTGTTTATTCATTTATTTATTTTTTTGAGCTTCCCAGAACCAAGAATTAAAACCGAAATTGTGGTCACCAAAGTGGCAGGTTCCTTTCCATTCTAAATAGCAGTGGAAGCAAAGTCTTCAGTTTTGTTTGTATGGGCAGTTGGAAACCTTGGGAGCTACAGGACCCCAAGTTCAGAAGGCCATTAAGGAAAGTGTAGCTGGCCACTCCTTCCCTCCCTCCACCCTTGCTGAAGCTTGCCAAGACCCAGCTGGCTGATTTTGCAAAGCCCTTGAAATATGTCATTAATGGTTCTTTCTTTTGAGGTTGGGCTGTTGACCTAATTTGTGATTAACAAAACCTGGCCAAATCATGCGGTGCTCCCGGCCCCCAAGGGAGTGTTCGTGAAAAGTGTTTTAGTAACGTCGCTGATTTAACTTTCCTAACCCCAGCTAATAAAGATGATAAAAAACACTCAAGCTATCAAGTAGGGCTTTTTGAGGGCAGAAGAGCAAATTAATTTTGAACACTTGTATGTTAAATGGCATGTTTTGGGCATAGTTTGAAAGCATAATTCTGGTGTCCACAAATGCCCAGTTCCTCCTAAATATTTGGGACAGTTTCATAACACTGTGTAGGTGTTGTAGTCACCAAACCCTCTTAAATTGATCAGTTTGTTCTTTCCTCCCACGCTTTTCACAATCAAAAATGTCTTTCCCTGTCCTAGTTTGGAGAGGTAGTGCTATGGAATGGACTAGTAATTAGGAGCCAGATCAGCCTGAGTTCAAAATCTGTCTCTACTATATTTTAGTGAGTGAGTGACCTTTGGGCTATTAAAGTAGCACAATCTCTGATGTAAAATATAAGTACAGGTACTAATTACTATATAGAATTAATATCCTAGCTAAGTATCGTAGTCATAGAACAGCTATTCCCAACCTTTTAACAGCAAAGTTTTCCTTCAGTTCTTCCACAGGCCTCTATTTTGGCACATTTTATCTCCTAGACTAAGTTTGTTATTACTCTCCCTTTTTTTCCCCCTCTTATCAGTCACAGATATACATCAACGTGAGATTACGTGGCTTGTTTCTATACTCAAAGGTAGGAGTCTACCCCAGCGTTGGATGTTCTGTCAGCCTTTAGTTTTGTTACAGGCTTGCCAGAGCTTTCCAAACTGGAACTGACCCAAGGCTCACCAGCTTTTTCCGGGATGGCCTTTGCAGCTAAACCCTGCAAGAGCTCTGAGTTCTCTTCCTGTGCCCCGCCCCCATTCCCCTTTCTCTGAATTCTGTTGAGCAGTTTATTTGGGGCACCAGCCATGAGAACAGCCCCATCTGAGCCACCCAAGCCAGCTTGGTAATGGTTTGCTTAGAAACTTGTCACTATAGACAACAAATTGGCCTTTACTTAAGAGTGATATAAAGTTCCTTAAGTGAGCAAACATTTCACAGTGAGACAGCCAAACAGAGCTGTATTTTCTGCTCTGAAAAAGGTTGGATGTTTAGAAAACAGGTTCAGGTAGAGATATTGGAAGCTTAGCCACAAAAACAAGGGAACTTGAGGAAGGATTGGATGAATCAGAAACTTTGAATTCATTCAAAATGAATGAAAAGTTGAAGGATAATATAAATATCTAAGGACCAGAAGGCTGTTCTGATTGTAGCTACGAAAGACACATGATTTTTTTAGCAAAACTGTTGGACAACAGGAGAAATGTGGGAAAACACGTAGAAATGAGAAGACCTTTTCAAACTCTTTGGCTTGGACCAAACTTTTAGGTGACCAGTGAGTATCCCCCCACTACATTTTTGACCATCTTTTCAGCCAATGTCTGTCATTCCAAGGAAACATTAACTTAGTGAATATGAAACTTCTTTCTTTTCTTTCTTTTTGGTAACTTTGTAAAATAACTTGTCCTAGTTACAAAACTAATGCTAATTTTGGAAAATTTAAAAAATACAACACCACAAAGATTAAAATAGCCTAAAGTCCCACCATTGGATTGTATATTTTTTCATAGATAGGAATTCTTTTTTTTCAAGTTATTTTAAACTTTATTAAAAAAGAAAACAAGGAAAAAAATATAACCACAAGGCATTTACTTAAACACATGAACAGTATTGGATTTTTTAAATTGAGGAACAGTTGATTTACAATATTAGTTTCAAGTGTATAACTAATTGTACAATAGTGATTCAAAATTTTTATAGATTATACTCCATTTATAGTTCTTATAAAATATTGGCTGTATTCCCTGGGCTCTACAATATATCCTTGTAACTTTTTTTTTTTTTTTTTTTTTTTTTTTTTTTTTTTTTTGCAGTATGCGGGCCTCTCACTGCTGTGGCCTCTCCCATTGTGGAGCACAGGCTCCGGACGCGCAGGCTCAGCGGCCATGGCTCACGGGCCCAGCCGCTCCGCGGCATGTGGGATCCTCCCGGACCGGGGCACGAACCCATGTCCTCTGCAGCGGCAGGCGGACTCTCAACCACTGTGCCACCAGGGAAGCCCCCTTGTAACTTATTTGTTTTATACATAGTAGATTGTAGAGATAGAAATTTTTAATGTGAATAACCTGAGATCCAGGATACACCTTAAGGGGCCCATGAACCCCTGAAATCGTATGCAAAGTTTACTGTTAGATACATGAGTATGAGCTTTTCTGAGAAAGGGGCTCATAGGCTGATGAAAATTAGGTTCTTAAAGGTGTAGCCACCTTCAAAATATTAGAAACTTCAGGTGTAGATCTTTCCAATTTATTTTCTACACATTTGAGGCGTGCTTTATTTTCTTTAACGTCACCATCTGAGCCCGCTTCACGCAGTCCTTTAAGACCTCAGACCAAGAATTTAGCTGTAATTTGACTAAACAGCTCAGGTTGAACAGGAGTTTTAACTGCTGTCCCTAAAAGATGGCATTTGGTGGACATTCATTCCAAAAGCATGATGAAGCACACGAAGAATGTGGTGCCTTTGTCCCCGGCAAGAGAAGATGGCAGGGGTTTGTATTTCTCTCTTTGGCCTCAAGTTTGGCTTCCCTGGAGGCCCCAGAGGGCGGGCGGTAACAAAAATACTGTTTGGCTCCCCATCCTGCTGCCAGGTCTCCGAGAGGCAAATCACACACTTCCCAGGGTTGGATCCTGAGCACGGCTGCTGCAGGGGGAGTGGTTCCTAACTGTTCTTAAGGAAGCAGGGAACTTGCCTGGCCTTCACCATCATAATCAGATCTGTCATTCTCTTCAGAAATTGGCTTTCTTTCTAGGCCTTGTGCTTTGCTCTGGATGTAACGACTGCCATTTCCCCCTGGTGTTTCTGCTGTGGTAATCATGCTTGCCCTTCTCCTAGGAGGCTGGAGGAATTTGCTAGCCAAAGTCACAGCTGGCTCCCAGATGGCTCTCCGTCCCGTGACCTCACCAACATCCCAACATCGATTTGCTCGGGAGGCTTAAACTTGGCTTGGGGGGCAGGATGCCTGTGGACCCCCACCCTGAGAGATTTATGGGCTCAAGCCTTGGAGAGAGCAAATCTCTAGAGGTGGGATGGGACTAATCAGTTTCCTTTTGTTGCACATTCTAGAATTCTGCCTAAAACAGAAGAGGTTGACCTCATTCTTACCCCACCCTGGAGATTAAGTGGGGGTAACTAGATAACTAGCGAGCTATTACTGATGATGCTAAATTACCTGGCAAAGAAAGTTTCTGTCTCCACACACACGCACGCACACACATACACACACACACACACACACGCTAAGAGAGTTCTCTTTCAGGGAACGTTCTTTCGGACACTGAGTATGACATCAAAATGATCTAACAAGATTGCTATCTCCAGTTCCCAGAATGAGAGTATCCATCCCATTCAGGTGGAAATGAGCAACAGAGCCCAAATAGTTTCTTGTTGCAAAGAAATTCTTCGGGGTCTATTTCCTGGAGATAATGTAGAGAATGCTAGCAGGTTTCTAACATACTTCAGCTGTTCAGGAAATACTTTAAATAATTTCCTGCTCTAGAGAATAGGAGGAGGGCCAGAAAGTTGGAAAGTATTACTCTCTTTCTTTATGGTCTCAAATGCACTTCCCAAGGACGCCTTCACTATTCACACACACGCTCCTATGAGCTCTTTTCTGGCTTACCCCAGCCTTTTTATGTGGGAATGTTCTTTTAAAGAGTGTGGCGAGAATCCCAGTAACTTGGACTTCCCATAGCATCCTGGCCTGAGCTTCCTAAGGAACTTGACAAATATGAACTAATTAAGCTTGGAAAGCCCCATGAGAGTCCTCCCAGCCGTTGCTGAAATGCGGCCAGCTCTGAGGTGGAGCTGAAGCTGTTTTTGCTCTGCACAGCAACAATTCAAACAGTGGAGAGGAAGGAAAGCCAACAGCCAAATGCAACTGGAGCTACAAGGAAGCAGCAAGTTAGGCAGTATGTAATTAATTGCCTCCTTGATTTGCTTTCTGTTGCATTCAGTGGGGTTCAAATACTGGTGTTGAAATTGGGTCATTTAGACTTTTGAGGTAGATTTCAGGTAATTGCAAAAAAATTTAACAAGTCTAAGGTGAATTTTTATCTAAAGCAGTGTTTCTCAATCAAAGGTGATTTTGCAACCCCCAAGGGGATGTTTGACAATCTGGAGACATTCGGGGTTGTTGCATCTTGGGGAAAGGGACGCTACCGGCATCTGAGTGGGTAGACGTCAGGAATCCTGAATGTACTATAATGCACAGAACAGACCCCCCCGCAATAAAGAATCTTGTCCAAATGTCAATAAAGATCTTGTCCAAAATGTCGATAGTGCTGAGGTTGAAAAACCCGGATCTGAAGGTTCAAAGTGACTCAGTGTTGGCTTGTGTCTTCCCTCTTAGCCATATATCTTACATTGGTGACCTTTCAGCCCATTCAGATCTAGGTCTAAGCTCCTGGAAGCACCCTGGGTTCCTGGGCTCAGCCCTGCGGGTGATGACAGTCTCCCAAACCATGGGGTGTTGAAGACACACCTCTCACCGCACCTAGGTGCCCTGGGAATCGGGTGCATTGTGCATCTTGTGAGCGATCTTTGTGGAAAAGGAACCACTTTTTGCACGGTTCCCAGTCAGGCCCCAGAGCTTTGAGGTCCTGTTTTTCCTGCAGTGAATGAGCTGCTCTGTTTCTCTGACAGGGCCTATTCAGCAAGCAGCTATTTCTTTTCTCCTTCCTCAAGGCCCAGCTGCCAGGGAGACCACAGGCTGTCACCGTTTGTCCCACCTTCAGCAAGAGGCAGCCACAGGGAAATTCAGCCAATAGACAGAGACCAGGAATTTTACTTCAATCTTTTTTGCAAACTTAAAAACTGGGAAATTCCCTGGTGGTCCAGTGGTTAGGACTCTGCGTTTTCACTGCCGAGGGTGCGGGTTTGATCCCTGGTCAGGGAACTAAGATCCCATCAGCTGCACAGCACAGCCAAAAAACCCCCAAAACCCCAAAGCAAACAAAAAAACCCTTAAAACCTGTCCTTCATGGAGAAAACCTGAGAAACCTTCACCTCCCCCAGGGAGCCCCCTGGACATCCCCATGTGGCCCCTCCCTTCTCTCTGCTGCCCCCTTTGGCCTCCTCCTCCTGCCGCCCTCACCAAGCTGTGTCTACCTTGTTCCTTGGGGGAAGGGTGTCCCCTCCATCCTGCTGCCCATGGGCAGCCTGAGGGCAGCGTCCAAGTCTTGGTGCCCCCTCGGTTCCCCCAGGGCCCAGCCCTGGGCACTGGCCCACCCAACACCCCAGGTGGACTCTTAAAGGCAGAAAGTCCAGTCAGATCTCACCAGATGGGTGCTATGGATGCCCGAAAACTTGCTCCAAACGCCGGGCAGCCTACGGCCTCGGGGCTCACATGGTGGATCATCTGCTCCTTTTCCAGTCAAGTCAGAAGGGCTATTAAAGTGACCTGACAACTGTCTTAGCCTCCTAGAGCTGCAGTAACAAAATACCACAAACTGGGGGGCTTAAAGAACAGAAATGTATTGTCTCAAGTTCTAGAGGCCACAAGTCTGAGGTCAAGGTGTCAGCAGGGTTGGTTCCTCCGGAGGAATGTGAGGGAAGGGTCTGTAACAAACCTCTGCTCTTGACTTGTAGATGGATGGCGTCTTCCCCCTGCCTTTCTTCACGCCATTGTCCCTTGATGCGTGTCTGTCTCTGTGTCCAAATTTCCCTTTTTAAAAGGACTCCATTCGGGAATTCCCTGGTGATCCAGTGGTTAGGACTCTGTGCTTTCACTGCCAAGAGCCCGGGTTCAATCCCTGCTTGGGGAACTAGGATCCCACAAGCTGTGCAGGGTGGCCAAAAAAAAAAGTAAATAAAATTAAAAAAAATAATAAAATAAAAGAACTCCATTCATATTGGATTAGTGCTCACTCTGATAACCTCAGTTTAACCTGATTACCTCTGTAAAGACTGTATTTCCAAATAAAGTCACATTCTGAGGTCCTGGTGGTTAGAACTTCAACATATCTTTTTTTTCTTTTTTTTTGAGGGGAAACTATTCAATCCATAACAACAACTAAATGCAGTCCCTGATCTGGGACTGGATCCTTGACTGGGGGAAAAATTACATTAAAGGGATTATTGAGGCCATTGGCAATATTTGAATATGGCCTCCCGGATGGATGATGCTGCACTGTAGGATGGAAACAGCACAGAGGCAGGGCAGCGCATGGCAGTGGAGGGCAGAGATGGGCCAGGATGTGGACAGTAGAGGCAGAGACTCTGTGTCTTGAGATAGAACAGGGAAAAAGAAGAACATGAAACCAATTTGCCTTTAAAAGGTAAAACTCAAGCTGGTGGCAATGAGAAGGACATGCTCCCTTTCTTCTCCCTGTCTCCCTAACAGAGAGTAAAACTGGAACAGGAAGTACCCCTCCAGTTCATGCAGCAGCCAGAGGGACTTGTTTTCTGTTTGTTTTTTGGCTGAGTCGTCTGGCTTGTGGGATCTTAGTTCCCCGACCAGGGATCAAACCAGGGCCCTCGGCAGTGAAAGCCCGCAACCTAATCACTGGACCACCAGGGAGTCCCCAGGACTTGTTTTTTGGCAAACCTTGCTCACTCTTAACGACATCTTCCCCTGGATTTCTCCTTTTCATTTGTCTTTCTTTAATATACTTTTTTGTGTGTGTGTGTGTGGGGGAGGGGGGTGCTGTGACACACGGCTTGAGGGATTTTAATTCCCCAAGCAGGGACTGAACCCAGGCCCTCAGCAGTGAGAGCTCAGAGTCCTAACCACTGGACTAACCTGGGAATTCCCATGACTTTTTAAAAATTTACTTTTTATTTTATACTGGAGTACAGTTGATTTACAATGTTGTGTTAGTTTCAGGTGTACAGCAAAGTGATTCAGTTATACATATACATATATCCATTCTTTTTCAGATTCTTTTCCCATATAGGTTATTACAGAGTATTGGGGAGAGTTCCCTGTGCTATACAGTAGGTCCTTGTTGGTTATCTATTTAATTAAATTAATTAATTTATTTATTTTTGGCTGCGTTGGGTCTTCGTTGCTGTGCGCGGGCTTTCTCTAGTTGTGGTGACGGGGGCTACTCTTAATTGCGGTGTGCGGGCTTCTCATTGCAGTGGCTTCTCTTGTTGCAGAGCACAGGCTCTAGAGCGCGGGCTTCAGTAGTTGTGGCGCACGGGTTTAGTTGCTCCGTGGCATGTGGGATCTTCCCAGACCAGGGCTTGAACCCGTGTCCCCTGCATTGGCAGGTGGATTTTTTTTTTAAGTGTAAACTGTTATTTATTTATTTTATTTATTTTTGGCTGTGCTGGGTCTTCGTTTCTGTGCAAGGGCTTTCTCTAGTTGCAGCAAGTGGGGGCCACTCTTCATCGCGCTGCGCGGGCCTCTCACTGTCGTGGCCTCTCTTATTGTGGAGCACAGGCTCCAGACGCGCAGGCTCAGTAGTTGTGGCTCACGCGCCTAGTTGCTCCGCGGCATGTGGGATCTTCCCAGACCAGGGCTTGAACCCGTGTCCCCTGCATTGGCAGGCAGACTCTCAACCACTGCACCACCAGGAAAGCCCGGCAGGTGGATTCTTAACCACTGTGCCACCAGGGAAGTCCTATCTATTTTATATATAATAGTGTGTATATGTTAATCCCAACCTTCTAATTTATCTGCCCCCCCACCTTTCCCCTTTGGTAACCATAAGTTTGTTTTTAAAGTCTGTGAGTCTGTTTCTATTTTGTAGATAAATTCACTTGTATCATTTTTTTTTTAGATTCTACATATAGGTGATGTCATATGATATTTGTCTTTCTCTGTCTGACTTACTTCACTTAGTATGATAATCTCTAGGTCCATCCATGTTGCTGCAAATGGCATTTTTTCATTTTTTAAGGCTGAGTAATATTCCATTGTATATATGTACTACATCTTCTTCTTTTTTTTTTTTTTTGTTTGCACTGTGCAGCCTGTGGGATCTTAGTTCCCCAACCAGGGATCGAACCCTCGCCCCCTTTAGTGGAAGTGCAGAGTCTTAACCACTGAACCGCCAGGGGAGTCCCTGTACCACATCTTCTTTATCCATTCATCTGTCAATGGACATTAGGTTGCTTCATTTGTCTTTATTTGATTTTATTGAGGTAAATATACACACAGTAATGTGTGTAAAATGCTCTAATCTTAAGCGTATAGCTCAATGCATTTTTACCTATGGACACACCCAGGTAACCACCATCTGGATCAAGATATGGGACATTTCTGGGACCCCAGAAGGTTCCTTCAGGCCCCTCTCCAGTCAATCACCTACTAATCTTTCCCTCAACCCTCCCCTCCATAACCTTAACTCCTAGTCCCCACTCCCCAGCTGCCAGAAGTAACCACCAATCTGACTTCAGCCACAGAGGGGTCTTTAAAAACACAAATCATATCCTATCACTCCTCCATTTCATACTTTCCAATGGCTTCACATCACACTTAGAATAAAACCCACTGCAGCCTGCAAGGCCTTCTGTGAACTAGCTGCCATCGGGCACCCACCCCTCTGACCTCATCTCTCACACTTTCCCAAGCTCACTGTGCTCCAGCTACACTGGCCTTTCCTCTATTCCTCAAACTGTAACCTTGCTGCTACCACAGGGCCTTTGCTTGTGCTGTTCCCTCTTCCTGAGGTAGTCTCCCCACATATCTCCATGTGACTCATTCTTCTCATCCTTAGGTCTTGCCTCAAATGTTACCTCTTCCTAAAACCTTCATGACGTCATCCCTTTCCCTAATCACTATCCCTTTACTTTGTTTGCAGGGCTTTTATTTCCTGAAAAAGCATTGCTTGTAGGCCCAAGAACCCTAAAATCTCAGTGGCTTAACACAAAGAGGTTAGTTCTTGCTCACATCACATTCTGATGCAGGTTTGTGTGTCTGTGTGTGTGGTGGGGGTGGGGGTGGGGCTCTGCTCCACATGCCCATTCAGGGACTCAGGTTTCTTCCATCCACAAATGGCTCTGTCATTTTCTAGGGGTTTAGTATCTGACCAACCAAACAGGGAAGATAGAGCATGGACGACCACAGCTGTGTTCTTAGGGACCAGGCCTGGAAATCACATACATCACTTCTGCCCACATTTCACCAGCCAGAACTGTTCCGTGATTCTGCCTAACTTCGCAGGAGGCCAGGAAGTGTAGTTCAGTGGTGTGTCCAGGGAGAGGAGGACTTGGATATTTGTGTGTACAGGGTTTTACCTTGTCTGCTGCACTCATCACAGTACTCAGAACAGTGGCAGGCATATGATATGCATAAAACAGGCATTCACACTGAATGCACACACACACACACACACACACACACACTTACTTTCCCAATAGATGGGCACAAAGTGCCTTCATGATGGTACCAGTGAAAACTCAGAAAACTGGGACAACAATTTGGGAGAAATGAAGAGAAGGCACATATCAGTCATGGAATTAGATCCGCAAGGGAGAGAAGAGACTAATTCCACCTTCTCTTTCTCAAATGGGTAAACCGAGGAGCAGAGAAGGGGAATGACACATCCCAGGTGGCATCACCTCCCCCACTCTCTTCTTTGCCCTTTTCTTGGGCTGCTTTTTTGTCACCCTCCACATTACTTGGTAAATAGTAAGGAACCAAATAGCTAATCAAACCTTAATTCAATCCATCTCCCACAGACCCCATCGGCTCTGTTCTAATCTTCTACACATTTGCTCCTAATCCCACCAGATACATCAAACCAGCCCCACCCACCAGGACCCTCCTCCCCTGCCACCCCAAGCCTCACCCACCGTAGCACGAAACCAGCCTCCGAGGCCAAAAACTTTTGCTTTAAACTTTAAAAGTTTTAACAGGGGTCTTCCCTGGTGGTGCAGTGGTTGAGAGTCCGCCTGCTGATGCAGGGGACACGGGTTCATGCCCCAGTCCGGGAAGATCCCACATGCCGCGGAGCGGCTGGGCCCGTGAGCCATGGCCGCTGAGCCTGCGCGTCCGGAGCCTGTGCTCCGCAACGGGAGAGGCCACAACAGTGAGAGGCCCGCGTACCGCAAAAAAAAAAAAAGTTTTAACAGGAAAAAAAATAAACCTGCCTCCCTGTCATCTGGAGGTATCTGAAACACCGATGTGAAGAACAAGATGTTTCTAAAACTTCGGAGATGTAACCTACCCCAGATCCAGAGTTGACAGTGAGTGAATTCTTTTGGTTTCACATAGGAGGGTGAGAAAAAAATGCTTTCCTTACGATGGCCTAGAGTCAGAGAAAGTAGAAGTTGTTGGTTTAAAAAAACTCAAACCAATGTACTTTTTTTTTTCTCCTGGTGGATTAATATTTTATGCGTGTTGAAAATGTAAACACAAGGTGTGGGGCTTGTTATGAGAAGCAACAGGGGGGCACTGAGTTCTGTGTGTTATCAGGTAGGGAGGGATTTGTGAAAGCTGGTGGCTTCCTCCTGACTGGAAAACCCACCACAGGGAGGCAGTAGAGCCTAGTGGTTAAGAGTGTGGGCTCTGGAATCAGACAGATTTGAGTTTGAATTCTGACTCTGGCACTGCATAGCTGTGTGACCTCCAGAAAGTTACTTAACTGCTCTGTGCCTCACTTTCCAAGTCAGCCAATTGCGGATGAAACTAGTATCAAACTCCTAGGGATGTTTTAAGGGTGAATAGATAAACAGCTCAACAAGTAAGCTCTTAATTAGTGTTAATTTTAAAAAGCAGGAGTTTAAGGATGGAGGGAGACAAATTTCAGACAGAAAGATAAGTGAATAGATTTTTTTGAGAGCACAATATATTTAAGGCTGTGCAAAGTGATCTAAACAGTTACTCAAAGAACCTGTCCCCAATCCTCACCTACAATCACATCCCACTGTAATCATGAAGCAAATTTCAACAGCTGCTTCAGAGAAAACTTGGCGGGCCTCCACAAAGTTATTCCTCTAGCTCTTTCTTGTCATGCAAAGTCTGTGTAATTTGTTCCATTTTGCTTTTGAGTGTGACAGCCTTTCTCTTAGCCTTTGGTTGAGTGTATACACACACATGGAAATGATGTATATTCTAGAATTATTTTGTCAATATATAATAATTATATTATGGAATAGAGTATGCAGTTATATTTTAAAATTATGTATAAAATTTATCTTTGGTTTTTTATTTTGAGGTTTTTTTAATTTAGGATTTCACAGAGATGGGGAAGGCTGCTGCTTCTGCTCTTTTTCTTGTTTCAAGGTTTCAAATAAGAGCTTAAAGCAAAAGCTTTCAGTTTTGTGTGTTGATTACCCTGAGCAGTGTCTGAGTTTCAGGGGGTAGTTAGATTGTGGCTGGTAGTTAAGTGGGTGATTGTTTGAGGGATTGACATAATTTTTGGAGGAGGGGAGGGGTTAATTGGGTGTATTAGAATCTGGGTGATCAGATGATTCACTATTTTTTTTTTTTTTGGCTGCACGGTGTGGCTTGTGGGATCTTAGTTCCCCAGCCAGGGATCGAACCCATGCCCCCTGCAGTGGAAGCTGAGAGTCCTAACCCCTGGACCACCAGGGAAGTCCCTGGATTCCTCACTTGTGAAAGGAAGAGAGAGAAACCAAATGAGAGAATAACTCTCCCGCAGTTCCCCTGGTAAAGCAGAGTTGAGCTTGAACCCTGGCAACTTCTAAGCTACTCAGGAGGAATTATTTAGTGCTGGAGAGATTCCAAATGAGAACTAACATTCATAATAGTGATCACTGAGTGAGCACTTATTATGTGCCAGGTACTGTACTAAGTATGCCCCTTACATACTCGAACCTCTAAGGAAGCCTTATTGTACTCTGTAAGGTGGGTAATATCTATAAGCCCTTTTAACAGATAAGAAAACTGAGGCACAAGGAGGCCAAATGGTTTGCTAAGGTGTAACCAGCCTCTCTGGTTTCACCTTCTTCTCCAAAGGACCAAGGAAGGTGGAACCCCAGAACCCAGACCCTTTTGCTCTGCAGACCTGATTTCTGGCCGGGGCTCTTAGCCACAGATGAGAGTCCCACTGAAGCCGCGTGGCTCCCAGGGAACACCCAGGAGGGCACCGGAGAAGAGAGCTGGTTGCATCTGGCAAAGAGGCCATGTCCTTTCTATATATTTGAGGACAGCAACAGGCGAGACCAAGGTAGGAAGCTGAGACCTCCACTGGCTGGGATGTGAGACTCAGAGCTCTCCTCAGACTGAATCAGCTCTTTTCTGGCAGCTGCCAATTTTTGAAGAGGAAAGAACTAATGCCAGGCAGAGAAAGGGCCAAAGCTGGATGGTTTTAAGAGATGTTTTCCTGATGTGCGTTCCTTCAACTCAACAGCTATTCTTTGAGCCTTTAATGTGAGTCTGGGAAGGAAAATAGCACATATACCCTGACATGCATTGCTTCTCTCAATTCTCACAAACACGTGGGTCACAGGGGCAAGGATTCCACCTTTACAGAGAAAGAAACTGAAGCTCAGAGAGGTTAAGGAAGCTTCCTTTTGGAGTCACACAGCCACCAAATAGTAAAACCAGAAAATGAAATGTCATCTGTCTGTCTCCTGCCTCATACTGGCAGAGATGGTACTAATTGCTGGGGTACAAAGCCTGGAAGAAAAAGTCCTTTTTTCCCCTCCTAAGATTTTTACTACCCAATAGAAGACAGAATACTGGTATCCAAATGACCAATAGGAATGGCAGACACGGATGGAGAGCTTTCTGGGTTTGAATGGGCCTTTTGTCCCGTGACTCTAATAGGCTTACTGTGGCCCGTGAGGAAGGAATTTTTGTTCCCATTTTCCAGATGGAAAAACTGGGGCTCAGAGAAGTTAAGAAATTTCTCAAGATTCCACAGCAAGCAGTTGTGCCTTCCCAGCCAAGGGAGGTACCACGGGAGGCACAGACAAGCCCTGTAGGTGGAGGCGATTGCATTTGGTGTGTGCACAGATCCAGCTTCATTCTGGTCCTGAAATGAGTCATCAGCAAGTCATAGAACCTGCCCCTCTGTACACATGATGATGCTGTTTTGTACATTAGGCAGAACTGGGCCCAGATAATGGAGTTCTAAGCAGATGGCCTCATTCCAACCACGGCCCCTTTGCAGGCCCTGGGGAGCTGGCCAGGCCTGGTGACCCACAGAAGAGGTGATGCTGTGCCCTCGTGTCTAAGCAGCAGGCTTGGCCAAGTCTTCTGGGCTTCTTCCAGCTCAGAAACCCGTTGCTTTTACCCTTCGATGTGAACCAGAGGTGGAGCAGCTCACTCTGCAGGGCAGAGACCACTGCAGGGGGCCATCAGAAGCAGCAGCTGGTAGCCCAGCCCCATCCCCTCTTTCCCGCTCCCCTCCCACATCCCATGCCTCACTGGCACCTCCTGCACCTTCTCTCCCCACCAACAGGAAATGACACTGGACAGATCTCAGAAGTCCATATGTCCTGGGCTGTCTCTCTAGGAATTTTATGGGCCTCCAGTTTGCTCTATGTGTCATATCCTTTCCACTCAAAGCATTTTTTTTTTAAATAGGAAAAAATGAAACAGGAAAAAGTGAGTGTCCACCTTACCCCCTCATGATCTTGGGCAAGTACTTTATTTATGTCTGCATGGGCTTGTGGATTCAGTGGGTTACCGTCCATTACTCTCATTACTTAGTTTGATAATTAAATTATTCCCGGTGTGGCTGGTGGGAACCCATTCAAGCTAGTTGCTGTGTCCTTTGGCCATGATCTGTCATTCTTTGAGCTTTCTAGCACTAGATGTTCTAGGCTCATCTTGTATTTTCCTGTTTCAACCCTGGAATCAGCCTTTTCTCCAAGGAACATGGTTGGTTTTAGTGAAAATGATATTTCAAAGTCAAGATCTGAATACTGACTGTGCTCATTGCTACCAGGGCAAGGCCTCCCAGTCCCTTTCAGGGACAGAGGGAGGGAATGTAGGTGTGTACACACACACACACAATATGACACACACATACAACATGACATACACACAATCATTTACATCTACATTTATTTATCATTTTAAAAAACTGTGGTAAAATACACATAATGTAAAATTTGCCATCTTAACCTTTCTATTTTTTTTAATTTATTTTTGGCTGCATCAGGTCTTAGTTGCGGCACGGGAGATCTTCGTTGAGGCATGCAGGATCTTTCGTTGTGGTGCGCAGGCTTCTCTCTAGTCGTGGCGTGAGAGCTCCAGAGCATGTGGGCTCTGTAGTTTGCGGCATGCGGGCTCTCTTGTTGAGGAGCACGAGCTCAGTAGTTGTGGTGCACGGGCATAGTTGCCCCGTGGCATGTGGGATCTTAGTTCCCTGACCAGGGATTGAATCCGAGCCCCTTGCATTGTAAGATGGAGTCTTTACCACTGGACCACCAGGGAAGTCCCCCATCTTAACCATTTTTAAGTGGCCTTAAGTACATTCACATTCACATTGTTGTATACCCATCACCACCATCCATCCACATCTTGCAAAACTGAAACGACCTATTAAACACTCATCTCTGTAATGATTCATGTATCTCTCTGTATATCCTGCAAGCCATGAGTTCACACTGTGTCCGATTCCCATCCAACACCACAGGGTTCGTTCCAGCCTTCTCCCTTCCATACTTGTCACTCTCTTCTTGAACAGCCATGCTTTCCTCTCACTGTTGGCCTCTGATGCCTCATTCCAGGCCACTCCTGGATGGACACTCTTCCCACCCTGCTCAGGCTCTGACTCCTTATGTCAGGCTCCCCACCACGTGGGCACCCACTCTGGGTCACCACATCTCCCCACCTCCTTCGATGGTGGGCACCCACCTTGCTCTGTCCCAACTAAGTTTGAGGACTGAATTGTTTGAGAAAGGAAGAGAAAGGGGAAAGGGATTTGAAAAGGAAGAGCTACTAGTCCCATGATTTAAAAACTAAACTACAGACTTCATTCAGGTCTCACCAGTTCTACTCACAACCTTTTCCGATCCCAGCATCCAGTCCCAGGTACCACGTTGCACTGAGTTGTCCTGTCTTCTTAGTCTCCTCCAATTTATGATGGTTTCTGTCGATCCTTGTTTTTCTTTATCTTGACACTTTCAAAGAGTCCACTCAGACATTTTGTATAACTTTCCTCAATTTGGGCTTGTCAGATGTTTTCTCATGGTAAGACTGGGGATGTAGATTTTGGGAACAGATACCGAAGAGATGAAGTGCCCTTCTTATTATAGCTTATCAAGGGGTGTGTCATATCACACGTGTTAGTTACATTTTAAAGATGGAGAAAACTGAGATTCCAAAGGTTTCACCTGCCTAAACTCACAGCCAGCAAATGGTGGAGGGAGGATTTGAAACTGCGCCATTCTGAGCTTTGTGCCACTTGCCTTGTTTGAGAAGAAGAACTGGCCAGTGTGGGAGATGAAAAAGGTCCCTGGTATTGAAGTGAAGGGTGGGATGTGGGGAGACTTTACATCCATATTAGTTCTGTCAGCCAGGGTGATTCACCACCCATGGTCTCTTCCCCAGAGCCCTGTCCAGTGTTGTCTTAAATTCCCTATGTCTTGTGCAAGAGGCAATGAGGGCTCCTCTTTAAGTAGATCTGGCAAGCCCATCTTTTGTCCATTAGATGAGATTGTCTGGTCTTTGTGCCTCTAGTGCCAGGATGAAAATAATCTGATAATTCAAAAATGATGCATTTTCCATGAGTTATATAAGAATCCTATAACCAAACCAGGTAGCAGTCACAAGGCTGCTGTTCCCCCCACCCTCCTTCCCAGCCTTCAGTTTCTCCTGCTCTTTGGACCTCTCCCAGTGGGATACCTGCAGAGGAGGCCATCCAGATGGAATTGGCTTGTGGATGATGGTGACATTGGCTTTCCTGTGCCTGCTCTTAACCTCTTTGCCTATCAGTTATCAGCAAAATCAATATCACTGCATCAGAAACGACAGAACAGCCTAAGTTTCAGAGTAGAAGTTCTAAACATGTCTTCTGGGCAGTGGTCAACCAGCATATGTGTTTTGTTTGGCCCTCACTTAATTTAAAAAGTGTAAAATTAGCTCACAACATGAAAAAAATCAGGAGCTCATCATAGAAGTCTGGACTTTGGCTTCTCTTGAAAAATCAGATGAGGCAATAGATGGTCCACATTCTCCCATGGCAGCAAGTGGCTGGAGCTGAGTAGTGGCTGCCTCTTTAGCCATGGCGCATGTGCTCCATTTCACTCTAGGTCTCACCACTCCCTGCTACTCACCACCCTCAGCCTCAATCACTTGGAATGTCTGCCTGGCTTCTTTTTTTTTTTTTTTTTTGCGGTACGCAGGCCTCTCACTGTTGTGGCCTCTCCCGTTGCGGAGCACAGGCTCCGGACACGCAGGCCCAGCGGCCATGGCTCACAGGCCCAGCCGCTCCGCGGCATGTGGGATCTTTCTGGAACGGGGCACGAACCCGTGTCCCCTGCATCGGCAGGCGGACTCTCAACCACTGCGCCACCAGGAAAGCCCATGGTTTCTTTTTTTAAATTGATTTTTATTGGAGTATCGTTGATTTACAATGGTGTGTTAGTTTCTGCTGTACAGCAAAGTGAATCAGTTATACATATACATATATACACTTTTATTTTAGATTCTATTCCCATACAGGTCATTACAGAGTATTGAGTAGAGTCCCCTGTGCTATACAGTACGTTCTTATTAGTTATGTATTTTATATATAGTAGTGTATCTATGTCAATCTCAATCTCCCAATTTATCCCCCCCCCACTTTTCCCCTCTGCAGCCATAAGTTTGTCTTCTACATCTGTGACTCTATTTCTGTTTTGTAAATAGGTTCATTTGCACCATTCTTTTAGATTCCACATATAAGTGATACCATAAGATACTTGTCTTTCTCTGTCTGACTTCACTCAGTATGATGATGTCTTGGTCCATCCTGCCTGGCTTCTGAAGGCATTTTCATCCACAACCCCTGTGTTAGATTCTTACAGTTTATTTATTCACTCAACAAACACTCACTGAGCCCCTACTCAGGCCAAGTTCTGTGCTAGATTCCTAGATCATCAGCATACACACTAGTGATTCTAGAATCATATGGTAAGTCCCTGATAAATCATGTTGATGAGAGCATTGAAGCGGGGGCTCCTAGCTCAGCCTGGAGGGGGTCAGGGGAGACATCCTGAAGGAGACACACACACCCTTAAAAAGCCAGTCACTATCTAAATAAGGTTTATGGAGGAAAGCTGCTCCCTTTACTCCGGGACCCCTGACCCTGGGCAGAGCCATCTGCCTGTCTGGACTCGTCGTGTAGTTTACTCTTCAGTGGCCTCAACTTTCTGCTAATTCTTACCACCTCTTCCTAGAGTAGGATTTTCTGCATTTATCTCAAGACCCAGCTGCAGCTGTGAGGGGTTCAGGGCATGTGAGAAGGACAAGTAGGATGCTCAGCTGTGGCTTGAGATGACATCAGGGCTGGAATGATCTACTGTGTGAGCAATGGAGGCTCCATTCTTTGGAGTTTATTTATGGATTAAGAGGTTACTTGAGGCAGGCAGGGGAAAGAGCAAAAGGCTTGGAGTCACACAGATTCGGTTTAAGTCCTGGTTTTGCCGCTTCCCTGCTGTGTGATTGTGTGTGGGTACTTGCACTCTCTGAGCATGTTTCTTCCTCTTTAAAATGGGTCAGTAGGGTTCCCTGGTTGCGCAGTGGTTAAGAATCTGCCTGCCAGTGCAGGGGAAATGGGTTCGGGCCCTGGTCCGGGAAGGTCCCACATGCTGCAGAGCAACTAAGCCCATGAGCCACAACTACTGAGGCCTGCGCTCTAGAGCCCACGAGCCACAATTACTGAGCCTGCGTGCCACAACTACTGAGGCCTGCGCACCTAGAGCCCGTGCTCAGCAACAAGACACCACAATGAGAAGCCTGTGCACCATAATGCAGAGCAGCCCCTGCTCGCCGCAACTAGAGAAAGCCCATGTGCAGCAAGGAAGACCCAACACAGCCAAAAATAAATAAATAAAATAAAATTTAAAAAAAAGTTTAAAGAAAATAAAATGAGTCAGTAGTATTTATTCACATGGTTACTTTCAATTTCATGTGTTATGTATGTAAAGTTGCAAGAGTAGTGCTGGGAACATGAACTCACTACAGACACTCATCATCATTAAAAAAAAAACCCATGCATTCTTTTATGGGTGTGTGTGTAATTCTATGAAATTTTATGTGCCGATTTTCCTCCAAATAAGGGGGAATCCTCCTGCCTGATGTGCCTTGAGCTGGGATGTCGATTTTTCCTGCCTTTAGACTCAAACTGAAACATCAGCTCTTTCTGGGTTTCAGGCCTTTGGACTCAGACTGGAACTACACCATTGTCTCTCTTCCGTTTCCAGCTCGCCAACTGCGAAACTTGGAACTCGTCAGCCTCTGTGATCATGTGAGCCAATTCTTTATGATAAATCTCTCTCTCTCTCAAACTCTCTCCCTATTTGTTCTGTTTCTCTGAAGAACCCTGACTAATACAGGACTATTACAAACAAAGCTGCTATAAACATTGGTACACAGGAAAACACATGTTTTCATTTCTCTGGGATAAATTCCCAGGAGTGCCACTGCTGCATCTTATGGTAAGTGTATATTTAACTTTATAAGAAACTGACAAACTGTTTTTTAGAATGGCTGTATCATCTTTACATTCCCACTGTTCATCATTGTTATTATGTTACTATACTAGTTAAATTCATTAAATTTGAAATGGGCTGACACTTTCCGAATTTAATGAAGGCTGGTCATGGAGGGATTTTTGCCCACTTGTATTATAAATCGCAGCTATCACGTGCATCCTTGTTTTAACTTTCTATTTACCAGCCAAGCACAGAGGTCTGCAGGGTTAGAGATTTGAAATAACAAACCTGGCTGCCTCAGATTTTCTTGGCTGGCACCAGGTCTTGCCAGGTCTTTGAATCAGCTGGGTGCAGGAAAGGGTCACCAGGAAACTCAGGCTGCTGGACCCGACAGGAAGTGTGGGACGAAGCTTACTCTGGGTCTGGCTCGTGGTCAGCCTGGCTGGGGCCTGAGGCTTCCAGGCCGGCTCAGCATACACTGTCAGGAAACAGCCCCGGCTCTTTAAATCACCCCACCCCTGACAAATAAATTCATAAACAAGAAAGCTCTGAGCTCCTTCCTTTGAGAAATAGCATCTTAGAGCCTGGAAGAAAATCCACTTGCAGAGCAATTATGACCATGTGCTTCTCAGGCTCCACACACTCACAAGTCAGTGACTGTGGCTTTGGGACTTCTCTTCCTGGAGGAGACTAGTCTGGAGTTGTCTACGGATGCTTACTGCCATGACCTTCTCCTTCTACCCTCCCTGCATGCCTCCCCCCAAGTTCACTTGTCCAGAAGTTTGTTTTTTTTTTAATTTTTATTTTTGTTGGCCACGCCACGTAGCACACGGGATCCTAGTTCCCTGACCAGGGATCGAACCCATGCCCCTGCAGTGGAAGCATGGAGACCTAACCACTAGACTGTCAGGGAATTCCTGTTCAGAAGTATTTATCTTGCCTATGGTTATGATTATCTAAGACTATAATTTTTTTTGGCTGCGTTGGGTCTTTGCTGCTGCGTGCAGGCTTTCTCTAGTTGTGGCGAGTGGGGGCTACTCTTCGTTGCGGTGGCTTCTCTTGTGGTGGAGCACGGGCTCTAGGTGCTTGGGCTTCAGTAGTTGCAGCATGCGGGCTCAGTAGTTGCGGCACGTGTGCTCAGTAGTTGTGGCACACGGGCTTAGTTGCTCCACGGCATGTGGGATCTTCCCAGACCAGGGATCAAACCCATGTCCCCTGCATTGGCAGGTGGATTCTTAACCCCAGGGAAGTCCTGATTATAATTTTAATATATTGCATTTTGGTAATGATAAATAGATTCAATCAGACATCACAACTGTATGAACCTTTATAGTTGTATATTGTCTCGCTGGAGTCTTCCAACAACCCTATGGTCTAGGCAGGTGAACTCTTAACTTCATTTTATTAGGAATTTCTCAGGACTAGGGCTGAGATTCTCAGCTATTAAGGCACTTTCCATAGGTCCCATGGTTGTTAGTGGTGGAGCTGAGCAGGAAGCCAGGGGACTGAGTGCTCGTTTAGAATCTTGCCCCTCAAACTAGCCTGGAGCTTCCCAGTATGGAAGCCAGGGGCCACATATGGCCCTTGAGTATTGAAATGTGGCTGGTTAGAACTGAGATGGGTGGCAAGAGCAAAATACACATCGGCTCTTAACTTAGTATGAAAAAAGTAATGAATGTACTATATCTCCTTACTGATTTTTTATATTATTTAAAGCTGAGATGATATTTTGTATATGCTGGGTTAAACAAATATTTTGGAAAAATAAATCCTTCTCCCAGTTGGGTTTTTTTTTTAATGTGACTACTAGAAATGTAAAATTACACACATCTCACATTGTATTTCTACTGGACAGTGCTGCCGTAGACCACATCACAGGCATTTTTTCTTAATAGAGGAGAGTTTTAGACGTATGATGTCATTATCTTGTAAAAGCGTATTCATCCCAAGTGTCTGCTCGCTAGACAGCATTTATGCAGATTTCTCCCCACCGTCTTTAAATGTCACCCTTCTTTGATAAATGTGGGGAAAGGGGGTTTGTCTCCTAACTGTTCCTGAATGGTTATCGACTTTCTTTTTGCTCAGATTTTTAAAATTGCAGTAGAATATGCATAACATAAAATTGACCATCTTGGGCCTTCCCTGGTGGCACAGTGGTTGAGAGTCCGCCTGCCGATGCAGGGGACATGGGTTCGTGCCCCGGTCCGGGAGGATCCCACATGCCACGGAGCGGCTGGGCCCGTGAGCCATGGCCGCTGAGCCTGCGCGTCCGGAGCCTGTGCTCCGCAATGGGAGAGGCCACAGCAGTGAGAGGCCCACGTATCGCAAAAAAAAAAAAAATTGACCATCTTAACCATTTTAAAGTGTGCAATTCACTGGCTTTAAGTGTGTTCACAACATTGTACAAACATCACCACTGCCCATTTCCAGAACTTTTTTATCATCCCAAAGAGAAACTCTGTACCTATTAAACAGAACTCCCCATTCCCTGCCCCTAGCCCCTATTAATCTCTGTTATATTTTCTGTCTCTATGAATTTGCCTATTCTTAGTACCTCATATAAGTGGAATCATATATTTGTCCTTTTGTATCTGGCTTATTTCACTTAGCATAATGCTTTCTAGTTTCATCCATGTTGCAGCATGTATCAGAACTTCATTTCTTTTTAAGGTTGTAATATTCGATTGCATATATACACCACATTTTGTTTATCCATTCATGTGTTGATAAACATTTGGGTTGTTTCTACTCTTGGACTATTGTGAATAATGCTGCTGTGATCATTAACTTACAAGTATCTGAGTCCCTGCTTTCAGTTCTCTGGGGTATATACCTAGCAACGGAATTGCTAGATCATATGGTAATTCTATACTTAACTGGTTTTTTTTTTTTTTTGGCCATGCGGCATGTGCGGTCTTAGTTCCCTGACTAGGAATCGAACCTGTGCCCCACGCATTGGAAGCACAGAGTCCTGACCACTGGACCTCCGGGGAAGTCCCTGCTTAACATTTTGCAGAACCACCATACTGTTTTCCACAGTGGCTGCATCATTTAATATCCCCACCAGCAATGCACGAGGGTTCCGGATGAGAGGTTACCTTTTAACACATCTGTATTCTAACATCCAAATTAATGCATACCCATTATAACAAATCCAAACTATATCAAAGAATAGGAAGTTAAATGTGACTTGGAGGTTAACTGCACTGAGAGTTGGCTATGTATCCATCTGACATTTATCTCTGCTTGTACATGGAAAGCTGTGCCTCTCTGCCTCCATTCCTGCCCCCCTACACTCCATCCTCTGCACAGAGTCACAGTGGGCCAGCCTCATAATACAAAGCAGAACATATGGCTTCCCTGCCTGCAACCCCCCCTGGACCTCCCATGTCACCTTGTATTTACGCCAAGTCTGGATGGTGACATCTAGGCATAGGCGGAACCTAGCATCTTCCCCAGCTGCATCTTCTACCACCTCTCTCCCTTGTTCACTCCGTTCCAGCCATTCTAGCCTCCTTTCTGTGATTCAGACTCACCAAGCTTGCTTCCACCTCGGGACATGTGTGCTTTTTGGTGTGTGCAAAGTTTGTCATTGCTCCCCATGCCTCTCATCCCGATCTCTGCTGAGCATCACCCTGTCAGAGAAGCCAACCATGAATGTCCTGTCTGCTATCCAGATACTTGATCCCCTCAACCTGCTCTTGCTGACAGTATAGTATTTATCACCACCTGCTTTATATGATCTATGTTCATTTTCGGTCTCCCCAACTAGAACGTAATCTCCATTAGAGTTGGAGCATTTTCTCCTCTGTTCATCTCGTCTCCCCAGTGCCTAGAACAGTGCCTGGCAAGTAATAGGTGCTCCTTTGTTAAGTACATCTATTTGTTAGATGAATGGATAAGTGAATGAATACACACACATATGAAATATGCATATTTTTATTTACAAATAGTTTATTTGAAATGCAACTGTATTCAGATCTGCTCATGAAACGAGTGAAAGTGATTGCGCATTGAGAGACCACAACCAATTATCATGATGTGACTAGAGCAGTCTCACATGTACATTCAAGACAATGATGCCGTCTTAAATATGGAGCAACTTTTTAAGCCATCACATGCACTCCAGAGCTCATTTGTTTCCGGCAATCGAGTGTGTGTTTTGCTTGTCTATAGGATAAATTGGCAAACACTCTTGATGCCACAGAGCAGCCTGTAAGACTGGACTTCTGACACAGGGCTCCAGCTTCATTTCCTCATGGTCTCCCAGGGAGGACAGGCTTCTGAGCAACCTCTAAGTCATATACCTGTATGCTGTCCTGAGCCTTCTCCGGGGGAGAAGCGGGGGAGGGAAAGAGCGGTTTACAAACTCCAACGTAGGATCTGCAATGCATTTTTTTTTAATCAAAGTATAATTCATTTACCATAAAATTGACCCTTTTGAAGTGTATGATTCAGTACTTTTAGTCTATTCACAGAGTTATACAACCATCACCACTATCTAATTTCAGGATATTTCTTCACTCCCCAAAGAAACCCCGTACCTATTAGCAGTCACTCCCCGTTTACCCCTCCTCCCAGCTATAAGCAACCACTCATCTGCTTTCTGTGTCTCTGGATTTGCCTCTTCTGCACATTTCATACAAATGGGATCATACAATATGTGGACTTTTATGTCTGGCTTCTTTCACTGAGCATAATGCTTTCCAGGTTCATCCATGTTGTAGCGTGTATCGGTTCCTCATTTATTTATTTATTTCTTGAGCTTTAACATTAAAAAAAATTTTCAACAGCTTTGTTGAGATATAAGTTCCTCATTTATTTTTATTGCCAAATAATGTTCCTGTTGTATGGACATATCACATTTTGTTTATCCATTCATCAGTCGATGGACATTTGGGTTATTTCCATTTTGGGGCTATTATGAATAATGCTGCTATGAACATTGTGTACAAGTTTTTATGCCGACATATGTTTTCAGTTCTCTTGGGTATATAGTTAGAAGTGGAATTGCTGGGTTATAGGGCAACTCTACGTTTAATATTTTGAGGAACTGTCAAAGGTTTTCCATTCTCACTAGCAATGTATGAGGGTTCCAGTTTTTCCACATCCTCACCAACACTTCTTATTATCCATCTATTTGACTATAACAATCTAGTGGATGTGAAATGGTATCTCATTGTGGTTTTGATTTGCATTTCCCTAATGAATATTGATGTTGTGTGTATTTTCATGTGCTTATTGGCCACTGGTGTATCTTCTTTGGAGAAATGTCTATTCAGATCCTTCACCCACTTTCTAATTGGATTATTTATCATTTTATTGTTGAGTTGTAAGGGTTCTTAGTATATTTTGCACACTAGGCCTTTATCAGATATATGATTTGCAAATATTTTCTCTCATTCTGTAGGTTGTCTTTTCACTTTCTTGATAGTGTCCTTTGAAACACAAAAGTTTGAAATTATAATGAAGTATCATTTATCTATTTTTAATTTTATTACTGTGCTTTTGGTGTCATATCTCAGAAATCATTATCTAATCAAAAGTCACAAAGATTTATGTCTATGTTTTCTCCTAAGAGTTTTACTGCCTTAGCTCTTACAATTAGGTCTTCAATCCATTTTGAGTTAAATTTTATATGTGGTGTGAGGTAGGGGGTCCAACTTCATTCTTTTGCATGTGGATATCTAGTTGTCCCAACACCATTTATAGAAAAGATTAATCTTTCCCCACTGAATTGTCTGGGGACCCTTGTTGAAAGTTAATGGACTGTAAATGTAAGGGTTTATTTCTGGACTCTCAATTCTGTTCCTTTGATCTATATGTCTATCTTTATGCCAGTAGGGCACTGCCTTGATTACTGTAGATTTGTAGTAAGTTTTGGAATTGGAAGGTGTGAGTCCTCCAACTTTGTTCTTTTTTTTTTTTTTTTGAGATTATTTTGGTTATTCTGTGTCCCTTCCATTTCTATATGAATCTTAGGGTCAGCTTGTCAATTTCTGCAAAAAAGGGCTCCATGTAAAAAAAACTGTTAAACACTTTAAGCAAAAGTTCAGAGTTTAATATAGTATCCTCTGCACCTACTATCTATTTGAGTAACTTTTAACATTTTGCTATATTTGCTTCCAATTTTTAATTTTAAGGAAATGAGTTTGCTACCATTAGTCCTGAAGTGTAACTCTCACCAATCTTGTTTCCTTTCCTCCCTTCTCCAGAGGTAACTACTCTCCTGAATTTCTATGATGTCTTCATAATTCTACAACATATATAGCAACCACAAATAATATATAGAATTGTTGTTTGGGCTATTTATTAACTCTATTTAAATTATATCATGTATATATTATACTTCTGCATGTTTCAATTTGCTTATTTTTTCATTTATATTTTGGCTGCATTGGGTCTTCGTTGCTGCACGTGGGCTTTCTCTAGTTGTGATGAGCGGGGGCTACTCTTCGTTGCAGTGCACAGGCTTCTCATTGCGGTGGCTTCTCTTGTTGTGGAGCATGGGCTCTAGGCGTGTGGGCTTCACACAGTAGTTGTGGCATGTGGGCTCAGTAGTTGTGGCTCACGGGCTCTAGAACGCAGGCTCAGTAGGTGCGAAGCACAGGCTTAGCTGCTCCACAGCATGTGGGATCTTCCTGGACCAGGGTTCGAACCTGTGTCCCCTGCATTGGCAGGCAGATTCCTAACCACTGCGTTACCAGGGAAGTCCCCATTTCAGCATGCTTTCAAATTTATGCTTCTGAAATTTATCCATGATGATATATGTAGCTCTAGTTTTTTTTAAGCTTCTGCGTGGTATTTGTGCATGTACAATCCTACTGCAATTTACTTATCCAGTATTTTTTTGATGGATACTTGAGTTGTTTGCAGTGTTTTTGCTATTACAGAGTTGCAGTGGACATTCTTGTTTCTCCCTCTTTGGGTAAGTGAGTGAGAGCTTGCTTATGGTGTAAACCCAGAAGAAAATTGATAGATTGAAGGATTTGTTCACCATTGATTTTCACTAGCTGTGGCCAACATTTTATTCAAAGTGGTTGTACCAATTTACACTTCTGCCAGCTGTGCATGTGAGTTCCTATTTGTGCACATCTTGGCTAATGCTTGACATTGTCAGTCTTTTAAATTCTTGCCAATCTGAAGGATGTAAAGTGGTCTCTCAGGGTGATTTTAATTTCCATTTTCCTGTTAATGAGTTTAGGAACTCTTCCCTCACACTCTTGACCATTTCTGAGTTTCCTTTAAAATACTTTGTCCATTTTTCCACTTGGTTTTTTTGTCATTTTCTTCTTGCTTTGATAGGAGTTCTTTATTTCTTCTGAAAATGAATCCTAAAGTCTGTGGCTTTATTTTCGCTGTGATTATGGTCTTTTATTTTCCTTTCTTTCTTATTTTCTTTCTTTTGGTACAGAAGTGTTTATTTTTCCCAATTTTATAGTTTATCCTGTTTGTGTCTTATTTAAGAAATCTTCTTCTACCCAATGCTATAAAGACTATTCTCTATATTTTTTTCTGAAAGTTTTAAAGTTTTGCTTCAGCATTTAGGTCTCCAATCCATCTAGAATTAATTTTTGTGTATTCTGTGAAGTAAGGATCTAACTATTTTCTCCCATTCGTATGACTAATTCTTCCAGCACCACTTTTAAATGATATAGTCATCTTATTTTCACTGATATGTCATGTCCCCTCTGCCATATATTGTTTTTATATGAGATAGGTTAGTTTCTGGCCTCTCTATTCTGTTTCATTGGTCTCTTTGTTTTTCCCTGCATGAATACCACTCTGTCTTTATTATACTATTATTACAGCATTTGGAAGGGCAAGTCTCACTACATTGTTCTTCTTCAGCTATTTCTTAGCCTTTTAAAAATTTTTATCAATTCAATAAGAAAAAACTATTTAGATTTTTACTGAAGTTTCATTATAGATTATAAAGTATAGATTAATTTTGGGGGAAAATGACATCTTTACAATATTGAGCCATCTGTGAACAGGTTATATTTCTCTGTTTGTGGATGTAGGTCTTATTCTTATGCCCTTCAATAATGGTAGGTGATTTCTCCATAGAGGTTTTGAACATATTTTGATAGATTTATTCTTAAGGATCCTAGAGCTTATGTTGTTATTGTACAAGGGATTTTTCTTTCTAATTGATTATTCCATTGTCTAAGAATGCTGTCAGGTTTTTGTATTCTGATATTATATCCAGACACCATTCCCAACTCTTTAAGTCTAGTATTTTGTCCAAAGATTCTCTTGGAGTTTCCTATGTAGTTATTATATCTTCTGCAAATAAATGCTGTTTGTATCTTCCTTCTTAATTCTGATACCTCTTAATTTCTTTTTCTTATCTTTGTTGCATTGCCTAGTCCTTCCAATACAATGTTAAAGAGAATTACTGACAATGGGCTTTTATTTTCTTTTTCTGGTCTCAGAGAGAAGGCTTTCTGCATTTTCATTATTTTTCCTAAACACATTGATAGAAAACTTCATCAGGTTAAGGAAGTTGGCAGCTAGTCTGGTTTCCTATGAGTTTATTATTATTTACAAATGTTGAATGCTATTGAATGCTTTTTCTGCTTTTATTGAGATGATCATTTTCTTCCTTAATCTATTAATATAGTAGATTACATTCATTTTCTTTATTATGAAATACATCAAACATAGAGAAATAGAGAACAAACAAGAGCAACAATCAGAGTTCCTGGTTGTAGGATGCAAGAATCAACTCTAGCTGATTTAGGCAGAAAAACAATTTTTTTTTTTTTTTTTTTTTGCAGTATGCTGGCCTCTCACTGTTGTGGCCTCTCCCGTTGCGGAGCACAGGCTCCGGACGCGCAGGCTCAGCGGCCATGGCTCACGGGCCCAGCCGCTCCGCGGCATGGGGGATCCTCCCGGACCAGGGCACGAACCCACGTCCCCTGCATCAGCAGGCGGACTCTCAACCACTGCGCCACCAGGGAAGCCTGAAAAACAATTCTTGAGGAGGAGAGTGGCCTCTCTCAGAATTTTAGGACCAGCCCTTTGAGTTCTAGATACATTGCTGACACCTCAAGCACTAAATGGTGGTGAATCCACCAGCAGGACTGCCACGGTTAAGCCAAGAACTCTATCCTGTGTCACTAGAGATGGAGTTACTCATGGGCCATGCAACTCTGGGCTGGATGTTTTTGAATGGCTGAGCCTTGGTCATATGCTCGTACCCTAGATACATGGGAAGAGGGTTCAGATGCCGGGTGGCCAAAAAGAATGAGAAATGCCCACTATAATTATCAACACTCAAGTCCCCACTAGCTAGCTTGGTCATTAAGGGACACAGATTAGTGCAGTTGTTACGAGCATAGATTCTGGAACCAACTTGCATTAGGTCAGTAGCTGTGTGATCTTGAATAAGTTACTTCACTTTTCTGTACTTTAGTTTCCCATCTGTAAATTATAGATAACAACAGTAGCTACTTCATGGGGTTCTAGGGAGGATTAAATGAGTTGCTGTATGTAAAGATCTTATTACCAATACTTGGCATATAAAATGCTATTTAAGCTATATAAGCTATTGTATTGGTTAGGATCCCACTTGAAATTAGAGGCGAGTTTAATAAAGGGATTATTTACATAGGTGTGTGTATCAGTCAGGGTTCTCCAGAGAAACAGAACCAATAGGATATATAGATATAGACATAGATATATAGAAAGGGATTTATTATGAGGGATTGGCTCATGCATTATGGAGACTGAGAATTTCCACAATCTGCCATCTGCAAGCTGGAAGCCCAGAAAAACTAGTGGAATAAGTTCCAGTTGAGACCCCAAAGCCTGAGAACCAGGGGAGCCAATGGTGTAAGTCCCAGTCCAAGTCCAAAGGCCTGAGAACCAGGAATGCCAGTGTCTGAGGGTGGGAGAAGATGAATGTTCCAGCTCAACAGAGAGAGCAAATTGGCCTTTCCTCTGCCTTTTTGTTCTATTCGAGCTTTCAGTGGATTGGATGGTGATCATCCACATTGGTGAAGACAACCTTCTTTACTCAGTTTACTGATTCAAATGCTAACCTCTTCCAGAAACACCCTCACAGGTGCACCCAGAAATAATGTTTTAGCAGCTGTCTGGGCATCTCTAAGTCCAGTCAAGTTGATGCATAAAATTAACCATTACGGTGTGGGGCAGTTGTAGAGGTCGCCAGGATTAGGAACATTGGGCAGCCTTTACCACCTTTAGACCCGGAGGGGTAAGAAGAAGGGCAATTACTGGGATATAGATGTAGAGAAGGCTGTGTGGATTGGGCCCCTTGACTACTCATTTGGCAGGGCATTTGGTCAAGGGATGTAGCCAATCTACAGTGACCCTTCAGGGAGGGAGAAAAGGGAATGGGTCTTCTAAACCCACTCTCCTATCTCTTGTGAGCGCTCCCTTTGGTCAAACATGAGTGGTTACCAGAGGTGAGGGGCCCCATCATTGTAGTTCACACAGGGCATCCTCCTTGGCACAGAGCAGGGCACAGAGGCGGATGGAAAGTGAATCTGGAGGAGAGGGCAAACAGAAGATACCCTCCCAGTCTGCAATTTTGCCTGTCAGCAGACACTCTTCCTTCCATCCATTGAGAAATGAGTGGCTTTGGTAAAGGGGGCCCATTGAGTCTCATTAATATTATGTCATTGCATAGTGATGTCAATTTGGCCCTACTACCACTCTCAGCTGAAACTTCAGCTTTTCTTCATATAAGCTAAAGGATAGAAAAAAGAGGTGACAGCCCCAGCCTCTGTAACAGGTCATGAGGCCCAAGTTGCTCCCAGAGCCACCAGCTTCTACCACTAACTCTACTGTCCCCTCACCTTCTACCAGCTCCATTGGACAGGGTCTTTGCTTGATGAGACCTTGGTGGTTTGGTCTTTATTGGGCACCACAGTTTTTCATTGATCAGTATCCCCGAGAAAGGAAGAACTAGGAGACACCTCAGTGAATCTCCTGGGTTCCAGACATGATCCTTCTTTTCCTCCATTTTGCAGCAGAAATCAAAATTTCCCTTGAAACCAGAATCAATCACCCCACCCAGTAGAGGGATCTCCTTCTCTGCCTGCTGGCTTAGTAGCATGAAGATCCCCAAATGGCCAGCGAGAAGTTTAAGCTTCCAATTCCTTAGAACCATGAGTGTGGCGGAACAATTACCTAGTGGAAACAGTCCCCACCTCAGGCACTAGAACCTTCAAACCCCCAAATCCAAGGCCAAAGGGTGGTAAAGCAAGACTTCTTCAAGTGCATTATTAGGTATAAGAGTGAGAGTGGCCATTCCTGTGCGACTTCTATTTCCTAGACCTATGCTTTCTAGTTTTGAAGAAGACAGCTCTAAGTATTGGCAGCTTTTTAAAACATAAAGTCACACCTAGTAGGCCAACACACCTACCCTACAGGGTGTCATCTCCTAGCTGATCCTGTAACTGAGGCTTCAGTAGTCCATTCTTCTCTTTTCCAAACCAGCTGCTTCTGGGTGGTGGGACATGTGTTAAGACCAGTGAATTCTGTGGATGTGAGCCCATTGCTGTACTTCTTTTGCATTAAAAGTGTTTGGAGATGACATCTTGTGGAGTATACAGTGATGGACAAGCTATTCTGTAAATCCACAGATTATGATATTGGCAGAAGCACTGCAAGCAGGGAAGATAATCTGAACCTGGAATATACATCCGTTCCTGTGAGGATAAGGCACAGCCCTGCCCATGATGGAAGGAGTCCACATGTTACGAGGTGACTGGCTGGTCTCTCCACCCTGGGAAGGATGCCATATTGAGAGATTAGTGTTGACCTCTGTTTGCAGAAAGGGCCCTTAGCAGTAGCAGTAGTCCAATTAGCTTGGGTAAGGGGAAGTCTTTGTTGCTGAGTCCAGGCATAGATTCCATTCTGGCTGCCATGGCCACTTTGGCCATGGGCATTGAGGAAGCACTGGGGTGAAAGGAAAAAGAGCCCAAATGACATCCACAGGGTGGATCATCCTATCCACCTCATTTATGGGCATATATGTGGCTCTTATTAAGCATATATGTGGGGCATAAATATTTTCACATCCTGGGCCCATTCCAAAGGGTCCATCCTCATAGGTCTCCCACAGAAACTTAAAACATTTTTTTTTCTTTTGATGTGGACAATTTTTAAAGTCTGTATTGAATTTGTCACAATATTCTGTTTTATGTTTTGGTTTTTTGGCCTCAAGCCCTGTGGGATCTTAGCTCCCCAACTGGGGATCGAACCCACGGCCCCTGTCGTGGAAGCACAGAGTTTTAACCACTGGACCACCAGGGAAGTCCCTATTTTTTTTTTTTTTTTTTTTTTGCGGTACGCGGGCCTCTCACTGTTGTGGCCTCTCCCGTTGCGGAGCACAGGATCCGGACGCACAGGCTCAGCGGCCATGGCTCACGGGCCCAGCCGCTCCGCAGCATGTGGGATCTTCTCGGACCGGGGCACGAACCCGCGTCCCCTGCATTGGCAGGTGGACTCTCAACCACTGCGCCACCAGGGAAGCCCTATTTTTGGTTTTTTAAGGAACCTCCATACTGTTTTCCATAGTGGCTGCACCAATTTACATTTCCACCAACAGTGTAGGAGGGTTCCCTTTTTTTAAAAAAATTATTTATTTGTGTGCATTGGGTCTTAGTTGCAGCACATGGGACCTTCATTGCGGCACGCAGACTTCTCTCTAGTTGTGGCACATAGGCTTAGTTGCACCGCGGCACTTGAGATCTTAGTTCCCCCACCTGGGGTTGAACCCGCATCCCCTGCATTGGAAGGCAGTTTCTTAACCACTGGACCACCAGGAAAGTCCCTAGGAGTGTTCCCTTTCTCCACACCCTCTTCAGCATCTGTTATTTTTAGGCTTTTTTAATGATGGCCATTCTGACTGGTGTGAGGTGATATCTCATTGTGGTTTGCATTTCTCTAATAGTTAGTGATGTTGAGCATCTTTTCATGTGCTTATTGGCCATCTGTATGTCTTCTTTAGAGAAATGTCTATTTTGGTCTTCTGCCCATTTTTTGGATTGGGTTGTTTGGATTTTTTTTTGCTTTTTTTTTGTCTTTTAACTTTTTTTTTTATTGAAATAGAGTTGATTTACAATGCTGTGCCAATCTCTGCTGTACAGTAAAGTGACTCAGTTATACACATAGAGACATTCTTTCTTTTCCATTATGGTTTATCCCAGGAGATTAGATATAGTTCTCTTGTTTTGTTATTGAGTTGTATGAGCTGTTTGTATATTTTAGAAATTAAGCCCTGGTCAGTTGCATCGTTTGCAAATATTTTCTCCCATTCTATAGGTTGTCTTTTCATTTTGTTTATGGTTTCCTTTGCTGTGCAAAAGCTTATACATTTGATTAGGTCCAGTTTGTTTAGTTTTGCTTTTATTTCTATTGCCTTGGGAGACTTAGAAAAGCATTGGTACGATTTATGTCAGAGAATGTTTTGCCTATGTGAGGGAGTATTCTAACTTCACTGATTTACATGTGGCTGTCCAACTTTCCCAACACCACTTGCTGGAGAGACTGTCTTTTCTCCATTGTATATTCTTGCCTTCTTTGTCAACGATTAATTGACTGTAGGTATGTGGGTTTATTCTCTAGAAACATCTTGTCACCAACTTTCCAGTCTTGTACTTTCTAAGCCCCTGACCAGTCAGCCAACCCATTAGCCACTGGCAGTATGTCAGTGTGGATCCATATCACAGGCCACCTTTCATTCCATACAAAGGGGACAAACCAGTTGTTTGGTCTGAAGTTCTGCCCAGTGGGAAGATTTTCCTTCACCACTGTTGCTCAGGGCTATGCCTGAGTGGGATGTAGTTGTCATCTACTTCAGCTGATGCCAGTGGACAGTATGACCTCAGCCAGAAACCAGGCCTACTGGTTCTTCTTCCTCCTCTTTTAACTGGTCATAAAGAAACTGCCTTGAGTCCCTAGGTATAGGATTGAGGGAAAGATGACAAAGCAGCGGGAACACCTTGTCACTCGCTCATTTGAACACTTGTGCTTTCTGGATCCTCTCAGGCCTGGATCCAACTGCATTTTATAGTGGAATGCTGCCGTGCATGTGACTTGGTGGCCTGTGATCCAGTGTTGACGCTCTACCTGGGCCCAGAAGCAAACCAGGAGCTGCTTTTCAAATGGGGAATAGTTACTGGTAGAAGAAGACATGACCTTTCTCCAATCTGTCACTCTCTTGTTGGGGCTTGTCAGTGCGCCAGAGTGTATCTCTGTTGGCCAGACACTCTTCCAGTTTCATTAGGTGTGCTGAGTCATAAGGCCCAAAGGCAGGGCAGTCTGCACTGTAGCCTGGATTGCTAGAGAGCTCTTTCTCACTCTACGCCCCACCAACACTGGCAGACTTCAGGTCACCCAGAGTGGCATGTCCAAATGTGATATATGCCATCTCTGAAATTCAGAGGTCTACCAGGGTTGCACCTTTTCCCTCATGGTGAACAATGCAAAGTGCAAAAACTTATCTTTTATTTTAGAAGGGATGTTCTCCCATGCCCCAGACCGCTGGACCCTAAAAACTTCACAATATCGTAGGCTTTGAAAGGCTATGCAGTTTATCTTCTACCCTCTGGAATGTGTTGGTTTACTAAGATATCTAAGGTGATTACTACTTGCAGCTCATCATTGTAATGAACCAACGTGATGTCTGTGGGCTAGCAAGATTATCGACGCTTTCTGGACTAGAATATGAGGGAGAAAGGAGAGCTAAGGGAGCCCTAAGGCAAAACAGTAAAGATCATCTGTATTGGTACCTCCTTGTGATTTTCTTTCCTGCTGGGCATAGGGGAAAAGTATTTTTCTGGTGAGTAGCTATGTATTAAGTGCCTAGAGTTGTAGCTGTAATTGGCACAGCTGGCACCTGATTACATCTGGGTAGCTCTCCTGACATTCTGCATAACCGCTTGGGACTTACACTATTCAGACAGGGGTGTTATAGGGCCTGTCCTTGCATATTTCAGGTCTTTGATGGTGGCACTAATTACTGCAGTTTCCCTAGGGGTTTGGTGTTGGTTTGGTTTTTGGTTTTTTGTTTGTTTGTTTTTTGTTTGACCGTACCACACAGCTTGTGGGATCTTAGTTCCCTGACCAGGGATTGAACCTGGGCCCATGGCAGTGAAAGCGCCGAGTCCTAACCACTGGCCTGCCAGGAACTCCCTGTTTTGTTTTTTCTGTTTATTTATTTATTTATTTTTGACTGCATTGGGTCTTTGTTGCTGCACGTGGGCTTTCTCTAGTTGCGTTGAGCGGGGGCTACTCTTCATTGCAGTGTGCGGGCTTCTCACTGCGGTGGCTTCTCTTGTTGTGGAGCACAGGCTCTAGGCACGCAGACTTCAGTAGTTGTGGCACGTGGGCTCAGTAGTTGTGGCTTGCTGGCTCTAGAGCGCAGGCTCACTAGTTGTGGCTCACGGGCTTAGTTGCTCCAGGGCATGTGGGATCTTCCCGGACCAGGGCTCGAACCCGTGTCCCCTGTATTGGCAGGTGGATTCTTAACCCCTGTGCCACCAGGGAAGTCCTGTTTTGTTTATAATTGAAGTATAGTTGATTTACAATGTCATGTTAGTTTCAGGTGTATAGCACAGCAGTTCAGTTATACATACATACATATATGTATTCAGGTATAGCTCCCTGTGCTATACAGTAGGTTATATTTTTTCTGTATAGTAGTATGTATGTGTTAATCCTGACCTCCTAATTTAGCCCTCCCCCCCACCTCCCTTTCCCCTTTAGTAACCATAAGTTTGTTTCCTATGTCTGTGAGTCTCTTTCGCTTTGGAAATAAGTTCATTTGTATTTTTTTTTAAAGATTCCACATATAAGTGATATCATGTGATATTTGTCTTTCTCTGTCTGACTTACTTCACTAAGTATGATAATCTCTAGGTCCATCCATGTTGCTTCAAATGGCATAAGTTCATTCTTTCTTATGGCTGAGTAATATTCCATTGTATATACACACCACATCTTTATCCATTCATCTGTCTATGGACATTTAGGTTGCTTCCATGGCTTAGCTATTTTAAATAGTGCTGCAGTGAATATTGGGGTGTGGTCCTGTTTTTTTTTTCAGTACACAGGCCTCTCACTGCTGTGGTCTCTCCTGTTGCAGAGCACAGGCTCCGGATGCGCAGGCTCAGCGGCCATGGCTCACGGGCCCAGCCGCTCTGCGGCATGTGGGATCCTTCCGGACCAGGGCACGAACCCTCGTCCCCTGCATCGGCAGGTGGACTCTCTACCACTGTGCCACCAGGGAAGCCTGTGGTCCTGTTTTTGATTTGCCATCCTGGTGGGGCATTGGGTAATAGGGAAGTTCCATAGCTTCTGTCTGGACATTCCTACTATAATATCCTCACTGCGCAGGTCAGAGCACCAATGTGGGAATTCTGCCCTTTATTGAGTGTATGGCACTGTAACAGATTGCCACAAATTGTGTGGCTTTAAACAACGCATAGTGATTATCTCACAGTTTGGGAGGTCAGAAGTCTGAAATGTGTCTCAATGAGTTCAAATCAAGGTGTCCACAGGGCTCCATTCCTTTCTGAAGGGTCTAAGGAAGGATCCATTTTCTTGCCTTTTTTAGCTCCTGGAGGCTGTGTGCGTTCCTTGGCTTGTGGCCTCTTCATTTTTAAAGCCAGAGATGGCTGGTCAAATCTTTCTGCATCACTCTGACACTGACTCTTCTGCCTCTCTCCTCCACATTTAAGGATACTTGTGATTACATTGGGACCACATTCTCCAGGATAATCTTCCTATTTCAAGGAAATCTGATTAGCGAACTTAATTCCATCCGCTCCCTTAATTCTCCTTTGCCTTGTAAAGTAACATATTCACAGGTTCTGGAGATAAGGATGTACACATCTTTGCAGGGGAGGACCATTATTCTGCCTACCACACGAAGTGTGTGTCTTCCTTGTATACATTCAGGGACTAGGAAAAGAACCACAGGGCCCTGGACTTGGGCCAGGATTCTGTTTACATCTGGTCTCCATAAATTCTTATTCTGACTAGTAGACTGCAGTGGTCTTTGGGGTCTCCAGAGACATCCATTCAGCGCTAATATCTAAGAACCCCGAGAAAGTCTGCGTGTATCTTTTCCCCTACTGCACAGCCACCATGGTAACTGGCCCTGGGGCCCTCTATGGAGGGTTTGGGGAAATATTCAAAGTATATACCTGTGACTGCATTACAGACCTTGTCTCAAAAGGTCTTGGCCTCTGTCTCAGACAGTGGGACCTGGATCTGGAAAATGGTAGCTCTGGGAACTGCACAGGAGGCCACGGCAACTATCAGGGAAACTTGAGTTAGATTTCTACCCACCAGACCTGGAATTTTTCCTCCTTATGTGTCAAGTAGCATCTTCTGAGGCCGCTCACCTACTTAATTCCCAGGAACCCTGTGATCAATTGGCCATCAATATAGATCCCCACAAGTCAGTGTAGTCTGATTACTATTCCTCTCTGTTGTTTATTAAGTAGTAATTGTGCCATGTGGTGTCTGACAAACACCCACCTGGCCTCTACCCTTCTGGCATTTGGCTATTCTCATTGAGATCAAAGACTCCTATTCCTCTGTGGCACCCTTGACCTCACCTCCAGTCCACAGTGACAGTCACCACAGAGCTCCTGAAGGATACTGGCGCCCCTGTCACATTTCTGTAAATGTCCTGGTAAAGGGAGTAGCCTCCAGGCCTTGAGGTGGAGGAAGGGAGATATGGTTGGCTGAGAGGTCACATAAAATTGACTCATTTAAACATCCCTATTTCTTTGAGTTTTCAGACTCCTTCTTCTACAGTCAGCATTCCAGGGAATTTTCAACCTCATTAACTTTAGGTCACAATTAAATTCAGTCTGAGTTAGCCATTGTAGGAGATTATTCATGCCAAACTCCAATGCCCGAACCTGGCTACATCCACGTCAGTGAATTCAACCCAATCAAACCTTTATTTACCCTCCTTAGGTTACTGTGCTTAGAATCCATTCCCAGGCATATATGCTCCCAGGACTCTTCCTGTGAATTGGCAAGGTCCTGCAGCTCTTTCCATGTGTAGGCCATCTCCTTCTGGGGCAGGCCAGCTGGGCTAAGTTGGGAATCTAACACTCCTTTTGGTCCTGGAGGAATGAGGAGATTGGAAATCCGTTTTGTGAAGCAACCGTGCTAAACGCAGTCGCTGAAGGCAGGGGTGAGTTGGTCCCCCAGACAGGAGAAGGGTTACCTGAGATGATAAGGGAAGTTCAAGGGGGTTTGAGAGTTCAGACTTCTTACCCTTCTCTGTAGCTACTCAGATGTCCCCATCCTAAGCCTCAGGGTCCCACCACTTCCCCACTGTGCCCTTCTCTGAACATTTAATTGGAGCTGCATTTCTGCTTTATGTAGAGTGAGGTCCTGGGTTCAGTTTTCAGCCATATACAGTCTGCAAGGACGAAATGAGGGCTCCTTCAAAGCTGCCACCAAGCCTTTCTCACTGGCCATTGGATTCTCAGTTCGACGTTCACAGCTTTCAGTTTTTCCTTTTCCCCACGTATTTTCTCTGGTGATGTCACTAGAAGCCAAGTGACTCCACAGTCTTTATAATGACCATTATTGCCATAGTATAAAAGTGCCCAAGTCCTTCCAGATCCTAGTGCCTTATCCTCTACCTGCCCTTCATCCCATGCCACCCCCAATAAGTTGAGTGATGATAATGCCACCGAACGCCATTGATTACACATGACCCATCTGTGCCCACCACTCCTACAAGGAGGTTATTGCCGCTCTCCTCAATTATATAAGCAATCCATCACAGGATTCTATTTTGAGGGGCTGCCCTGGGTACCGGGCCACCCCTGGTACCAATTAGTAGCAGGAAACAGGTAGCCCATTCAAATTGGGTAATATGAGAAGAGCTTAATGAAAGGAAGGTGAGGAAAACAAGGAAGAGTGGAATGCTTTGCCATGCCTGGTCCTGAAAGGGCAAGGGCAGGAGTGGTGACTGAAATCCAGAGATGGAGAGGGCTGCCTGACAGGAGCTGTGACCTTCGGTCGAGGGATGTAGCAGCCCGGTGGCAAGCTCTCAGAAAGGCAGCTAGAGGAATGAGCACCCTGACCATGGTCCCTTCCTCTGGTGTTCTCTTGGTGCCCCCATTGGCTGAGCCTATCAGAAACCAGGGTGAGGAAGCCCACTAATGTGGCCCTTAGATACCAGGGACATAAAACAGGATGGGGAAGGGTGAAGAGTGGATTTGAAGGGTCAAAATGTCCAGCAAGACTGTTATTATTATCATATGTATAATTCTGATGTTTAGCAATTCTTGAATTCCTGAGATCCATCTTACTTGATCATTTTAATTTATTTTCTATTCCCTAATGACTCCACTCAGCAAATATATTGTTTGGGATTTTTAATTCTCTGTTTTTATTTTCTAGCCAACTAAAGGATCGTTTCCCCAGTTGCAATTAGTTTTGAGGGAAATGTCCTTGTACTGGTGATTCTTCTTTTTGTGAGAGTCAAGGGGGTTTGTCCTAATGTTCTTGTCCTTAATATCCATCCCCCACCATACAATACCAGGAGAATATTTTCCTATTCTTTTTTTTAAAAAAATGTTTTCCTGTTCTTTTCCAGATCCCTATGCCACCTAGTTATAGCCTTACGAGTCAATGGAACCCAACATTTGCACATCATGATACACACAGGAAGTTGGACTTTTGCCTGGTGTGCTGGGGTAATCCACCAGGCTGCTTGTGGCTGGAGATACCCACCATGCCGGCCTCCCCTAATTGCCTGAAGGGCCGAGGGAACCACCCTCTCAGGCTCACCTCTACTCCGTTTGCCCCTAGATGTGGTTATTATGACCATGTTCTAATCTGTAAAATGTGAGGAGAAGTAATGTGTTCAACTTCCAGGCTGTGCCCTTAAAGGAAAATTGTGCCTTCCCCTTCCTTTCACCCGCTTCTTCTGGCTAGAGTGTGAATGTCATGGGTTGAGCCGTCTTGAACCATGCTCTTGGGATGGAGGAGCAACAAGACAGAAAGAGGCTGGCCCCGACAGCTAACAGAGAGAGAAACTTAGCTTCTTTTTTTTTTTTAACAGATCTTTATTGGAGTATAACTGTGTCACAATACCGTGTTAGTTTCTGTTGCACAACAAAGCGAATCAGCCATATGCATACACATGTCCCCATATCCCCTCCCCCTTGAGCCTCCCTCCCATCCTCCCTATGCCACCCCTCTAGGTCATTGCAAAGCACTGAGCCGATCTCCCTATGCTATGCCGCTGCTTCCCGTTAGCCAACTATTTTACATCCGATAGTGTATATCTGTCAATGCTACTCTCATTTCTCCCCAGCTTCGCCCTCCCACCCCGTGTCATCAAGTCCATTCTCTATGCCTGCCTCTTTATTCCTGCCCTGCAACTAGGCTCATCAGTACCACTTTTTTTTTTTTTTTTAGATTCCATATATATGTGTTAGCATACGGTATTTGTCTTTTTCTTTCTGACTTACTTCACTCTGTATGACAGACTCTGGGTCCATCCACCTCACTACAAATAACTCAATTTCATTTCTTTTTATGGCTGAGCAATATTCCATTGTATATATGTACCACATCTTCTTTATCCATTCATCTGTTGATGGACACTTAGGTTGCTTCCATGTCCTGGCTACTGTAAATAGTGCTGCAATGAACATTGTGGTGCATGTCTCTTTTTGAATTATGATTTTCTCAGGGTATATGCCCAGTAGTGGGATTGCTGGGTCATATGGTAGTTCTATTTTTAGTTTTTTAAGGAACCTCCATACTGTTTTCCATAGTGGTTGTATCAATTTACATTCCCACCAACAGTGTAGGAGGGTTCCCTTTTCACCACACCCTTTCCAGCATTTACTGTTTCTAGCTTTTGTGATAATGGCCATTCTGACCTGCGTGAGGTGATATCTCATTGTAGTTTTGATTTGCATTTCTCTAATAATTAGTGATGTTGAGTATCTTTTCACGTGCCTCTTGGCCATCTGTGTGTCTTCCTTGGTGAAATGTCTATTTAGGTCTTCCACCCATTTTTTAACTGGATTGTTTGTTTTTTTCTTATTGAGCTCCATGAACTCTTTGTATATTTTGGAGATTAATCTTTTGTCTGTTGTTTCATTTGCAAATATTTTCTCCCATTCTGAGGGTTGTCTTTTTGTCTTGTTTATAGTTTCCTTTGCTGTGCCAAAGCTTTTAAGTTTAATTAAGTCCCATTTGTTTATTTTTGTTTTTATTTCTGTTACTCTAGGAGGTGGGCCAAAAAAGATCTTGCTGTGGTTTATGTCAAAGAGGGTTTTTCCTATGTTTTCCTCTAAAAGTTTTATAGTGTCTGGTCTTACATTTAATTTAAGTCTTTAAGCCATTTGGAGTTTATTTTTGTGTATGCTGTTAGGTAGTGAAACTTAGCTTCTTTAAATCACTGTTATTTTGATTCTCTGTCACAGCAGCCAAATCCATTTCCTATTTAATATACCATTCAGTATATATTGACTTAACCTTATGATTTAAAATTTTCTTTTACATGGTGATTATTTTAAAAATTATAAGCAACGAGAAGCAGCCATGGACCAAGTGTGGACCCAAAGCAGGCAGCTCTGAGGCAATTACTGATAAAGTGTAGAGTTGTATTAAAAGCCTGCACCTTGGAGTCAGACAGCCCTGGGTTCAAATTCTGATTCAGCTAATACCTGCCTGTGGTCCTAGGGTGAAGAATTTAACTTCATGGGTCTCAGTTGTTGTTGTTGTTTTCCTTTTTTCTTTTTTTTTTTTTGGCTGTGCTGCATGGCTTGTGGGATCTCAGTTACCCCACAAGGGATTGAACCCGGGTCCTGGCAGTGAAAGCGCTGAGCCCTAAACAGTGGACGGCCAGGGAATTCGCTCGGTTTTCTTATGTGTAAGATGCTGTGATAACTAAATCTTCTAGCAGCATTCAGTGGCCTAGACAGGGCTTTAGCCAATAGGAGCTGCATGCCACTGCCCTCTCTCCCTAGGGATTTGTCTCCCTCTCTGCCTCTTTTCCTCCCATCCTGTTCTTGATCTCCTGTGCTTTCTTTACTTTCACTTTCTGGGTTGCTTCTGCCTTAAGCAGGACTCCTATGACCAGTTGGTGTGTTTTACCTTTAGATGCCTTCAGGAGGCCCGGAGGTCTTCCTGGCTGACCTGTTATTTATTCTCCCTTCTTCTGCAGAGATGCTGCTTCAGCTCACTAGGAGATTCTCTCTCTTTCTTTCTCTCTTCACGGGACCGGACCATGGGCTGCAGAGAAATCCCCCCGGCGCCATGGTGACCAAGCCCAACTTTGTGACCCGCCAGGCCATCCCGTCGGTGCAAGCCATCCCCTTTCTTTTCCTTTACCTTCCCTCTTAACCCTGAGGAAGCCCAGGACAGGGAGCTGGCGCCCTGGGCACCAAGTCAGTGGTGAGGCACAGCTGGCAGTGGAGAGTGTTGGGCCAGGACAGTCCGGGCCTTTGATACATCAGATCTTGAAGGAAGGCCACCCACTCTTCTCCATGTTTCTCTGGGGGCTTGTTCCTGGGAGTTGCAGTACATGTTTGATACTTCCTTGGAGAATGTATGCAGAAAAAAAAAAAGAAGAAAACAGAGAGGGAAGGAAACAGGAACCAAAATGTCACTTATCCCATGAGGGAGCTGAGGCCCAGTTCTGAGTCCTCAATCGGCAGAGGGAGCCCGCTTCCTGTGGTGCCCTCGTTTCTCAGGCATGGGTACCACCTTGGCCCCGAAGGTCCCAGATCACCTCACCCTTCCCTGAGCACTCGACTTATTGTGCAGACACAGAAAGGTGACCAGTGTCTGGTGGCTTGATGGGACAGACTTGTAGGGACTTCCTGCCTTTTGATGCATGCCATTCCTGTGAGCTGGGCTGGGCCTCTGAAGACGAGAGGACCCTTTAGACTTCCTGAGTGTTTCAACATTTGGACTCTTGGGGTTTGTGGTCGGAGACACTGGCATGAACATTGTGTTCTATAATGTGTGCCTTCCAGGCCCAATAAAGTTAACAAGCAAAGCTTTGTGCAAACCGCCCCCTAACCAAACTGACCCAGAGGGTCTGAATGGCCCTTGACCTTGCTGCCTTTAGTGGAGGATGAGTGAACGGCTGGCTGGCTCTGGGAGGACAAGGGGAACTGCCCAGCTGAGGGGGAGGTGACAGCATGACCTTCTACTGAACCATCCCCTGACCTCCACTCTGGCACCTTGGAGCTCCCTCCCCAGGTCACTAGAGATTTCTCGATATTGCTAAGGGCCACACGTATGTTACTGCAGTCTAATCCTCTTCTCACTTTCAGATGAGGAAACAGAGGCTCAGTGAGATTAAGCCATTTCACGTGAGGCCAAGTGGGAGAGTCTGGGGAGAGGTTGTGGCTGGTTTCAGCCCTGTGAGGCCTCTGCTGAGTGGAAGGGGTCAGCGTCCCCAGCGGGTCCCCTTCCTGTTGGCTAGTTCTCCTCTGCCTCCCAAGCATCCGTCCCCTGTCCTGGCGACTGTTTCCAGGGTGGACATGGGACCTAAGCAGGCCCAGTCGAATCTCAGAGAGCGTGCCTTTCAGAAACTTCCAACCTGACCTGGGTAGAACTGTGAAAAGGGGATCTCTAGCAACTTAGTCAAACTTGACCATGTCTCCCCTCACCCCCCATGATTCTGGGAATAGGGTGACTAACCCTCCTGGTTTTCCTGGGACTCTCCTGGTTTTAAAACTCAAAGTCCCATGTCCTGGGAAAAACCCTCATTCTCAGGCAAACTGGAAGTGGTGTTCACGCTACCGGAAAGATCGGTTGCTTAGCCTTCCATCTCCAGCTTCTAGAAAGGAAAAAATGAGCTGGGAGTAAGGTGAGGGGAAATTACAGGAGAGGAGAACTCAAGACAGCCTAGAGGTGGCCCCACCTTTCTGGCTGTCACACAGAAGAAGGGGCTCAGAAAAAAGATGGACCAGTTTCTGCTAAACGTGACCAAGGGCTAGGGTGGGGAGCTCCTCCTGTGGGAGCATTTAAAAGAGAATTTAGCAGAATGGATGCCTGCTTTGGGGCCCACCTCCAGGCCATTCCCAAGATGATTCCATGTCTTCCATCAAGAAAGATCCCTTTGTTTCTCAGTCTACAGGAAGCACATAGAAGAATGTAGATTTTTACATATTGACGTAAAAAGATGCTCACGACAAATTGCTTAAGCAAAAAAAGTAGGTTGCAGATGCTTTGCACCATATGAGCTCTTTTCTGTAAGTAAATGTATTAGAAGAAGCCTGCCAGGATGAGACCTCCTGCTACCTTTAACGTCTTATCAAAGACAAGCTTAAAGATTCTTGCTTTGGTTTTCAGAGAGGAAGAAGACAAAATACCCCAGCTTTTATTATAATACTCATAATGTTCATAACAACTTTCCAAGCTTTGAGCTGCTCACTGCATTTCACCATAAACGCAAGGCCCAGAGCTTGTCTGGAGATTGCTGTGGTCACGCCAAGTGTTGAGAGAGTTTTCTTGCTTTTTCTGTTCTTCTGGGAACTTGAATTAATGCATCTGCCCATTTCTATGCCGAGCACTGTGTTTGTGGTTCTTTTCTTTTCTTTTTTAATTAATTTATTTATTATTTATTTTTGGCTGTGTTGGGTCTTCGTTTCTGTACGAGGGCTTTCTCTAGTTGCGGCGAGCGGGGGCCACTCTTCATCGCGGTGCGCGGGCCTCTCACTGTCACGGCCTCTCTTGTTGAGGAGCACAGGCTCCAGACGCACAGGCTCAGTAGTTGTGGCTCACGGGCCTAGTTGCTCTGCGGCATGTGGGATCTTGCCAGAACAGGGCTCGAACCCGTGTCCCCTGCATTGGCAGGCAGATTCTCAACCACTGCGCCACCAGGGAAGCCCTGTGGTTCTTTTCTTATACAGCCAAATTAATTTTCATCAAAAGTTTCCTGGTACAGGTTTTGTGACATTAATGCCCTTTAGCCAAAATGCAGAGTCCAAATTTTTGAGCCCACCAGGGCAGAGCTACTGTGGAGAATCTGCAGGAACTGTTTTTCTCTCTTCTGGCTGCCAAATAAGACTTCAGGCCACAGCCTCCATGGTCTTGAGGCTAGACCACCTCAGCAGTGCTGGGAGATTCCTCTGCTCGGGCCCCTGAGCGTGGGCCCCGGGCTCGTTCAGGCCAAGCTTGCTTTCTTGCCCACTCTGGGGAAAGGCACAGAAAGCAGGTTTCCGAGAGATCCCTGGGCAATGGGCTTTTAGACCGTCTAACCTCTGACCTCAAATCAAGATTAGTAAAACGACTTGCTAGAAAGGTACTCCCTTTGACATTTCCTACAGAGCCTTAACACAGCCACTCTCGATCCTCTCTCTGCCACTGAGTTATTCCTCCCCCAGATGGCAGACACGGCACCAAGACGTGCTGCCTCGCCAAGTGTTCATTTCCTCACTCATATCATCCCCAGGGAGACGCTGGCACAGAAGCAGGTTAATCTCACAGCGCACCAGAGCTGGCTGTGGGCTTGGAATCAGCATTCTCTCCCCTTCAGCAATCAGTCACCCAAGCTGGGAACCCCAAAGAAGGAAACACCTGTTCGCCCTGTCTTAGGGTTGGGCCGCACATTCCCCAAGATACAGTGAGTCACCATGAGACCATGGAGCAGAATTTACTCATCCCCCAGGAATGGACCCTTGGAAGGCTCCAGAATGACTAGCCTCAAGTGTTCTGTCTCAGGCACAGGGCATTTCCCCCCCAACCATGTCTGCAGTCACTTCCTCTCTGGACACATCCTGTTTCTGAGAGCAGGCAACTTGCCAGGCAGATCGCAGCCTCTGTTGCTGGAAGCAGACGGGCGGAGACATCCTTCCTCTAATTTCTAGTACCTAATCCCATCTTCCTTCCCAGTCAGAGATATTGATCAGCATCTCTGCTTTTCCCAGGTCCCTGCATGCCAGGAAGGGAGAGTATAGAAGGAAAATGTTTCTATAGGCAACTCCAACTTACTGGAGATGCTTAGAAACCACCTCTGATTTGTCATCAGCTTCTCAGGCACGGGTAATCAAGAAAGGATCTGGGGCAAGGATCCTTTCCATCCATTCATTCACTCAGACAATAAATATTTATTTAGTACCTACTATGTGCCAAGCCTATTCTAGATGCTGGACTACGGAGGTAAACAAAACATAAAAATCAATGTCCTCATGGCAATTAGGTATGATCCACTGGCAGGGACAGCTGATAAACAGATAAAACATATAAAAATTATGGCATGTAAGAGTGATAAATGCTAAGTGGAGAAAACAAAGCTGGGAAAGCAAATATGAAATGCTGAGCACAGAGAGAAGTATGAAATGTTCAACAAGGGGGCTGGAGAAGTCTTTGCTGGAAGAAGAAGTTTTGAGTAAAGACTGGAAGGAGGCAAGGAAGTGAGCAGTGGGGGGCAAGAGCATTCTAGGCAGAGGCAGTAGCACGTGCAAAGGCCCTGAGGTGGAAGTGTGCCTGGGCTGTTTGGTGAACGGGGGAAAGGCCAGTGTGGCTACAATGGAGTGAGGAGGGGAAAGGCACAGGAGTCAAAGTCAGAGAGGTAAAGGGAGCCATACCATGCTGTAACCTGTGAGTAGTAGTATGGACTTTGGTTGTCACTCTGTGATATGGGATGCCACAGGAGAATTTTAATACAAGAGTGACAGGGAGCCAGGAGACCACTTAGATGGGCACTGCAATAGTCTAGGGGAGAGATAATGATGGTCTAGAGAGGTAGGGCAGGGGGTATGGTGACCAGTGGTTCCAGAATATTCTGAAGATAGAGCTCACAGGATCTGCTGATAGGATACGGCGTATGAAAAAATACAAGGAGAAAAAGATAACACCAATGTTTTTAGCTCAAGTAAATTGAAGAATGGAGCTGCTATTAATTAAGATGGGGACCCCTGTAGGAGGAGCTGGTCCAGGGCAGAATATCAAGAATTTGGTTTTGGCCATAGAAAGTTTGAGATGCCTATTAGACATCCACATGGAGTTGTCGAGTAGGCTATGCAGACATGGGTCTGTGGTTCAGAGTAGAGGTCCTGGCTAGAGATATAACTTTGGAGTCATGCTTTTAGTGCTGGCTCCAGCTAGCTTGGGTTTTATTTCATGTGCTGAACTTTTGAAAAATATAATCTTTAAAGACTTCTAGTAAGTGATCCTTTAAAGATGTAGGTCAGATTATGCGATTTCTCTACTTTGAACCTTCAAATGATTTCCCTTTTCAGATTAAAAAGCAAAATCTGAGGACAGTTTGGTAGTGTCTACCAAAGAAAAACCCATGCCCCCAGATCCCATCCCTGATAGCTACTCAACTGAAATGCATACTCACGTGTTCCAAAAGACACAAACGAGAATGAATGCTCATAGCAGTATTATTCGAAATAGTCCTCAAACTGGAAACAATCCAAATGTTGATCAGTGGTAGAATAGAGAGAGAAATGGTAGTTTATTCACACAGTGCAATACCACACAGTAACGAAAAAAACAAACCATGACTATACATAACAACGTGGACAAATCTCATGAACATAACATTAAATGAACAAAGTCAGACACCAAAGGGTAATACTGTATGATTCCATGTAGTTTTGCATGTAGTTCAAAAATAGGCAAAATTAATCTATGGTAATAGAAGTTGAAGTCATGGTTATCCTTGGGGTGATAATGACAAAGGAGGCATGAGAGAGGCTTCAGGGCTGCTGGCAGTGTTCTGAAGTTCAGTTGGGAAGGTGGTTTAAATGGGTGAGTCCAGTTGGTGAAAATTCATTGAGTTGTACATTTACAATTTGTGTACTTTTCTCTACCTGCGTTGTATGTCTATACAAAGCTTACACAAAGTCCTTATCTAAAAGGCCCTGCGTGGCAATGCCACGCCCTCTCCCCAACCCCCTTTTCCGACTGCACCCAAACTTTGCTCACTCCACTCAATATGTTGTTTTCCAACATACACTGTTGGTTGTTCCTCCCTTGAGGGTTTTGTACTTCCAGCTCCCTCTGCTTCCAGATCTCTACACAGCCTGCTTCCTAGCCTAATCAGGTCTCTGCTTGAACTTCTCCTCATCAGAGAACTCTCCCCTGACAAACCTCTGCGAAATAACATCTTCCACCACTTTTGTCTCCTTACCCTTCTTAATCTTTCCTAAGCATTTACCACTGCTTTACATATTATGGGTTTCTTTCTTCATTAATTTATTGTCTATCTCTCTTACTAGAATCTAGATTGAGAATAGATACTTTGTTTTCATTCATTTTTGTATTTGCAGTGCCTGAATCGGGGCCTGGCACATGGTAGGTGTTCAGTAAATGTTTACTGGATGAGTTAATGCAATATACAACACAAATAAGCCAGACATCGTTCCCGCCCTCATTGAGAAAAGAACGCTTAGATCTTTAAAAGGAGTGTAAATAGTCTAGCTAGCTCTGAGGTAGGAGTTGTATTTCTTTGCGTTTTCATAGGGTCTAGGACAGGGACTGACCTATAGAGCGGATTTTCAATGAATGATTATTGTGGTCTTCAAAGCTACATTTCTGGGCTTAGAAATTCATTCCCTCAAAGAAAGAATGAAGACAATTGACTGAATAAATACATGAATATTTTTAGTCCCATCTGGTTTCCAAGCCATAGAAAGGAGACTGGATCCTAGCCCACTGGCAAGTTCTTGAAATCAAGTTTGTGTGTGTGTGTCTGGTGTGCTAACACCATCAATTTATTGGAGATCACCAAATTGTACCACATTTGGACATCTTGACAAGAGCACTACATTCTGAGTAGCAATTCTAGGGTATCGGGGCTCCCAGCGTGCGGAGACTGGACTTGTCTTGATAAGTAGGATTAAGGCAGGGCAGCAAGGAGCTCTAAGTAAGAACTTAAGACAGGGCTCCAGAAAGGGAACCCTCCTACACTGTTGGTGGGAATGTAAACTGGTGCAGCCAGTATGGAAAACAGTATGGAGGTTCCTTAAAAAACTAAAAATAGAGTTGCCATATGATCCAGCAATCCCACTCCTGGGCATATATCTGGACAAAAACTTGAATTCAAAAAGACACATGCACCCCTACGTTCATAGCAGCACTATTCGCAATAGCCAAGACATGGAAACAACCTAAATGTCCATCGACAGATGAATGGATAAAGAAGATGTGGTACTTATGTACAATGGAACACTACTCAACCATAAAAAAGAATGAAATAGGGGGGTGGGAGGGAGGTCCAAGAGTGAGGGTATATATGTATACATATAGCTGATTCACTTCAGAAACTAATACAATATTGTAAAACAATTATCCTTCAATTAAAAAAAAACTAAAAAAAAATGAAATAATGCCATTTGTAGCAACATGGATGGACCTAGAGATTATCTTACTAAGTGAAGTAAGTCAGAAAGAAAAAGACAAATAGCATATGACATCACTTATATGTGCAATCTAAAATATGACACAGGGACTTCCCTGGTGGCGCAGTGGATAAGACACTGCACTCCCAGTACAGGGGGTCCGGTTTGATCCCTGGTCAGGGAACTAGATCCCACGTGCATGCTGCAACTAAGAGTTCACATGCCACAAGTAGGGAGCCCGCCTGCTGTAACTAAGGAGCACACGAGCCGCAACTAAGACCCGGCGCAACCAAATAAATAAATAAATAAAATAAAATATGACACAAAAGAACTTATTTACGAAACAGACTCACAGATATAGAGGACGAACTTGTGGTTGCCAAGAGGAAGGGGGAGTGGGGGAGGGATGGATTGGGAGTTTGGGATTAGCAGATGCAAGCTATTATATGTAGAATGGATGAACAACAAGGTCCTACTGTGTAGCACAGGGAACTATATTCAATATCCTGTGATAAACCATAATGGAAAAGAATATGAAAAAGAATGTGTATATATGTACAGCTGAATCACTTTGCTATACAGCAGAAATTAATACAGCATTGTAAATCAACTATAATTCAATAAAATAGATTTTAAAAAGACAGGGCTCCGGATTTGGGGAGGAACAGGGGCATTGGGTAGGGGACCAAGGAGGACAGGTCACTAGTTCAAGGATGTGCCTGGGCTGGTATCCTGGCTGGGAGTCTCACGTCCATTCATATCTTCAAGTTGGCCATCCCTGCCCTGTTCTGATAGTGATGTGAGCATTTGGCCACAGCGTGCAATAGGCTTCACCTGCACTGCCCAACTCTAAACCCAGAGTGCTGGCCTCCTGGGTGCATGAGAGGATCATGGGATTTAAAGGGTTACATGACTGGTCATAACCCTCCTCCTGCCTGTTGGGTCTTTTATCCCACCAGCTCACATACCTTCTCAAATAGTAATTAACCTCCCCACAGCCCCAAGTGGAAGCTAGAGACTTTAAACACAGTGTTCCTTGTTCAGCTGGGAGAAAAGAGGCAGGAGCACTTCTAAGTGTCTTGGCTGGAGGGCACGCACAGTGAGTCAGCGACATCTCCCAGGAGGGGGGTCTGGAGTCCTGTCCACAAGTGACATGTTTTACTTTAATCACTACCCCACCCAGCGCCTTCTTGTCGCTTCCTTCACAGCTCTGTGGTGTCTGTTACCACTCCTCCACCAGCTTGCCCTCTCCCAAAAATGTGTTGGAATTTTTCAACCATGAGATATTTTGCTTCCTTTGTTTTTCTTCTTTCCTCATAGGTTTGTAATCTTTTTATTTCTTTACTATCATTGTAATGAGCTCTCCCGAGACAGAGGAGAAAAACCCATATGGACAGTCTGCCATTATTAAAAATTAAATTTGAAAATTATACTGATACCACCGCTTTCAAAAAATTCAGGGAAAAAAAGGTAGGGGGAATCTCTTGTCTCTCCTCCCAACAAAACCACTATTATCCTCCGGTGTTTTGCTCATATGATTCTTTGCTATGCATGTTTTCAGAATGTGGTCATATTCTTGGTTTGCATAAAGTTTATATCCTTCTTTTTTCACTTGACATTTGTATCAGAAGCATTTCCCCTACATTTTGACATACTCTTTTTAATCATCGCTTTAAAGGGATTTCATCAGGGAGATTTACAAGAATACACTTTAACCAGAATCCTATTGTTGGTCTCTGTTACCAGATATTTAAGGTGTCCCTGGTATTCATAAGGGGTGTCTATACTCAGTTTTTTTTATAAACTAGAAGAAGGTATCACTTGAATGTTTTCAGTGAAATTTGATATATTATAAGGGTATATAAATTAATGGGGGATATAGATAACTAAAAAAAAAACAGTGTTGGGGACAACTGAGTAGCCAACTGGAAGAAAAAAACCCTCAAATCCATATCTTGAACTAGGACATATTTCAAGATCACCAAATATTTAGATGTCCAAAAAAAAAAAAAACCCTAAGAAGCTATAAAAATACTTGAAAAATCCACTGGAGAATTTTTTTATTGTTTCATAAATGAAAATCTTGTCCAAGTATGGAACGAAGTCCAGCATCCATAAAATTTAAAAATGAATAAATATGATCATATAAAATCTAATTTCTTCATGGCAGAAACCTCTATACAAACTGTCAAAAGAAAAATGACAAACTGTGAAATACATTTTCGATTTTGAATACAGAAAGGGCTAATTTCTCTAATATATTAAGAGTTTCTACAATTGGTAAGGGAACAAGCCAGTAACCTAGTGGAAAATGGTCAAAGACTATATAGAGATATTTCACAGAAAAGGAAACAAAATATTTTTAAACATATGAAAAAATGTTCACTTTAAGAGCAATTCATTGGAAAATTACCTGGACAGTAACACTATTTCTTCAGATTGAGAGGGACCAAAAATGCAGTTTAGCTTCATGGTTAAGATCCTAAACCCTAGCTTAGAGAACCTTGGTTTGAATCCCCATCCCACCGTCTATGAGTTAGGTGGGTACGTTTACCATTTAACTCATTGATTTATCATGAGCAACGATGCCCTTTTGTGATATTGTGATTTATACATTTGGTCTTGGTCCTGTGGCTGGCACAGAGCTCCTAAAACCCTTGGAATTTCCAAAGTGAGGAGAGTGGTAAAGGTGTCTTTTGTTATGTTAATATGATCTATGGTTAGGGGCTGGTTGCCAGGAGACCCAACCAAGTAATTAGAGAGTTAGCACTTTCAGTCCCACCTCCCCAACCTCCTGGGAGTGGGAGGGGCTGGAGATTGAGTTCAATTACCAATGGCCAATGATTTAATCAATCATGCCTGTGTGCTGAAACCTCCATAAAAACCCAAAAAGGAGAGGGTTCTGAGAGCTTCGGGGTTGGTGAACATGTGGAGATTGGTGAGGGTACCGCTTTGGGAGAGAGCATGGAAGCTCCTTACCCTTTCCATGTACCTTGTTCCATGCATCTCTTCCATCTGTCTGTTCCTGAATTAAATCCTCTTGTAATAAACTGGTAATCTAGTAAGTAAAATGTTTCTCTGAGTTCTGTGAGCTGCTCTAGCAAATTAATTGAAACTAAGGAGTGGGTTGCTGGAACCTCTGATCTGTAGCCAGTCAGTCAGAAGTACAGGCAATAACCTAGGCTTGTGATCAGCCTCTGAAGGGGGATGTGGGCAGTCTTGTAGGACTGAGCCTTTAACCTGTGCAATCTGATGCTATCAGGTAGTGTAGAACTGAATTGAACTGTAGGATACCCAGCTGGTGTCAGAGCATTGCTTGGTGGTGTGTGGGGGAAACCTCTATCTACACATTGGAATTTGGGTGCAGAACCCTTTTGACTTTATAAGGGTATTTGTTGTACTGTTGACTAATTAGCAAAAGATTGGAAACAACCTAATAAAGGATGGGTTAAATAAGTTAAGATATAACCAAGTTATGCACTGAGAGGGATGAGAATTCAAGAAAACAAGGTGTGAAAAAGATTATGTATTATCAGTTTCCAAACTGTAATATTGGCTAGTCCCTAATATTGTCCCTAAGCGGGGGGCTGGGACAAGATTTCACTGTGTATCCCTTTGTATTTTTTGATTTTTGAGTGAAATTTGTTGCCCATTCACAGAAAACTAATGTTTCCATTTTAAAAATAGAAGCTGCCAGCAGTAGGACTGATCTTTTTTTTTTTTTTTTTTAGAGATCAAAATATCAGCTTTATTATCAATGAAATAAAGAGCTAGTTGACTTGTTCTCCAGTCATGCCCCCTGCGAGATCTCCCTGGTTAGAGAGAACTGCCGACCTTGCCTCGGAGGGACAGAGCCCATCTTTGCATTAGGAGACCATTAGCTTTCAAGGTGAGAGAACCAACCCCTCAGGGGTGGGGCCATACATGCTCAGTTCCTTTTCCCAAAATCACTCATCAGATGAGACACCTCTCTGTTGAGACGGAATGAAGACTGATCTTTTAAAAAAATTTATTATTTTTGGCTACGTTGGGTCTTCGTTGCTGTGCGTGGGCTTTCTCTAGTTGCGGGGGGTGCTACTCTTCTTTGCGGTGCGCAGACTTCTCATTGCAGTGGCTTCGCCTGTTGCGGAGCACGGGCTCTAGGCGCGTGGGCTTTAGTAGTTGTGGCTCGCGGTCTCTAGGCGTGCAGGCTCAGTAGTTGTGGCACACAGGCTTAGTTGCTCCACAGCATGTGGGATCTTCCTGGACTAGGGATCGAACCCGTGTCCTCTGCATTGGCAGGCGGATTCTTAACCACTGCGCCACCAGGGGAGCATAGGACTGATCTTTAGGAAGACCCCTTTGGGTGGCTCCTTGTGGTCAGGTACATGTAAAGCAAAGAGCACCCCAGACTCAGGGCTTCCAAGAGTTCAGAGTGTGAGACCATTCCATCCAAACTCTTTGGACGGCAGAGCTCAAAAGTTGTGGGGAAGTGGTGGGAAAATCTTCCCTTAATGAGGCTTCATAGTATTAGTCTCACTAATGGGCTGAGATGATCCTCATTGTCGTCCAAAAGACACTGGAGGGTGGGGGCGTGGGGTGGGGGGAGGTGCTGGAGGAGGAACTCACCAGGGTGCGCCAGGGAGGGGCTGGGGCCGGAAGCCTGCCCTCCTGGGGGAATGAGCAGCGGTAGCCAACCTGTGCCCAAGTGCCCAGCAGCCTCCTTCCAACCCTCTGGGAGAGCCACCCAGCAACTGTGGCAGAGATGGGCCCCTTTGGTGACTGACCCATTTTCTCAGTCAAAAAGAAGCACAGAAGCTTTTGGGGAAAGCTTCTTGGGATAAAAGAAAGACAGCAACTTGTCTCCAGTCATGTAAATTATAGAGAAGATGGGTCCTTATTTTTGTCCCTTTGCTGGAGAAACAGGGCACATGCTTAAATAATATCGTGATGAGCAGCTCTCTACTTAGTGCTTTCCCACATCCTATATTATTGGTTTTTTGAATCAGATTCTGAGAAGTGAGATTATGGTAAAGTTATGGACATTTTATATATGACTTTGTCAAAGAGTTACATCCAAGTTATATATTTCCAGCTGTGTAAAAGACAGAGTCCTTCCACATGATGACTTGAGCATGAAAGTTCATAATCACCAAAGAGTAGAAACATCCCAAATGCCCATGATGAATAGATAGACAAAAATGAGGTCTATTCATACAATAGAATATTATTCATTAATGAAAAGGATTGTAATACTGACATGCTATGACATGGATGAACTTTGAAAACATTATAGTGAATAAAAGAAGCCAGTCACAAAAGACCACTTACTGTAAATCCATTTATTTGAAATGTCCACAATAAGCAAATCTAAAAAGGCAGAAAGTAGATTTGCGGTTGTCTATTGCTGAAGGAGAGAGGGGTGGGAAGTGACTTTTAGTGGGTTCAGTGTTTCTTTCTGGGGTGATGAAAATGTTCTAAAATTAGATAGTGATATGGTTGTACAACTCTGTGAATACACTAAAACCCACTGGATTGTACACTTTAAAAGGATGAATTGCATGGCAAGTGAATTATACCTCAATAAGGCTATTATAAAAAAAAGGCAGTGAGTTCTATGAAACTCTAACATGAGGTTATTCTTTATTGTTGTATTTTCCTGATTCAATCAATTATACATATTTTAACGTTTGAATAATTAAAAAAATTTTTATAGGGAAACCTTTATTTTAAAAAATTTTTATTTTTTTAACATCTCTATTGGAGTATAATTGCTCCACAATGGTGTGTCAGTTTCTGCTTTACAACAAAATGAATCAGCTATACATATACATATATCCCCATTAAATATTTTTGAATATTAAAAAATTTTCTTTGAACTACATGTGCAAGTACTTTGTCCATTAATCGTTTGGGTTCTTGGGGTTTTTTTCTTGTAAATTTGTCTACATAATAAAAATATTAAAACTTTCCTAATCACATTTGGGAACAGAGTGCAGTCTGTTTCTTTTACTTTTGTGTTAATTTTTCTTGGGTCTGCATAAGTTTTAAAAATAATTTTATAGAGTTAAATTAATAATTTTTTCCTTTGTAGTCACTTTTATTGTTTTTAGGCTTGGGAAGTTATTCTCTGAAGGAAATAATAAAGAAAAGTAAATGAATCAGAAATAAGTTTGAATTGATAAACAAACTGAAGGGCTGATTCTTTGAAATATTAAAACAATCTGATGATCTAAGTAGACAAAAAAAGGGGGAACCCTCACAATAACTACAATTAGAAATGAGGAAGAGAATATAATATCAGATGGGACGAAACCCCTTAAAAATTAAAACATATGATGTTCAACTCAATTCTAGTAAATCTGCAATTCTTGATGAAGTGGAAAATTTTTCAGGAGAACTATAAATGACCATAATTGATCCATGAAAAAGTAGTGTATCAGAATAAGCAAACAGGTACGGAAGAAACTGAATATGTATGTCATTAAAGAAAACAAATAAATTCCAAGAAAGTCTCTGAGTTCAGAGAATTTGCCAGTCCACACTGTCAGCTTTTAGGAAAAGAAAGGCTGGTGGGCATGTAGTGAGACTGAGTCTCATTTTTCCGAAAAAAGGCTGTACCTAGAAAGAGTTCATGCCTTTTGACCTCAAGGTAATCCCAGTTCTAGGACTCAGTCTAATAAAATGACCAGGGAGTCATGAGCAAGTGTATCTTTTTTTAATATATAAAATTATTTATTTATTTATTTTTGGCTGCATTGGGTCCTCTTTGCTGCGCATGGCCTTTCTGTAGTTGCGGCGAGCGGGGGCTACTCTTCGTTGTGGTGCATGGGCTTCTCATTGCAGTGGCTTCTCTTGTTGAGGAGCACAGGCTCTAGGCGTGCGAGCTTCAGTAGTTATGGCACGCAGGCTCTGTAGTTGTGGCACGCAGGCTCAGTAGTTGTGGCATGCAGGCCCAGTTGCTCTGCGGCATGTGGGATCTTCCCGGACCAGGGCTCGAACCCATGTCCCCTGCATTGGCAGGTGGATTCTTAACCACTGTGCCACGAGGGAAGCCCAGCAAGTGTATTCTTTATAGATGTAAACTAGTGGAAAATTGGAAACAACCTAAATATTCATCACTATTGGAATGGGCAATAAATCAAGTATGTTTACAGGATAAAATACTGTATAGCCGGGCTTCCCTGGTGGTGCAGTGGTTGGGAGTCCACCTGCCGATGCAGGGGACACGGGTTCGTGCCCCGGTCCGGGAAGATCCCACATGCCATGGAGCGGCTGGGCCCATGAGCCATGGCCGCTGAGCCTGCGCGTCCGGAGCCTGTACTCAGCAACAGGAGAGGCCACAACAGTGAGAGGCCCGCGTACCTAAAAAAAAAAAAAACTATATAAAAAAAAAAACCAAAAAAACTATATAGCCACTTATAATAATAATATTTAATGATATGGAAACAGTCTCATGATAGGTGAAAAATCTGGATGTAAAATTGTTTTTATAGTGTGATTACAACTTGGTTTAAATTTTTTTATGTTTTGCATAAAAACACAAGCTGGATTGAAATATTAATAGTGATTTTATCTAAATATTAAAATTTTTCTCCTTTGTACTTCTCTGATTTTCCAAATCTTCTACATTGAACATATATTACTTTTATAATCAGAAAAATATTATCTAAAATACATAAATTTGCATAGAATCAGCAGTCAAAGGAAATATACAATGGTTATCTTTGAGTGATAGATAAGTCATTTTTAGTTTCTCCTTTATAGTGTTTACCATTTTCCAAATTTTATAATGAGCAATTTTTTCTTTTTTATAATAAACATTTAAAAAAAACAATCAGTCTCCATAGGCTAGATAACCTTTTAAGTATATTTTTAAGATTCTCATAATTACTTTTAAGAGAATGTTAAATACACATGGTAAATATCATATTGTACATATTATTTTGTAATTTATTTTCCCTTAATGTATTATGACCATTTTTAATGAACATTTTAATGCTTTTAAATATTCATCTAAGATATAATTTTTAATGGCTTTGTATTTTCTCATTATAGTTTTTACCAGATTTTGATTTTCTAATTCAAACTCTGCTTCAATGAACATTCTTATTCATAAATCTTTCTCAGATACTCCTCCAGTTTAAGTTCTCCTCAGTTTCCTGAATGACGGTAGCTCAGCCTCTGATTTCTCTCCAGCGCAACAGGACACTTATCCCCTCCCCAGGTGGGCAGTCCAGATCAGTGCCCCCGCAACTTGAATGCACATTTGAGTCACCTGGGCATCTTATTTTTGAACTGCAGGTTCTGATTCAGTATGTCTTGAGTGAGACCCAGCACTTATTTCTTTTCTTTTTTTAAAAAAATAAATTTATTTTTTTATTCATACTCTTTATTTTTTTTTCTGCATTGGGTCTTCGCTGCTGTGCACAGGCTCTCTCCAGTTGCGGTGAGCGGGGACCACTCTTCGTTGCAGCGCGCAGGCTTCTCACTGTGGTGGCTTCTCTTGTTGCCAAGCATGGGCCCTAGGCACACGGGCTTCAGTAGTTGTGGCACGCGGGCTCAGTAGTTGTGGCACGCGGGCTCAGTAGTTGTGGCTCGTGGGCTCTAGAGCGCAGGCTCAGTAGTTGTGACACACGGGCTTAGTTGCTCCACAGCATGTGGGATCTTCCCGGACCAGGGCTCGAACCCGTGTCCCCTACATTGGAAGGTGGACTCTCAACCACTGTGCCAGCAGGCAAGTCCCCTAGCAGTTTTTTCTAGTGGGCTTCCCCTGAGGTCCATGCTGTGGTTCTGCAGACCACATTCTGAGGAGCAGGTTCAAAGCCAGTGTATCTTCTGCCAATTCATATGACTCAGAAAGCCTTCTTCCTGTCTCAAGGTCTGTCTCAATAGAATTCTAATCCCAACTCCACCACACTGGTCATGGCTCCTCCCTGCAAAACCATGTGGAAGAATTTTAATTCACCTGAATGCGATCTCTTACCAGTTATTTTAAGGCAGCTGATGTGTTCCTCTGAATTTTCTTTCTCAGCTTTTCATTCTGCATGGGGCATGCCTTGAAGTGCCTCAGCATCTTGATTTCTTTCTCCTTTGTCCTTTTTAGAGTATAGCACCCAGAACTGAAAGTATTGCTTACGGCGCAGGCTGATGGGCTGTGGGTAGAGGGCGACTATCATGACCCTCATCCCCAATAGAATCCTGCTGTGAATTCAGCTAACAGCCCATGACACTGGAATGACTCATGGTGAACCCACTGTCAGCTAAGAGCCTGAAATTTCCACAGGGGGTGTTGTTGGTTCACATCTCCCTCAGCTTCTACGTGAGCAATTGAATCTGAATCTAAGTGACCCAAGAGATCCCTGTTAAGCTCCAGTTTTCTCGCTTGAATTTGGCATAGGGCTGTCCTTGTCTCAGAGAAAAATGCTATGACCACAGGAAGGGGGCGATGTTGACTCAGGGATCCCACCACCTTTTGGACCAATACAAAGGTGTTGCCGGTATATGCAAATTACTGTAAACCTTTATTGGCTTCATTTAGGAATCTTGCCATTGACAATCACATTTCTGAAGAAGGAATCTACAGCAATTGATGATAATGCAGAAGTTTTTATTTTTAGTTTATTGAAGTAACCTTTCTCCTAACTAACCATTTCCTTTCCCCTGCCCACTTATCCAATATGGGGTGAAATAATTTCTATTAGTAATATGTAATGTTACTAACATATGAAATATGATTTTATACTCTTCGTGGAAAATTCAGAAAACATCGAAGTTAAAGAGGAAAATAAAAATCCCATATGATGCCATCATCTAGTTGATGATGTCGTGTAGTTGATACACCCTTGTTGGTGTATGTCATTGGTTGGTGTATGTCATCCTTTCATTCTTTTTTATTTGCATGTTTTTTTTTTTGGCTGCGCCACACAGCCTGTGGGATCTTAGTTCCCCAATCAGGGAATGAACCCGTGCACCTGTATCAGGAGCATGGAGTCCTAACCACTGGACTGCCAGGGAAGTCCCTGCATGTTTTTAATCTTACTAAAAAGCCAATATTTTAAACTTTTATTACATGAGTAACAGATGTTCATTATAGAAAAAAGTGGAAATACAAATATGCAAAAGAAGAAGAAATAGAAATCCTATTATCTAGAAATGACTTCTTGGTTACATTTGGGTGTGTTTTTTTAAAGATGTTTAAATCTGCATATATATTTTATTTTTGTTAATATATTTATACAGTAATACTATATTATAAAGGTTTTTTTCACTTGACAGCATATTGGAAACATTTTCCCACATAAAGAAATATACATATTAATAATATTTAGGGACTTCCCCAGTGGCGCAGTGATTAAGACTCTGCCTGCCAATGTAGGGGACACAGGTTCGAGCCCTGGTCTGGGAAGATCCCACATGCTGCGGAGCAGCTAAGCCCGTGAGCCACAACTACTGAGCCTGTGTGCCACAAACACTGAATCACTCGTCCCTAGAGCCCGTGCTCCGCAACAAGAGAAGCCACTGTCCGCGCACAGCAACAAAGACCCAACGCAGCCAAAAATAAATTTAAAAAAATTTTTATATAAAAATAATGTTTAATATTTATGCATTATAGGTATGCTATATATCTAATATTTTAAAAATATGTTTCTACAATATTATTATTATTATTTTTTGCAGTACGCGGGCCTCTCACTGCTGTGGCCTCTCCCGTTGCGGAGCACAGGCTCCAGACACGCAGGCTCAGCAGCCATGGCTCACGGGCCCAGCCGCTCTGCAGCATGTGGGATCCTTCCAGACCGGGGCACGAACCCGTGTCCCCTGCATCGGCAGGCAGACTCTCAACCACTGCACCACCAGGGAAGCCCTACAATATTATTTTAATGGCTGAATGTATTCCATAATATCAATGTACCATAATTTATTTAAGTGTCCCTCTATGGTTCAATATTAAGACAGTTTGTTATTTCTTGCTGGGACATAAAGTTTTTATTCGAAACAGAATCACTCACTAGGTCATGTGTTCTCAACTTCTTTCTTAATATGTACTACTTGGTGATGCTTAACTCAATGTTCTTAAATATTTTTTATTTATTTATTTTTTTAATATTTATGTATTTATCTGGCTGCACTGGGCCTTAGTTGCGGCATGCGGGATCTTTGTTGCGATGTGTGGGCTCCTTAGTTGCAGCACATGGGATCTTTTTAGTTGTGGCATGCGAACTCTTAGTTGCGGCATGTGGGATCTAGTTCCCTGACCAGGGATCGAACCCAGGCCCCCCTGAACTGGGAGGGCGGAGTTTTAGCCACTGGATCACCAGGGAAGTCCCCTCTTAGTTTTTAAACTTAACTTTATTACAATTATACATTTCAGTGTGCTAATATAGTTTACCTACTTGGCATTTTTTTTTTTTTTTTTTTTTTTTTTTTTTTTTTTAAATATTTATTTATTTATTTATGGCTGTGTTGGGTCTTCATTTCTGTGCGAGGGCTTTCTCTAGTTGTGGCAAGCAGGGGCCACTCTTCATCGCGGTGCGCGGGCCTCTCACTATCGCTGCCTCTCTTGTTCTCTGCGGAGCACAGGCTCCAGACGCGCAGGCTCAGTAATTGCGGCTCACAGGCCCAGTTGCTCTGCGGTATGTGGGATCTTCCCAGACCAGGGCTCGAACCCGTGTTCCCTGCATTGGCAGGCAGATTCTCAACCACTGCGCCACCAGGGAAGCCCATACTTGGCATTTTTAATGGCCAATATGGCATTCTATTAGTTGCGTATATTATAGATTACTTAGCATCACAAATAGCAATTTGAAATTGCTATTTCCAACAAGAAAATTCACAATGAATGTTGAACAATACAGTAGATAGCGTTTGTTTTTATTTTCCATGTATCTTTCTATTCATATTCATGAACATTTTCTATATCCATGCCTCTACTCCAGGCTGTAAAAGCTAAGTCAACAGAACCTCTCCTTTCAGGCTACTCTACCATGAGGGTAGGCAGGTTTCACTTTGATTTACCCAGAGTTCTTTCTTGTGACTCCTGCATGATGATGCAGGAGAGGAATTCCCTCCGTGGCCTTGACTGGCTGAATCATTTTTCATGGTTTCGGTTCTGTGGAAAACTATTCTAGAGAACATTTAGTGAACTGACTCTGAATGGTTTCACAGTGTGAAATTTACTTTGTAAGAATATTATTTCACCTGTAGTTGAAGCAAGTTGCTAGTTTTGGCAATCCCTCTTTTGTTATGAGAACTCACATGAGCCAAATTCCACTTTCAAAAACGATGCGGGCCAAGCTTCATGCTGTGTAAGTTCATACCTAGAGATGGCAAATTTCTGAATGGGTTCATAAGATGAAAAACAACTTACTTGTGCTCACTGCCTTTCCTTAGAAATTAATTCCAGAATGTTTTAAATGCCTACATACAGTCATAGATTTAAACTGCTAATGACAGTAGTGAATGAAGTCAGAAACAAGGCATATCAATATTTTCAGATGGATTACACCACATGCTTTAATAATTTTGCAAATAGGGAAATTCTGATATTGAAGGGAAACCCTCTTAGTTCCTATAAAGATAATATGTCATCCTGAAGAATATTTTTAAAGACAGCAACTTGAAAATTAAGAATTCCATTCAAGTTTGACAGGGTTTGGTACAATAAATATTTGATGAATGAATGTATAGTTTATATTTATTCTACCAGGATAGTAAAAAATATGGCTCTAGTCTCTCTCTCTCTCTCTCTTTTTTTTTTGGCCATGCCTCGAGGCATGTGGGATCTTAGTTCCCCTACCAGGGATTGAACCCATGCCCCCTGCATTGGGACCGTGGATGGAGTCTTAACCACTGGACTGCCAAGGAAGTCCCTCTAGTCTCTTGATTGCCATATGGAATATCTTTTGGTGGGAGCACAAGACTGGATGTCATTTTGTCTTTGGTTTCTTTCTTTTTTTTTTTTTTTCTTTGCGATGCGCGGGTCTCTCACCGCTGCGGCCCCTCCCGCAGCGGAGCACAGGCTCCGGACCCGCAGGCTCAGTGGCCACGGCCCACGGGCCCAGCCGCCCCGCGGCACGTGGGATCCTCCCGGACCCGGGCACGAACCCGCGCTGCCCGCATCGTCAGGCAGACTCCCAACCACTGCGCCACCAGGGAAGCCCTGTCTTTGGGTTTTAACATTTGGTTTTCAGATTCTCCCCTCATGTTGTCTTATTCCAGCCTCAGTCTATTGACCACGGTGCTACTTTTCTAATTCTCTGTACTGAATCCAGGTTCCACTTCTTGGCATCATCTGCCAGCTCTGGTTAAGAGTCCTCGCGCTCTGGAAGCCTAGGTGATGTTGGCCATGAAATAGGCCAACCTGTTGCTCACTCCCTAAGCCACAACTATGGGGATGAGGCATAATGTTGCACAAAAGTGTTTATTGCATTAATCTTTCTCTGGAATGAGAAAAGAAAATCCTTTTTCAGCTCAGTCCCTAATAAAGTAGTAACTTTTCCTAGAGCCGAGTTAGGATTCCATAGGCCTTACATGGTTCCGCTCTCCCTCTTGGCACTCTGCCCAGACTCCCTGTGAACAAGCCCAAGCTAGCCTGCTGGAGGATGAGAGACCACGTGGAACAAAGGCAAGCCATCCCACCTGAGGCCACCTTAGATCAACCAGTCCCCAGTTGATCTGCTAGCTAACCAGCAGCTGACCAAAGATGCATGAGTGAATCCAGCTGAGCTCGGAAGCCCAGTCTAAATTGCTGACCCATATAACTGTGAGCTAAATAAATGATTGTGGTTTTACACACTGAATTATGAGGTGGTTTGTTACAGAGCAAAAGTGAAGTGGTTCACCCTGCTAGGGAGGTCTGGTTACATCACAGGTTTGATAAACTGGCTCAATTTTACTTGATTTTGAGATAATCTTTGGAGCTATCCTATTCTTCCCTAACATCCTTCCATAGCACATTAGTGTGGTGATGGAGGTCGTGGGCACTGTAGTTGCAGACCTGGATCTGAATCCCTCTTAGGAGGGGCGTGCATTGGCAGGCGATCTCTTAACCACTGTGCCACCAGGGAAGTCCCTGAACCTTATTTTCTTATCTGTAAAACATGGAAAAGAATATCACTTAATAATATCACTTGTGGTTGCTTATCCAATATCTATTCCTGGACCCCCTATTTCCTTTCTAACAGAACTCTGATTCCGTTCAGGTATTCATACATCCTCTGCATTGTTCTCTGAATTCTCTACATAGCCTAGATCAGGGGTGATTCCTGATTAGTCTCAACTAAATCTTGGAAACTCCATTCTGCTCGCCAATGATTGGTTTAAGAGTGGGCTAGGATCAAATTCTGACCAATGAGAGCTGAGAAGGAAAGATGCTAGTGTGAAAGGGCTTCTGGGAAGGATTTCCTCACTCCTAAGAAGCAGATGAGGAAGGGATGATCTGTCTCTTCTGAAGACTGTTTGGTCTGGACACAAGGCCTGGGACTGTCGTAGCCATCTTGTGGTCATGGTTACTTGAAGGCAAAACCAAAGCCCTGAGGAAGGCAGAGGCATGAGATGGAAAGAACCTGGGTCCTTGAATGTATCACTAAACCACTGAAACTCCAATTATGGAATCAACCCTATCTCAGAGCTACTTGTTATGTGAAATAATAAGTCTCTATTATTTAAGTTTGTCTGGGTCAGGTTTTCTGTTTCTTGCTAATCCAAGCATCCTGAGTGATATATCCTTTAGGACAGCATCTGGCACATAGTGAGCCCTCAATAAGCATTAGCTCTTGTTTTTTTTTTTTTTTGACCGCCCCACTTGGCATGCAGGATATTAGTTCCCCCACAAGGGATCGAACCCGTGCCCCCTGCAGTACAAGTGCAGAGTCCTAACCACTGGACCCCAGGGGAATTCCCAATAACCATTAGCTGTTGTTAGAATTGTATTGGTGGCTTTCCCTCAACCATTAACTAGTTTCAGATTTCACAGATCTTGGAAAAACACTTTACTGAATTCTACTGACCCTCCCAGTTATGATGCTGTGCTCTTTACCTATGGCCTTAGATCTAGAGCAGGGGTTAGCGCTATGCACGGTAGGCCCGATCTAGCCCACCGCTTGCTTTTGTAAATAAAGATTTATTAGGACAAAGCTACACCCATTCATCCATCACTGTTCTTGCATTACAACACCAGAGTTGAGTAGTTGCAGAGGGGGCTCTATGGTTGGCAAAGCCTGAAATATTTACTCTCTGGCCCCTTACAGAAAAAGTTTGCTGGCCTGTGTTTTGGAGCCAATTCTTTACCTCCTCAATGATTATTCACTCGGAGACCTTATTAACCAGGCAGATTATAGCTTCCACCCCAGAGATTCTGCTTCCCTGAATGTATCTGCTAGGACTCTTGTGGGCAAGTGACTGAAGACCTGACCCAAACTATGTGATGGCTTTAGGAATGGCTGGATCCAGGGGCTTAATGGGATAATCAAGATCATATTCCACTCTCTTCATCCCTTGGCCCCTCTTCCTCTGTGTTGATTCTAATCTCAGACAGTGTCTGCCATTGAGGGCCACAATATGACCCTGCAGTGTCTGTCCTTCCTAGTTTATGTTTAGTGGGAAAGAGGTAAAATCTTTCTCAACATGTTTGGTAAAACTTTGGAGAATCACTGTGATTGATTTGACCTAAACATTGAAAGTGCATTCTAGAGAGCAACAGATAATTCTCTTCTTACCCTTTGTATTTTATGTATTGTTTCCTCATTGGTTGTCTTCCTCCACTAGATTACAAGCTTTAAGAACAGTGCTCAATGCTATCATATGCTTAGTAAATATCATTTTGAATGAATGAATGTATATTTATTTAAAAATTGGAATTGGGATCATTCCTCACGTATATTTTTGTTTTCTGCTTTTAAAAAATTTATGTATTTATATCATGAGCATTCCTTTTATGCCACTAAAGCTGTTTGGATTGCGTTCCAAAGGCAACAAGCAGCCACTGAAGGTTTTTAAGCAATGGTTGACATTGACCCATTGGCTTATGAGCCATGTTGATCTCATTCTGGCCCATATTCTCTGCATTACCCATAAAGACTGCATCATACAAATATTTCCACATCTCCTCCCATCCCACCCTTAGAGAATTATGTTGTAGCTACTACAGTTTTTATTTTGAAGATGATTGGATATGACTGTTTTTTAGAGCCTGCTCGTGTTGCTCAGTTGTCCAAAGTAGTTGCAGTTGAGCGATGCGCCCGCTCCCTTTCCCCCGGGGCTGGGGCTGCTACCTCATCCTGAAAAGATGTGTTGCTTCATGATATCAGCTTACAGCAAACCATGCACAGATAACTTTTCAAACATTTCATTGTAATACTTCCATGCTTAAATCACCAAATTGGCTTTGGAAAATATGCAATCCCTTCAAATTACATTCTCTTTTAACTCAGAATTCACAATATCATAGGGCAGTGTGTATACTTAAGACATTTGAAAATGGGTACATAAAAGCTGCCTAGATTTACAGGATTTTTAATTTTTTTAAAAAGCACACTATTGTAAATGTAACAAATGATGAAAATCAGTTATACAATGTGCCTTTTTACCTGTATTGTATATAATATAATTGGGTATGGAAGGGATTGAGAAGTTGTTTTAGTTTCCTAGGGCTCTCGTGAGAAAGTATCACAAACTGGGTGGCAGAAAACAACAGAAATTTCTTTTGCCCCCATTCTGAAGGCTAGAAGTCCAGAATTAAGGTGTTGGCAAGGCCATGCTCTCTCTGACAGTACAGATAGAACCCTTCCTTGCCTCCGCCCAGCTTCTGGTGGTGGCCAACAATCGCTGGCTTTCCTTGGCTTGCAGCTTCACTCTCCGATCTCTGCCTCTGTCATCACATGGCATTCTTCCTGTGTGTCTCTGACTTCAAACAGCATTTTCCTCTTCTTTAAAGATACCAGTTGTATTGGATTAGGACCCACCCTAATGGCCTCATCTTAATTAAAGACCCTATTTCCAAATAAGATTACATTCACAGGTTCAGGGGGTGGAGTTTAGGACTGCAACATATCTTTTGGGGGGACAAAAATCCAACCTGTAACTGAGGTCATCTAGCTCATCTCTCTACTGGACGTATGATCTGCTGTATAAGATCTGTCCAGTCGTAAGACTTAGGCACAAAGTATGATAGTCAATTTAGGTCAAATCCAGGTAGGTGGAGTAGGGGCAGAAAGAGGGTCCTGGGTCCTGGCACAAGATCGTCCCACACTCACTAGGGTGAGATAGTTGCTGTTGTATTGACCTAGTTATAGAAATTGGTTGCAGAGCTGGGTGGGTAGGATAAGGTCTAAAGAGTGATGCAGGGAAAGTCTGGTGCTGGGCAGAGCACAGAGAACACTGGTGGGGAATCCAGCTGGCTGGTAGCAAACATTCTGGGTAGATGTTTAGATGGGTGGGATGGTCATTATCCTCTAGATCACCACTGTTCAATAGGAATATAATGTGAGTCACACTTGTAGTTTCAAATTTTCCAGTAACCATATCAGAAAAAGTAAAAAGAAATGGGGAAATTAAGACTTTATTTTACTTAATCTAAGATATCCAAAATATCATCATTTCAATATGTCATTAATATAAAAAAGATTAGCATATTTTGCCTTCTTTTTTTTTTTGCCCCGTACTAAGTCTTTAAAATCCAACGTGCATTTTATACTTGCAGGGCATCACAAGTCATATTTCAAGAGCACGATAGGCATATGTATTAGACTGCACTAGATCCTAGAAGTGCTGCCCCTGGGTGGTAGGATCCAAGCCACAGGCTGGGTTGTAGGTGAGACTCAGTTCTGGGGAGAACACAGGCAGGAACAAGGCAGAATCTAAGGGTGTTTAGGGAAGAGTTTAGGACAGCCTGAAGAGGAAAATGTGTTCCAAGGAGAGACAAAGTGAATGAAAGGGGGAGGGATCTGCTTAAACTTGCTTAAGTAAGGGATGGGGTGATTATTCTGCACTGTGAGATCCCTTGGAAATGAATTGTAAGAAGTCACACCTGGGCTGGGAGTACTGGCAGGAAATTGGTCACTCTCTTTGTTTCCCTCTTTAGAGTTATGAAGCCTCTTATCTCCGTTTCTCTCTGCTTGTCTGTTTTGTTAGTCTCCTTCTACACACTCATTCCCTCTTTTATTTACCTAATTGAACCTTAAAATGGCTTCCTCAGCTGCTAACTCTAGGACATCTCCACTCAGCTGCCCACCACTAACTCAGTGGCTTAGTGTTCCATGTCATGTTCCAAGGAGAGAAAATCTGATCTGCCACTTGGTCACTCATCCACCTTTGGCTCAGTTAGCTGAGGCCAAGCTCACCTAAGTACAAACAGAGCCACCCAGGCTCATCCCTAGTCTAAGGCAGTGGTTCTCAAAGTGGGTTCTCTCCACCAGCAGCATTAGAAACATAAATTCAGGGCCCTCACCCCAACCTATTGAACCAGTGTCCCTGGGGGTGGAGCCTACGATACTATGTTAGAGCCATGGGTGAGGGCAGATTCCCTCAGAAGAGGATGTGGGTAAGGACTACCATCTTAGTACACCAAGGTAGAGGTGGAGAAGGCCAGAGCTGAGGTGAGTAGCATGGGGGAGCCCACACCTGGAGAGAGAGGTCCCAGATGTGACTGCAACTTCCATCACTGGGGACCAGGTGTGCTGGGAGGGTGTGAGGGAAGGGGTCACAGAGAACAGCTCAGAATGTGACCTAATCCTAAATCATGTCAGAACAGGACTACATGTGAGGGTTTTTAGTGAACCTAACTTTGAGGACCTGGGACAGGCAGAGGCAGAGAGGAAATGAGTGGAGGTTGGAGAGGGAGAGTCAGGTTGATAACAGCAAGTATATGGGGGCTGTGCTTGGCTGCTTCATCAGTTACAAGCTGATTTGGAGGAAGCTAGAACTAAATATTAAATCAAATTAATAACAGTTAAACATTAAAGAAAGTTGAATTTTTAAGCAGTGGTAGAAACTGCCGAGTGCCTGATGTTTGCTTTTTCCATGGCACATAAACTGTATTAAATTTGAAATTTACACTACAAAAATAGCTTCACAGGAGTACCATTATTAACATAACCTTACCTCTGACAGATTTTTTATTACTGGAGACAACTTTTCTATGTACAAAATATATTAACAGCTGGAGCAGAAGAAAAATACCAACTACAGATGGTAAGCATTTTCTTGCAAAGTCACATCAAATTTAACATTAGCCTTGGAAAATAGAAACATATTTAAACAAAAGATTTTAGATATTCTTAGAACTCTGTGTAGATTTTCACCTCTGGTCTAGGATACCATCATAAAGAGTGCAACTTTAAGTGATTAAAATAAGTTAATGAAAAAGTTTACCACTTCTGCTCAAAAATGCTATTTAACGTGTTGTTACAGCATTTTCATTGGCAGGTTCTATTAAGTGGCATTTATGGAAAAAGACATATTTTATTGGTATAAAATAGGTGGAGTCAGTATACTTGAGAAAGATGCCTAAAATAATGATTCGATAAAAGGTGCACAATTCCACTGAAAGCAAATTAGAAGTCATAAGGGAATAAAAAGGCTTTGAAAAGATTTTCTGCAATTCCCATACCCATTAGAGACATGTGCAAGTACAATTTACATTAGAAGTAGATTTCTATTTTAGGCAGAAAGAAAAGAGTGAATTCCTAAGAATTGTTATTACTCCCTTTCTTTCTCAAAAATATGTCTAAAAGTGTTGCCATGATGAAGCAATGCTGTGCATCTAACGCTGAAATGTAATCCAATGAAAGTTTAGCTCTCCTGAATAGTATAAATGGTTTTATTATTTTTTTTAATTTTATTTATTTATTTGTTGGTTATTTTTGGCTGCGTTGGGTCTTCGATGCTGCGTGCAGGCTTTCTCTAGCTGTGGCGAGCAGGGGCTTCTCATTGTGGTGGTTTCTCTTGTTGCTGAGCACAGGCTCTAGGCGCGCGGGCTTCAGTAGTTGTGGCACACGTGCTCAGTAGTTGTGGCTCGCGGGCTCTAGAGCGCAGTCTCAGTAGTTGTGGCGCACGGGCTTAGTTGCTCCGCGGCATGTGGGATCTTCCCGGACCAGGGCTCGAACCCGTGTCCCCTGCATTGGCAGGCGGATTCTTAACCACTGCTGCGCCACCAGAGAAGTCCCTAAAGTATTCTTATATGAATTGTTTTTTTAAACAATGAGATTTAAACTTACACGCACGCAAGCATAAACAAATCCTCCTCTGCATATTAAGCATGTATACATTTTTCTGAATTGTCACTTACATATTTGAATGTACTGCTTTAAACTTCACAACAGGCAATCTCCACAGCTCCTCCATTGTGTTCTGAAATCCTAACTTCTGTTACCTAATACAAAGCTACAAATTGTGTTAGTGGGTGGTTGGGAACAGTGGGTGCCCTTAGAATGGGGCAAATGCGTATGTATACATCAGTTTGCTAAGTTTTATTGCCATTATACATCTAGTCGTTTAAATTGTGATCACAACTATTGTTGAAATTGATTAGGGTATCTTCAGAGCTTCTGTAGCACAAAGAAGCATTTCTAAAGGAACTTGTTCACTGCTTTGCGCATAGTAGGCACTCAGTATTTGTTGAATGAATTTCTAGCACCGTCCCCTGAATTTCTAGTCTAACTTCCAGAACTTTATATAATTTTTGGATCACTTTAATTGTAGGGCTGTATCCAGACTGATGAGATGTTCTTGGAGGTAACTTGATCTGGAGAATAAAATGACATCACTGATGAATTAAAAGAAATGACTGACACTGACTTAGGATTAAAATGTATCAGACTTTATTAAACATTTAAAATTGCAATAGTAGTAGTCTTAAGCAAAACTAATAAGGCAGACAAAAAATCCCCCATGCATACGTTTGCATGCATACATACAACTTTTTATTCTGCTTTTAAACTTGATTATTTGTAAACTCTTCTATATTATATGGTCTTTATAATTGCCATTTAAATGGCATTAAAATCCATGCTGTTGATGTAATTCGCCATTAGGCTGTTAGCTCATCCCCCTTTTGTTATTAACCGAAGTTTGCAAAGAACATCTGTACTATCATATCAAGAATAAATTCCTAACAGTGCGATTACAGGGTCAAAGGGTAAGGTACACTTATTTTTATTTCATTTTCTATTTTTTCCCTCCTGAGATAACGAAATACAGTACTGTACGAAGAGCTTTACCTACATTGCTCTCGAAGGCTTATCTTGTTAATTATCCTTGCAGGCATTATTATCCTCCTATCCTTGAGCTACAGCTGAAAAAGGAGCCCAAGCAGGCCGGTAACCTGATCTCGTTCACCAGGTGAGTCCTGGATGGTGGTGGCAACTACGATACCAGGAGCAAAACACCCTGGGGGGATTTGCTGGAACCCTCGGTAAGGGAATAGTGTCTCTTCCCTCACCCCAGCGACGCTCAATCCGGAGCGCAGCGGATTCGGTTATCACTTTGCTCGCCCCAGCCTCTCAGAGCCCTGCACACAGTGGGCGTCTAATAAAAGCGGTCTGCATTGCACTGACAAAAGCTCTCCGTTAAGCGGGATAAACACTAGGCCCTGCTGGCACCACAGACCTCGGCGCCGCCACTCTGCTTCTTTGCCCGCTCCTTCCTCAAGTTCCTGCATGGGACAGCACGACACACCAACACAAACCGACCGCGCCCAGGCCGAACCCGGGCCTGGCGCCCCAGCGCCCCAGGCATCCTAGGCACCCTGCGCGCGCCTGCCCAGGCCCCGCCCCCGCCCCGCCCTCCGGCCCCGCCCCCGTCGGCCCCGCCCCCGTCGGTCCCGCCCCCCGTCTCCTCCCCGCCCCCGGAGCCGACGAGTGGCGGCGGCTGCCCCAAGACCCGGTTCCCTCAGACAAGAGGGCGGGTGGAGGAGGAAGCGGCCGAGCCCCGAGTCTTGCTCCGGCGCCGCCGAGCACCGCCCGCCTCAACCGACCGGCCCCGTCGGCTCCTGGGCCTTGCCGACCCGAGAGGAGGGAAAGGCGGAGGCGGCTGCGTGGAGGCAGCCGGGGCGCGGGAGCGGGCGGAGGCGGCGCGGCCGGCCGCGGCTGCCGCTTTGTTGTGCGTCCCGGGCCGAGGAAGGAGAAGTGGGAGGAGGGGGGAGCTCGGCGTCCCGCTCCCTCCGCGGCTCATGGCGACGACGCTCGGCACATCCGGGACCCTCCGGCCTTGGCGGCCGCGGCGCCGGCTGCTCGGGCCCCAGCCCCGGCCGCTGTGGTGACTGCGCCGCGCCTCGCCGTCGCCCCCGCCCCGCCCGCCGCCCGCCGGCCCCGGGCCCAGCGCCGCGGCCGCAGCCCCGTCGCCGCTCCCGCCGCCGGGGACATGTCTAACCCCGGGGGCCGGAGGAACGGGCCCGTCAAGCTGCGCCTGACAGGTGAGGGGGTTGGGCGGGCTGCAGGAGCCGGGCCGGGGCGGCCGCGGGGTGGCCGAGCCGGCGGGGGGGTGCCTGTGGCCTTGAGAAGGGCCAGGGTCGCAATCAATGGTGAGTGGAGAGTCGGGAACGTGGGAAGGCCTAGTTCAGGGAGAGTAATTGCAAACCACTCTGCCTTGTTTGGAAATTCTTACAAAAGCCAAGGGTGACTCGGGTGTCTTTTGTTGGGGGGGGTACCCCGGTTGGAATTCCTGGCGGATTTGAGGTCGAAAAGCCTGGTCCGAGAAGCACGGTTCTCTCCCGGGGCGTCGGGGAGCAGCCCTTGGGCTACTGCCCAGGTAGGGTCGTGGAGGGGATGAGGAGCTCCTGTGGAGGGGATTATTGAATCCGGCTGCTGACTGCGCGCAGTAAACACTCCTTAAAGACGGAGCACTTAACGGGAGAGAGAAAGAGAGAGAGAGAGAGAGAGAGAGAGAGAGAGAGAGAGAGAGAGTGAGTGAGAGAGTGAGAGAGAGAGTGTGAGTGTGTGTGTGTGTGTGTGTGTTTGTGTGTGTGTGTGTGTTCCCTGGTTGTTAACTTGTTCGCCCACTTGTGCCCGCGTGCAAAACCTTCCCTCTCTGCTGCCAGCCACAGCAGCCGGTGCCACACACCTGAAACGCACGGCTTTGAGAGGGAAGGAGACTGAGGTTGACTTTTCCGGTGTGTCTGCCTGATCCGACGACTCGGGCTCATTGTACCCTCTGTGTTTTGGAAGTGTTTGATTGTAGGGTAGCGTGTTTGGGGTTTTTCCTTGTAGGCCGCAGAGCTTGTGTCTCACTGTTAACTCTAGACCTGCTTTAAAAACACCTTTTTTTGGGTCCATTTCTAAGTATGTACTCAGACAGACTTTAAGCGAAGTTTTCTCTCTCCCCACTCTTCTCCCCTTCCCTTTTCTAAATGGAAAAGAATGTCTGGAGGGGTTGCTAGATAGCAGGCTTTTCTTACAAAGTGTTTATGATTCCAGGTGCATGAAATCTTTAACGTTACAGGTACGTTACGCTTACAGTGCCGTTTTTGATATTCTTACATGGTCGTGTTACCCCAGTATAAGGAAAAATTATTTGGGGTTTGAAAAGTGTAATGGAAACCAGTGTACTTATCCTAGTTTCAGTATTCATTCTTAATTATCCACGTTGATATTCAAATGTGTGGTGAGAAAGGTGGCTTTCCTTAGAGAATCTGTGTATGTGTGTGTGGGTGCGCGTGTAAGAATAAACTGTAATTATGTTTGCCTCCACTAGACTTTGAGATTTATATGGACTAATTTTGTAATTGAATGCTTGTGTGTCACATCCCAGTCCACTGGCTGAACTTTCGAGATAAAAACTTGCAGTGAATTAGGTATTTGAGAATTTAGCCTGACTGTATATGTTGGCTGCAGTTTTTAAAATATATTACTTTCATGACAGTTTTACCTTCCTTAGGGAAGATTGCAAAGAATCATTAACTGAGTGGTTCTTAATGGAAAACCTGGATTGGGAGATGCCCGTCTCCCCTACTTCCCCCCATTCAGTTTCCTTATTTTCTTACGAAGCAATGGAAACCTTTATAAGGGATCTTTGTTGCTTTAGAGTTTATCTACTCTGACTCTCTGGAGTCAGTCCTGTGTCAGTGATGGTGGAAAGAACCTGTGATTCCAGGTGTGCAAAAAGTATTAGAAATTGGCTGGTGGCCACTTAATTCCTTCTAGGCTGTATACACAATAAGAAAATGAGGGCGAAAACAGGGATTTTGATTTTCTGCAGAATGAGTTTGAGGTTTTTAGTGTGACTCAACAGATCTTAAAGTGTTTATCTGTGGTTTCCTTACTGAATATGATACATTATAAAAATTCACGAGTAAAGTTAGGAGAAAAGATTACACTTATTCCCTATCCCTCCAAAAAAATACTGGGCTTAATTTGTAGAGTGATTTTGTATTTTTACATTTTTCTGAGGAATTTAAAATACACTGTGTCCCCTTAATTGTAAAAACAGTTTGAGATACTCTCAATTTCTTAAAACCATTGGGAATTTGTCTCTGTCATATTTTAAGAGAAAACTATTCAAATATTAAAGACATCGCCCTCTCCATTTTGGTTACGTATGGTGGATTTTCTTGTTTTGCCAGGAAAGTTAACATGTATTTTTTCATTTTTGTTCGTTTACAGATTAGATGGTATAGATTTTAACAAATAAGATTTCAAGAGCTGGATTCAATTAGCAGCTTTTTAGGACATAAACATTAAAGAGTTAGATGGAAAAGATTGTTTTGACTGACTGGATAAATGACAGGGCTGTGTTTGATGTGCGTCCAGGAATTGGTCTGGAGCTGGTGCCCAACTTTTCAGTCCATCTTGAGAAGCCAAATAAAATATTTAACCTAGGCCTCGTTTTGTTTAAAAAAAAAAGTTGATTCTTTGTTAAGACCTTAAGAAATGTTTGGCATACCTTTAGACTAAGTGTTTAACAATTCATTTAGATTCAGGTTCCATAAGAGAGGAAAATTAAAAGAAAAAAAAACAGATCCCGTAGTGATTTTTTATTTGGTTTACAATACACTTGGGCTGTAAGATGATTTAAAGTAATTGTTCTTTGCTTTAAGTTAATACCATACTGGTATTTTAAATTTATAGACTGTCTTTGATTCCCAGGTACCTTATGAATTGTAGTTACTCAATTATATCCTTAATGTAGAGTTGCCCCTTTACTGAAAGATGTAAACAACTCTTGCATGGTGTCTGTCTGTCACACACATACATACACACACACACTCTCATACACACACTCTCACACATACATACAAACTGAAGGAGAAATATTTGAACCATGAGATCTCTGCCCACAACAGATATTAAACTTTTCCACATGTTATTCCTGAGACCACAGTCAACTAGCAAACTGTTTAGTATTTGTTGATGCAAAGAAGGAAGGGCTAATTTAATCCCAAATTTGAGATTCCTCAGGTCATTGGTGGTTAAAATCTGATTTGGTCCATCAAGCTACTTCTATTTTTTATGACACTTTAACACTTGATCATTAAAATGGGCTGTATGGTAAAGCTATCAATTTCAACTAGTATTTGTAGAGCAAATTGATTATAAAATGTAAAATTTGTATACATTATACTTATGAATAGGCTTTTCTTTTGATGGTTTGGATAGAAGATATTCTTTGATGGTAAAAAAAAATTGGGGGTAATTTTTTATATTACTGTTTTTAAAAAATTAATTAATTAATTTATTTACGGCTGTGTTGGGTCTTCGTTTCTGTGTGAGGGCTTTCTCTAGTTGCGGCTAGCGGGGGCCACTCTTCATTGCGGTGCACGGGCCTCTCACTATCGCAGCCTCTCTTGTTGCGGAGCACAGGCTCCAGAGGCGCAGGCTCAGTAATTGTGGTTCACGGGCCCAGTTGCTCCGTGGCATGTGGGATCTTCCTAGACCAGGGCTCGAACCCGTGTCCCCCGCATTGGCAGGCAGATTCTTAACCACTGCGCCACCAGGGAAGCCCTATGTTACTGTTTTTTAAAACCAAAGGCTGGAAAAAGCAGTTAGTATAATTTCTAATATTTAAAATTCTTAGATATGGAGAAATAACAGATTACTTCTCCAGAACATTTATTGCAGACCTTTTTGTAATTTAAATGTTTCCGTACAGTGCTTCTCATGTTCTTAATTTATAAAACCCTAAGCAGTAATGAGGTTAACCTTGTCTACAGCTAAAGGAAAATTACCTTTAAACGTCTCACTTTAGATATGCTGGTATCTTAGTATTGTTTTACTGCATATTTTATTGATTCAAGGCTTTAAAAATTACAACTTGATTATACCTCGCAGTTTTCTAGGTGGGAATGTGCCTGTACACCATAATGACTTGTTCTAGGGGCGTTAGTGATTTGAATGTCCCCAGTTCATTTTTTTTTTCTTGGTTTCTGAGGAGGAAGCCAATGTGGCTTAGCTCCTTCCTTTTCTCTTAAGTTTCTCTCTTCTAGTCAAACCTTTAGGCCGGGGGGCTGAACCTGCCTAGGTGCTTCATGTAGTTTGGTTTTCATTGGCGAGTAAAAGAGAGAGAGAGAGAGAGAGAGAGAGAGAGAGAGAGAGAGAGAGTGTGTGTGTGTTTAATCATGGATTCTACTTTTTTCCTGTTGGTTGAAGTGTAACTATCACAACATACTAACATGTCATTTATTTAGCATGTAATTTAGCATATTTAGTATATAACTCAGGTTTTCAAGGTAAATGAAGATCCATGCTTTAACCATGCAAGGTTTTAATTTTAGCTATTTTTGATGTCTTTTAAAGATTTTGAAGGCTTTTAAAGATGTGATATGCCCTACTCCTTTCAAATAGACCATACTTAACAGAACTTAATGTTTTATTTATGATTCAGTATCATTATGAATATAAGTTATTGTGCTGTTGTAATGTGTAGTACAAGGATATCATCATGGTATGTAGAGAGAACCGTTTGATTCTGGCTGTATGGTGACATGTTTAACCCTGTTCTTACTGCTTTTTCTCTCTTTGCCTTTGTTTTTGTTTACTGTTACTTTCTTTGCTCTAAGAAAGCTGAACCCTTGAAATGTACTGTTGTAATCAACATTGTTATGTGTTTCTGTATGAGGGAAGTGTACTGAATGCTTATTAAGTGCCAGACACTGTATTAAGTTTACATCTGTTATTACTTTTAATTCTCATAATAGCTTCAAGAGGTAGGAGAAATTTGGAGAGGTTAAGTACATGTCAGAACCCAAGCTGTCTGTCTAGAAAGCCTGTTACAAACTTACAGGATTTTGTGTGGAAAATAAAATAATTTCATTTATTTGGAATTACCCTTGTCCCTTGAGATACGTGCTTACCTTTTAAGGCTCAACTCAAGGTACCCTTATCCACAAATCTTTCCTTGACCTGTGTTGACCTTTCCTCTCTGACTAAGAGGCTCTTCCTCTAGCATCAGACCTAACTCAATGAAGGGCATTTGTTGTCTGTACTGTAAGCTCCATGAAGGCAGAATCCCGTTTCAGCATGCATTAAGAGCCTTTTGGCATTTTATTTTGAATGAATGCTGGAGACATAGAAGTAATTCTCTGTAGTTTTATACATGTTTTTTTATGGCTGATGCACTGGGTGTGAGTGGCAAGAGGTGAGGCTTGTAGACAGGGACCAACCCATTTTAGGACCTTGTTATATTTTGTCAAGAAGTTTGATTTTTTTTTTTTTTTAATATAGTGGGAACCATTGAAGGATTTTAAGCTTCAATATATTTGATGTTTAGAAACGTTAATCTTTGGGCAATAGGAAGGATGGACTGGAATGGGAACCACGAAGACTGATTTTAGGATAACCAGTTAAGAGAATCTATACAACAACCATTGTTCATATTTTTTTCTTGTTTTAACTTTTATTTCCAAATTCTGTTATTATAGATAATTTGTAAACATCTTGGTATGGATAATTTTTTTTTTTTTAAGGATTGTTAGGATATTTCCATAGAGAGAATGCTGTTGCATTAAAGGGTGTGGATCTTTTTAGGTTCTTGATTAATTTTTCGTCAGACTGTTTCCTAAGAGAATTGTGCCTGTTTAGAGCAGCATTGAATAAATGTGTCCCTCTTAATATTCTATTACAAGAATTGGCTCTTGTTTTTTAAAATGTTCGCTAACTTCATGGCATATAGTATTTAACATTTTCTTGTGAAGTTGAATATTTTCCTGTCTGTTTACTAATTATATTTCTCTTTGTTGCCTTGTTTGGTCTTGTCCTAGTTACCACTTAGGCCATTTGTGTTTTTCTTAGTGATCTGCCTGAGAATTAAAAAAGATACTAATCTTTTGTCATATTTGTTACAGACGTTTTCCCCAGTCTGTTATTTGACTTTTAATTTTGATCATTTTTGAAAGAAAAATGATTTTGAATAAATTTGTTACTTTAGGAGTCAAATTTGTCCAACTTTTCCTTTGTTTTTCCTATCATTTCTATACTTAGGAAAACCCTTTTCTTCAAGAGGCTTAGTAAATATTTAAGTACATTTTATTTTAGTATTTTTAAAAATGGTTTAGGAAGATGTTTCCCCCCAAATTGCTACTCAGTCGTCTCATCATTATTTATTAATCAATTTTTCCTTTCCATAGTGGTGTGATATCTTTTTAGTTATGTTAACAAATTAGTTATAATAGTCAGATTATCTCTTGTTCGGTGCCATACTCTTCATTATTGTAGCTTTATAATTTAGTTTAATCTCATTGTGCTAGAAATTCTTTTTGACTCTTTTTACTTATTTGCTCTTACACGTGAATATTAAAATTGTTAAATTTAAAAAGAAATTTCATTGGGATTGTAATTAGAATGCTTAATTTGGGAAAAGGAGGTATTTAAGTGTATTTAGTTTTCCCACCTAGGAATATGCTATGTTTTTACGTTTATTTAAGCTTTTGTTCATATTGCTTAGGATAGTTTAATAGTTTTCTTCCTATGTTTTTTTTTTTTTTTTTTTTTTTTTTTTTTTTTGCGGTACGTGGGCCTCTCACTGCTGCTGCGGCCTCTCCCGCTACGGAGCAGAGGCTCCGGACGCGCAGGCCCAGCGGCCATGGCTCACGGGCCCAGCCGCTCCGCGGCATGCGGGATCCTCCCGGAGCGGGGCACGAACCCGCGTCCCCCGCATCGGCAGGCAGACCCCCAACCACTGCGCCACCAGGGAAGCCCTCTTCCTATGTTTTAATGTAATTCCAGCTAATCTAATTTATATTTGTGGCATATCCATTGTATTTTCTAACCTTAGTTATTGGCTTGTATTTAGGATTGCAGTTATATCTATTTTTGCTTGATTAGAGCAACTTTGCTGAACACTAAGCCTACTAATATTTCACTAATGCTAGTTTTCCACGTATCAGTATTTGGCATTTTTTACAGTTGAATGCTAACATTAAAATTTTTTTTTCTTTTGTATTTTTCCACTAATACATAATTAATTGAACAAAGTGAAGAATTTTGTGTTTGTTTTAGAATCGTTTCTAAAGGCATTGACTTTTTTTTTTTTTTTTTTTTGGTACGCGGGCCTCTCACTGTTGTGGCCTCTCCCGTTGTGGAGCACAGGCTCCGGACGTGCAGGCTCAGTGGCCATGGCTCACGGGCCCAGCCGCTCCGCGGCATGTGGGATCTTCCCGGACCGGTGCACGAACCCGTGTCCCCTGCATCGGCAGGCAGACTCTCAACCACTGCGCCACCAGGGAAGCCCGGCATTGACTTTTTAAAAACCGCATTTGATATGAATTAAGAAATATCAACATGTGTCTTAAGTTTGGCATTTGGTTTCTTACTAAAAATTGACAGCAGACATAAAAACTTAGTTTAAAATAAATCCTGATTTTAGGTAGGAATTCCTATATAGATGATTGCACAAATGGCATTTCTTTCTTTCCCAAAAGTTTCCTCCTGCCTCTTCACAGCCAGTCTCCTCATATCCCCAGTCCTTGACAACCACTGATTTACTTTCTGTTGCAATAGTTTTACCTTTTCTAGAATTTTATGTAAATGGGATCATACAGTATGTAGTCTTCTGATTCAGGCTTCTTTTCACTTAGAATAGTGCTTTTGAGGTCCATCCATGTTGTGTGTCAGTTGTTTGTTCCTTTTAATCCTGAGGAATATTGCATTATACACACGTACCCCATTTTGTTTATCCATTCACAAATATCCACAGACATTAGTTTCCAGTTTTTTGCCATTATGTATAAAGCTGCTATGAACATTTGGGTACACCTCTCTTTGTGAACATGTTTTTATTTCTTTTGGGTAAATGTTTAGGATTGTTGGATCATATGGTAAGTATGTGTTTAACTTAAAAAAAAAACAACTGCTAAACTGTTTTTCAAAGTTGTACCATTTTGTATTTCTATCAGTGTTGTCTGAGAGTTCCAGTTGCTCCCAATCCTAGCCAACACTTCAGCACTTGCTGTTGTCAGTCTTTGATTTTAGCCATTCTAATTGGTGTGTAGAGATTACTTCAGTGTAGCTTTAATTTTAATTCCCTTTGACCTACGGTGTTAAGCATCTTTTAATGGACTTACTTATCATCTGTGTATCTGGTGAATATCTGTTCAAATCTTTTGCTCATAGTTTTAAAATTGGGTTGTTTTCTTATTATTGAGTTTTGAGAATTCTTTTTGTATTCTGGATACAAGTCCTTTATCAGATATGTGTTTTGCAAATATTTTCTCCTAATCTGTGGCAATTTTTCCCCCCTCAATAGTGTCTCAAAGAGCAGAAGTTTTGAATTTTGATTAAGCCCTGTTTATCAGTTTTTTTCTTTATGGTTCATGCTTTTTATTTCCTATATAAGAAATCTTTTCCTAATCCACAGTTCTAAAAATTTTCTATGTTTTTTTCTGCAGTATTTATAATATTAGCACTTACATTTTGGTGTAGGACCCTCCTAAATGTAACTTTTTAAAAATTTGCTGTGAGAAGTAAGGGTCAGGTTCTTTTTTTTTTTTCATATGTATATCCAATTTTCCTAGCACCATTTGTTAAAATGCTTTTGTTTCCTCCGTTGAGTTGTCTTGGCACCTTGGCTAAAAATCAGTTGACAACATACATGTTCTATTTCTGGACTCTATTCTGTTCCTTTCATCTATAATTCTTTTCTTTGTAAGTTTATTATTTATAATTCACACTTTCCTATTACTGTAGTTTTAACTTAAGTCTTCTGATTTCAAACATTGGTTGAACTTTTCATAAACATTTTGATAGTTTAATAAGCATAACTGAGTCTTTAATTTAGGACCCCATAATACTTTAGGATCTTGTAATGCTTTAGAGCAGCGGTCCCCAACCTTTTTGCCACCAGGGACTGGTTCCTGGAAGACAGTTTTTCCGTGGACGGGCAGGGGATGGTTCAGGCGGTAATGTGAGTGATGGGGAGTGGCAGATGAAGCTTTGCTCGCTAGCCTGCCGCTCACCTCCTGCTGTGCCGCCCGGTTCCTAACAGGCAACAGACCATTAGCAGTCCGTGGCCTGGGGGTTGGGGACCCCTGCTTTAGAGCCTGTTTCATTTATTTAGTCAACAAATATTTATCAATTTCTTGACATGTGTCAGACATGGATTTTTTTAAGAATTCTATAGTACCATGAATGGAGATATAAGAAATCAGAATAAACCTAGGTTGGGCTCAATATTTTTCTTTTCAACATTTCTATTATGAATCTTTGAAAAGTTTATTATTATTTTTGTCTCTTACTGATGAAAGTGGATTGCAATAAGCATGACTTAACAAAGTTTGCTGTTTACCAGCTATCAGCCCTCTCAACTCATTTTTGGAAAAAGGTGGGATAAAAAAAATAAACATATCTAAAATGTGGCAATAGAAAAGAAAGGATATAATTGTTTTGTCAAATGTGGGTTGGATTATGGTTTTTAAATTTTATTTTATTTTTTAATTTAAATTTTTTAACAATTAATTAATCACTTTATTTGGTTGTGCCGAGTCTTAGTTGTGGCAGGTGGGCTCCTTAGTTGCGGCTTGCTGTCTCCTTAGCTGCAGCATGTGGGCTCCTTAGTTGTGGCATGCATGAACTCTTAGTTGCGGCATGCATGTGGGATCTAATTCCCTGACCAGGTATCAGACCCAGGCCCCCTGCATTGGGATGGCAGAGGCTTACTCACTGGGCCACCAGCAAAGTCCCGATGGTTTTCTTAAACTTGTATTTTATATTATGAGCATTTTTTCCTATAAGACAAAAGAAAGGAAGAAACTTAATTTTTGAGGTATAGTTGATTTACAATGTTGTATTAATTTCTGCTGTACAGCAAAGTGATTCAGTTATACATATATATATACATTCTTTTTTAAAATATTCTTTTCCCTTATGGTTTGTCATAGGATGCAGAATATAGTTCTCTGTGCTGTACAGTAGGACCTTGTTGTTTATTCATTCCGTATATAATAGTTTACATCTGCTAACGCCAACCTCCCACTCCACCCCTCCCTCAGCCCCCTCCCCCTTGGTAACCACAAGTCTGTTCTCTATGTCCCTGAGTCTGTTTCTGTTTGGTAGATACGTTCATTTGTGTCGCATTTTTAAAAAAATTAATTTATTTATTTTTGGCTGTGTTGGGTTTTCGTTGCTGTGCGTGGGCTTTCTCTAGTTGCAGCGAGTGAGGCTACTCTTCGTTGCAGTGTGTGGGCTTCTCATTGTGGTGGCTTCTCTTGTTGTGAAGCACAGGCTCTAGGCGCGTGGGCTTCAGTAGTTCTGGCACTCGGGCTCAGCAGTTGTGGCTCTCGGGCTCTAGAGCGCAGGGTCAGTAGTTGTGGCACATGGGCTTAGTTGCTCTGCGGCACGTGGGATCTTCCTGGACCAGGGCTCAAACCTGTGTCCCCTGCCTTGGCAGGCGGATTCTTAACCATTGGGCCACCAGGGAAGTCCTGTGTCACATTTTATATTCTATATATAAGTGATATTATATGGTATTTGTTTTTCTCTTTCTGACTTACTGATAATCTCTAGGTCCATCCATGTTGCTGCAAATGGCATTATTTCATTATTTTTTAATGGCTGAGTAGCATTCCATGGTATATATGTACCACATCTTTGTCCATTCATCTGTTGATAGACATTTAGGTTGTGTCCATGTCTTGGCTATTGTGAATAGTGCTGCTGTGAACCCTGGGGTGCATGTATCTTTTTTGGATTAGAGTTTTGTCTGGGTATATGCCCAGGAGTGGAATTGCTGGATCATACAGCAACTCTATTTTTAGTTTTTTGAGGAACCTCCATACTGTTTTCCATAGTGGCTGCACCAATTTACATTTCCACTAACAGCGTAGGAGGGTTCTCTTTTCCTCCACATCCTTCGCAGCATTTGTTATTTGTAGAGTTTTTAACGATGACCATTCTGACTGATGTGAGGTGGTACCTCATTGTAGTTTTGATATGCATTTCTCTAATGATTAGCGATGTTGAGCATCTTTTCGTGTGCCTGTTGGCCATCTGTATGTGGAAAAAGCTTAATTTTATTAAAATCTAAGATGACTTTTTTATTTGACCACAGTGCATTCCTGAGAACTGTCACAAAGCAGACATCTGTAATGTAGACCTATTTACTGTTATTGTTGGAGGCAGTTGGGATGTTGTAGAAAGAGTATAGAACTTGGAGGCAGAAAATTTGGGTTCATATCCTAGTTATGCCACTGATAAGCTTTGTGCCTTTAAGCAAGTCACTTATTTTCTTGGTGCCTATGCTTTTAGTTATAAATGCATGTTTAAAATGAGTGTTACTGGGGCTTCCCTGGTGGCACAGTGGTTGAGAGTCCGCCTGCCGATGCAGGGGACACGGGTTCATGCCCCAGTCCGGGAAGATCCCACATGCTGTGGAGCGGCTAGGCCCGTGAGCCATGGCTGCTGAGCCTGCGCATCCGGAGCCTGTGCTCAGCAATGGGAGAGGCCACAACAGTGAGAGGCCCGCGTACCGCAAAAAAATAATAATAATAAAATGAGTGTTATTTATTTTAGGATCCTGCTAGATAAGAAATAATGTATGTGAAAAATACTGTTCAAGCTGTAAAGTATTCTGTTAATGTATTTTGACATTTTTGATCAAAGATTATGTTTTATTTTTTAATTAATTTTTATTGGAGTATAGTTGATTTACAATGTTGTGTTAGTTTCTGCTGTACAGCAAAGTGAATCAGTTATACATACATCTGTTCTTTTTTAGATTCTTTTCCCATATATAGGTCATTACAGAGTATTGAATAGAGTTCCCTGAGCTATACAGTAGGTTCTTATAAGTTATCTGTTTTACATATAGTAGTGTACAAAGATTGTGTTTTTTTAACATCTTTATTGGAGTATAAATGCTTTACAATGGTGTGTTAGTTTCTGCTGTATAACAAAGTGAATCAGCTATACATATACATATACCCCCATATCCCCTCCCTTTTGCTTCTCCCTCCCACCCTCCCTATCCCACCCTTCTAGGTGGTCACAAAGCATGGAGCTGATCTCCCTGTGCTATGAGGCTGCTTCCCACTAGCTATCTTACATTTAGTAGTGTATATATGTCAATATTACTCTCTCACTTTGTCCCAGCTTACCCTTCCCCCTCCCCGAGTCCTCAAGTCCATTCTCTATGTCTGCGTCTTTATTCCTGTCCTGGCCCTAGGTTCATCAGAACCATTTTTTTTTTTTTTAGATTCCGTATATATGTGTTAGCATACGGTATTTATTTTTCTCTTTCTGACTTCACTCTGTATGACAGACTCTAGGTCCATCCACCTCACTACAAATAACTCAATTTCGTTAAAGATTGTGTTTTAAATAAAGTAGTCATAACCGATTATATGCTGTTTTATAGGAGCAAGTGCAACATTAATAATGATTAATATAGGTATTGATTTAAATGAAATCATGTCTTATAAAATAGGCATAAATGTTTTGTACACCTTGGGGTACCAGTGTGTTGTAAGGAATTCATATAATTAAATTAGCTATTGCTATAATTAAAAAAAATATTTATTTATTTGGCTGTGCCAGGTCTTAGTTGCAGCACGTGGGATCTTTAGTTGTGGCATGTGGGCTCTTTAGTTGTGACACATAAACTCTTAGTTGTGGTGTGCACGTGAGATCTAGTTCCCTGACCAGGGATTGAACCTGGGTCCCCTGCATTGGGAATGTGGAGTCTTATTCACTAGACCACCAGGGAAGTCCCTAAATTAGCTATTGTTATAATTTTTATCTTTAAATGATATAGCAAACATTTAGACAGTTAATTGTATTCTCCCTCAACCCCTCCATCCAGTTTTGGTAAGAAGTGGAAGAGCTTTGGAGAGTAATTTGAATGGCTCAGGATTTTGGAGATGGGAGAACTGTTTGGATCCAAGTCTTCAATGACTTTCTGCTGGTACTTTCAAAAATAGCCTGTAGTTTCATCTGTTGCCAGTAGATGGAGATATTTCTGCACAGGTAGATGTCAACAGTGAGTAAAGACCTGTAAAACAGAAACCCAGGGTGTAAATAAGAGTTCTTGAAATAGAGTTGGAGAATTAGAAACTATCAAAGGTGATGCTGGCTTCTAATGCATATCCATACTTTAGGATAAACTTTCTCATATAAACTCTATGTTACATGTACAGGAGCAATACAAAAATTATTTTTGTTATATTAGAATTGCAAACATTGGTAGTTTGTTCAACTTTTTTTTTTGTTTGATCTTATGTCATCAGGCTTTAAATACAACTTTCTCTAGTGAAGTAGAAAACTTACTGCTTGGTCACATTATTCAGAATCATATAAATTTAATACTATAAATAAGGTTGAAAGAGCTTTCTTTTTTTAAAATTTATCATCTTAATCTTTAAAAAAAATTATTTATTTATTTAGTTTTGGCTATGTTGGGTCTTCATTGCTGTGCGCAGGCTTTCTCTAGTTGAGAGAGAGCGGGGCTACTCTTTCCTTGCAGTGCGCAGGCTTCTCATTGAGGCGGCTTCTCTTGTTGCGGAGCATGGGCTCTAGGCGCACGGGCTTCAGTAGTTGTGGCACACAGGCTCAGTAGTTGTGGCTCGCAGGCTCTAGAGTGCAGGCTCAGTAGTTGTGGCACACCGGCTTAGTTGCTCTGTGGCATGTGGGATCTTCCCAGACCAGGGCTCGAACCTGTGTCCCCTGCATTGGCAGGCGGATTCTTAGCCACTGCACCACCAGGGAAGCCCTGAAAGAGCTTTCTTAAAAAAATTGAATTTTGTAAAGGAAGAAGAATGAAGAAAAAATATTTTTAAAGATTCTTCTATCTTTTTAAAGTAAAATAGTATTTGACACATTCAAAATACCATGTCTAACACAGTACTTGGTGCATAGTATATCTTCAGTAAACTTTTGTGAATTAAAGAATGATTCATGAAATTGAAAAAAAGCTTACATGGTTTAAGAGGACCTCATTTGAAACAGATAATAGAATCTCTCTTTGTGACATTATTACTGAATTAACTGATGTTTGTACCTTAGTAATTTTGACAATGTTAAGTTATAAAGATAGAGGACCAAAGTATTCATTCAAGTTCGTATTTGACTTGATGGCTAGAACTCCTTTACCATACTCTGCAAAATTTACTTCTCAACAAAGTGAAGATCAGTCTGATAGTCACTGCAAAAAGATCTACTTTTGCATGTCACCTAAGAAATTCACATATATAACTAGTCTGTCAGTGTTAGGAAGAAAATTAATATTTTTTCAGAGCTCTATAGTTTTAACTTGTTCTCATTTGTTATCTAATTTAATTACTGTTGAGATCCTGACTTTACAAGTATTCTAAACCAGTGAAGGCGGAATATAATCTTTTATCTGATGAAATTTTTTTCTTGAATCTTTTGAAGAGAATAGCAACTGATTTTTTTGAGGGAACAATTGGTACAGTTATTCAAATTCCATAGAAATTAGACTAGTTGTACCAGAAATCTTGTGTAATAAAACATGAATCCTTGTACATTTTAGTTTTCTATTTCCTAGTTGTTTTGAGTTTTTCTTATTTTATATAGGTAGGAAAGCTTAGGTAGTAAACCAGTCTTTTTCTTACTTTAAAATAGGGTTGGTGATGATATTTCAAGTTTCTTCTGATTTCCAGTTTGGTTATCTCAAGTCTTTTTTCTCTAACTAGAAAGAGGACTTGGAATGGTGATGAGATATTTACATATTCATTCAGTGATCATTTGTTGAGAGTCTTAACATGCGCCTTACCCTGAGGTGCAGGTTCTGGGATTTCAAGAAGAGATTTGGATCCCGATCTTGCTTTCAGGGAACCTACAGTGTAAACAAGTAGAGACAAGACTTGATGGATGAAATAATTGAACAGTCAGTGCTAGAGTTAGTGATACATACAATGAGGGTGAAATAAAAGAATGAAAGCCCATGGATATTTTTAAGGGAGCTCAATTTCCAGATTCTAAAGTTGATCAGTTTTTCATATTTTCTTCCTTTCACTTTACAAAAGAAAGGCACATCTCTAGGCCATCCCAAATAGTACATTGTCCTGGGGTAAGAGGCCTTCCAGGGCACCTAAGAGACAAATTAGAATATTGATGAGGTTATTGAGAAGGCAGTGACTCCAATGACTTAACATCTTTTCACAAGTCACGTGGTTTCAGCCCTTCAATTTCAACAAAATTAGGGACCCGATTAAGTTGTTAGTTGATCATTAAAAATAAGTTTTCTTAGCACTTACATTTATAAAAATGAGAAATAGGAATAAAATATTTTCAATAAACATTCATTGATAGACACATGAACGAATTGAAAATAAGATAACCTCATCCATGTCATGAAGAGATACATTTCCAATTCTTCTTTTCCTCGTCCCGTTCCCCCTTTTGAATAATTGGTTTGTTCTAATCCGTATGCAGCAAAGGTCTACACGTTGTATTTTGTTGGTATGTCTGAAGTCTTTTTTAAAGTATAGGCCCATTGCCCCCCCGCCCACCTTTGTTCTTTGAATTTTCTTTGAATTTACTTATTATAGAAACCAGATCTGTTAAATACCTTCATCTAAAAACTCTATGATTTGGTTCTAGCATTGTTTCCCATCATGCCTGTGTCCCATCATATGCCTATGTTACACCACTCTGAATTCCTCACTCTTTCCTATTCTTTTCACATTTTCTTGTATCTCCCAAGTTTTTGATGGTGCTGTTTACTTAGACTCTGTTACAGTACTTTCTTCCTTACCTAGTCACCCTGCCCAATCTACTCGGCTATTAAGGCAGCTGAAGCATTTTCTCCTCTGAGAAATCTTCCCAGACTTCCCCAGGCTGAGTTAGGTGCCCCCGTCTTAACAGTTAGGGTCCTGATAGAAACAGATAACATTCTCACAAAAGGTGAAAGAGAATGTTGTTAGGGGACTACTTAGAATAAATGGACAGGGTTAAGGGAATCCAATTAGGTATGGTGTAGCACCTAGGGACTAGCAGTGATAGGAAGTTGCATCATCTTTGGGCAAGAAAGGGAAAGGGAGCGAGTAGTCATGGGAACGCAGAGAGACCCTTGCTGTTGCTTCTCATTTACTGAACCCAGTTTGAGGCTGGAGAGTAAGGGAGCCCAGTTCCTGTAGTCCATTACGTCAGCCTCCTAGGACACTAAGTGCTGGTTAAAGGATGGAGAATGATCTGAAGGAGCAAATAGAAATATCCAAAACACCCTCATTTATATTCCTACAATACGTTAGCATACTTCGTTGTATCATGAATTATACTGACTTAAAATTCATTGGTTGTATTGATGTTTTCCCCATAGCACTGTGAACTCCTCTGTAGCTATGAACTGGCTCTTACTCATATTTGCCTACCCACAGTGCTCATTAGATATTTAATTAAATGAAAAAAAGTTTAAAAAAGAGATGAATGAGATACATAATTTAAAAGGTCTGTTCTACTTAGTGGTAATGTGTGGTGATTCTTAGTTCAAAAGAGTAAATCTAATACTTTTTGCTTTGTTTGGCAGTTTTGATGCTTCTGCAATAATTGACTCACTCTTTTTGGTTGAAGAAAGGCCAGGGATTAATTTAGGCCATAATAGATAACTTCTGTATTTAGAAGGATTATAATGCAAGACTGATTTGGCTGAGCTCAGTGGCATGGTAAATATATTTATGTACTTCCTTTTGCTATGGGTGAATCATGATGCAGGGAAAGAATCTGTAGAGGCTATAAGGCCATAAAATTAAATTGATTTCAGGAAGAGTGTGCCTTACTTAACTATTATTAGACTTTCTCTGGATTATTACATAGCTTTTTCAAATCTCTTAAATAAATGAAAGCTGGTCTTGGGACTTCCCTGGTGGTCCAGTGGCTAGAACTCCACACTCCCAATGCAGGGGGCCTGGGTTCGATCCCTGGTCAGGGAACTGGACCCCACATGTCGCAACTAAAGACCCTGCATGCCACAATGAAGATCCTGCGTGCTGCAAAGACTCAGTGCAGCCAAACAAATAAATAAATAAGTAAATATTAAAAAATAAAAAAATAAATTAATGAAAGCTGGTCTCTATATGGAAAAAGGCACCCTTCTTGCTCGCCAAATTCTTCCCCTCCCCCCAATAAGTTGAACTAATGATCATATATTTGCTATAAAGGCTTGTTAGAATTGCTGCATAAAAAATTACTCCAAAACTTAAAGGTCTAAAACACAAACAATAATTTTATTATCTCGTGATTTCTGTGGATTAAGAGTTTGGAAAGGGCTCTGCCGGCTTTAAAAAAAATTTTTTTTTAATTAATTAATTTTATTTTTGGCCGCATCGGGTCTTAGTTGCGGCACACGGGATCATCCTTGCGGCACGTGGGTTCTTCATTGTGGTGCACAGGCTTCTCTCTAGTGTGGCGCCCGGGCTCCAGAGTGTGTGGGCTTTGTAGTTGTGGCACGCGGGCTCAGTAGTTGCAATGTGTGGGCTTAGTTGCGCCACGGCATGTGGGATCTTAGTTCCCGGACCAGGGATCAAACCCGCGCCCCCTGCATTGGAAGGTGGATTCCTAACGAGTGGACCACCAGGAAAGTCCCTGCTGGCTGGTTTTGGCTCAGGGTCTGTCATGTGTTTTATTCAGATGGTGGCTGGAATTGGAATAGCTCGGGGCTGGCCGGGCATTTATCTCGCTTCAGGTCATCTGCGAGCCTCTCCATGTGATTTCACTGCACGAGCTAGTTTATGGCAGCTCCAGGGCAGTTACACTGCTAATATGACTAGCTCAGGGTACCAGCAGGAATTGTCAGGAAACAAGGCGAAAGCTGAATCTCCTTTTCTGACTCAGCCTAGGAAGTCCTTGTTGCATTTTATTGGTTACAAGCAGGTTACTTACAAGTTCTTCTAGATTCAAGGGGAAAGAACATAGATTGCATCTCTTGATGAAAAAAGTGGCAAAGAATTTGCAGCCATTTAAAAAACTGTCATAGGTGACAGTGGTGGCAGCTACCACTGCTACTTCTTTTGTTCTTTTGGTTGGACTCCATGCTCTTTGGTATCCTAATCTAATACATACTATTTTCCAGCTTTTGTATTTGAGTTATTTTATGTTCTGCCTTTGAAGTTTCCAGGAATTTTATTACAGAGAACTTAACAGAAGAAATTTTCAACAGTTTCTAGAAGAGTTATGATAATTTGTTATTAAAATCCATAAGTTATTTTGGTAAATGATAAGAAAGATACTCAATGGAAACAGAAGCAGACTGGTAAAAAGAAATAAGGCAGATAAATACTATTTGAATAAAATAATCTCTGCAAGTATGTGAATTAAATTCTTTAATTCTCTGGAATGAGTTTTATATTGAAAAAATATTATAATTCAGAGCTAATAATCAGAATTTAGTGCTCCCCCATCAGGTCTGCATTGTTTTTCTTTAACCCTTTTATAATCTATTCCCCATGGAGCAGTTTCATAAATTAAAAAAGAAAATGTAAATTGGATAATTTGCTTCAAACCCTCCAGTGGCTTTCCATTATACGTTGAATGAAATAGACATTATTTGAACAAGATCCTGTACAATCTGGCCCTGTCATTCCTTGGCTCATTTTGCCTTAGTAACATTAGTTGTGTTTTGGTGTCTTGAAAAGGCCAATCTTTTTCCCACCTGAAGGCACCCCTGCCCTGCTTTTGTTGCCGGGGTCTTCTTTCTCTACTTATTATTTTTTCTGTGTCAGTTTATCATTTCAAAGAGTTCCTAAATACTCTGTCTAAAGTAGCTTCTACCTTCATTATTCTCCATCATAGTATCTTGTTAACTTCAGAGGACTTATTATAATTTATTTTTATTTATTTATTTATTTTTTTGCGGTACGCGGGCCTCTCTCTGTTGTGGCCTCTCCCGTTGAGGAGCACAGGCTCCGGATGCGCAGCGCAGGCTCAGTGGCCATGGCTCACTGGCCCAGCCGCTCCGCGGCATGTGGGATCTTCCCGGACCAGGGCATGAACCCGTGTCCCCTGCATCGGCAGGCGGACTCTCAACCACTGCGCCACCAGGGAAGCCCTATAATTTATTTTTATATTCACTTCTTTACCTGTTTGTCTTTTTAAAAACTTTAAATTTTAGATTTACAGAGAAATTGTGCAGGGCAGAGACTGTGTGTTTCATTTACCTAGAGTAATACTAAACACTTAGGCGATACTCTGTAAATATTTCTTAGAAGAACAACTACTAGAAAGACGTCTTAAGAGTTTATAGTCTAACCTCTTCCGCACTTTATGTGAATAACATGCTCACGGAGGTCATGTGTGTCTTCTTTTAAGTCCATGGCTAGTCGGCAAGTCCCAAGTCTCCAGGGTAGTACTAGAAACCACATCTTGTGATAATCCAATTTGTTGTATTTATAGGTGAGTTTACTGTGAAACTAATGAAGCTTAACTTTCAGGATCCTATCTGAGGGCCTGGGAGGGACCCTGGCAATGAGTTCATGGTCACTTTAAGAGGGGTGGAATAAGGAGGGTGAGAGGGAGATGCAAGAGGGAGGGGATATGGGGATATACATATGCATATAGCTGATTCACTTTGTTATACAGCAGAAACTAACATAACACTGTAAAGCAGTTATACTTGAATAAAGATGTTAAAAAATTGTTTTATTAGTATATATTATATTTATATACAGAAAGAGTGCCAAGCTTATAAGTGTGCAGCTTAAGACTTTTCACAAACTTAACACGTCTGTATAATCAGTGCCCAGATCAAGAAACAATATTTCTTGTACATTGTCACATAGTTACGAAGGATTTGCAAATGTACTATATCTTAACCACAATCAGTTAAGATTGCTGTCTCTTTTTACACTGATTTCCCTTCTCTCATACTTCTCCTCATGTTGGTGGCATTGGAATAGCTGTAGGCATTTTGGGCATCTGGCTATGGGGAAACTGACTTGGGGATACATTTAGTTGGGTATTAGCAGGATATGTTGATGTGGTTCACAGTCTCTTCGTGTATAGTCAAGGTATTGCTAGCCGTCTGAGTACAAGGATAGTGTGTATGAATACTACACATTGTGTTAACTCATTTAGCGTTGTGACATAAACATGCAGTCCTAGAGATGGTATAGTGATATGAATATGTCCCATGGCATCTGGCACCTGAAGTATGTAGTTAGTGGAGCAAAAACCAAGGTTTGATGCCAAAAGGTCAGTTTGTGAAAAATTTTTCCGAATCTTAAAGCTTCATATGAAAGAGACTTGTTAGTAGTTTTCCCAAGTTTGGCCACAATCTTAAAAGTTTACATAACATTACCAATAATGGCTCTGTGCTAAAAGAAACTTTTCTAAGTTTTACAACAACAACAAAAATATGTTCAACTATGCTAGAGAAAAGACTGAATTATTTTTCTGTTATCTCTATAGAAAATGATATTATAAAACTCATGGGAAAGTATGGTACTAGCATAAGGGTTGACATATGGGTCAATGGAGTAGAATCGAGAGTCCAGAAATAAACTCATACATCTGTGGTCAATTGATTTTTCCACAAGGGTGCCAAGGCCACTCAATGGGGAAAGGTTAGTCTTTTCAGCAAATGATGTTGGAACAATTGGATATCCACATGCTAAAGAATGAAGTTGTACTGCCACCTCACACCATATACAAAAATTAACTCAAAATGGATTAAAGACCTAAATATAACAGCTAAAACCATAAAAACTTTAGATGGAAACACAAGATCTTGGAGTGGCAGTGATTTCTTAAATATGACACCAAAGCACAAGCAACCAAAGAAAAAACCAAATTGGACTTCATCACAATTAAAAACCTGTACCCCAAAGGACACTATCAAGAAAGTAAAAAGAGGGAATTCCCTGGCGGTCCAGTGGTTAAGACTCTGTGCTCCCGATGCAGGGGGCGTGGGCTTGATCCCTGGTTGGGGAACTTAGATCCCACATGCTGTGTGGTGCAGCCAAAAAAAAAAAAACAGGTAAAAAGATAACTCATAGGGCTTCCCTGGTGGCGCAGTGGTTGAGAGTCCGCCTGCCGATGCAGGGGACACGGGTTCGTGCCCCGGTCCGGGAAGATCCCACATGCCGCGGAGCGGCTGGGCCCGTGGGCCATGGCCGCTGAGCCTGCGCGTCCGGAGCCTGTCCTCCGCAACGGGAGAGGCCACAACAGTGAGAGGCCCGCGTAACGCATAAAAAAAAAAAAAAAAAAAAAAAAAAAAAAAAAAGATAACTCATAGAATGGGAGAAAATACTTGTAAATCATAATATCTGATAAGGGTCTAGTATCCAGAATATATAAAGAACTCTTACAACTTAATGACAAAAGGACAACCCAATTAAAAAATGGGCAAAGACTATGGAAAACAGTATGGAAGTTCCTCAGAAAACTTAAAATACAATTACCAAATGATCCAACAATCCCACTGCTGGGCATATACCCGGACAAAACTATAATTCACAAAGATACATGCACCCATGTGTTCATAGCACTGTTCACAATAGCCAAAACATGGGAGCAGCCTGAATGTCCATCAACAGATGAATGAATAAAGAAGATGTGGGGGACTTCCCTGGTGGTCCAGTGGCTAAGACTCCACGCTTCCAATGCAGGGGGCCCAGGTTCGATCCCTGATCAGGGAGCTAGATCCCACATGCTGCAACTAAGAGTTCCCATGCCGCAACTAAAGATCCTGCACATGCAGCAACTAAAGATCCTGCACATGCAGCAACTAAAACCCGACACAGCCAAATAAATTAAAAAATAAAATATTAAAAATAATAAAGATGTACATATATACAATGGAATACTACTCGGCCATGAAAAAGAGCAACATAATGTCATTTGCAGCAACGTGGATGGATCTAGAGATTATCATACTAAGTGAATTAAGTCAGAAAGAAAGAAATACCATATGACATTACTTCTGTGGAATTTAAAATGTGGCACAAATTAACCTATCTACTAAACAAACAGACTCACAGACATAGAGATCAGACTTGTGGTTGCCAAGGGGGAGGCAGGGAGGGAGAGTGATGGACTGGGAGTTTGGGGTTGGTAGATGTAAACTATTACATTTAGAATGGATGAATGGCAAGGTCCTACTGTGTAGCACAGGGAACTTATCCAGTCTCCTGGGATAAGCCATAATGGAAAAGAATATTTAAAAAGAATGTATATATGTGTAAAACTGAGTCACTTTGCTGTATGGCAGAGATTGGCGCAACAATGTAAATCAACTGTACTTAAATTAAGAAAAACAAAAAAACCCCAAAAACGGGCAAAGGATTTGAGTAGACTTTTCTCCAAAGAAGATAGACCATTGGCCAATAAGCTTAATGAAGAGCTGCTCAATATCATAAGTCATTAGGGAAATGCACATCACAATGAGATACCATTTCATACCCACTAGGAGGGCTATAATAAAAAATGGGAAAATGACAAGTGTTGGCAAGGATTTTCATACATTGTTGGTGGGAATGTAAAATGGTTCAGCTACTGTGGCAAAAGTTTGGCAGTTCCTCAAAAAGTTAAACATGGGAATTACCATATGACTCAGCAGTTCTGTTCCTAGCTATATAACGAAGAGAATTGAAAACATATGTTCACACAAAAACTTGTACACAAATGTTCATAGTAGCATTATTCATAATAGCCAAAATAGTTGGGTGGAAACAACCCAAATGTTCATTAACTGATGAATAGGTAAATAAAATGTGGTATATCTATACAATGGAATATTATTCAGCTATAAAAGGGAATGAAATACTAATATTGATACATGCTACAACATGGGTGAGCCTCAGAAACATTACGCTGAGTGAAAGAAGCTAGACACAAAGGGTCACATATTGTATGATTCTAGTTGGAAAATCTATAAAGACATAAAATAGATTGATGGTTGCCAGGGGACACGGGAAAGGAAGAGTTGAGAGTGACTTCCCAGGTATGGGGTTTCTTTCTGGATGATGGAAATGTTCTGGAATTAGATAGTGGTGATGGTTGTACAGTGTTGGGAATATACTAAAAACCATTCAATTGCACAGTTTAAAATGGTGAGTTTTATGTGACTTCTATCTCAATAAAACAAATTGCAAAAAACCCCTGTCACGGGGAAGAGGTACTCAAAGAGTACGCAGCCAAGAAACTAGGAAAAATGGCTTTATGGGGGGTGTGTCAATTAACGAAAGTATTATTTTCTGGTTTTTATAATGTTTGTGATATTTGTCAGCTTGTTAAAATTTATGATTTCTCATTCTAAATTGAATATTTGCTTTCATACCTAATTTTGTATTATTCTAAAGTGGGGCCCCCAAACTGTATAAACTCCAGGCTCTACAAAACCTGGATGCACCCTAAGATGTATATTAGCATCAGATAAAAATGATTCAAGAGCTGTGCCGTCTTTTTAAGCATGAGGGATTGAACAAATGTTTATTTCTGTTCTCTCCCAAACCCCATTCAATGATAGTAAAGGGATAAAAACAGCATACACCTACAAGAGCAAAAAGAACAGAGGAGGAGACAGCAAATAAATGATGTCAGAAAGTTTCAGGAAGATGGGAGGTAGTTGGAGCATATAATTTAGCTGAGAAAGTAGACTATAAAGTATTTGCAGAGGGCGTACCAAATCCTTGCTGTATTCCAGCTAGTTCATATCACAGACCTCTAGAAAAGACTCAGGAATTGGAGGCACCACGTATCTCTGGGGGTACAGATGAGATGTGAGGCTGAAAACGAGAAATGTTTTAAAGTCTGTGGAAGGTTCTATTTGTATATATATATTATCCCAGGAAGCCTGGTGAGTGTTCTTCCTCAACCCTCACAGAAAGTTAAAGACATTTTGGGAAGAAAGTTAATCAGATTGGCGCCAGGGGCAGGGATACCTGGCACTGTGGAAGGTAGAGGAGAAATGCTCACCTGAAAATGAGGGGACTGGCAACATTTTAAATAGTGAAACTCCCAGCCCGCCTCTGCTGTTCAGCTGCATGAACACTAGCACCCAATTAAATCTTTTCTCCTTTATGAAAAAGTCTTCTCTGGAAAATATTGGACAGCTCAGAGAAAGCACTAATAAATACTGATATTTAGAGTGTCCTAATGAAACAGCTAGGTCACCCTGCTAGACACCCTACAGTGAAAGTTATCAGTTGCTAGGTGGGAGAGAGAAGGCCTCACCACTCCTTAAACTTTCACTTGCACATGAAGAATTAGAAATGGCACTGACCTCTCAACAGCAATATCAGAACTGAGAAGACAGTTGAGCAATGCCTTTGGAATTCTGAGGGAACATGACTTCCAGCCTAGAATCTCACCATTTGCTCATCAAGTATGAAGGCAGAATAAAGGCATTTTGGGGCATGCCAGATCTGAAAAAATTATTTCTACTACTGAAGGATATATCCATCACAATTAGGGAACATACTATAAAAAAGTAATACATGGTATCCTTATACACAAAGGGAAAGGCAGAGTCAAAGGGAAGTCAGTAAACCTTAAAGCCTGGGGAAAAATACTCTCAAAGTCTGTGCAACGTCTTGTGTATTTTTTCTTGGGAGAGAGTCTGTGTTGAGATTCTTGTTTATAAACAAACAAAAGCCAAACTTGTAAAACAAAACAAACAAACAAAAAACATTGCCAATCATGAGCATTATCAATTTTTTAGTGTTTGACAGTTTTGTAGGTAAGAGAAGAAATGACATGTTTAAAGAATTTTGAGGGACTTCCCTGGTGGCACAATGGTTAAGAATCTGCCTGCCAATGCAGGGGAGATGGGTTCGAGCCCTGGTCTGGGAAGATCCCACATGCCGTGGAGCAACTAAGCCAGTGCGACACAACTACTGAGCCTGTGCTCTAGAGCCCGTGCGCCTGGAGCCCCTGCTCCGCAACGAGAAGCCATGGCCATGAGAAGCCTGCGCACCATAACAAAGAGTAGCCCCTGCTCGCTACAACTAGAGAAAGTCTGTGCGCAGCAACGAAGACCCAACTCAGCCAAAAATAAATAAATAAAATATAAATAAATTTTAAAAAAATAAAGAATTTTGAGCTTGATAGTCTTTTTAAAAAAAAACTTTATTGGAAATCAAGACCAAAAGACAACCCTCAGAATGGGAGAAAACATTTGCAAATGAAGCAACTGACAAAGGATTAATCTCCAAAATTTACAAGCAGCTCATGCAGCTCAATAACAAAAAAAAACCCCATCCAAAAATGGGCAGAAGACCTAAACAGACATTTCTCCAAAGAAGGTATACAGAATGCCAACAAACACATGAAAGAATGCTCAACATCATTAATCATTAGAGAAATGCAAATCTAAACTACAATGAGATATCATCTCACACCAGTCAGAATGGCCATCATCAAAAAATCTAGAAACAATAAATGCTGGAGAGGGTGTGGAGAAAAGGGGACACTCTTGCACTGCTGGTGGGAATGTGAATTGGTTCAGCCACTATGGAGAACAGTATGGAGGTTCCTTAAAAAACTACAAATAGAATTATCATATGACCCAGCAATCCCACTACTGGGCATATACCCTGAGAAAACCAAAATTCAAAAAGAGTCATGTACCAAAATGTTCATTGCAGCTCTATTTACAATAGCCCGGAGATGGAAACAACCTAAGCGCCCATCATCGGATGAATGGATAAAGAAGATGTGGCACATATACACAATGGAATATTACTCAGCCTTAAAAAGAAATGAAATTGAGCTATTTGTAATGAGATGGATAGACCTAGAGTCTGTCATACAGAGTGAAGTAAGTCAGAAAGAAAAAGACAAATACCGTATGCTAACACATATATATGGAATTTAAGGAAAAAAAATGTCATGAAGAACCTAGGGGTAAGACAGGAATAAAGACACAGACCTACTGGAGAATGGACTTGAGGATATGGGGAGGGGGAAGGGTGAGTTTTGACAGGGCGAGAGAGAGTCATGGACATATACACACTAACAAACGTAGTAAGGTAGATAGCTAGAGGGAAGCAGCCGCAAGGCACAGGGATATTAGCTCGGGGCTTTGTGACAGCCTGGAGGGGTGGGATGGGGAGAGTGGGAGGGAGGGAGACGCAAGAGGGAAGACATATGGGAACATATGTATATGTATAGCTGATTCACTTTGTTATACAGCAGAAACTAACACACCATTGTAAAGCAATTATACCCCAATAAAGATGTTTAAAAAAAAACAAAACTTTATTGGAGTATAATTGCTTTACAATGGTGTGTTAGTTTCTGCTGTATAACAAAGTGAATCAGCTGTACGTATACATATATCCCCATATCCCCTCCCTCTTGCGTTTCCCTCCTAACCTCCCTATCCCACCCCTCTAGGTTGTCACAAGCACGGAGCTGATCTCCCTGTGCTATGCAGCTGCTTCCCACTAGCTAGCTATTTTACATTTAGTAGTATATATATGTCAATGCCACTCTCTCACTTCATCCCAGCTTACCCTTCCCCCTCCCCGTGTCCTCAAGTCCATTCTCCACATCTGCCTCTTTATTCCTGTCCTGCCCCTTGGTTCATCAGAACCTTTTTTTTTTTTTTAGATTCCATATATATGTGTTAGCATACGGTATTTGTTTTTCTCTTTCTGACTTCACTCTGTATGACAGACTCTAGGTCCAATCACCTCACTGAGCTTGGTAGTCTTTTATTAGTCCTGTTGATAACTTTTTTTGTCAGAATTTTTTCTTTTTCTTTGCTTTGTCAAGTACTTTATGGTTTTATTGCTAAAATACTTGCTGTTAGAAAACACTCGTTTTAGAGCTGGCTGAGAACCAAGCTCTAAAATTACCTTAACCTGGGATATGTAGACCTTTAAGAAGTCTGTGCATTGGCTCCAGGTGGGTACTGTGAATCCCCTGGATTGTATATGTGGACAATACTCCCCCCCCCACCCGCCCCCACCCAGCCTAGGGTCCAATTTCATATCGCAGAAAAAGAAGCTCAGAGAGGTTAAGTGACTTACTCAACAGTGGTCTTCTGATTCCTATTTTGGTGTGCATTCTCCTGTTAAATCATGTTGTCTTCAAAGTCCTGAATTAGTTTCATTTTTGTTACATGATCAACTTTTAAATTTCTTGAACACTGTGTGTAATGATTAAGATGAATCTAGGAACTGATATGAATTTCTCTTGAGTGATAAACTATGTTAAAACACCGAGTTTTATTTATTTATTTTTTATTTTGGCCGTGCCGCGTGGCTTGCAGGATTGCACTTCCCCAACACGGATTGAACCTGGGCCATGGCAGTGAAAGCACTGAATCCTAACCATTAGACCACCAGGGAACTCCCCAAAACACAAAGTTTTAAGATGTGACTAACCTCAGGGGGACAGGCAACATAGGGATAGGGGATTAAGAGGTACAAACTATTATGTATAAAATAGGCTTCAAGGATATATTGAAGGGGAGTATAGCCCTTTTTTTTTTTTTTTTTTTTTGCGGTACGTGGGCCTCTCACTGTTGTGGACTCTCCTGTTGCGGAGCACAGGCTCTGGACGTGCAGGCTCAGCAGCCATGGCTCACGGGCCCACCTGCTCCGCGGCATGTGGGATCCTCGTGGACCGGGGCACAAACCCGTGTCCCCTGCATCAGTAGGCGGACTCTCAACCACTGCGCCAACAGGGAAGCCCTAGCCCATGTTTTATAATAGCTATAAATGGAGTTTAACCTTTAAAATTTATGAGTCACTGTATTGTACACCTGTAACATTATACAGCAACTGTACATCAATAAAAAATGTGACTAACTTAAAATAATGAGACATTTCAAATAGTCATCATTATGAAGAATAAAATTTTTGTACTTTTCTGTTTGTGAAGGAAAAAACTGAAAAAAATAAAAATTCTAGAAACATTCTTAAAGTGTTAAAGTGTGCATCTCACACACACTTTTTTAGTTTTTGTTGGGGGGGAATTGTTGAAGAATGAATATTTAGGGAGACAAGTTGGGTTGCTTTATCTACTGTGTTGAAATTTTTTCTAGAATGTAAATCTCCTTTTCTGCCCTAGTTAGTAATATCTTAATGGCTGTTTCAGGGTCTTGTACTCTTGTAGTTTGGAAGTCAGTTTGAATGCATTTTAGCATTGAAGCCTTAAGTAATGTAGGAAACTGGATAGAACACACATTCCTAAGCTTTTAGTTAATTTTGGAAATAAAGCTTAAGGACTAGTGTACCTTTCTGTGACTTGTCTCTTGAGCAATTGCTGAGCTTAATGCTATATCTTGTCTCTTACTAGGCTGAAACCTCCTTGGGGGCAGGGCAGGGACTTATTTTGTGTAATTTGTATCAGGCATATAAGGAGAAATCAAAGGTTATTTATTAAATAATCAGTCCTCAGTTTAAGTCCATTAGGGTGTATTGTAAAGATTGAAATTATTGTCAGTTTGTAACATTGTTTAAGCAAAACTGATTACAAGATAATAGATACATTTTAGAAATTTAGAAAATTACTAAGTTTTTTAAAATTACTAATTATTTAGAAAAGTAAGTCATTACTCAGAGATTACCTTACATTTTGGAATTACACTGAAACATTTTCTTTTGTTAATAGTATACGGCCCAGAAATATGTTTTAATAGGGATATCACTTTCTTTTTCTAAGTGTAAAAATAAATTTATATTGATATGCAGTCAAGGACTTTCTTTGCCTTTTTTCTCTATTAAAACTTTTAGTTTTAAACTTCGCTACACAGTGATGGGAGAAAGATCAGAGTTGCCTTGGGGTAGTTATTTGGCTTGAACCATGAAGAACAAGACTTAGGACTTGGGAGTTTCCTGGTTGTCTAGTGGTTAGGACTCGGCGCTTTCACTGCCAGGCCTGGGTTCAATCCTTGGTCAGGCAACTGAGATCCCGCAAGCTGTGTAGTCGCAGCCAAAATTAAAAAAAAAAAAAGTTAGGACTTGTTCTGATATTGTGATTGATTTTGAGGTGAATTGAAACAGGTTGTTACCCAGTTTTTATATCTTTTATGCATGATTTTAAAAAGTTAAAAACATTGAATAAGCTAAATGTGTATGTGTGGCAAATTGTACAGAAGATTGTACAGTGAAATGATTAATTTCTATCTGCTCCCTAAACAGTTTCTCTTTTTAAATTGAACTGTAGTTGATTTACAATGTTGTGTTAGTTTCAGGGTACAGCAAAGTGATTGTTATACATTCTTTATATATTATTCTTTTTCAGATTCTTTTCCAATACAGGTTATTACAAGATAGAGTATAGTTCCCTGTGCTCTACAGTAGGTTCTTGTTGGTTATCTATTTTATATGTAGTAGTGTGTAGATGATAATCCCAAACTCCTAATTTATCCCTCTCTCCCCTTCCCCTTTGTTAACCATAAGTTTGTTTTCTATGTCTGTGAGTCTGTTTCTGTTTTGTTTTTGGCCGTTTCATGGGGCTTGTGGGAATCTTAGTTCCCTGACCAGGGATCAAACCCAAGCCTGGCAATGAAAGCGCTGAGTCCTAACCACTGGACCGCCAGGGAATTGCCTGTTTCTGTTTTGTAAATAAGTTCATTTGTATCATTTTTTAAGATTTCATGTGTAAGTGATATCATATGATATTTGTCTTTCTCTGACTTACTTCATTTAGTATGATCGTCTCTAGGTCCATCCATGTTGCTGAAAATGGCATTATTTCATTCTTTTTTATGGCTGAGAAGTATCCCGCTGTATATATATACCACATCTTCTTTATCTATTCATCTATCAGTGGACATTTAGGTGCTTCTGTGTCTTGGCTATTGTAAATAGTGCTGCTATGAACATTAGGGTACATGTATCTTTTCTAATTAGTTTTCTTCTTTTCCGGATATATGCCCAGGAGTGGGATTGCTGGGTCATATGGTAGCTCTATTTTTAGATTTTTAAGAAACCTCCATACTGGTCTCTAAACAGTTTCTTAATGTGGCTCCCCCAGATATAATTAGTTGCCAGTTTCACCTACTTTGTAAAGTGCCAACTGCTGAAGTAGAGGATTCTTACAGTTTTGCCCCATTCTCTTTGGAAACCTCTTCTGTCCCACTCTCAGTCCAAGTAATTCCAGTGGTCTAAACTGATCTCCAGGTGGAGAGAAGCATGAGCAAAAGCAAAAGATATAGGGACTTCCCTGGGGGTCCAGTGGTTAAGACTCCATACTTCCACTGCAGGGGGTGCGGGTTCAATCCCTGGTCCAGGAACTAAGATCCCACATGCTGTGCGGTACAGCCAAAAAAAAAAAAAAAAAGGAGAAAAAGCCAAAGATATAAAATGTCAGGTGTACAGTAGGGTAGGGAGGGGAAGAAAGGAAAACCTGAGGTCAGATTGTACAGTGACTTAAATGATAGACTAAGTCTGGATTTTATCCAATAGGTAGTCAGGAGTTAATAAACATTTCCAAACAAGGGAGGAATTTTAGATTTATAATTAATTCCCTATTCCTTCCAACCCTAATTCTCAAACCTTACTTTTTCTTCTTTGAAATCTCTTAACCTATCCTTCCTTTCCCATTCTTACTCATTCCACTACCATAATCCAGTCCTTATTACATCAGACTGAGATGGTTGCCATAGTTGACAAACAAATGGTTTCTCTGCTTTGAGTCCTTTGTCCTGCAGCCCATTCTGGACATCACTATCAGATTAATGTTACTTAGAGCTTCACTTTGATCAGGTCTTTCTCCTGCTCATAAACTTTTAATGTCTCCTTATTGTTGACAGAGTAAGATCCAGACTTCTTAGCCTGTCATTCAAGCCATTCCAATAATTAACCCAGTCTACCTTTTAAGCCTTATTCTTTCCCTTGATTCTAGAGAACTTGGAATGTTCCTTTTTATTCTCTCTTGCCCCTTTCATTTTAAAATTTTGTCTTTATTTCTTCCTCCTGGGTTATCCTTTCTCTAGTCACTGGTTAAAAACTGTACCATCCTTAGAGTTCAGTTAAAGTTATACCTCCCTTGTACAGCTTCTTCAAATTATTTAGAAGCTAGTTTTAGTTCTTTCCTCTGAAATCTCAGAACTCCTTGTACTTAAGTCACTTAATGCTTTCTGCTATGCTTGTTTGTCTTAACTGCCTTGCTAGATGATGTAACTTAGTTATGGTGTTTATTTTCTACACACAGTACCTTCATATACTTGTGTGCTTGACAAATATTTGTTCTGTTAATTGTGCTTTCCTATTTTGGACTGTCTTTTGTGCTGGCTATAAATGTTTCGGTAGTTCATTTTAGCACTAATTGTTTAGCACTAATTTGATAGTAGTTGTTTTATGTTTCTTAGTCATGGCTTCTCAACTAGACTATAAGATTCTTAAGGGCAGGAAATATGTCTAATCTGTACTTCCAGAATTCTTCCATACTGTATACATAATGTTTTTCATTTTTCAAAATAGTGCTGAGATGCTCCTGTCTGGCATGAAATACTGGACAACTGATTATTGGACTTAGAGCTTTTTTAGTAACTGAAAAAAACTTAAAACATGTTTCTCAGAACCCTAAAAACACATACATTTGTATGAAAAAGAAATAAACACAAATATGGAATTTCTATAGCTTTAGATTTAGGTTATATATGAAGGAAACAGAGGTTCAAGTAGCCCCTCCCTTTTTGGGGTGCAAACACAATATGATACCCTTTTCTATAATTTAAATTTTCCTCTGTTCAAATAATCAAAAGCATATCTACTTGAAATAGTTTTATAGAAATTATTCTGAGATGAGTGCCTTTTTCTGTGTTTGAAATCTGAATTTGATGAGATAGTTGGTTTTATGACAACTCTGTGTGTGTGTTTACAATTTGTCATAATGTGTCCTTTATAGTTGCCACCTAGTGTAGTTGATTTTTTTTTTGAGGGGAAGTGTGTATTATTTTGAGAATTATGTTTATATACTAATGGCAATTGTGTTTAATAATAGTGTGTATTGTGTCTTAGTAATTTTTTCCTTAAAATCACAGAAAAATCGGTACCTTCCATTTTTCAGTATTATGCTAATCATCTTGGAGTATTTGAACGTTAAATACATAAATAAAATAAATGAAAACATAAACACATAAGGACCTGTGGCAAAAATATGCTTGTGTCCCTGTCCGGTTTTATAACAAATGTTAATATGGAATCAAATTGCAAGTATTGTCTGCTTTTGAAGTGGAATTTGGCAGTTTGTGTTCAATTCAGAGGCTTTCAAACAAGGCAGAAAACAAAAGGAGAAACAATTTGTTACTTATAATAATTTAGATTAAAAATAAGTAACTCTTGGCTCTTTTATTGTTTTTAAAAACTACAGATATATTCTCTACTTTATAATGCAGATTTTTGAAATGTAAATTATTTAAAAATCCAGAAAGTACAATAGTATATGTTAAACATTTTAATTTTCATTGTTTTTCAGTTACACAAGTATTATAAGTCTACATGCTCACTGTAAAAATTTCAAACAGTATAGAAGTATATAGAGTAAGAAGTGTTGGTTCCTCCTCGTACCTTGTCTTATTCTCTTCCCAGAAGTAACTACTGTTCATAGTTTAGTGTATGTATACGTTTTCTAGATTTGCCCTATGCATTTGGCTTGTACACACTCACATAGTATTTTTTTCCTTAATAAAACATGGATATAGAATCATACTGTACCAAGTGTTCTATCACTTCCTTTTTTCACTTAATTTATCTTGAAGTCATTCTTTTTTAACCATAGAATAGATAATATAAAATAGTAGGCAAAAATACTGGCAGTAATTAAAAGTAGAGGGTACTTGTCTTCTATTGCTGAATATTTAGGTTGTTTCTTTTTAGCTGTTATAGTTACCCAGTGAACATTCTTGTGTGTGCATCTTTTTTTTTTTTTTTTTCTTTTTTTTGCGAGCATTGCGCAGCTCGTGGGATCTCAATTCCTCCACCAGGGATCGAACCCGGGCCCTCAGCAGTGAAAGCCTGGAGTCCTAACCACTGGACCGTTAGGGAATTCCCTTGTGTGTGCATCTTTTGGTTCATATTTTAGTATCTCAACAGAATACATTCCTACAATTGCTGAGTTAGGATAATTGTATTTTTAAAAAATATTTATTTGGCTGCACCAGGTCTTAGTTGCGGCACTCAGGATCTTCGTTGTGGCACTCAGGGTCTTCGTTGCGGCATGCCGGTTCTTTAGTTGCGGCATGTGGGATCTTTAGTTGCAGTATGCGGGATCTTTTTTTAGTTGTGGCATGCAAGCTCTTAGTTGAGGCATGTGGGATATAGTTCCCTGACCAGGGATCGAACCTGGGTCCCTTGCATTGGAAGCGTGGAGTCTTAGCCACTGGACCGCCAGGGAAGTCCCAGGATAATTGTATTTTTTTTTTTTTTTTTTGTGGTACGCGGGCCTCTCACTGTTGTGGCCTCTCCTGTTGCAGAGCACAGGCTCCGGACGCGCAGGCTCAGCGGCCATGGCTCACAGGTCCAACCGCTCTGTGGCATGTGGGATCTTCCCGGACCGGGGCACGAACCCATGTCCCCTGCATTGGCAGGCGGACTCTCAACCACTGCGCCACCAGGGAAGCCCGATAATTGTATTTTGATTGCTGTCAGATACTGAAAAATTGCTTTACAAAAAGGAGGAATTAATTTACATTCATAGCCATGCACAGTAAAAAAAAAAAAAGTCTGTTTCTTTATAATCCTGAAAATACTGAGTTTTAACAGATCTTTAAAATTTTTGCCAGTTCAGTGGGTTAAAAATGTTACCATAATGTTTGTTTCAAGTTTAATCTCTTTGGTTCTTAGTGTGGTAATCATATTTTCATATTCTTATTTGCCATTTCTACTTCTGTGAATTCCATGTTTATACTGTTTTAACCATTTTTCTATTTTGTCTGACAGTTTTCTAAGTGATTTGTAGAAGCTCTTTATATGTTCTGGATATTAGTCCTCTGTTAAATTCTATATTTATTTTTTTCTGTCATTTCTCTTTTAACTTTGTTTTATGGTAACTTTTGCCATACAGAAGTTTTTTTTTTTTTTTTTTTTTTTTTTGCGGTACGCGGGCCTCTCACTGTTGTGGCCTCTACTGTTGCGGAGCACAGGCTCCGGACGCACAGGCTCAGCGGCCATGGCTCACGGGCCCAGTCGCTCTGCGGCATGTGGGATCTTCCCGGACCGGGGCACGAACCTGTGTTCCCTGCATCGGCAGGCGGGCTCGCAACCACTGTGCCACCAGGGAAGCCCCAGAAGTTTTTAAATGGTTAATTTTTGTGATGAGATTCAAATTTAATATTGCATAAAGATCAGATCTGGCATTATATGGAACTGACATTATTATACTAGGTTTTAACTTTTTAAGAAAAGTTTGATAAATCTTAACTGATCATAGTTTCATTTCATTTTCTTGCTGTTACTATAACACGGACATTTATTGATTGATTGCCACACTGCGCGGCTTGTGGGATATTAGTTCCCCGACCAGGGATTGAACGCGGGCCCCCTGCAGTGGAAGCAAGGAGTCCTAACCACTGGACCCTGGCATGGACTTTTAAAAATCATCCTTCTAGGGCTTCCCTGGTGGCGCAGTGGTTGAGAGTCCGCCTGCCGATGCAGGGGACACGGGTTTGTGCCCTGGTCCGGGAAGATCCCACATGCCACGGAGTGGCTGGGCCCGTGAGCCATGGCCTCTGAGCCTGCGCATCCGGAGCCTGTGCTCCGCAACAGGAGAGGCCACAACGGTGAGAGGCCCATGTATGTACCGCAAAAAAAAAAAAAAAATTATCCTTCTAGGTATAAAGTTGCATACAGGCCTCTTTTGTTCTTAATTTTAAATAATAAGGACAGTAATTTAAATAGTTGGATTATGTCAGATGATATTGAAATGATTCAAGTCTTAGAGGGCAGTAATTTCTATCTGTATAGCTTTTTTTTTTAAAGTTTTTTTTCACAGAGTTGATTTCATTGAGAATTTATGCTTTTTTTCTGAGAAAAGAAAGCCTAGAAAACGTGTTTGTTTTTTGTGAAAAAAAAAAACAGGAAAAAGAAAGTGAAATCTCATATCACTTTGGACTGAAAACTCTCTCTTTTATTTTTTAAATTTATTTTTTATTGAAGTATAGTTAATTTACATTGTTTCTGGTGTACATCTTTTCTGTTTTAATATGCATATCATTATGTACTTGAACAAGAGATTCTACACATACACAAATAGAACTTGTGACTCTTCAACAATTTTGAGCATATTTTCTGTGAAGGTACTCTGGGGGAGATTCTGTCCTTAAATGATTAGTAACTAATTCTAGTCATGTTTAACCCCTCTCAAAATATGAAATAATTGAAACTAAAAAAATAACAAAAAATTCATCTTGACCAAGTAGATTTTTCCCAAGATTGTAAGGGTGATTTAACTATAGAAAACATGTTAAGTGATCACCACATTAACAGAATAGAAAAAGCATATGTTCATCTTAATTGATGTAGGAACAAATTTTAGTACCCACTTATGTTAAAAATTGCTTGTTAGCACATTTAGAAGAAACTTACTTAACTTGGTAATGGATTATCTACTAAACTCTTTTTTTTTTTTTTTTTTTTTTTTTTTGCGGTACGCGGGCCTCTCACTGCTGTGGCCTCTCCCGTTGCAGAGCACAGGCTCCAGACGTGCAGGCTCAGCGGCCATGGCTCACGGGACCAGCCGCTCCGCGGCATGTGGGATCTTCCCAGACTGGGGCACAAACCCGTGTCCCCGGCATCGGCAGGCGGACTCTCAACCACTGCACCACCAGGGAAGCCCATTATCTACTAAACTCTTAAAGGAAAAATCACATTGAATGATTAATGATACAATTATTTGCTTTAAGTTAAGGAATCAGAGCAGAAAGTCCAGTATTACCGTTTTTTATTCATCATTGAACTGGAAGTCACAGGCAGTACTTTATAAGACAAGAACAAATATAAGAATTAGGAAGGAAGACATAAAATCACATATGACATAAAAACCTAGTGTTAAGGATACTACCCTGGGATTAATGATCACCACATTTGAGGGTAGACCTAAAGGAGCCAATAAGAGTTAATCTAATCTCTAGATTAGCGCTAATCTAATTTTTAATTTAAAAGTGGTAAACGTATTTCTGCTAACTGTATTTGACGGTTTGAAGTTTTTCTTCTACTTTTAATAAACCATCAAAGTTGTTGACCTCATTTTGGGAATAAAGTACCAGTGAGTCTTTGTGTCTAGGAGGATGGTCATTTTTTTTTTTTTATATATAAATATTTTTTAAAATTTATTTTATTTATTTTTATTTTTGGCTGCATTGGGTCTTTGTTGCCGTGTGTGGGCTTTTCTCTATTTGCGGCGAACGGGGGCTACTCTTCTGTGCGGTGCGTGGGCTTCTCATTGCGGTGGATTCTCTTGTTGCAGAGCACAGGCTCTAGGCGCGCAGGCTTCAGTACTTGTGGCACACGGGCTCAGTGGTTGTGGCTCGTGGGCTCTAGAGCTCAGGCTCAGTTGTTGTGGCGCATGAGCTTAGTTGCTCCGCGGCATGTGGGATCTTCCTGGACCAGGGTTTGAACCCGTGTCCCCTGCATTGGCAGGCGGATTCGTAGCCACTGGGCCACCAGGGAAGCCCGAGGATGGTCATTTTTAGTGTTAACAGAGCAAGCTGCAAATAATCTCTGAGAGTTACTTTAGAGTTCACTTTGAGAGTTAGAGTTATGCTTCCTTGACAAAAAAGATTTTACATGATGATATTCACCAGTAATTGGTGAATTTGCAGTTATTTATCAGTCGATTCTGAGATAAATTATCCTCATTGCCTGTGGATATTCATTAATTCATTCTACCACTGTTAACTATTCAGAGTCAAAAATAAGGTTCTGAGTTTGGTATTGTGGCTATATGGATGGGTGGAAGGATGAATGAGACAGTCTCTCCTCTTACGGGGAGATCAGTTGATAGCTGCAGCGATAAAAATTATGTAAAACAGATGTTTCATTCGTGTATGTTCTGTAAAGGGATGTGTGTCAAATATATTATGGGGAAAATAGTGAAGTAATTGGGGCTATTTTTGGATTTTCTATTCTATTCCATCAGTCTGTTAATGCACCAATACCCATGTCTATTTATGTGTTAGTGTTTTTTTTTTTTTTTTGCAGTACGCAGGCCTCTCACTGTTGCGGAGCACAGGCTCCGGACGCGCAGGCTCAGCCGCTCCGCGGCATGTGGGATCTTCCCGGACCGGGGCACGAATCCGTGTCCCCTGCATCGGCAGGCAGACTCTCAACTACTGCGCCACCAGGGAAGCCCGTGTTAGTGGTTTTAATTATAGAGGTTTTGTAGTTTGTTTCAGTATCTGGTAGGTCTAGGTCTCTCCTTTCCCCCATAGCTTTTCCTCTCAATATTCTTTCGTGATATTTTCATGTATACTTAGCTACCAATTTTCCCAGAAAATGATTGTTAGTATTTTTATTGGATTTTCATTAAATTCATAAGTTAACAGAGTCGATGATATTGATGATATTGAGTAAAATGTTCTAATCAAGAGCAAGGGATTTAATTGTATTTCATAGATTACACTTAATTGTGACCACAGAGTGTACTATTTCTACTTTATGGAACTTTCTGATTTTTTTTTTTTTTTGGTGGGGGCGCTCCTAATATATACATCAAGAATTTAAAAATTCTTTACCTAAATCATCTCATTTAATTTTCAAAGTAATTCTGTGAAGTAGGTGGGTACAAATATTGCTGTCATATCATCATCAGAAAACACTGACCTCAGAGAGGTTAATTAATTTGTACCAAGGGTACCAAGGGTTAATTAATTTGTACCAAGGGTACAAAGCTAGTAAGTATGGGGAAATTTGCATTCGAACACAGGTGTTTTACTCTCTGCTCTGTGTTATACTGTCTTCTTAAATTGTTCAGATCTCTTGACAGAGAGCTCTGGAGGCCTTTGAACAGGCTTTTGTTTGTTTGTTTTTCCCCTAAGCAGTTCCTTTTTGTCCCACTTTTCCCTTCAGCTTTAAAAAAAAAAAGGGAGACAGAAGCATTTGTAACTTCCTTGAGAACCAAGTTTTCGGTCAAGTAGGCTGAGTGTTTTGAATTAAGAGAAGTTTGGTTTTTTCCTGCCCATCTCTCTTTTCAACAGCTGACTGACTGTAAGTCAACTGGAGATTCATTTCATTTATTTGGCAGACGTTCCCTGGGAGGGTTGATGTTAGGAGAGTGTGGGGGCCTGGTGGATTATTAACCATGTGCTGTGGATTACACAGCATACTTTGGCCATTCTGCCTTCAGACGTCTGAGCTAATGGAGAAATTGGTGATTAATGTGCCAAAACTTAAGTCAAAATTTAGGGAAATAGAAAGTTGTCTTTTTTCCCTTTTTAAACAGAGAGGCTTAGGGTGGTTAATAGATGATGAGAGGCATATGATAGTAAAGTACAGCTTCACTGGTGATCTTCTCTAAACCTTCATTGTCTTCTGTAGAATGAGAATAATATTATTAATCCAGAGAATTTAATGAACTAATACATATAAAGTGCTTATAAATAGTAAGTGCCTGAGAAATAGTAAGCACTCAATGAGTATTATTATTGTGTGAGTACTTTTTTACACCCAATAAACATGGTGTAAAAATGAGAAATGAGTTCAAAAGTAGAATTTAGGATCTTGTCACATTTCTTTGGTGTTTTTTTTTTTGTTTTTGGAGCGTATTGGTTAAATGCTTTTTGTGAGAGAGTAGATCATAGGGGCTTGGGCTCCTCATCAGTCAAGGCCAGTTAATTTTCCTTTTGGGATGTGGAATTCTGCCCTCTCAAGTACCCTTTTCCACTTCTTTCAGAATTTAAATATCCACATGTGCCTCTCATACTAAAAAGTCCTTCTTCAACCCATCTCTTTTACCTCCTGTATTTCTTCTTTTCAAGTCTGACTTTAAGAGGCATCCAAAAAAAAAAAAAAGAGGCATCCACTCTCACTTTTATCCATGTTTCTCACCTTTCATTTATGTGCTAATCCAGTTTTTGCCCAGTGCTCTTCCAAAGCTGTTATTGGTGAAGATAATGGTGCCCTAATTGATAAAATGAATGGAGACTTTTCTGTCTTACTTTTCTTGACTTCACTACTTCATTTAACTAGTAGTTGCTTTTTAAAGATACCATAGAGTTAGTTGAGTGCTGGCCTCAGGGGATGTTTTAAGTTCTCCCCAAAAGAAACTTGTTCTTTGTCAGTTTAGCTGATGAGAGGCAAACTCTGGGTAATTCTTATAGTTTTCTAAGGACAGTTTAAAAAACTGATTTGTGCTAAATTTATTTCAACTCTGGATGGACTATCACCTATTTTCTTTCCTCTGATGGTTGTCCTAGAGCCTTTTTTTTTTGTAATATATGTTAGCATTCAACTTCAAAGCTATATATTTTATTTATTTTTTAAAATAAATTTTATTTATTTTAAAAAATAAATTTATTTCATTTATTTTTGGCTGCATTGGGTCTTCGTTGTGATGCGCGGGCTTCTTATTGCAGTGGCTTCTCTTGTTGTGGAGCACAGGCTCTAGGCGCACGGGCTTCAGTAGTTTGTGGCTTGCAGGCTCAGCAGTTGTGGCTTACAGGCTCTAGAGCGCAGGCTCAGTTGTGGCGCACGGGCTTCGTTGCTCCACGGCATGTGGGATCTTCCCGGACCAGGGCTCGAACCCGTCACCCCTGCATTGGCAGGAGGATTCTTAACCACTGTGCCACTAGGGAAGCCCGGGGGTTAATGTCTTTAAGTTTTCTCTACATCTTCTCTTAGGCCTAAGCCTTTACTTTCTCTACTAGTAGCCTAGGTTTCTGGATATGTATTTTTCTTGCAGTCAGGTCACCAAATTCATTTCCTTTAGACTTTAGGTCAAAACTCTTATCTCAAGACAGCCTTCTGTGGTGGGTGTTCTTCTAAGCTCTTCCTTGTAGGTTTCTGAATAGGCTTTCTTTGGTTAGTTTACCTATTTTTTATTGTGATTGTTTTTCCTGGCCTCTGTTCTCTTAGTTCTTTTTTTGTTTGTTTTCTGTCTCTTTTTCCTATCTTGTTCTTAAAATTTTAGCAACCTGCTGTTCATCTCAGCCTCTTTTTTTTGGCCATGCCACATGGCTTGCGGGATGTTAGTTCCCTGACCAGTGATCGAGCCTGGGCCAGTGAAGTGCTGAGTCTTAACCACTGGACCGCCAAGGAATTCCCTCAACCTCTTTTCTTAAAACTAACTTATCTGTCATTTTTTCTAGCCTTTCTTTCTACTGCACTGTTACTGAAAAAAGTCTTCTTCAAGATACTGACCCAGAACATCAGTCCCAGTCTCCAAGATTATTTCCCAGGACATCTCTGGAAATTTCATCTCTTTAGGAACTTGGCTTACCCTGGTCTGGTTGCCCCTTTAATTCCAGTGCAATGATAATTGCTCTTACTTGCCTTAAGGAGTCTTAAATACTCTTTACAATTTATAATCATGTTTTGGGGAGGGATGAAGTTGCCACAGTAGATGAGGAGCTATTTTCTCTCTAGATTTTACCCATAAGTAAACAACAAAACGTAGTGGAGAGAGTATAGTTTTTGTAGTGAGAAAAAATTGAATTTTAAATCTTCCTTTCCCACTTTGTAGTTTTGAGGCTCTGAGTCTCAATTTCCTCATCAGTAAAATTATATCCACCTCATGCAATTGTTGTGGGACGAAAAGGACAGTTTATGTAAAAGATGATATCTAGAAGATAGTGAGCATCTACATACATAGCGAAGGGTTTTTTTTTCCCCCTTTAAGAAATGGGCCCCAGTTAACTAACCTCACTGGGGTAATTATTTTGCAATATATATGAGTATCAAATCATCGCATTGGACATCTTAAACTCACACAATGTTATATGTCAGTTATATTCAGTATTTCAATAAAGCTAGAAGAAAACCCAGATCTCTCAGACTGTTAAAATAGTGACAGTCCAACACTGAGAGCATCATTCATTCAGTACAGAAATATTTATTGAGTATTTGGTATATGTCAGGCACTGTAGTAGGAGAATAGGTGTTAAGAAGACATTATCTTTATTTCTAAGGTAGCTACAGTGTGGTATTTCAATATGTTTTGGCAAGTGCAGTGGTAGAAATAAACACAGTACTGTAAGAAGACTAAGAAAGGAAAACCAAACTTGGCCAGGTCAGTAGAGGCCTGAGTTAGGTGCTAAGGATCACTTTCTGCTGGGAAATGATGATTGTGTTCAGTTTTTAAGGATTAGTAAGATTTCGGACTTCCCTGGCGGTCTGGTGGTTAAGACTTCACCTTCCAGTGCAGGGTGTGCCAGTTCAGTCCCTGGTTGGGGAACTAAGATCCCACATGCCTCGTGGCCAAAAAACCAAAACATAAAACAGAAGCAGTATTGTACCAAATTAAATAAAGACTTAAAAAAGTAATAAAAGGATTAGTAGGATTTAGCCAGATGTGTAAGTTGGGGTAGAGAAGGAGGCATTCTGTATTGAAGGAGTATAGTGGCTGAAGGGTATGTTTGAATGTTATGAGATTAGGCTGGAGAAGATGGTGTTCAGGCCCCAAATTATAAAGTACCATGTGTGCTAGGGTGTTTTGGCAAGCCATTGAAGAATTTTAAGCAAGTAAGTGATAGAGTCTGAGTTCTGTTTTAGAAAGTTTACTATAGAATGTGTATAGATGATGGATAAAGATTAATTTCTCAACTGCCTCTAAACTGTGTGGTTTGGTAATGCTGTTAAAATTGAGGGGGAAACGGAAAGATGAATCAGAATTTAATAGTAGGGAGAACCCTAGAAACAGTTACTAAAGAGAACAGTGAAGACTATTCGAGACCAAAAAAGTGAGCACTGAATGAAGAAATTTTACTGCCAAGCAGGGAACCTGATCTAGCACAGAGCCTAGGTAGGCTCTGGAGGACATTGTTAGGGGGAGGAGAAATGGAGTTGGTCTTTCAAGGCCAAAAGACCATGAGATACCCTGTTCTGTATTAGGAAAGCAAAGTCTGAGTGTTGTTGATAGGCTGGTGATATAGGTATTTGTTGGTCAGATAAGCAGTGGACTGGCCAGAAGTGGTCTATATATGTGTCTTGAGTATATATGTATGTGCCTGTCTTGAGATTATGGTGTGTAGCTAGCTGCCAGTGCACAGGCTAACCTGTAAACGTGTGTTTTAACTGTACCAGGAACTAAACATAGTTAAGGTCAGTTTCACTATACTAAGAGAAAACAACAATCACTTCGTATTTGAATTAAACCACCAGAAGAATACTGTAACAATTATTTTTTAAAAAGAACATATTATTCTGTGTTTTGTTCCAGTATCTTGTGCAGAAACTGTCTATATATGTAGTTAATAGCTTGATCTCTGGTGCTGGGGCAAATTGTAAGTTTCTTGGAGTCATCTGCTTCTGGAGTCCTTTTAATTAGACTCGGTTTAATTAGACTCGGTTTAAGGTCACTCGGGCATGGAAATCCACTGGTCTGGATTAGTAGCTTGATTTCACTGTGACACACAAACCCATGCATCAGAACCTGGAAGTTGACTGTTGTAGCTGTTGACAGGAGGTCCTGAAATGGTCCCTTTAGGTAAGGTCCTTTCCAGAGAGGAAAGGTAACTTAGTACTTGTTGGGTGAAAGATGGGGTAAATCAGGTATTTAGTGAGATTTGCATGTAAGAGAGATTTGCATAAGCTTTTAGTGGAGTTGTATCCCGGTTTTGTTGGGCATATTGTTATGATTTCATAAAGAGAAAGTCTTTGTCAGCTATGAGGGAACAATTGCATGGCCATTATTGATAGTGGCAAAACTTTAGGTTAGGAAAAATGAAAGTTTTCTGAAACTTTGGGGATAATTTAACAGTGGAGTTTCTGTGTTAAGAGAAGGATATTACAAAGTTTCTGTTTAACTCCTCCAGTGAAATGAATTCCTTGATTATTTGATAGGAGGGTAGGGCCCCATGTTTCATTAAGCAGTGAACTTGCTTCAGTGCCTACATGTTCGATGGTAACACCGTACCCTGCACAGGGAATACCTTTGTCATTTTTAAGATAAGTCCTTCCACAGACAATATGAAATCAGATTTGACAAAAGGGGTTATCTGTAGGATCGAGGAATTTGGGATTAACATATACACACTACTATATATAAAATAGATAACCAACAAGAACCTACTGTATAGCACAGGGAACTGTACTCAGTATCTTGTAATAACCTGTATTGGAAAAGAATCTGAAAAAAAATATGTATATTATGTATAACTGAATCACTTTGCTGTACATCTGAAACTAACACAATATTGTAAATCAACTGTATTTCAGTAAAAATTTAAAAAATTACTTATGGAAGGAATGGAGCATAGGGAAATGTTTGCTTAAGAGCCACTGGGAGTCTGAGGATCACAATTCTATTGATTGTCCTGAGATCTTGAATAAATCTGCAGTCTTTTCTATTAGATTTCTGAAGGAGCAATAGGGGAGTATGACAAAAGACACTAAGTCTTTGTTCTAGTTAATACTCAATATGAGATTTATTCCTGATAATCACTTCAGATTTAAATGGATATTGGAGTAACCTGAAGCATGGCTTCGTAAAGATCAATTTGAACTCTTTAAGAGTCAGCACCATATATTCTGCCTGTGCCAGTAAAGTCTTTAGCTCAAAGGGTACAGGCTGGTTTAGGAGAGGCCAATATGTGCAAGAAAACAAGGGTGTCTAGGGCTGCTACAATTTGGCTTTGTGTACACTTTTCATTTGGGATCTCTAAAATATATATGCCTTCTGTAGAGCATTTAATTTGACGATGCTACCTACATAATAATCCTCAACCAGTAAATTATCCAGAGCAAAGATTACACTGTAGGAAGGTATCTTCCTTTTCTAATAGACTAATTGAAATTGGTAAACGTTGGGAGACTGGGAAGATAATAGGGTTATTGGTGATACCCACCACTGTTATTCTCTTAGTACTATGAGGAAGAGTAGAAAGGAATTTAAGGTAGAAACAAAAAGCCCTGTACCCAGGAATTTGCAGGCCTGTTCCTCAACAGAAAATTCATTTTGTCTAGTAACAGCAGAGAGTATAATAGGGTATTGTTGAGATGCTCAGAGATATGTCATTACCATGCATCTCTGACTTGGCTTGTTGAACTCCTTTCTCAGTTTTTAAGGGATAGTCACTTTTCTAGTACCTGAACTCCTTATGGATTCAACAAACCCCCTCGGACAGTTCTTTCCCTTATCTGTCATAGGAGGGAATGTTAGACTTCGAGTAAGTTGTTTAATTTGAAGGGGACTTGTGGTTTTTTTTTTTTTTCATTCTTTTAGAGTTCTTTGACAATTTTCTGTTGTAATCCATCTAAATAATCTCTTTGCTAATCCACTGACATTCTTCTCACTAATCTGGTTATTTCTGGTTTTAATCCATTAAAAGGTTCAGGAGATCCTGTAGTGGTCTCCCTCTTGGTCTATATTAAAGTATTTCCTAAAAAGTTTCTAAAATTTTCTGATTATGAATAATTTGCTTGTAATTTTGGATTTTGGTCCAATCTACTTTGGTAAAAAAGGCTTTTGAAAAAAAAAAAAAAAAAAAAGGCTTTTGCACTGGCCAGAAGCAAACACTTTCCTGTGTCTTTAGCTTTCTTTAAAGTTTGTTCTAATTTGTGGTACTCTGATCTGCATTAAGGACTCCAACCAGTTTTTTCGAACTACCTTTGACCTTCTGTTGAGGAAACTAATAGTCTGTATAAACTTGTGAAGTTCTGGAAAGTCAGAGGGGTATAGGTGTCTAAAAGTAAACTCCTCAGAAATCCTTTGGTTTTCAGTGAGCATGGGGATTCTGTCTGACCAAAGTTTGAAAGCAAAACAGTATGACCTTCTTTTGAAGAGTGGGATGGGTAACTCCATGATGGAAATTGTGGTTGTCTGTCCCTTACTGTGTGGGTGCTCAGCAAGAGGGCAGGAGATAGGACCATGACACCTAAGGAAGGAAGATATTAGGGGAAACCCATGATAATAAAGAAGTTGTGAGAGAAGCATGAGGTCTTCATCTGAAGAGTCAGTACATTAGGATTCTGGAAGATGGGATAAAGGCTAAACTTCGGAGGCAGGAAGTCAGGAACAGAGAAGAAGCTGCCTTTTCTTTAGTGTTTGCCAGGGACTCCTTCAAGGAAGTTAATTTTGAGTTTCTGAGGCATTTAGATGTCTTGGTGTATCAGTTTAAGAAGGCAAACTATTGCCTTGGGGGCAAGCCCTTGCTGAAATCATAAGTTCCCCAAAGTGGCTGCTGCAGTTATAAACTATCCTTGGTGTAATTATGCCATATTATTAGACATGTATATGAACTTGGACTTTAATGAATGTACATATACTTGATTCTTTGGATTGACAGTCCTACAACAAATACCAAGAAGGAGATTGTTTTACCATTTGGTAGACAAATGTATACAGAGTAACTAGGCAGTTGAGAGAGACCCAGTAGTCTAGTACATGCAGTCCTTGAATCTGGTCTAAACCATGAGTTTTCTGAGGAATCACTTTGACAGGACATAGGTGGACTAACAACAGAATATATATAGAATAGATCCCCTCTGTTTGTGTCACTCAAGAAAGAGACCAAACTTCTTCTACTCATGAGAAACCAGATGGCTCTGAGCCAGAATAAACAGAACCTTTGAGACAGGACCAAACAAACTCAGAGCTGAAATCAGCTGAGTCACCATCAGAAGGTGCCAAAAACATGCTAAATTCAGGGCTCTGGAGGTTCTTAAGTGTCAGTGGTCTGTCAGCTTCACTGAGTGTTTCAATCATATGATCTCCGTGGTACCCCCAAACTGTTAAAGAAAGCACAACAACTGTAAGGACCAAAGATTGTGCACTAAGTGAAATAGCTTTATTGCCAAGCATGGAACCTGAGTCTGTAAGGGGTGGCTTCAGGGCAGGAGAAATGGGGTAGGTCCTTTAAAGCCCAAAACCATGAATTATCTTTGTTTCACAGTAGAAAGAGCCAGATCTTTGAGTGTTGTTGATTGGCTGGTGATATCTGGGTTTGTTGGTTGGTAAGCATTGGGACTGGCTGGAGGTAGTCTGTAGCATACATGTGGTATGGAATTATGATGTCTAACTGCCTCTATTTTCTATGTAGTATGTCCAAGTTAAGATTATATCACTCAGCTGCTACATTGGCACCAGTAGGGGAGGTGACCAGGTTAAGGTTTACCAGATTTAGTAGTTGTCTGGCTATGAGGGTGTGGGTGTTAGGAGAGAGGTCTGGGTATGGTATAAGCTTTGAAAGGTGGTCTAGTAGAGAAAAATGCCTGCTTTCATGGGTCTTAATCTGTTCTTAACTCATCTAATGGTGTTCTAATTATCTGTTGATGTTCAATAAACCACCCCAAAACTTAGTGGCTTGAAACAACAACATTTAGTTTGCTTGAGAATTTGTAATTTGTTCAGGACTTGGCAGGGTCAGCTTGTCTGTTCCACTCAGCATCAGCTGGGGTGTTTCAAGGGCTGGGACCTACATTTTCTGAAGGTTTATTCACTGATATTTCTGGCAGTTCAGCTGTCTGTCAGCTGGGATCTTAGCTGGGACTCTCAACTGAAATTCCCACCAGTGGCCTCTCTGTGTGGCCTGGGTCAGTTCCAAGGTGAGTACTCAGAGAGAGCCAGATCACCTCCCAAGGCCCCACCTCCAGATACCATTGCATTGGAGATTAGGTTTCAACTTACAAATTTTGGAGGGACACAAGCATTCAGTCTATAACATACCCATTTTTCAACTATATCAAAGTTTCATACCTAAAATAACATCTTAATTTCCATAAAAGAACACCTTACTAAAAATAAAACATCATTATCTAGGATTTTCCAAATGTGGAAGTAAAGGTTTATGAACTATAAATAATGAAACAGTATGGCTTTTCATTTTTTACAGATTTTATTATGATGCCTGTCACATTTTAGTCACTGTAATAGATACTCTTGAGGATAATAGACCTAATAACCCTTTGAAACAAAAATCCTAAATATTCTGACCTTGCAGGATAAATGATTTGAATATTACACTATATGTAAAAGTGCTTATGCACCTGGATTTTTCCAGTGGCCCAGAGAGCTTTCAGAGAATGAGTTTCTCCAGCTTTGTCCAGGTATGCTAGATTATATATGTAGGTTTCAGTGGAGAACGTGCTCTTTGGAATGACTTTTCATAGAAAAGAATCTGTACCTTAGCTGTAATCTAGAGGTTGTTTGTTTTTTTTTTTGGTGGTTTGTTTTTGAAGGGAATACAGGTATGTCTTTCATGTATAATTTAGTTATTCCTAAATGTTTTTCTTTTGTGTTTAAGTAAATCTAGATACAGATTTTGTCTATTTTGTAGATATAATTTTTTTTAAGTTTTTTTATGTGGACCATTTTTAAAGTCTTTATTGAATCTGTTACAGTATTGCTTCTATTTTATATTTTGGTTTTTTGGCCGCGAGACATGGGGATCTTAGCTCCCCAACCAGGGATCGAACCGCACCCCATGTGTTGGGAAGGTGGAGTCTTAACTACTGGACCGCCAGGGAAGTCCCTGTAGATATGATTTTGTCTTTTTTTTTTTTTTTCATGGCAAGATGAAATTGTTTTCAGGTAGGTTTCTAAAACAGATTCTTCTTTATTTAATTAGTAATTTGAATGAAAAAGCCTGTGCTCTTTAAAAAATCAAGGTGAGGGTTTCCCTGGTGGTGCAGTGGTTGAGAGTCTGCCTGCCGATGCGGGGGACATGGGTTTGTGCCCCGGTCCGGGAAGATCCCACATGCCGCGGAGCGGCTGGGCCCGTGAGCGCAACGGGAGAGGCCACAACAGTGAGAGACCCGCGTACCGCAAAAAACAAAACAAAAAAACCCTAAAAAATCAAGGTGAATGTGTGAAATAAACTTTAGGTAAAAGTTCCAAAGTGTACTTGAAAACATGGATATGTAAGGACCCTATGTTACTATTTTAATGTGTTTCTTAACCTAGAATCCTTTGGAAGAGGATGTGGATGAGCTTCTGAGTTTCCATAAACCCTTTAATGTATGTATGTGTGTGTGTGTGTGTGTGTGTGTGTGTGTGTGTGTGTAAGTACACGTTTTCGTCAGATTTTCGAAGTGGCCCTTTACCACCACCATTGCATCCCCCTAAAAGTTAAGAACACTACTCTACGGCTGTGGTTTTCAAAGTATGGTACAGAGACCAGCAGCAGCAACGTCACCTGGGAATTTAGTCCTGGGACCCCCACTCCCAGAGAGGGGAGTCTATATATGTTGGCCCTAATCTATACTAACCTACATGATCTACATTGATGTTAATTTGCTGACAGAATTTTAGAACAGAGATATCTGTTGAATACAAAATTCTGTAAGTATGTTCGTATGTTCTTGTCTGCATGGCAGTTTTATTTAACACAAATACTGTTTTGTTGATATTTAAGATTGGAACCAATATTTGAAAACATTTTGATTTATAAAATGTTACTGAATTTTGGGTTTAACATATTTTTACTTTTGGTTAAGTGCCTTTTGCTTTGAGAGTGTTTTGGTTAGTGTTGTAGATTACCTTTATTCTAATGAAGCCAGTTTTGGTTGCAAGTAACAGGAAAACAACCCACTCAGACTAACTTAACCCAAAAGAGACATTATTGGGAGGATACAGTTTTCGCACCCCAGGGGAATGTGCAGCCTGGCTTTAAGTGAGACAGGATCCAGGAAATGGAAAGCCTCAGGAACTTAGACAACTGTTCCCAGTGGCCCCCTCAGGCCACTTAGAACTCTTCTGTTTCTAAGTGGTATGCTTCCTTCTTTGTAGTGGCTCTGACTCCCAATGCTAGTTTCACAGGAGAGAGGATCCGACTGGGTGGATCATTGCGAATATGGTGGCTGCTCATCATCCAGTTAGCTGTGATCAGGATCACACTTTTCTTCTATGGCTCATGCTGTAGCTATAGATTACATTTTATTGAGGTAATATAATTTAATAGCATTTTGATATCCTGTTAAGGTTAAAGTAGAACTACATGACTTGCATTTTGGTTAGTAGTGAGTAGTTTTCTTTTTCTCTCCAGTAACTTTTTCTAAAAAAATAAGTCATCAAAAACTATTTAGTGAATATTGTAATTATATTGTAGATATAAGGTTGTTTAGTGGGACCATTCCATTATAATCTTGACTTATTTTTGCATGTGTTTGGATAGGCTGTGGAAACATGCCTTCAAATTATAATCAAACTGTGTACACATAAGACAGTATATGTTTAGCTTATGCTTTTTCCTTTTATATATTACAGATTTATAAAAATATATTGGTAGGTTTCAGATGCTTTATTTTACATACATACCTACTTGGTGTTTGAGGGGGTGTTTTGTGTAAACAGGTATCAGTAGATTTTTGGCACTTTCATTGTCAATTTTTCTTCTGCTGCCAGTGTTGATAAGGATTTGGCATTATGCCTTTCATTTAAACTCTACATAGAAAGTTAAAATGATCATTTGAATAGAACTTGGACAGGATGATGTAAATGGCAGTATGCCATTACAGAAAGAATCTAGGACATGCATTAGTCCTTTGCATTGGAAATTTTACTGGGGAATACTTAACAATCTTTGGGCTTGCTGTGGAATAAGAGGGAGGAGCAGTGGAAAAAGGAAGCCTTTTGTTTACTGTAAGACAATGCAGTGAATTAGAGAGAGTGATATTAGGACAGGAGTCTAAACATGACAAATCTAGGCAGATTCCATTGGAATGGCGAGTTATATTGTGGCTCAATCCTGAGCCCTCTTTTGGAGCTTCAGAATTTCTAAGATTTCAGTATTTTTAGTAGTTATTGAATGTGTATTCTGTGCATGGTTTTCTAAGCTCCAGGGATGCAGTGGAGATCAAAAACAAGTTCTTAGCCTCATGGAGTTTAATGTTATGGTAGGGGAAGACCTTAGGAACTGGAGGGTTAGTTAGCTTAACTAACTTAATTTTTTATATTTGAAAAATGTGGGTCTTTATTGATGTTTAAATGTGATAATCCCAGGGCTCCTTGGGGAAATGACCAATTCTAGGGCTGGGGCAGGGAACATACAAGACGAGCCTAGAGCATTTTCTAGTGTCAGAAAGTACAGAAGTGTGCCCCTTCTCACCTCAGTGATGTGGGTATGTCAAAGGATCACAGGAACCAACTGAAAGAGCTCCTAATGGCTAAAGCTGGCACAATTTGAACAAGAAAATAAAGTAGTATTGTATTATAACCCAGCATATAAAATAAATATTTATGAGTCCATACTCATATATGATACATAAATGAATGGAAGAGGATAGATACATTTCCTATGCAGAATTACAAATAATTTATGTAGATATTCCACTATTAAGGAGGGGGAGAATAACTCCCTCGTCCTTAAGTGTGGGCTGCACATAGTGATTTCCTCCAAAGAGTACAGTATGGAAAGGAGGATAAAAGAGTACCTTTACAGTGGAGAAACCTTACAAACATTACTTCAGCCAGGTCAAGGTTAATATCAACAGTGATAACTCATGCTGATAATATACACCCTTGATATGATGTTATGAGAATGAGACCTTTACCTTTGTGGTCTTCCTCCCAACAACCCTTAAACCCGGAATAATCATAAGAAATCAGACAAATTCAGTAGAGGGGCATTCTACAAAGTACCTGACCAGTATTCCTCAAAACTGTCAAGGTCATGGATAACAGTAACAAAGTCTGAGAAGCTATCACATCCAAGAGGAGCCTAAGGAGACATGATGACTAAATGAAATATAGTACCCTCGGTGGGATCTTGGAACGGATAAAAGACGTTATGTGAAAACTAAGGAAATCTGAATAAAATGTGAACTTACTTAATAATGTATCAATATTGGTTCACTAAATTGTGAGAAATATACTAATGTAAAATGTTAATAATAGGATAAATGGGTGTGGAATGTATAAGAATACTGGACTATCTTTATAATTTTTCTGTAAATCAGATTATTCTAAAATAAAAGTTTATTAAATTTAGTAATTCCCAGTCAACCTTGGAAATATTTCAAAAACATGAAGTTATAAAGAATTATTTTCTTATAATTACAGTGCTTTTTATAGTTGCAGTCTTCTTTCTTATTTATGCTGGTGGCCCATGTTTACAAACGGAGCCTATTTGGGAAACTAAATATCTTTGGCACTTTACTCTGTTAGAGTAGGTCATCAGGTACTTGAGTGACTACAGTTTTTAGAGCCTGGAAGAATGCAGAAGACCTGGGAGCTTATCCTTTTATTTGCACTGTTCTAAAAATAGGTTAATAAATTTGGATAATACCATGTGACAGTATACCTTTTTATTGTGTATGAGAGAGAAAGCTCAATGAGATCTGTTATTAGGAAAGGGCTCCAGTAGGTAGTTGTGCCCTCTGGTAAAACAGAGTGCTTACAAATAGTTGAGGAAGCCATCCTGACTTAAAAAGATTTTTTGAACAAAAGTTAGGCTAAAGGAATCAAGGAGTGAGTTTTGTTTTATTATTTACCTTTTAGTTTGCTCATCCTTATACCTTGTTAGTGGTTTTTGGAGGATTTTCATTGATTCAGCAAGTATTTGAGTGCATATGATATAATAAACTGTAGGAGAGAGAAAAATAAGCCAAACTTTGTCTTCAAGAAATTTACAGCTTAATGGGACATAAAGGGAAGGGTTAGACATCGTGTGAGTATGTTTAATACAAGCAGAATGAGAAGAAACATACAAAACAACTAGAGCCAGTATTGGAAGTACATAGGGAGAGATCAAAATCAGATTGTGAGAAAGAAGGAGAAATCAGAAAAGTTTTCACATGGAGTTGAAATTTGATGAATGGATAAGATTTTGAGGGTCAGTAGTTAGAATAAGGACTTCCCTGGCGTTCCAGTGGTTAAGACTCTGTGCTTCCAATGTAGGGGGCATGGGTTTGATCCCTGGTTGGGGAACTAAGATCCTACATGTCGCATGGTACACACACACACACACACAAATTCCCAGTAGTTAGAATAATAGCACTTGGGGTGGGGAGAGCATTTTGAATAAAGGCAAAGGCAGAAAAGTCCTGGGCTTATTTGAGGGGACAAAGAGGATGATATTTTCAATGTAGGGGTTAATGAGAGAGAAAAAAGGGATCATGACAGCCTCTGAGTGAGGAATCTATAGAAAAAGAAGATGGAACCTGGATTCAAAATAACCTAAGCTCATTTACTAGGTGACAGGTTAGAACAGGCCACAACTTTTGAGTTGTAGTTTCCCTTTCTGTGGATTTTATTTTATTTTATTATTGTTATTATTATTTTTTTGCGGTACGCGGGCCTCTCACTGTTGTGGCCTCTCCCGTTGCGGAGCATAGGCTCTGGACACGCAGGCTCAGCGGCCATGGCTCACGGGCCTAGCCGCTCCGTGGCATGTGGGATCTTCCTGGACCGGGGCACGAACCCGTGTCCCCTGCATTGGCAGGCGGACCCTCAACCACTGCGCCACCAGGGAAGCCCCCTTTCTGTGGATTTTAGAACATAACTTCCCAACTTGTAAGGGCCGAGCAAAAGACTCTGTGCACAAATTTTGGGGGCACATTATAAAATGCTGTAGATATATTATTTAAATGTGAATATTGTAAATGGAAATAGGCAGAGAGATATATGATACCTGATATAATCTGGCAACTACTTTAGGTGTTCAGGGAGAGGGAGAGATAAGAAAGACATTTGCTTTCTGGATGATTGCAAGCATGTGGTGCAGTTCACAGAACTAGGGAGGTCAAAAGGAAAAAGAGCTGGTTCAGTAGGGAAGCTTATTAATTTAATTTTGAATAAAGATAATTTCAAGTGCTGGTAAGGTATCCAATTGGGTATGTGTGGTAGGCAGTTGAAATGTGGGCTTGGATTTTGAGAGAGGAGTGAGGCTAGACATACAGATTGAGACTCATCAATATTTACCAAAAGCTTAGTAGGTACATAAACTTTCTTATTGACTGAATATTTGTGTCTGTGTCCCCCCATATTTCATATGTTGAAACTCTAATCTGGGAATTCCCTGGGGGTGCAGTGGTTAGGACTCTGCGCTTCCACTGCTGGGGGCACGGGTTTGATCCCTGGTTGGGGAACTAGGATCCTGCAAACCAAAAAAAAAAAAAAAAGAAACCCTAATCCCCAGTGTGATGGTATAAGGTGGGGCCTTTGGGAGGTAATTGTGTCATGAAGGTGGAGCCCTCATGATTGGGATTAGTGCCCTTCAAGAGAGATGATACGTCTTTTGGCAATGTGAGGATACAGCAAGAAGGTGGCTGCAAAACAAGAAGGGGATCCTCACCAGACATTGAATTTGCCTGTACCTTGATCTTGGACTTGCCAGCCTCAGAACTGTGAAAAATAAATGTTGTTTAAACCACCCAGTCTATGGTATTTATTACAGCAGCCTGAACTAAGACAGGCTTCTCACCAGCTTGTGAGAAGATCCCTTTCTTGCTGTTTAAGGTGCTTGCAACCTGATGGATTAATTTTATTTGAAATTTTAGAGTAGAAAGAATAATAGCTAATATTTATTGAGCACTTGCTGTATACCAGGTACTGTTCCAGGTGTTTTATGTGTTTCAATTTATTTAATCTTTAAAACAACACTATGAGGTGGCTCCTAGTATTCCTCCTCATTGTAACAGATGAGATATCTGAGGTAAAGAGGCATTAAGTAGTTGTTCAGGGTCACAAGTTAATAAGTGACAGCACCTGGTTCAAACACAGGCATTCTGACTCTACGTGTTTAACTTTATATAGTGCTTATAGCTTAACACTATAGTATGCTGTTTCTGTGAATGTCTCTAGAAAAAGAGGGTAAAGGAGAGAAACCTGGGAGTGGCCAGAAAGTGATGTAACTTTTCCCCTAGGTGTAGAATAGTGTTAAGGCTTCATTGCAACTATATTCTTGAATTTTATACTAAGGTTTCCTTCTCTTGGTGTTTTGATGAAGAAAGTAAATTATTGTATGATTTAGACATACTAAATAAATCTCTTGAGCAGCCACCAGTTAGGAAATGGGTCTGTTTGAATGAAGGTGTCCAGTGAGGAAGGGGCAGTGGCTGTCTCCAGTAGCACTAGCCTGATAATGTTCAGTCTGCAAACTGCATTGGAGGTCCTTAAGTCATAGTGAAATTACCATCCTTATGAATGAAGGGTAGTACTTCTATGTATTTTCATCCCCAAATTGGAGAAATGAATTCAAGGAAATTTTGATTTAAGATAGCAGAAATGCTTTTAGATAGTTTCTTAAAATAACAGCTTCTATAGTTTGCCTGCTACTTGCCAAGTACCTAGACTACATGCTTTACATTTATTTCATGCTGAATATGTTGCTTGGCTTTAGCGGAACCTTTTTTTTAAAAAACATGTGAACTTATGCCAGAACTTGATTATTATGTTTATAAGAGAAGCTTTATTTTAAAATTACCTCTGATCACTATAAGGTAAATATTTACAGTTGTGGCTAGAAGAAATAATATCTGCCCTTATTATGTCAAAGTAGATCATTGTTTTTGTGTTGAAAAAGTTTGCACTTAATTTTTTTAAAACTTATTTGTACATCCTAATCTTATTTCAGTTTTATTCAGTTAAAAAGTATACTTGTTTGGGAAAATGTTTTGAGGAAAATCTTCATATGTTTGAAAATTTTTTTAAAAAGTAGTTACACGCATATATATGGAATCTAAAAAAAAAAATGGTTCTGATGAACCTAGGGGCAGGACAGGAATAAAGATGCAGACGTAGAGAATGGACCTGAGGACATGGGGAGGGGGAAGGGTAAGCTGGGACAAAGTAAGAGAGTGGCATGGACATGTATACACTACCAAATGTAAAATAGCTAGTGGGAAGCAGCTGCATCGCATAGGGAGATCAGCTCGGTGCTTTGTGACCACCTAGAGAGGTGGGATAGGGAGGGTGGGAGGGAGACGCAAGAGGGAGGGGATATGGGGATATATATACACATATAGCTGATTCACTTTGTTATACAGCAGAAACTAACACAACATTGTAAAGCAATTATACTCCAATAAAGATGTTAAAAAAAGTAGTTACATTTCATGAAATGTAAATTTTCATGAAGTATTTGGTTAGAATCAAAGTTTGTCTGGGTTTGCCCTTGTTTTGAAAGTAGATATATATATATATTTATATGAATATATTTTTTATGGATATTACATGAGTTGGCTGCATGCTCACCTGCCATAATAAATAAAAACTTGCAAGGTGAAAATAAAAGTAGTTACTTAAAAGTTGTTTGATATGAGTGAACTGGGTCATTTTCAGTTGGTTAACTTGAGAAACAGTTTTGCCTTTGATGAAATATTTAAATGGTGACTTTTTTTTTTTGGTAAGAGTATTTACCCCATTTTGGTAGAACCTGTATCTTTTAATACGTCATCTGTATACTAATTATTAATAACTTAACTACCTGCCAGATACTAAATACATGAAGCTAAACTTAGAGGCCAATTTGTTTTGTAACATGCATGAAACGGATTGCCTAAAATTCCTTGATTAAATGGCACTGTAACAAGATATTTAGTTAAAAGCAGGTTTAATATGATTGTAGAGGTAAACTATCATCTATTGAAAGAGAGAAATTGCTCATCTTTTGGAGAAGGTCCTTGTGCACCCTGGGTTTCTGTTAGACGTTTTTGTGAACCTGTTTCACCGGTAATTGCTTTAGCGTGTTAAGTTCCTTTAAAAAGGAGGAGCTGGACTTCCCTGGTGGTGCAGTGGCTAAGAATCCGCCTGCCAATGCAGGGCACACGGGTTCAAGCCCTGGTCCAGGAAGATCCCACATGCCACAGAGCAGCTAAGCCCGTGCGCCACAGCTACTGAGCCTGTGCTCTAGACCCCACGAGCCACAACTACTGAAGCCTGCAAGCCACAACTACTGAGCCTGCTTACCACAACTACTGAAGCCCACGTGCCTAGAGCCTGTGCTCCGCAGCAAGAGAAGCCACCACAATGGGAAGCCCGAGCACAGCAATGAAGAGTAGCCCCCCTGCTCGCCACAACTAAAGTCCACACGCAGCAATGAAGACCCAACACACCCAAAAATAAATAAAATTAAATTTAAAAAAAAAAAAAAAAAAAAAAAAGGAGGAGCTAACCTGACAGACTATGTTCAATTCTATATATGGTGGTTGAGAGTTTGGATTCTGTGATTAGACTATTTGAATTGGTATCTCAACTTTAGCACTTACAGTGTAATCTTTGGCAAGTCTTTTATGCCTGAACCTCAGTTACTTTATCTCTAAAATGTAGGTAGGGACTTCCCTGGTGGTTCAGTGGTTAAGACTCCTCACTTCCACTGCAGGGGGCACGGGTTCAGTCCCTGGTTGGGGAACTAAGATCCCACATGCTGCGTGGCCAAAAAAAAAAAAAAAAAAAAGTAAAATGTAGGTAATGCTACTACTTAACTTCACAGAGTGGTTGGTATACACTTGCACATAGTAAATATTCAATAAATGTTATCCAGTCTTTTTATATTCCTTACTAAAATTCCTTTTTATTTAATGTACTATTTAATAAATGGACTTTTACTCTTAACAGCATATTAAGAAATATTTTCTTATCAATAAATATTTACATAATTTTAATGGCTGTGTAATATTTGTGCATGCTATTTGTCATCCTTAACTATTTCATTATGGCATAAGTAAGGTTGTATTTCTGCTATTTCTGATATTTCTGCTAAGTACAGCATTTTGTAGTAATGCTTTTTTGGGATAATAACGCTCTTGAATATGAATCTTTGTGTAGTGCTCCTGTTTCAAGCAACAATAACTGAAACACATATAAGAACTATATTGTGTACACATTGTCAATAGAACTTAAATTTTGTGTTTAGGAGTTGAGGTAGAGGTTGTTTCTTGGAACAGAAAGATCTAAATTGTTGTCATGTGCCCGTGATCAGGACGGGTGTATATTGTAGACATTTTTAAAGCACTAGGCCATCCTGTTGGAATTTGTTTAGGAATGCTGTCCTCAACTTCAGTTTTATTTTACAATGGTAATATAAGTTCAGAGAAAATACAGAGTAATCTACCCTGTTGAAAAAGAGTCTGTACAACTTGCAGGAACAGTACTATATTATAAAATCTGTTTTTGTGGGGTGAAGGAAAATGGGATATCTGAGTGGTTTTCTTCTTTCTCTCAAGCAGCCTCATTCCAATCAGCAGTGTAATTGGAATGCAACTCCAATCTGGAGGAGGAAAGGAAATTTTTGGCAAGAAGATACTGAGCAGTTGGGAGTTTTATTCAGATTTAGCATAGGCAGCCATTCATTATGAGTACAACTCGGTAAGAGCAGCAATAGCATTCTATTTTTGCAGCTGGGATTTATACTCTGATATTATTAGATGGTGTGTTGCATATAGATAGCTCTTTTCCAACCAGAAAAAGAAATTATCAGCTTAAATGAAATGATAATATTTATTGCATCTGCACTTCTGCAAATAGTTTCTTCCAATCACTGCCTCAAATAAAATAGACTAAAGGAGATTTTTATGAAATTTAAAAATATTTCTTGAGAAAACAACAAAAATGGCATGATATTATACCTGACCTGCAAGCTCTGAGGGCAAAGGACTGTGTCTTATTTATCTTTGTATCTGCAGAATCTATCATTGCACTTGGCACAAAGTGGGTGTTCAGGAAATGTTAATGAAAGAGTGAATGAAAGAGTGCTCCCTTCTCATTAAGCATCTCAAGGTGGTCACATCTGGGGACTTCCCTGGTGGGTGCAGTGGTTAAGAATCTGTCTGCCAGTGCAGGGGTCACAGGTTTGAGCCCTGGTGTGGGAGGATCCCAAATGCAGCGGAGCAACTAAGCCCGTGCACCACAACTACTGAGCCTACGCTTTAGAGCCCATGAGCCACAACTGCTGAAGCCTGCGAGCTACAACTACTGAAGCCTGCGCACCTAGAGCCCGTGCCGTGCAACAAGAGAAGCCACCGCAATGAGAAGCCCACGCACCACAATGAAGAGTGGTCCCTGCTCGCCGCAACTAGAGAAAGCCTGTGTGCAGGATTGAAGACCCAGCACAGCCAAGAATGAATGAATGAATGAATGAATGAATAAATAAATTTATTTTTAAAAAGATGGTCACATTAATAAATAAGTAAACAAATTTAATTATTTAAAAAAAAAAAAAAGATGGTCACATCTCCTTGTGTGTGAAATAGAGAGGAAGTTACCAGTATCCCAGCAAGGCTGATCTTGCCTTATTTTGATTATCTCCTCTATCTATTTCAAACCCATCTATCTGCTGAAGAGTAGAATAGCTAGAACAGGTTTTAGGTTTTGGGAGTGTACACATAAGAATGAGAAATGCTTTGAAGGAATTTGAGAAGGGTAGTAACATGATCAAATTAGTCTAGTAAAATTAATCCAGTGCAGATCTACAGGCTGTGTGAGACATGGTCCCTAATGGAATTTGAAGTAATGGTACTGTGCTGGTATAATGCCACATTTGTAGTTATCAGTGATGGTAAATATCTGGAGTCCAGTATAATGTTTTGTTTTAGTACAGAAATTAGTGGAAGTTGATTGAATTATATTCTTAAGAATTCTGCACCTTTCTTTATAAATTATTTCAATAGAAAACTTACTAAACATTCAAAACTTTGAAATATTGATAGCTGTCTAGGAGAAAGTCTACACTCCGTAGCCTTCGTTCTGAGGGCTTCTCTCCTGCTAGTCCTTCCAGTAATTTAGTGTTTCTCAACATTATTTTTTACCTCTCTCCTGTAATAATCATTTAGAAAACAAAAATGAAAGTTCTTCTGCACCGCTACCCTTCCCAAGTGCCACGATTCCCAATCTTGGCTCCACTTTCTATAGTTTCTGTTACAAAAAATGTTAGATTTACAAATATAAATTTGTGCAAATATAAATGTAAAATTATACTACAAATATAAAAATCACATTGTAATATTATACATACATTCCTCAGGAGATTCTCATATATACCTCCTTAGCTGAGAATTTGTTATGGTGACAAATAGGAATTTGTCCTAGTGAAATTCATTAATTCATTGAGCATTTACTGAGCTCTTATAATTGGTACCAAGGACAGAAAGAGCAGTGGGCTGTGGTTCTAGTACCCAGAGTACATTCCCAAGAAAAAGAACAGTAAAGGCTCCAAGGGGTAAATATTTATTTATGTAAACAAATTACCAAAATCTGAAATGGTGCTTGACAATTTCCTTTTAAAATTTACAAGTACGAGTTTTTGCTTCTAGGGTATAAATAATTAAAAGACTGTCTGGAGCTTTTGAGATATAGTGTTAAAGTTAGCAGTCTGACCAATCTTGATATTTCTTTGTTTTAAATTAGTCTTGTTTCTCTGTGTTATCTTCCTTAGTCTCAGGGTTGCTAAAATTTCTCTTTATAAACTTTGAACCCAACTTTAAAGTTCACTCTTCTCTCAATTTTTTCAATTACCCTTTAAAACTTAGTCATATATTAGCAACATCTTATTTGTGATTAAAAGAAAATTTGTCAAACATGACCTGATGAGTATGTTTTAAATAGAGGGAAATGATAACAATGAGATTTCATTAAGTCAAAATTATGATTACCTGCAGATTGGTAATCTGTCACATAGTATAAAAAATCGCCCTTTCAATGAAATTATTTTAGATTATTTTGGAGTTTGTTTTATTCATTTAGCATTTTACTGAGTGCCCATCAAACGCCTGGCGCAGTGCTTGGTGTGGGAGATATAAAGAAATGATGCAGACATGATTTATGCTGGATAGAGTTTACCACCTTTGTAGTTATAAGCAACATTCTAAACTTAAAAACTTATAATAAAGCGTAACTAGTGCCGGTGATAAGTATGGGCTTCTGTGAAAATACATGTGGGCAGAAGGTTGAGAGAAACGTTCTAAAAAGCTTCCTTCCCTTTTGAGACCTAAAAGATGAGTAGGTGAAGAAGCCTGGGAAAAATGTTTCAGGCGGAGGGAATGGCACATGAAGGCTGTGGGTGAGAAATGGAATGTATTTGAGAAAGTGAAGGTTTAGTGTGGCTGTATCTTGGACTTGGATTCTTGGAGGGGAGGGGTGGTGATGGAAGATGAGGTCAGAGAGGTAAACAGGAGCCAGGGCCTGATGGGTTTGTAAACCAAATAGGTTTTGGGCAAGACCTTGGCAATGTTCTGAGGATGGAGGTCAGTAGAGGAGACGAGAGACAAGTTTACTGAGAAAGTGGTAGGTTGGGTATGCGATCCAGAGCACAGGTGGAAAGATTGTTTTGAGGAATGTTTTAAGCATGTTTTGGAATGTTATTAGGAGGGGAAATGGTTGGAAGGAATTAAATTATATTTTTAGAAAGATCACTTTAGGGGCTTCCCTGGTGGCGCGGTGGTTGAGAGTCTGCCTGCCGATGCAGGGGACGTGGGTTCGTGCCCCACATGCCGCGGAGCGGCTGGGCCTGTGAGCCATGGCCGCTGAGGTTGTGTGTCCGGAGCCTGTGCTCCGCAACGGGAGAGGCCACAGCAGTGAGAGGCCCGCGTACCACAAAAAAAGAAAGATCACTTTAGGTCCAGTGTGGAGAGCTGATTGGAGGCAGTTGAGCCTTAAGGCAGGGGACTGATGCGGAGGCTGTTGTAATGACCTAAACAGTAGTTGATGGTGGCCTGGACTAGGGTGATGGCACTGGCAATAGGTAGAAGTGGACAGACAAGGATATTTCAGAGGCAGAGTTGATTAGAATTGGTAATTGCTAGGAGGTGGGGAGGGGGAGGAGTAGTGAAGGTTGCTATGGAAGTTTCTGACTAGGGCAATGGAGTGGAAAGCAAGGATATTTATTGAAAGTAAACTGGAGAAGGAGTTTGAGGGAAGTGGCTGGTGGGGGGGGATGGTGATTTTAATTTGAGGGCATATTTAGTGTGCCTTTGTGGACCTGGAGTTCAACAAAGAGCTAAGAGTTGGGTTTACAGATTGAGGTTTCATCAAAATGGTAAAGACCAGGGAGAATGTATGGAAAAGAGGCTCTTCAAATTTATTTTTCAAGACGAGAGGAGGAGCTTTGTCAAACTGTTAAACTATGAACTTTCTCCCCAGAAAAGTACACGTGCATATAACAGTTTTTGTTTTTATTTTGTTTTTCTTTCCCACTATGGTTTATTACAGGATATTGAATATAGTCCCCTGTGCTATACAGTAGGACCTTGTTTATCTGTTTTATATATAGTAGTTTGTATCTGCTAATCCCAAACTCCTAATTTATCCCTCCCCACCGCCTTTTCCTTTTGGTAACCATAAGTTTGTTTTCTATGTCTGTGAGTCTGTTTCTATTTTATAAGTAAGTTCATTTGTATTATATTTTATTTTTTTAAAAAATATTTATTTGGTTGTGCTAGGTCTTAGTTGCAGCAGCCTCCTTAGTTGTGGCTCTCTGGCTCCTTAGTTGTGGCTTGCAAACTCTTAATTGTGGCATGCATGTGGGGTCTAGTTCCTTGATCAGGGATCGAAACTGGGCCCCCTGCGTTGGGAGTGCAGAGTCTTAACCACTGCGCCACCAAGGAGGTCCCTGTATCATATTTTAGATTCCACATATAAGTGATAGCATATGGTATTTGTCTTTCTGCTTTACTTCACTTAGTATGATAATCTCTAGGTCCATCCATGTAGTTGCAAATGGCCTTGTTTCATTCTTTTTTATGGCTGAGTAGTATTCCAGAGAGTGTGTGTGTGTGTGTGTGTGTGTGTGTGTGTGTGTGTGTGTATCACATCTTTTTTCTTTCTTTTTAAAATTAATTTATTTTTTATTAAAAGAATTTTTTTATTTTTAAAATTTCTTATTTATTTTTATACAGCAGGTTCTTATTAGTTATCCATTTTGTACATATTAGTGTATATATGTCAATCCCAATCTCCCACTTCATCCCATCACCACTCCACCCCACCCCCCCCGCCACTTTCCCCCCTTGGTGTCCATATGTTTGTTCTCTACATCTGTGTCTCTATTTCTGCCCTGAAAACTGGTTCATCTGTACCATTTTTCTAGCTTCCACATATATGCATTAATATACGGTATTTGTTTTTCTCTTTCTGACTTACTTCACTCTGTATAACAGTCTCTAGATCCATCCACGTCTCTACAAATGACCCAATTTCGTTCCTTTTTATGGCTGAGTAATATTCCATTATATATATGTACCACATCTTCTTTATTCTCATCTGTCAATGGGCATTTAGGTTGCTTCCATGACCTGGCTATTGTAAGTAGTGCTGCAATGAACATTGGGGTGCATGTGTCTTTTTGAATTATGGTTTTCTCTGGGTATATGCCCAGTAGTGGGATTGCTGGGTCATATGGTAATTGTATTTTTAGTTTTTTTAAGGAACATCCATACTGTTCTCCATAGTGGCTGTATCAATTAGCATTCCCAGCAACAGTGCAAGAGGGTTCCCTTTTCTCCACACCCTCTCTAGCATTTGTTGTTTGTAGATTTTCTGATGATGCCCATTCTAACTGGTGTGTGATACCTCATTGTAGTTTTTTTTTTTTTTTTTTTGGCGGTACGTGGGCCTCTCACTGTTGTGGCCTCTCCCATTGCGGAGCATAGGCTCCGGACGCGCAGGCTCAGCAGCCATGGCTTGCAGGCCCAGCCACTCCGCGGCATGTGGGATCTTCCCGGACCAGGGCACGAACCCATGTCCCCTGCATCGGCAGGCGGACTCTCAACCACTGCGCCACCAGGGAAGCCCTCTGCCCATTTTTTGATTGGGTTGTTTGATTTTTTGTTATTGAGTTGTATGAGCTCTTTGTATATTTTGGAAATTAAGCCCTTGTCAATTGCATTGTTAGCAAATATTTTCTCCTATTCTGTAGATTGTCTTTTTGTTTTGTTTATGATTTCCTTTGCTGTGTAAAAGCTTATAAATTTGATTAGGTCCCATTTGTTTATTTTTGCTTTTATTTCTGTTGTCTTGGAGACTGACCTAAGAAAACATTGGTATGATTTATGTCAGAGAATGCTTTGCCTATGTTCTCTTCTAGGAGTTTTATGGTGTTGTGTCTTATATTTAAATCTTTAAACCATTTTAAGTTTATTTTTGTGTATGGTGTGAGGGAGTGTTCTAACTTCATTGATTTACATTTGGCTGTCCAGTTTTCCTAACACTGCTTGCTGTTGTTTTCTCCATTGTATATTCTTGCCTTCTTTGTTGACGAGTAATTGAACGTAGGTTTGTGGGTTTATTTCTGGGCTCTCTATTCTGTTCCATTGATCCATATGTCTGTTTTTGGGGCAATACTGCACTGTTTTGATTACTATAGCTTTGTAGTATTGTCTGAAGTCTGGGAGTGTTATGCCTTAGGATTGCTTTGGCAATTCTGGGTCTTTTACGGTCTATATAAATTTTAGGATTATTTGTTCTAGTTCTGTGAAAAATGTTATGGGTAATTTGATAAGGATCACATTAAATCGTAGATTGCCTTGAGTAGTATGGACATTCTAACAGTGTTAGTTCTTCCAATCTAAGACCATGGGATATCTTTCCATTTCTTTGAATCATCTTCAATTTCCTTTTGTCAGTGTGTTGTAGTTCTCAGCATGTAAGTCTCACCTCCATGGTCAGGTTTATTACTAAGGTGTTTTTTTTTTTTGATGCAATTTTAAAGGGAATTTTTTTTTACTTGCCTTTTCCGATATTTCTTTGTTAGTATAAAGAAATGCAACAGATTTCTGTATGTTAATCTTGCATCCTGCTCCCTTGCTGAGTTAGTTTATCAGTTCTAGTGGTTTTTGTGTGAGTCTTTAGAGTTTTCTATATCTAGTATCATGTCATCTGCACCAATGCTCTGTTGAATAGAAGTGGTGAGAGTGGGCATCCTTGTCTTGTTCCAGATTTTAGCAGGAAGTCTTTCAGCTTTTCACCATTGAGTATTATGTTGGCTGTGGTTTTGTCATAAATAGCTTTTATGATGTTGAGATATGTTCCCTCTGTAGTTTTTATCATGAATGGATGTTGAATGTTATCAAATGTTTTTTCTGCACCTATTGAGATGATCATGTGTTTTTTTTTGTCTTTTGGTGATGTAGTGTATCACATTGATTGATTTTCATATGTTGAACCATCCTTGTGATCCTGGGATGAATCCAACTTGATCACGTGGTTTCAGTTTGCTAATATTTTGTTGAGCATATTAACAGTTTACATATAATTCCGAGGTTTACAGGATGGATATCTGTGCTCCTCGGTTTATAGAGTAAAAGAGGACCTAAAGTAAAGCCCTGAAGAACCTCAAGTTTCATGGGTGGAACAAAGGAAAAAGATCTGGCATAAAAGACTTTGAATGAATTTTATGCTTGGTGTAAAACCAGGTGAATGTGGTGTTAAACAGAAACCAAAAGAAGAGAGGGGTTTTAGAAGAGGGAGTAGTCAGTAGTGGCAAATACCCCTCAGGGGTCAAGTGTGATAAAGAATGAAAAGTGTCCATTGGATGGATTTATTAATTAGGTCCCCAGGGCTTTGGAGAAGCAGTATAGGGGCAATGGTGAGAGTGGAAGCCAAATTGCAGTGGATTGAGGCATTAGTGGATATAAAGAAGTGAAGTCACAAAGTGTAGACAGTGTTTTAAAGTAGTTTAATTATGAAGGAAAAGAGGTAGGATGGTGGCTGGAGTGGGGAGGTATGGGCAAGACTTGAATATGTTTAAATACTGATGAGGCAATCGGTAGAGGAAGTGGAGGGAAAGTTCTTGAGAAAGTGGTGGGTTGGGTATGAGATCCAGAGTACAGGCAGAAGGATGGTGTTAGGAGAGTAGACATTGTAAGTGGAAGGAAGAAAAAACGAATGAGTGTTGAAACAGTACGTTTGTAGGTTTAGTGAGAAGAAGTTGGAGGACTTCCCATATATTTTCTATTTCTCTTAAGTAGGGTGTGCATTTATTTTACATCTTGAATCTTAGGATGGTGGTTAAAAATTATGAATGCCTCGTCAATACTGGAGATTATAATTTGGATTTATGTATGTGTTGTATATGTATTGATCCTGAGTATTCTGTTCAGTTTATATGATGATAATAAAAATTTATAGAGGAGTTATTCTTTTTTTTTTTTCTTAAAACGTTTAATCAGATCCAATTCCAGGTTCTATATGACAACAACACCCACCCTCTTGGTTTTCTCTCTCTCTTTTTTTTTTTTGGCCATACTGCGCGGCATGCAGGATCTTAGTTCCCCAACCAGGGATTGAACCTGTGTCCCCTGCAGTGGAAGCACAAAGTCTTAACTACTGGACTGCCAGGGAAGCCCCTAGGGAAGAGTTCTTCTAAATCAAGTTTCTGATTTGGTACTCCGAGTTAATGGCCTTAGCTTTCATGATTGAGTTTTTATGTTTTTAAACTATGACAGGGCCTAAGAGACTGTGACTAGTAAATCAGTATCTTGTGCTTACTTAATAATTTTATTCATTTACTGATGGCATCTGTGTTCAAAATTATTTATTTTTTATTTATTTATTTATTATTATTATTTTTTTTGCGGTATGCGGGCCTCTCACTGTTGTGGCCTCTCCCATTGCGGAGCACAGACTCTGGACGCACAGGCTCAGCGGCCATGGCTCACGGGCCCAGCCGCTCCGCGGCATGTGGGATCTTCCCAGACCGGGGCACGAACCCGCATCCCCTGCATCGGCAGGTGGACTCTCAACCACTGCGCCACCAGGGAAGCCCCAAAATTATTTTTATTTGAACTTTTCAAGTGGTTAATTATATTTAGACTTGTTCCCAAGGTTTATGTTAAATGAATTTTCATACACTAAACTTCCAATAAGTGTAACTAATTGAACAGACCATTTAAACTGTGAGTAGAAGTGGGTAGAAGTTAACCCAACATTACTTTCATAGATATTTTATAAATTGAAATATGAATATATGGAAATTGGTGGTTTCCCTTCACTTGTAACAAGTTTGGATTAAAGAAGTTAATGACTATAAACAGTGATTTTTAAATTGACATGCAGTTCACATACTGTAAAATTCATCCCTCTAAAGCATGCAATTCAATGGTTTTAATATATTCACAAGGTTGTGCAGCCATCACTGTGTAAGTGATAATTTAATGCAAGGTAATCCAGAGAATGTGGATTTGGGATAGCTATCTCAATATATTAACTTAATTTTTGGAAGATATAGTAGATCTCTCTTGTCATTGAGCCGATGTTTCTGTGGAGTTTAGATGGAGAGTAAATAACAGAATGTCATTTTTAAAAAAAATGTCACCAGTATCAATTAAGCTTTGTTTTCTTGTGATCCTCTTCATTATAAAAATATTTTACCCTTAAAAAAAAAATATATAACCCCCAATTTACATATTTCCTCCTTAGAACTATATTTTTCCCTTGCCTCTAAGTTACTCTGAGACTAGATCTTGATGGAAGACAGGAAGTGGTTCTTTATTAGAATACCAGATTTAAAAACTTTCTTGCCCTCAGCTGTTACTGGTGATCATTGCTGAAGTTGCCACCACTGGTTCAACTGTCTTTTGCTAGTCTTTAATCAAAGATTGTGATCATATTTCATACCTTGCTATAGTTAGTGTTTATTTATTATTCACTGGTATTTTCAGTGTTTCGAAATGAAACTTTGACAATGCAGTCTCACCATTTTAATTCTTCCCATGTATTTTTTGTTTCCTTTACAGTACTCTGTGCAAAAAACTTGGTGAAAAAGGATTTTTTCCGTAAGTAAATTAACTTTAAATCTTGTATGTTGTGTGTAGATTCTTTGGAAAGCATTTTCAGAATTGTCTTGTTTAGGGATTTCTCTATTCAGAAATATACTCAGTGTTGTTTTATGAATTCTTTGATTCAGAGGCTTTTGGCATCACATGTTTTAAAGACGATTTTGTGCTCCTTAGCCCCTTTCCCTTTATCCACCGCCCCCCCCATATTTGTGTGAAACGTGTGTGTATATGCAGACGAATGTAATGTATATTGAAGGTGTGCATACTACTAGATTTCTAGAAAAGGTTTGAGATTATTTTGTAAGCACTTTTTCCTGTAACATTTTATAGGAAATTTTACCCATGCATTCAGGAGTCATTGGAAGGAAGAGAAGTCATTTAGCCTGCTTGGAATTTCCAGAATATAGGAAAGAAATCTCTGCCACATTTGATCGTAGAATCTCTTATGTCTCAGACTCCAAAACAGACATTTAGTTCACATATTTGCAGTCTCTTTGCCAATCTGTTGTGAAAATTTTTGTGGCTTTATTTAGGATTAAGTTTTGCGAGGGAAGATTGGGAAGTACCACTCACGTGTGTGTGTTTACCCTATAATATTATACTTCACATTCACTTTAAATTATTATGTAAAAATGATATAATTTTTGGACTTCCCTGGTGGCTAAGTGGTTAAGAATCTGCTTGCCAATGTGGGGGTCTCGGGTTTGATCCCTGGCATGGGAAGATCCCACATGCAGTGGAGCAACTAAGCCCATGTGCCACAACTACTGAGCCTGTGCTCTAGAGCCCCTACAGGCCACAACTACTGAGCCAGCGTGCCACAGCTACTGAAGCCCATGCGCCTAGAGTCCATGCTCCGCAACAAGAGAAGCCATCACAATGAGAAGCTGGTGCACCGCAACAAAGAGTAGACCCTGGGCTTCCCTGGTGGTGCAGTGGTTGAGAGTCCGCCTGCCGATGCAGGGGACGCGGGTTCATGCCCTGGTCCGGGAAGATCCCACATGCCGCGGAGTGGCTGGGCCCGTGAGCCATGGCCGCTGAGCCTGCATGTCTGCAGCCTGAGCTCCGCAACGGGAGAGGCCACAACAGTGAGAGGCCCGCGCACCGCAAAAAAAAAAAAAAAAAAGACAGAGTAGACCCTGCTTGCCGCAACTAGAGAAAGCCCGCGTGCAGCAACGAAGACCCAAAACAGCCATAAATAAATAAATACATTAAAAAAGATATGATTTTCAGTAAAACAAACAAAAAAAGAGTCCAAGCCAGCAAAATTTTTTTGAATTTTATTTTTTTATTCAGCAGGTTCTTATTAGTTATCTGTTTTATACATATTAGTGTATATATGTCAATCCCAATCTCCCAGTTCATCACACCACCACCACCCTGCCCCGCCAGTTTCCCCCCTTGGTGTTCATACGTTTTAAGCCAGCAAAATTTGATAAGTAAAAATATTTGAAGTTAGAAATAGAGAAGTTCATTAGATTTTTAGATTCAGGTCCTATCAGCCAGCAAAAACTGGCTATGTATGCTGTCTAATTTAATATCTGACTTAGTTAATTTTCAAGTGTTTGATTAAAAGAAGTAATAAACTCTTGATATATTTTTAAATCATACTTAATTCATTCCACTTGAAATTTTATTACTTAGTCTTCCTAGAGTAGAACCTGAATTAAAGTTTATAAAATAGCATAAACTATGTAATTGAAAAATTATGCTTATATGGGAAAGCAATTAAATAGGATAATCCGGGACATAATTAAGCAGTTTTCAGTTTATGTACCATGTGCCTTCTACCCCATAGCATGTCGCAGGAGGAGAGGCCAGTGTGGCCTCTCTCCTTGCTGCCACCAATTAATGTTATCTTCACAGGCTGCTGCTGAACTACCCACCTCATCCCTGTTGCTAATAACCTGATAGCCAATGTGTACTCCTTTTACCCTCCTTAAGGTTGATCCAAGGTAGGATTTATCCTAGTGGGACTGCAAAGTGGCCAATGGGATTGGATAGGCAGGTGACAAGGAGAAGAGGGAGGGAAGTGAGTAGTGCACACTCTTAGAGCTTCTTCTATACTCCCCAAGACAACTGGTCTGGTTTTAAAGACAAACTCCTCAGTTTTGTCTCCTAGCCTTCCTTCCCAAATTCTTTTCCTTCACCTAGAGTCCCAAGACACACCTTCTCCAATAAAATATCAGATATCCTTGTTTCAGTTTTCCTAGGAAATCTAGAGGAATCTTACTCTAATTCTCTGTAAGCCCCTGAGAGCCGATTATTATCAGTTATATGACCTTTATCTGTCCTTAAGTTGTACGTGAAAAAAAGGAAAGAAGGAAATCTTCCCCTTTTTTATTGTTGTAAGCAGTAAAAATTGATAAAAATTCTTGAGTTGTGAGCTTGCTTCAGGGATAAGAAAACTAGGGGAAATTGTGTGATTATCTTTAAAACTCAGAATGGAAAAAGCACTTGATGACCCTGGAAAGGAAAACAGGAAAGCCAATCCTGAGGCTTTCAGAAGGGACTCAGCCAAGGATGGAATATCCCGCAGGTTCACAGTGGCGGGGGTCCTCCTGCTGTGATAGATTTATATTTACTTATTTATTTATTTATTTTATATTTATTTTTAATCTGTTTATAAGTTGAGGGTTGCCCACATTAATTTCAGAGAAAGAGTTAAATAATAGTTCCTAAATCCCTTAATCAAATTTGAGTGAGAGTGTGCGTTTATTGATCAGGATGCAGTTATTGATACTGTAATATAGTTGTTTTTGCTTGTAAATCAGTTTAAATCGTGTTGAATGGGAAATGTAAATTTTAATATGAAGCATGACTATAGGCTGACTATATATGTGTGTATATATAAATATATTTAACTATGAAAAAAATGCAGTGTCATGTGTTGTCTTTTGGAATTTGTATACTTTGAGATAATACTATTTATTCCAGGGTATCTGCCTTTGCTGAGAAAAGTTTTGCTAACGCATGTTTTGGAACTATTTTCAAACTTACTGGCTTTTAAAAATAAAAGTACAGTACATCCCCCTTCCCCCAAAATTTTGGCAGGAAGAATTTCAGACACATAGCAACATATAAGGAATTTTACAGTGAATACCCATCATCTAGATTCTGCCATTAACTTTATCACCTATCTATCCATTTATCCATTATCTGTGTTTTTAAAAGAATGTTTTTTATTAGTATCAAATTCTTTCCGTTTTTTATGCAACGTTTAAGTAAAAACTTTGTGTGTAAGGTACTTTGTTAAGGTTTGTATAGGGGCCAAATTGAAGTCAGTGAGCTGCAACATGGTTGGTTGAATGTATTTTTTATTCCCCAATCAAAAATAAAGCTTTATTTTCTCTGGTAAGTAACTCTTAAGTTGAAATTTTTGTTTCATTATTTGCAGCTCATTAAGTGCGTTAGTGTAGTGAGGAAGTTCCTGAGCTTTAGCTATTTTATATGACTCAGAAATGATGGGGAGAATTGAGAAATTTTAAAAAATACAGAAAATACTTTAGCCACTTCATATTTACCGCTAGAGGTCTCACTAACTTCTGAAAACTTGATATCTTTGACTACACTGGAAGAACTTGGCTCTCAAGTTAAATTCTTGTAGAATAATATAATCAGGTAAGTTGAAACCTAGGTATTTTTTTGTGTTAGGGAATAGAGCTTGTATTTTGTATTATTTAACAGAAGGGAAACATAGGAGGATGGGACTTAGACTTTCATACTTAAATAAGGATCTGGAAGCCACACCTAGTGACTTCTGTGTGGAAAATGTTGTTTTTCTCAGTCCTAATTCTTTAACTAGTTAAGCACTATCTAAAGGGAACGCTAGAAATGTGATTTTTGTTTGTTTTTGCTTGCAGACATACATTTATCTGTTTATTTGTTTAGATGGTAGAATCAAAAGAACAAGATAAAATGGATTCCTCCCAGGAGAAAAATACTTAATGTTATTGAAGGTAGAGGGGAAAGTATTCTTCCATTAGACACATCTACAAATGGTTAGGTATTATTGAAATACTAATATGAATAGTGCTAAACTTAGTTAAACAATATAGTTAAATAGATTGCTACGCTAACTTGCCAGGTTTTTTCTTAAATACTTAATACTCTTAAATATTAGTCTTTTCTTACTTATTTGAAGTTGACAGATCACAGGATCATAGAATTGGGAAACTGGCTAGGTGATTTCTGTCTGGCCTTAAATCTTGGCAGATTAGTATCTTGACTTAAAAAAAATTAGCATAGATATATCAAGGTACAAAATTTCTGCAATTATCAACACTTACCAACATTTCATTTTAGTGTCTTCAGCTGTCCCTAGGAAATTTACAGTATCTCAGTATGTCTCAACATCTCAACTGTTGTTGTCGTCTCCAATATTTTATTTAGTTCCACCTTCGTCCCCTGACTTCTAAAATTCTACTCATCCTACCGTTCTTCATCCTACTGTATGAAGCTTACAACAGCTTCTCTGTACCTTTAATCTTTCCTTCTCTGAATACCACTAGTAGACAAATATGACAGTGTATTTACAGCCATGCTCAAGCGTCTAAAGTGGCTCCCTGTTCTCTACCTCAGTCATTCCAAGCCTTTATTTTCTGACTTTTAAGCCTCTCTTACTGGATCCGTCTTATCTCTCCAACAGTATTTACTTTTACACCTTAGCACAAATGCTTTGATTAAACCCCTCAAAGTCCTTCAAATATTGTTATACCCTCCTTGGAACACCTCCTGTTTGTCCTTTAAAGCCCAGATGAGTCCCATCCCCTCAAAAAGGCGGGGGGTGGGGGTGGGGTGGGGGGTGGGGGGGTGGGGGTGGGGTGGGGGGTGGGGGGGTGGGGGGGCGGGGCAGAAGAAAGCCTTTTTCTATTGTTCACACTCAACTTGTTCTCCTTTTCTGAGCTCTTGTACTCACTGTTGAACTACATAGTAAATGAGAGGTGTGATACAGCATAGTGGTTAAGTGCATGAAATCAAGAACCAGACTGTGTGTGCATGGGTTTAGAATCTAAACTTTAGACCCTGCCTCTGCCACTTACTACTGGGTGACCTCAGGCTAGTTAATTAACCCCTTTGTGCCTCAGTTTCCTCATCACTAAAATGGAATAGTAGTATTTACCCCATGGGGTAATTTTGAAGATTAAGAGATCTAACATATGTAAAGCATTTAGAATAGTGCCTGACATAGTATTATAAGTGCTTTCTTTATAATCAGTATGGTCAAAAACTTGTTTATTCTCAGGAGTTTTTTTTGGTTTTTTGTTTTTAATGTATGGTGTTTTGATTTTCCCAATTAGATAGTATTCTCTTTTAAGGCAGGGTATTAAATTTTTTGTTTCAGTTTCTCATCACTCATGATAGTTAATCATTAAAACTTTTTGGCTAATTTGATATCTCTGTAGCCTGTGTTACTGTGTGAAAACTTTAATAAGCTCTTTCCTTTAAATGAGCTACTAAGGGAGACCGTGGGAAATCTCTAAGAGAGCCAGGGATGTTTTAAGCATTCACCTTTCTGGGGTTAAAGGGCTGGTAAAGATCTATGATAACTTATACATTATAAAGTAATCTCTAGACTTTGGTAGTTTAAGCTGAGCGTGTTTTGAGATAGGAGCAAGAAAAAATGTAGTTTTTGATATTTAATGTAGAGTTAACTTTAATCTTAGTTTTAAAATGGACCACTTTTCATTTATAGCTTATCGTTAAACTTTTTATGAAGAATGGAATAATCTTTTGTAGCAAATATTAATCTTTATTTAATTAATCTTCCATGTCAAAATATTCTTTAATTAAAAAAGAACCCTCCCTTTTTTCCCCACAGGGCTTCCTGATCCATTTGCTAAGGTGGTGGTTGATGGATCTGGGCAGTGCCATTCTACAGATACTGTGAAGAATACACTTGATCCAAAATGGAATCAGCATTATGACCTGTAGGTTTAAACGATTTATTTGAAATGAAACATGGAATCACTGTTATTTGATATAGTCTTTGAAAAGAATCACTGAATATGATCTGAATTTGATCTGTGGTGTAATTTGGTCCTCACAGAGGGATGCAAAACCTAGTGTGAAAGTACTTTGGCTTATTTGATAGCTGGTTTTGGAAGGTGAGCTATGCTTAATAAGCCCATGAAGAACAAAATGGATACACAGTATAGAGCAACTCCCCACACACCTTTTTTTCAATCAAATAAAGGTATTAATTCACTTTAGGTCAGTTATAAGTATAAATCAGAAATCATAATTGGAGTACACTCATAGGCATTCTTTTTGTTTCTTATATGGATGGTTTCTTCTAAATTTTATTTTAATCATAGTAGCATATGTACTGTTTTTAAAAAATCAGATGATACTGTAGGTCTTTTAATGGGAAAACGCAGTTAACTGTCCCATTCTTACTCCTGATTCCAATTCTCAGGGTAACTGTTTTCAATACCTTTGGCTGTTTGTTCTAGAATTTTCTTCTGCTTCTAGATATCATGCTTATTTACAGCATTTAATATAAATATATATTTATTTCGTGTTAGGTATTATTTTTACATTTTCTACCATAGAAAATGATTTAGCTTTTATAGCTGCTATCTCTCATCCCATTCCTACAACATCCACATGACCCTTTCCTTCTCCCAGTCCTCCTGTATAGTTATTTGAACCTTTTCGGTTACATCATTGTTCTGTGTTTATGCTATTATGATCATGTAAATATTCATAACTGAGTCACGTGGTGTGCAGTGATTACATTTTCTTTCTTGACAACTTCTGTTTTTATGAAGTTAATAACTGTCTAACTTTGCTATTTGTTTAGTTTTCCATCTCATTAAGAAATTCACAAACTCTCTTACAGTACTGAACGTCTCCTCTGCTTATTTATGTTCACCACATGAAATAGTCTGTTGGCTTTGTTTTCTTCTTGGAGATAGCCCTCCTAGAGCTTCTATGCTTTACTTCAGTCTGGACTGGTAGTTCTCTAAGACCTTCTGCACAGTTGTCCTGGAACTTGCCTTTATCATTATGTTGGGAATTTCGTTTCTCTCTTCTAAGTCCAATGACTTCTTTTTTTTCTGTTTACTTCCCTGTTTTTTTTTTTTTTAGATGTTGGGGATAGGAGTTTATTAATTAATTAATTAATTTTTGCTGTGTTGGGTCTTCGTTTCTGTGCGAGGGCTTTCTCTAGTTGTGGCAAGCGGGGGCCACTCTTCATCGCGGTACGCGGGCCTCTCACTATTGCGGCCTCTCTTGTGGAGCACAGGCTCCAGACCTGCAGGCTCAGTAGTTGTGGCTCACGGGCCTAGTTGCTCCGTGGCATGTGGGATCTTCCCAGACCAGGGCTCGAACCCGTGTCCCCTGCATTAGCAGGCAGATTCTCAACCACTGCACCACCAGAGAAGCCCCTACTTCCCTGTTTTGGTGAAGTATGTCTTCCATTGTTATCTTGAGGAAGAGTACAAAGATGGGGAAAATTTCTTTGAGATTATGTCTGAAGATATATTTTGTCTTCTTACTTGGTTGATAGTTTGTCTGAGTATAGACTTCTAGGTGAGACATCACTTTCCCTTCAAATTTTGAATACATTACTCCACTGTCTTCTAGGTCTAGATCAGCACTGCTGAATAGAAATACAATGTGAGCCACAAATGGGAGCTTATCTGTAATTTTAAATTTTCTAGTAGCCACATTAAAAAAAGTAAAAAGAAACAGATGAAATTAAACTTAATATATGTTTTATTTATCTAAAATATCTTCATTTCAACATGATATCAAAATAAAATAATCGAGTTGTTTGTTTTTTGTTTATTTTATACAAAGTCTTTGAGGGACTTCCCTGGCGGTTCAGTGGTTAAGGCTCCGCGCTTCCACTTCAGGGGCACAGGTTCAATCCCTTGTTGGGGAACTATCTCGCATGCTGCGTGGTGCGGCCTTTAAAAAAAACAACCCAAAAAACAACGAAGTCTTTGAACTCAGGAGTTTGTTTTGCATTAACAGAGTGCCTCAGTTTGGGCTAGTTATATTTCAGGTACTCAGTAGCCACATGTGCCTTGTGACTACCATTTTGGACATCGCAAGTTTAGAGTATTGCTGATGGCATCCTGATTTTGGTCCTTCATGATTGTTGTTTTCCACTGGAAGATTTCAGGGTATGCTGTTTTTGCCTGATGTTAAATTTTTTAATGATGGACTTGGTATATCTGAAATATAGTACTAGATACTGTGACTTTAATCTGGATACTTAAACTCCTTAGTTATGAGAAACTTTTCTATTTATTTAATCATCTATAGATGATTCTTCTCCATTGTATTTCTTTCTCTCTTTTACTTTTTCGAGAACTCCTGTTATTTGGATGTTATCCCTCCTGAACTGATCATCATTTAGTTGTCCTGTCTTTTTTATCTCATATTTTATCTTAGTTAAAAAAAAAGTTATAATAAAAAATTTTTGTTCTAGTAAAAAATTAAAAACTACCATGAAATATTTGGGCTGTTTTCCCAACTTTGTTTTCTAGCATTCCTATTTATTGTAATTTCTGCTCTCAAATTTTAAATTTCCAATATCATTTTGCTTTCTGACTGTTCCTTTTTCATAACTTACTCTTATTGCTAGACACAATGTCTTCTCTGATGAGAGAAGTATTATAATTGTAGTGTTTTTCTGTTGTATTGCCTCTCTTTTCTCATATTTCCTTTTTTTTCTGTTAGTTTGGTTTGGATTTCTGTCTTTTTATATTTAAGGGGAGGCACTTAAATGTTGATTGGAAACTCTCTACCCATGGGTAGAGCTGATCAGCTTGGTAGGGTAATCAGGAGTAACTGACATTTTCTGCACAGAATTCTCCCTCTCCTTCCTGGGGACTGTATTCCTGAATGCTTGTGTTCATGGATCTGAACGGCATAGGGATGCTAGGAGGTCTCTCCATTCACTAGATTAACCTCTTCTTAATACCCTGTTTTTATTACAGAATTTCACCTACTCCCTCAGCTGTGCCTAGTGTCCCTGAGTGCTGCCACGTTTTGAGGATGAATTAGGTTGGGGAAAGGATTCAGGAGGTCTTTCCATTCCATTTATTTATTTTATTTTTTTATTTTTTAAATTGAGGTGTAGTTGATTTACACTTTCCATTCCTTTTAAATACTTTGACTTATCATTCTGTTTCAGCCTTATCATCACCATTGGAGTATATTGGGCTTACAGTTTGGGAATATTTCGGGGCTTGGTGGCAGTAATAATCTTGTTTCAGGGAGTCTATTGCTCCTTGCAGGCTTAGGTTTCCGTTTTCTGCAGGTTGCTAATTCAGTTATCATATGCTCTTTAAACTACTCCCGTTTTGTGAACATCTCCCAGGTTATAAACATGTTAAATGTCCTGATATCCTGACTTTCCAAGTGTTTAGCCTTTTAAGCTTCACGGTCATTCTATTTCATGCTTCATCAACATCAGCTTTTCTTCCAAATGTTCCACTTGTCTTTACCTACTATCTATGTAGCTAAGCTTTTGAGTTCTTAATCAGATTCTTTCTTTTCTTTTCTTATTTTGGCCGTGCTGCGCAGCTTGCGGGATGTTAGTTCCCTGACCAGGGATCGAACCCGTGCCCCCTGCAGTGGCAGCAGAGTCCTAACCACTGGACCACCAGGGAATTCCCTTGATCAGATTATTTAAAGCCGTTTCTTTTAGCTTCAATCAGATCTAAATTCAGCCAGGGACCCAGCTACAACAGTGAACAAGACATAGTCCTCCAAGCTTACAGCCACGTGGTATATAAAGACAAGAAATAGGAAAGTATAAACAGTGTGATGAGAATCTGTATAGGGTGCTGTGGAAATACATAGAACTTCTTAACACAGATTTAGGAGCTGGGGAGAGCTTCCTAGAAAAAGTGGCATTTAGGCTTATACCTTAAATAGGAGTTAACTTGAGGATGGAGAAGGTGGGGAGGCTCTAAGCAAAAGCTGTCTGTGTGAAGACCCAGAGGTGAAAGACAACGTGATTCTGAAAACAGTTCAGAGAGGCGGCATTGGTAAGTTCACATGTAAGGTAAGGGGAGTGTGGTAAAAGACAAGCAGTGAGAGGCAAGCAGGAGCCAGCTCATGAAGGTCCTTGAAAGCCTATTAATAAGTTTGAATACTCTCTTAAAAGCAGTAGGGAGCAATGAAAGTGTTTTAAGTGGGGAAATGCTATTATCAGATTTATATCCAAGAGTGGACACTTTGGCTGTAATGTGAAGAATGGCTTAGAGGGAGCCAAGAATGGCAAAGAAACTAGTTCCAAGATTATGAAGGAAGCTGTCAAATAGAAAATAACTTTATGTTAGAAAAGTGATAAAGTGAATGGAGAGATACAGGCATTGTAAGTATTTTTAATATGGCCTTCAAACTTAAAAAAATTTTTTTCCTTGGGGAAAAAAAGTGAAATTGTACTAAACCCTGTGCTTTGCTGGATTTGGCTCACAGGCTGTGGTTTTCCTGTGGACCCCCTCCTTAGAGTCCTTGCTTTTCTAGCTTTGCTGCTGCTACAGTCTTTCTCAACACAGCAGCTAGAATGATCCTGTCAAAACGTATATCAAATCTGGTTACTCTCCTGTTCCACATCCTCTGTTGGCTTCCTGTCTTACTTAGAGTAAAAGTCAGAGTTCATACTATGGCTGACAAGGCCCTTTATGATTTGTCCCTTGTGTTGGTTAGATATAATAGACTGATATAATAGACAACCCCACATTTTCAGTGGTTTAGTACAACAGAAGTATATTTTGTATATAAGGTCCATTTGGCAGGGAAGCAAGACACTGTCACACAGTCATTCAAGGATACAGGCTGACAGAAGCTCCCTTGTCTTCAGTGTATGTTCCCAAGGTGTCTCTGGGCTTTGACATCCAGCCTCCCAAAAGGACGCTTAAGCCATTGGTGGGTGGGCTGCTCTAAGGCCTCAGGGAACCAGTATTTTAGCATACCTGTATATCAGGCTTATCAGTTGGGAAATTGATTTAGTGTGATTTTTTTTTTTAAATGTTTGGTTTGGGGCAATTTAGCTGGTTAATACTTGATTCTGATTCTAGAATTTTTACATATCATGCAGGTACATACTTGCCAAGTTAAGTCTGTTTAGGTCTATTTGAAAATTGATACATGCATACTGAATGTTATTTTAGTCCAGATTTTTTCATTTGCAAGCAACAGAAATGAAATTCAAATTGGCTTAATTTTTGAAAAGTATTAGCTTGTATAATTAAACATATACACACTACTATATATAAAATAATCAACAAGGACCTACTGTGTAGCATAGGGAACTCTACTCAATATTCTGTAATAACCTATATGGGAAAAGAATCTGAAAAAGAATAGATATATGTATAACTGAATCACTTTGTGTACACCTGAAACTAACACAACATTGTAAATCAACTATACTCCAATATAAAATAAACATTAAATTAAAAAAAAAGTATTAGCTTGCATAATTAAAAGTCTAGAAGGGTAGGCATGCTTTAACACAGCTGGATCCAGGGCCTCAAGTGTGCCTTTCACGTTACTCATTTAAAAGTTTTAGGGCTTCCCTAGTGGCGCAGTTGTTAAGAATCCGCCTGCCAATGCAGGGGACACAGGTTTGAGCCCTGGTCCGGGAAGATCCCACATGCCGCGGAGCAACTAAGCCCGTGTACCACAACTACTGAGCCTGTGCTCTAGAGCCCGTGAGCCACAACTGCTGAAGCCCGCGCGCCTAGAGCCCGTGCTCCACAAGAAAAGCCACCACAATGAGAAGCCTGTGCCCCGCAACAAAGAGTAGCCCCCACTCACTGCAACTAGAGAAAGCCCGTGTGCAGAAGCGAAGACCCAGTGTAGCCAAAAATTAAATAAATGAATAAATAAATAAATTTATTTTAAAAAAGTTTTAGTCCTTACTTAAGTGGTCTAGGCTTTTTTATATACCAGGTGAATTTTTCTGATATTACTGCTTATTGAATGACAGTTTAAGGTCAAGGTTGCTGGACCAAAAATTTGACCTCTTAGAGTCATTGAAATTTAGGGTTCTACTGATATAATTATGTTATTTTATTATATTTTTGCATGGGATGACACCATGTTAACAATTGGCTGTGGTAGAGCTTCTCCATACTTACAGGTATATGCACAGACAAGTAATAGTAACGCTTTCCCCTGCTCTGCTTGTCTGCAGGCAGTGAAGTGAAATCTGCAAGAGTCCTGCTCGCTCAAGGCCTGCATACAGGAGAGAAGCAGGGGAAAAGCGTTACAATCAGCTTTTGTTCTACAGCATTTTAAAACATAACAGGTATGTCAGATTTTTGGTCTGTCAGCCTTGACAATGCCTCTTGAAAATGAACTGAGTATTCGCTGAGGTACTAGGTCATGTCATTGAAGTGTATTTAAAATGTGACTGTGATAAAAGTTTTTCTAAGATTTTTGTTTTTGGAAAGAAATAATCATAAACTTCCATAGGGTTATTTGATACTAGCTACTAAAATAGTTTTTTTTTTTTTTTACTAACAAAAATTGTTACTCAGTCTGAGAGTGGCAGGTATGATAAAGAATATATTAAAAATTCTTTTTAGATTTTACTTTAGAATTAAAAAAACAATTAAATTCAGTCCTGTGGATAGACTGAATTCAAACATATTTTGCGTTATCTAGCCATACTCAAACATTTGTGACTTTAGACTACAAAAACAAAAGAAAAATTTTATACTAACTACTCATAATTGCCAAGTTACTCATGCAGTCATTTTGTTTTATATAGGTATATTGGAAAGTCTGATTCAGTTACGATCAGTGTATGGAATCACAAGAAGATCCATAAAAAACAAGGTGCTGGATTTCTTGGTTGTGTTCGTCTTCTTTCCAATGCCATCAACCGCCTTAAAGACACTGGTTGTGAGTAGATACTAGTGCTTTTAAAAATTTAAATATACATATTTAAATATATATGCGTATGTGTATTTTTTGATGGGGGAGGCAGGGGTCTAAAAACTTAATTTCCTGTTTGTGTTTGAAACACTGGTAAAAATTTCTGGTCTAAATTTACTTTGTTGACTTTTTAAAAAGAATGAAACATTTTAAATATGTGAAACCTAGAAATGAATCAGAGCTGATACTTAGTATCCAGTGAATTTATAAGTGCTAAGAAATGACTGATATCCAGAAAAATAAAAAGAGGGAATTCCCTGGCGGTCCAGTGGTTTAGGAGTCTGTGCTCTCACTGCCTCGGGCCCGGGTTCAATTCCTGGTCAGGGAACTAAGATTCCACAAGCCATGCAGTGTGATGCGGCCAAAAAAAAAAAAAAAAGTAAAAAGGTGTCAAAGTATTAAATGTCTTTTTTATTACTTAGCACTCATCTCTGGTTTAGGTGGATTTGTGAGATAAAGGGAGTTTTATTTAGATCATTGGAATGTTTAATGTAACAGTTAAAGGGGAATTATTAGTGAATAAAAATGACATATAAAACTGCTCTGAAAAATTAAAAGTTATAAAGGTAAGACATTATTTTGAGTGTAAGACAGCTGTATTAACTGCTTAACTGTAGCTTAATTTTTCACCAAACTGGTTATTTACAAGATTAGACCAAGATCAAGACGTTAGAAGCAATTTCTATATTGGGTTGACAAGTTGACTTGTTAGTGTATGTGTAATTCATGTAACCAGATGACAGAGCATCTTTTTGGGGGTATTTCCATTGGGACATAGACGGAAATATCTTTTTCAACAGAAAATTTTTTAATTTTTCTACAGAATTCTTTTTTATATAATATAAAAAATATTGCTAGCTGTTGTCATGGGATTGTAGTCCAGATGCCTACAAAAAGCAAAAATTCACATGGACTCCAGCTAAGGAAATTAATAAATAAAAATAGTTTGAATTTAGCTTTGAATGTTAGATATATAATATTAAGAGATGATCCCTTTTAATGTAGTATGATAGCACAATCCAGTTATAAAAATATTACTGTTAAAAAGTAAGAAGGAGAAAATTGAGCTAGAAGTTCTGAGGGGAATTTAAAGGCACCAGAGAATTTCTTATATTTCTGGGTTGACAGGGTGACCAACAGGAGGTAGAAGATGTTGGGGTTGGAAAAGGTCTAGCATACAAAAAACGAACCATTTTTGGGACTTCCCCAGTGGTCTAGTGGTTAAGACTCTGCCTTCCAATGCAGAGGGCATGGGTTTGATCCCTGGTCAGGGAACTAAGTTTCCACATGCTGTACAGTGCAGCCAAAAAAACCCCAAAAAACAAACAAACAAAATGAACCATGTTATTCTAACCCAATGCAGCAGGCAAACTGAAGACTTGTTGTATGTATGACCTTATATCTGGTTCAGTTTAGCCAACATTTATTGAACCTTTTAAGTGTCAGGTACTGTTTGAAACCCCAGTGATAGAAAGGTGAAAAAGGCATGAATCCTGTCCTCTGAGAAGCAAGGGCAAAGGCCTGCTGGCAGAGGGAGCAGGACACGTTAGAAGGAGTGAACAGAAGAGGCATTGCTCTGCACAAGTCCACTGTATAGCTGTCTTATTAGTGTCCATTTATTTTGCAAAGGGAAAAATAAGCTAGGTGGGGCACAGACTTTCTTTCTGCTGCTTGTGAATGTTTCATTGCAGTAATTTATATGACCTTTTTGATGTATAGTAATATTTAATTTATTAAGCACCTGGTGTAGTTCCATTCTATCAGGTTGGAGTGGAGAATATAAAAACTTAAGATATGGTCTCCTCCTTTTATCAATTCGTGATTTACTTAAGTAGACAAATGGTATACAGCTATAAAGAGAATTCAGTTATAAGTGCTGTAATCAAAGTAAAACCAACATGCAGTGGGTGACATTGTTCCTTACTGTAACTAACCAGGCCAGTGTTATATCTGTTTTATAGATGATGCATGAGAGAAGAAGTGAGCTGCTTCTAAATGAGTTAGTACCAGAACTCAAACCCTTATGTTAGTTTATACTTGGCTTCTTATTAATACTTACTTTGTGTGTGTGGGAGTTATGTGAAATGGTTAGATAAAAAATAACAATGACAACTAACATTTATTGGACACTTATGTGCTAGGTACTGTGCTAAGAGTTTTACATAACCATCTGATTTAATCCTTAATAGGAGGTAAGTACTACAATTATACACGAGAAAATCAAGACTTGGGGATAAATTGCTTAAGAACAAAACTATTAAGTGGCAAGCTAAGACTTAGACTGAAGTGTTCTGAAATCTTTGGAGAGAAAATACTGCATGTTGGCACCAGTGTCTTACGGTTTTTGAAATCTGAATTTGTCAAAACTTTTGTCAAGACATTTATACTAATATTATGTATGCAGTTAGAGAATTTTAAATATTTGTCTCATCATTAAAACTTGATTAATTCTTTAAATGATTGGTCTGATTTCCAGTGGATTGTAGAAATTTACTATCACTCTGTAGATGTGAGAATCTCTGATACCAACTTATTTTTTGCCTTTTGCTGTTGTTGATTTGAAATAGATCAGAGGTTGGATCTATGCAAACTTGGGCCAAATGACAATGATACAGTTAGAGGACAGATAGTAGGTAAGTGTGGAATTGAAAGTTATGTGAATTTTGGCTTTATTTAAGCTGACCTAAACTCTAAATACCTTTAAAATCAAAGTACAGTAACTGTAGCTTCATTGTTTTGGCATGAATTAAATGAGTCATGTAAAATTATTCAAATAGTGGATGCAGAATCTAGGACAACTTAATTTTTTAAAAAAGCAAAAAAATACAAATAATGTAAAAAATAGGCTCCTAATATGAAGAACTCTTGATCCTTTAGGAAGGAATTCTTTCAAAGTATACAAATATAGTAGAACACTGAGATAGACTTTATAGATGATACTAAGGTTTTCTGAAAGTAATTCTCAAACTGGTTTTTGAGTAAGAAAAACCGGTTTAATGCTTTGCAGTTTTAAAGTAATCTTTACTAATTGAAAAAAATAGAATGGTAGTATAGCACTGATTGGAGAAAGGGAAAAATTGTTACCTTACTCATAAGGCATTTAGTGGGCTAGTGGGGTTATCTTGAATTGGCCCCTTTATATAAAATTTCCTGAGACTTATCTTAAGAATTGATAGATTGAGATTTGATCAAGATACCTAGAATGGTAGGGCACTGAGGTGGGCTCCTTTGAAGCTTCTTAAAGAAGTAACAGGCAATTGGAACCTTACCATTGCATTATAGAGCAGAATTTAGAATAACATGATTGCATTATATGAACCTATCAGAGAGGTTTTAGTTACAGGAAGGACTTGAAGGACTTAGCTTTACAAGGCAATGAATTAGGTTCATAGAGAGTTGCCAAAGTAGCATCATAACAAAAGCCCTATTCTGGTTATCGCAGGGAAATATCTACACTACAGCATTATTCATAATTCCTGTCATTCTTAGATTGAGAAGGAAGTTAAAAACTCAAAAATGTGGAATACACAAATATACCTTTCATGTGTTACGCCTCTTTTTAAGTGCACTAGTGGCCTTGCGTTGCCCCATTAGGATGGGAAAAAAGGAGTTAGATTCTCCTCCATGAACATGATAAAGTGTAGAAAACCTTAAAGAGAAAAATCTCATGGACAGAGAAATTGCAGGGGCTTCCCTGGTGGCGCAGTGGTTAAGAATCTGCCTGCCAGTGCGGGGGACACGGGTTTGAGCCCTGGTCTGGGAAGATCACACATGCTGTAGAGCAGCTGTGCCCATGCGCCACAGCTACCGAGCCTGCGCTCTAGAGCCCGCGAGCCACAACTACTGAAGCCTGTGCGCCTAGAGCCTGTGCTCCGCAACAAGAGAAGCTGCCACAGTGAGAAGCCCGCTCACTGCAATGAAGAGTAGCCACTGCTTGCCGCAACTAGAGAAAGCCTGCGTGCAGCAACGAAGACCCGACACAGCCAAAAAAAAATAAATTAAAAAAAAAATTTCAGAATTTAGTAGAAACTAAAGAGTTCGTTCTTAAGTATTAAAATAAGCGAAGACAGGTGTCTTTCAAAGAGAAATATTTTAAATTGCAGTAACTCTTTCTAGTTCTGTGACTCTTAGTAATGTTTTTGTTGTTTAATAGTAAGTCTTCAGTCCAGAGACCGAATAGGCACAGGAGGACAAGTTGTGGACTGCAGTCGTTTGTTTGATAATGATTTACCAGATGGGTAAGCAAAAATCATTAGGTAATATCCCTAAAATAATGAGAAATAAGTTGGTGTTTATATTTAAGTTTAGAAATTTGCTGATCAATTCCAAAATCTAGGTTTTCCTTGTACTTAGAAAATTAGTGAGGGATCTTATCACAACAAATTCGTAAAATAAGCCATGAATTAGATATGTTACATTTGTTTTTTAAGAGTTTTGACTAGGAGACAAATCAAATTTCTTGACAAATTTAAATCTCCTGTAAATATTATATATTCAAAAGGAAAACTTTTTTGATTGATTTAATTATTCAAAACAAAGCATGCTGAATCTGAGGCATTGCTCTATTTAGAGGGATGTGATAGAGAATTTGTGTAATAGTAATTACAATAACATAGTGACATTTATTGAGCCTGCAAGTGCCAACTAGTGTTATAAGCACTTTATATCATTTATCATTACATATATATCATTACATGATATTCATTAGATCATTTAATTCTCATAATGTGATTCTGGAATTAGACCATTTGGGTTCCAATCCTTACTCTTCTGTTTACTAGCTTTATGAGTTTAATCAATTTATTTGACTTTTGTAAGCTTTGGTTTATATTTATTTATCAAAGAGGATAATGATAATAGTATATACGCCATCAATACTTGTGAGGATTAAATGAAATCACTCATGTAAAGCACATAGCACAATGTCTTGCTTAGAGTGCTTAATAAATAATTAGCTATTACTACTACTACTGTTACTACTATTATTACCCTCATGCATTTTACAGACTTACAAAACTGAGACTCAGAGAGCTTAAGTATTTTGCCAGAGGCCACATAGAAATGGCAGAACTGGAACACAGATTTAAGCCTTGATTCCAAAGCTTATGCTTTTTATCATTGCTCTCTATCTTTGTTTCATACTAGTTCTGAAACCTTACTGATTTTATTTTTAATTCTCAAAGTATTTTTAATTAACTTCAGTGAGGTATACTTTACATACAATAAACTATATCCATTTTAAGTGTATAATTGGTTGAGTTTTAAGTTATTTTTGACATGAAATTTCAAATCTAAGCTATGGTATTTGCTCATTTTGTGTAAGCTGTTAAAAATTGCTATAATTTGTTTATAGATCATTTTAGCTTCTTGATATATCTTAATTTTTATGGATTTGAGGTGGATTATGGTACTTTTGAAGGGGAAGTTTAGGATGAAATAACTAGTCAGTATTGAGAGATTACAACAGTTGTATGGCTTATTCTAAATTTGTTCTACATTATTGTACTGTAATTGTAATCACAGGGGAAAAAACCTGTTTAGCATCTTTTTATTTTCTATTGTTTAAGGCCTCCGAACCTCTGCCAGTGGTTTGGTGGAATAGTAACATAACATAGTCACTCGCCTAATTTTTTTGTTATATGAATTAATAAGATATTGAAGAAGAAGTGGCATTATTGCTTTTTAAAAAATTAGTTTGAGAAATAGCCTGTGTTGGTGAGGTTGTGGAGAAAAAGGAGCGCTTGTACAGTGTAGGGGGGAATATAATCAATACAGCCACTGTGGAAAATGGTAGGGAGGTTCTTCAGAAAGTTAAAAACGGAATTACCATATGATCCAGCTATCCCACTTCTGGGTATGTATCCTAAGAAAATGAAAACACTAATTCAAAGAGGTATATGCACCCCTTTGTTCATTGCAGGATTATTTACAATAGATAAGATATGGAAGATAGATAAGATAGGGAAGCAGCCTAAGTGTCCATTAATAGATGAATGGATAAAGAAGATGTATTACACACACACACACACACACACACACACACACACACACACACACACTGGAATATTGCTCAGCCATAAAAAAAGAATAAGTTCTTGTCATTTGCAACAACATGGATGGATCTAGAGAGTATTATGCTAAATGAAATAAGTCAGACAAAGACAGATACCATATGATTTCACTTATGTGTGGAATCTAAAAAATAAAGCAAAAACTAAACAGAAACAGACTCATAGATACAAAGAACAAACTCTGTATTGGTTTGCCAGAGGGGAGGGAGAGGAGGGGAAATTGATGAAATAGGTGAAGGGGATTAAGAGGTACAAACTTTCAGTCATAAAATAAGTCACGGGGATGTGATGTACAGCATAGGGAGTATAGTCCATATTGTAATAACTTTGTATGGTGACAGATGGTTCCTAGACTTGGTGATCATTTTGTAGTGTACAGATGTCAAACTACTATGTTGTATACCTGAAACTAATATAATATTGTATGTCAACTATACTTAAAAAAATTCATAACTTTTAGTAGAACATATGTAAGAGAAAATAAAAATATGAAGATTAAAAAAATTAGTTTGGGTAGGCTAAATGCTTTAAAAAGCTTTTATATACTTTTCTAGTTAAATTTAATTTTTTAAAATTATGTATAATTTTTATTTTTAGTATGGCCTTTTTCCCCCCATTAAATTCTGGAGAAATTAGTATAATTGAGCATTGTTGACATCATTGAAAAATTCTCATTTTGGCTGATGGAAAATATTAGTCACACCTCAGTATAAATATTTTAAAAGCTTCAGAATTCTAGAAGACATATTGTACAGTTCTAAAATAAGTTGAAACAATTCCTATATTCTGTGTATTGCTTTTTCAATTTGTCATTCCTGATTCATAACAGCAAATGTCTTCCTGGCTTGTTCCAAAAACATTCTATGTCCGTCTTCCTATTACTGCTTTATCTCTCAATATTTTTATTTAAGCTGGGAAGAAAGGCGAACTGCCTCTGGAAGAATCCAGTACCTAAACCACATAACAAGAACTACGCAATGGGAACGCCCAACACGGTAAGAACATACAAGTATCTTCCCATGGTCTGTGCTGTTTGCCCTCCTGAAGTCCCCTATCTGTTTATCTGTCAGTTTTACCAGATTTCCTTTCTTGGTTTAAACTGCTCTAGATCAGTAGATCTTATAGCAAATGCCATTATTATTATTATTAATTTTTGCGGGGGGGCGGTACGCGGGCCTCTCCCGTTGCGGAGCACAGGCTCCGGATGCGCAGGCTCAGCAGCCATGGCTCACGGGCCCAGCCGCTGCGCGGCATATGGGATCTTCCCGGACCGGGGCACGAACCCATGTCCCCTGTATCGGCAGGCAGACTCTCAACCACTGCGCCACCAGGGAAGCCCTGCCATTATTATTTTTAATAAAGGTTGCTTAGCAGGTCATCCTGTAGCTCCATGGCCTGTGATGGTGTTCAGTAAATATTTATTAGATGAGTTAAATGAATACATTGAGAAGTCATCTTATTTCTAGGACTCCTAAAAAATTTTTTTGAGTCCATTATTGAACGGCTGTAACAAAATATGTGTACAGGATCTCCATTTATTCAATAATGTCGGGGGATGATTATATTGTGTCCAGTAAGGTCTTTGACCAAGATAAGAACCAGATGCTCTGAGACCATATGGAGGGGCACCTGACTTAAGAGTTGGGGGCAAGATGGTAGAACTTGCAAAGGAAAACTCTGAAGGAGGAGAGTCTCTGAACTAAATCCTGAAGAATATGAGGATTTAGCCAGGTAAGGGGAGGTGATAAAAAGTGTTCAGGGTAGTGGTAACAGCTATCATTCAGTTCACCAAATTGTTATATGCCAGGCACTGTGCTTAGCATTTGGGCTATAACCATGAATAAGGCAGAAAGGCCTTCCTGGAGCTTAATGTGTAAAGTCATGGGGATGCAAGATAAGTTTTGAAAGCTTCAAGGAAAGCTCTGTAAGTAACTGAAAATGAATAGGATAAGTGGCTGGATTTCCTTTTTTTTTTCAGAATAAGAAAAAAGTTTATTTGCCACCTCTACTCAGTGTTTGTTTTGCTCCTTCTACTTTTTTTTTTTTTCCCTGAGCAGGCCTGGCACCAGACATAGAACATCAAATGCTTCTCATTAGCTATACTTTTATTTATTGGGGATTAATTGCTTAACTCATTGAACCACAAAGTTTTCTCTATTATACTGTGATTCTCAGATGAAAGCTTAGCTTATGTTGCCATTTTAAAAAGTGCTTATTTGAGAGTTGATTTCTAGTATTAAACTGCCAAGGATTATATGGAAGTCAAAGAACCTATTTTTTTTTTTTTTTTTTTTTTTTTTTTTTTTTTTTTTTTTTTTTTTTTGTGGTACACAGGCCTCTCACCGCTGTGGCCTCGCCCGTTGCGGAGCACAGGCTCCGGACACGCAGGCTCAGCGGCCATGGCTCACGGGCCCAGCCACTCCACGGCACGTGGGATCTTCCCGTACCGGGGCACGAACCCGTGTCCCCTGCATCGGCAGGCGGACTCTCAACCACTGCGCCACCAGGGAAGCCCAAAGAACCTATTTTTATCATATCTGAGTGTAAATAAATGTGTACTTGTGTCAGTGCTTTAGTGACGTCTATTTCCTTCTCATTTAACTGATAAAATTGACTTTAATTTCCACATGTATAAAGTCAATTGTGTTGTAAATGTTAGTTTAAAAATTAACTCTTAATTATCCTCTTAGTTTGGATGACCTACAAGAGACTGGAAGCTCTTTGAAGAGACAGACTATCTTTCCTTTATTCACTCAATATTTATTGAACTACTATTCTTAAATATATGCTAAGCACTACTCTAGGTGCAGGGAATACATATGGTGGGGAACAAACTAGGCAGACTTTCTTCTCTCAGTAAATATTCTAGTGGGAGAAGACAGATGAAAACAAGGATGCAAATCAGAAAAATATCAGAAGTAACTGCCATGCTGAGGAAGTAAGGTGAGGTACTGTCAAATGCCTGGGTGACTACTGTAGATCTGAAGGTCAGGAACGACCTCTCAGAGGCAACATTTAAGCTTAAACTAAGATTTGAATGACAAAAAAGAGTCTGGCCTAGGGAAAATAGGAGAAAAAATCACTCTAGGTAGAAGGAAGGGCTACTCTCCAGCACTAAAGGTAGAACGACCATGGCAAGCTTGAGGAGGAGGAAGAATGTCAGTGTGGCAGAGGCAGAGTGGGAGAATGGTGGGGACACAGGTCTGAGGTCGCCTGTGGCTAAGCCAAGTAAGGCTTGGTGAGCTCATACTCACATCTACAAATATATGCGGATTTCATATGAAATGTAATTAAAATCAATATAAAGTGATTTGAATACGTAATTGACAATCTGCTTATCACCTGGGTTTCTTTGGTGCTTTGAGGCTTTGGGTTTGCTTTTATTGAGAGTTCTTGAGTCATTATATTAATCATTCCGTTTTCTTGCAAGTGATTGTTACTGCTGTACATACATTGTCTATAAAATTCTGCTTTTGGTATCTGAGTTGAGTAACTTTTTTTCCTTGTTTCTTTTCGATAGACCAGCATCTGAATATTCTAGTCCTGGCAGACCTCTTAGCTGTTTTGTTGATGAGAACACTCCAATTAGTGGAACGAACGGTGCAACATCTGGACAGTCTTCAGATCCCAGACTGGCAGAGAGGAGAGTCAGGTCACAACGACATAGAAATTACATGAGCAGGACACATTTACATACTCCTCCAGACCTACCAGAAGGCTATGGTATGACAACTAGCAGAGGAAAAATAAAGTGTGTTTTACTGATTTCAGCTTGCTAAGAAGCCAGAAAACCAACTTTTAAAGAAGTTATTAATCTGGGTTTAGGAATTCTGCATGAAAATCAAAGTAAATGTAAAACTCCCCAACTTTGAAAAGTCTTTGAAGTGGTAGAAGACTAACAACACTTTGACTTTGGGCGAGTCGTTTAACCTTAAGCTTTTTGCCCAATTACAATGAAATGAGATGAATGATACCTCTCCTTTTCACAAAGGTATTGTGAAAAGCACATGAAACAATGTGAGACTGCTTTGTAAACAGGCACTGTAAAAAGTGAGACGGTGTTTTTCTTGATAATGGCAATCTGAAGTCAGACTTGTAATTTTCTAGACGTGCATATTTAGAAATAATTTAAAAAGCATATTTCTGATGGTATTTATATATTTGTATTGTCTATAATTTTGTGTTATCTGAGTGATTGGGTTATTGTAAATGATTTAGTCACTTCTGTGTTTGTGTGAAAGTACTATAATCTTATATAATTTCCTAAATTTTAGAATTCCATGTGAAAGATGACATGAATCTTCTCATAGTTGAATACAGAACTTCCTAAACTCTTGTAGTATGACCTCAGCTGTTCTCTCCTCTCTTGCTAAAAGCTTAACCAAGTTACTTAACATCCTTGCCCTTTCCACAGCCTCTAGATGAACAGTTCTGGGCTGATGATGACACCTAGTGACCAACATTGGGAGTTGCCTGATCTAACTTGTATTTTATTTTTACTCCAGAATGTTTTTTAAACTTACACAAATGCATCATTCTTACTTTATTTTTTAAGTATTTTAACTATTTAATTTTTTAAAAAACCCAATTTTTCCATTAATTGAGCTAGGCCACACAGGTTAACTTAAAGCACAGTGGTTAGAGCATGGGCTTGGGAAACAGATGGGTTCATATCCTGGCTTTGCTATATATTAGTTGTGTGACGCTGGGCACATTAACCTGTTTGAGCCTCAGTTTTATCTTCTGTACTATAAAGTGGGGAAAATATTATTACCAACCATGTAGATCTGTTGCAAGAAATAAATGAAATTTCATGAGAAGTTAAAATTTAACTGTTACTAATGTCCAGACCTTAGAATCAAGTATCTCCTGGCATTCTTTTTAATTGAGATTATAAGGCAAGTGGTTTGGAGTGGGGGTGGTTAATACTTTATACTTTTACAATATTTGTGTGATTTGGATTAAAAAAAATTTTTTTGTACAACCAAAAACATAGGAGTAAAGTGGGTATCAAGGCTGAAATTATTGCAGCTGTCATCTAGAACCAGTTTTAAACATTTTTGCATTTATAATTTTAAAAGTTTAAATTGATTTTTATTACAGGTTTATAAACAAATTTATACTAAAATATTAGCAATAGTTTTATTGTTTCATATATTGGAATTTTTCATTAGATTTTTTTTTTTTTTTAAAAAAAGGTAGTTCTGTTGCTTGAAAACATAAGTAAATAAAGACTACAGACCACCACCGAAGAAACCGTTTCACAGATTCCTTCTCTTTGCCCTGGCCTCCTCACTCTCTCCCCAAGGGCTATGACTTAATTTTGCCTGCGGCTTTTTTTCCCCAGTAGGCATATGTGCTCTTTAGTCTTCCTGCTCCTAACTTGATTATTTTTCCGTCATTGCTTCTTTTAGTCTATAGGGTGTCTCTTCTATATTCCATCTTTTTTGCTTCTGTTTGAGTCCAAATGTAGTCTTGAGAATACACCTCTCTCAAGGAAAGAAAAAACATAAGTTTTGATATAAAATTAGGCATAATTTAAAAAAGCATTACCAGCCTGCAAACTTTTTGAAAGTTTCTGCAAATCCCTGAGAATCTCCCCAGAGTTGGTTAGCCTCTTCCTCTGAGCCCTTCTGTTTCCCTTAGGCTCCACATTTAAGACAAATAAAAGACAATTTCTTCATGTTTGTTTTATTTAATTATTGGTACTGTGACAATCTCATTTTCTATTTTCCATTGCAACATGTTTAATATTTGAGCCACATTATAAGTGTAGTTGGCTTTTAAATAGCTGGGCTGTGACCCTCACCACCATTTATAAGACTGTTTCCAGGAGAAAATGTGTTCTGAGTTCAGAACAAGTGATTTGTAAAGCAGTTCTTTTGTAATAAAATTGATTGGTAATTCGGAGAGTTTACCTATTAATATAACATCATCCTAGTGTTTATAGCTGTTTTTGATTTGGACATTCTGAATATGTTTTTATTATTAGTGTTTCTTAATTTTACAGAACAGAGGACAACACAACAAGGTCAGGTGTATTTCTTACATACTCAGACTGGTGTGAGCACATGGCATGATCCAAGAGTGCCTAGGTAAGAACATATTCTAAATACCCTTCATACCACTGAATATCCATTTCACCTAGGATTTATTTGATTATTTAATCTTTAACTTCTTAAAATAGATGATGTAAAAGTTTGGCTCTTTCTGATCAAAAGTTTGACATTTAGTAGAAAGTCCTACTTACTTCTCTGCAACCCTACCCCAGTGCCGTACCACCCAACCAGTCTCCAGTTCCTCTCCCCCTCCCCCTTAAAAAAATTGAGGCAAAAATGTGGGTCTTGTAGGAATTTGAAAATTGACCTAGGGAAAACATACATACCCTTATAAAAACATACATACCCTTTTTTTTTAAGGGTAGTAAATTGATATTTTTCTTTCTGGTTAGGCTTTTTTAAAAAAGGTTTGTTTATTTTAACTTTATATAAGTGTATTCAATCTTCAAGTTTCATTTTAATGTAGAAAAGGAATAACCCAGTTAACATAAATTACTTCTAAATGCCAAAATTTGTATGTTTGAATTGCAGGCCTTGTTGAATGCATTTACTAACCAGAATGTCAGCTGTCTTTTAACTTTAAGAAGATGGAATGACACAAAATCAATTTAGTAGTTTAACATAGTTTCTGGTACATTTTAGTATCAAATAATACATTTTAAACCACTAGCTATTTTGAATTATTTTCTACTGAACAGATGGAGAGTGCCAAGTAGTCCAGTTGAAGCTGCAAAAAAAGGTTGAGTTCTAAGTGAAATTCTAAATCAACTTTATAAGCTATACATATACCTTTGTTGGATGAGGATATTTTATATATTAAGTGCAACATTCCTCTCTTCAAAAAAAAAAAAGTCCTATGGAGGGTCAAGAGATCTTTTTCTGCCTAAAGTTTGTACTCAGAGCTCTACTTGTCTAGAATCATGTTTTTGAATTAAAAACAGTTGTGACTGATTTTGGATTGCTTTGATACTCTGTTTATTTATAAATAAAGCTATTATAATGAAAATGTTTTCCTTTTTTTCTTTTGGTCGCGCTTTGCGGCTTATGGGAATCTTAGTTCCCTGACCAGGGATTAAACCTGGGCCCCGGCAGTGAAAGCACCGAGTCCTAACCACTGGACCGCCAGGGAATTCCCAAAATATTTTACTTTGTGATAGAGCTTAATCAGAATCTTTTGAGGGTGGCAGCCAAGGAAATGTGTTATCATTAATTATTGTATGAAGGTTGCCATTTCTGTGTCTTCATGATATAGCTGTTGATTTAAAAAAAAATAGTGGGGAGGAAATTTTTGTTTTATTAAATAAGCTCACTGAAAACAATCTAAGTGCCTCACTTTTAGAAATAAGAGTTTTGATATGTAAATTAAGTGTTTTGGGTTCTGTTTATCATGTTGAAGGTCAGTAATGAACTTTTCTATAACATAATTTAAAATCATTGGAAGGAAATGTTTAGAAGAAAAATGATTTTTTAAAAAAACTGAATGATTTACAACAGTATGAAAGCTGATCTTGAGCTGCCTTTTTTTTCCCAGTACGCGGGCCTCTCACTGCCGCAGCCTCTCCCGCTGCGCAGAGCGCAGGCTCCGGACGTGCAGGCTCAGCAGCCATGGCTTATGGGCCCAGCTGCTCTGCAGCATGTGGGATCTTCCCGGACTGGGGCATGAACCCGGTCCCCTACATTGGCAGGCAGACTCTCAACCACTGCGCCACCAGGGAAGCCCTTGAGCTGCCTTTTGAAAGAGTGGTGTGTAAGCTGGAGTTGGAAGTTGAAACAGAGAGATTTTGGCACCACAGTGGGCAGTGTGTTCTTACTCCTAAGGAAACAATGTTGGTTTTTCATTAATGAATAAGGGGTTTCTATAAAGATTTAAAAATATTTCATATTGAGTATTGAATAATGACTTTATGAAATAACGCTTTGGATTATATTTCTTTTCTTTAGTCTCTATGCTCCAAATTGTTATCTTAAAATATATTTTGTTTTGGGGGATCCTTTAGTGAATATGTCTTTTGTATGGAGGATCTTTTATCAAAGCAGACTATAAATATTTAGATTCTATTAAAATATCATTACTGTTCAATCAAAGACATTTATAAAATAGTGTCACTCAGACACTTTAAAACTAACTTTATGTAAAGATATCCAGTAAACTTAGATTTATCTGAGAAGCACCATTTTAGAATGTTTTGTATTTCTCTTTAAAATAATGATTAATGCTTTGTTATTCACTGTATTGCATACTGACTAGTCTTAAAATACAGATCTGTATTACTTTTTATGGCTGTGTAGCATACCATTTTCCTTTAATCATTTCCCAGTTCCACATAAAGAGTGTTTCCAGTTTTCTGCTTCTCCTCAATTCTTTAGAGCCCTCCCATGTATGACTATAAATTTATAAAATTCTAAATAAAATGATATAAAGTGAAATTCTGCATTACATCAAAAACATTATTCATTCTTTGATTATAAAGAATGATAATTGTTTTTCATTTCTAAAAGTTCCATTTAGAAAAAAATCTGTTCATTCTTAATAATCTCTCAGTGATAGTTTGTCTTTGTAATTGTTCTCTTTTATTATTTGTTTTAAACATTGCATATCATAGCTATTCTTTTTGATCTCTGACAGTACTTGGGGATCTAATTCCGTGGTTTTGTTTCTACTGACTCAGTAATCATGAATTCCTTTCTGAAGTGTTTGGTGATCTTTGATTGTGAGTTTGATTTCAATTGGTTGGAGTTCTGTGGACCTAAAGTGAGAATTTAGGAATTTTTTCTGGAATCACTTCATCTTCCCTTTGAGTTCTCCATGGGGAAGTTCCAGATTTCCTTTTCCAACCTTGCTGCTGGCCTGAGGCTGAGTTTCCCAATTAACCACTACCCTCTGGCAGCCCCCCACTCTGCCTGTCTGCCACTCAGGTACCAGCTCCAGTTTAATTCACTTAAAACAAATTTGAGGAGGACTCTTGGAACTTTTTCCCTTGCCTCTTTTGAGACTAGCAGTGTCTCAGAATAGTGTGTTCTTTCCAATCTTTAGTTCTGTAGCAGAAGAATCTCTGGGGCACCTATAAGCACAAGTTAAAAATCATTGTTCCAACAAATCTCTGGGTGCCCATCATTACGTTTTCACTATGACCAAGAAGAGGTTATTTCAGGAAAACTTTTTTTCTAGTTTAACTTTGAAAACATAATTTTGATGAGATTTGTTGTTGTAATTATTGGTTACAGTTTAAATTTATATTAGACATGCTTTTTTTTCATTCTTTAAGGTTCTATAAATCTTTGTCATATATAATAGTATATATATATATATTTTTTGTGGTACGCGGGCCTCTCACTGTTGTGGCCTCTCCCATTGTGGAGCACAGGCTCTGGACGCGCAGGCCCAGCGGCCATGGCCCACGGGCCCAGCCACTCTTCAGCATGTGGGATCCTCCTGGACCGGGGCATGAACCCGTGTCCCCTGCATCCTGCATCGGCAGATGGACTCTCAACCACTGCACCACCAGGGGAGCCCTTATAGTAGTATTTTAAGAATGCATGATATAGTAACAGTGGTCTTTGCCCCAAAAAGCAAAAGTCTTTTTGCTTTTTTTATTGTAGCAGTAAACCTTAGAACATTCTTCCTAAGGTGTCTTAAACAGGTTCTTCATTCACTAGCTTTATATCTTTCAGAATTCAAAATGGAGTAGTTATCCTTTAAAATACATACTGTGGTTATTTTCAGGATCACAATTTCAATAACATTTCCAGTTTTGCTTTGTTGAAGAGCTTAAAATTAATCATGGAATGAACGTTTACACAGATTTTATGGTGTAGTAAAGAAAGAAATAATTGAAGGGAAATTTTAGAAAACATTTAATTCCTTATATCACTGACATTTGGAAAACAATATTTTGTCAGACAAGTATTGAAGTACAGTTTATGTTGGCAAATGTTGTGATTGCTTTTATATTAATTTAAAACCTGAATTACATTAAAGCCCAGGAATGAACTCACTAAAAATGTAGGCTGTGTGATAAGTTTCTGAGCCATCTATGGATTGGGTTTTGAATATGCAAGTTTGTTAAACCATTGGGAATTAAAGATTCCAGCTGAACATCTCAAGTTTCTGAAACAATACATTTTCTCAGACTTCATGGAATTGTTCTGTGTCATTTACACTTGCTTGGCTCAGCAGGCCCAGCAGTGAAGTATTTTTTATTTTATATTTGTTTTTGCAGGGATCTTAGCAACATCAATTGTGAAGAGCTTGGTCCATTGCCTCCTGGATGGGAGATCCGGAATACAGCAACAGGCAGAGTTTATTTCGTTGACCATAACAACAGAACAACACAGTTTACAGATCCTCGGCTCTCTGCTAACTTGCATTTAGTTTTAAAGTAAGTTTTTGAAACTATACATGTTCAAATGCGAGTCTGAACAAGAGAAGACTGATAGATGCTTTTTGTAATAAATGTGATAGAATGTCTGCTCTCTTCAATTATAAATCACTTGTTGAACATAATTTTATATAAGAATATGACAAATTTAACTCTCATGTTTGGGTATTTTAATCCCACTGTGCTTAAGTAGGAACCTGTCCTGAAATGTTAGGAAAAGGGTGTGTATCAGAGGTGCACCGCAGCACACCTGCAGAGACAGGCTACTTTATGGAGTGGATGGATTTTTTTCCTTGAGTGCATCAGAAATAGCTCTAGGATAGCTGAATCTATCCCAGAGGATTTTCTGATGTGTCAGTTTTGTACTTCAGCTTTAAGGCTTCTTTCCCATTTGCAGGACTTAGACAGTCATTCTTACAAGTCTTTGTGAATGGGCTTGATGTACCCTGGGTTTTTTTTTAATTATTAAAATACAGTTGATTTACAATACTGTGTCAGTTTCAGGTATATAGCAAAGTGATTCAGTTTGCTATATACATATGTAATATATATATATTTCAGATTATTTTACATTTTAGTTTATTACAAGATATTGAATATAGTTCCCTGTGTTCTATAGTAAATCCTTGTTACTTATCTATTTTATGTATAGTAGTTTGTACCTGTTAATCCCATACTACTAATTTATCCCTCCCCACCCTCCCTTTCCCCTTTGGTAACCATAATTTTGTCTCCTACGTCTGTGAGTCTATTTCTGTTTTGTATATAGATTTATTTGTATTATATTTTAGATTCCACATGTAAGTGATATCATATAATATTTGTCTTTCTCTCTCTGGCTTACTGTACTTAGTATGATAATCTCTAGGTCCATCCATGTTGCTGCAAATGGCAATATTTCATTCTGTTTTTATGGCTGAGTGATATTTTAGAGAGAGAGAGAGAGAGAGAGAGAGAGAGAGAGAGAGAGAGAGAGTGTGTGTGTGTGTGTGTGTGTGTGTGTGTGTGTGTGTGTGTGTGTGTATGTATACTTGGGTTGCTTCCATGTCTTAGCTGTTATAAATAGTGCTGCTATGAACATTGGGGTGCATGTATCTTTTCAAATTAGTGTTTTCATATTTTCCAGATATATGCCCAGGAGTGGGATTGCTAGATCATATGATAGCTCCATTTCTAGTTTTTTCAGGACGCTCCATACTGTTTTCCATAGTGGCTACACCAATTTACATTCCCACGAACAGTGTAGGAGGGTTCCCTTTTCTTCACACTCTCTCCAGCATTTATTAATGTAGACTTTTTGATGAACTGTGGGTTTTTAAAAAAAAGTCAGCTTTATTAAAATTTAATTGACACAATAAATTGTACATATTTACAGTGTACAGTTTAAGTTTTGACATATTATATAACTGTGAAACCATCACCATAATGGAGATAGTGAACATATCCATCACCCTCGAAAGCCTCCTCCTGCCTCTTTGTAGCCTGTTGGTAGTCCCTCCTCCCATCACTTCCCTAGTTTCCTAAGGCTGCCGTAACAAAATATCACACACTGGGTGGTTTATAACAATAGAAATTTATTCTTTTATAGTTCTGGAGGCTAGAATTCAGAATCAGGTTGTCAGAAGGGTTGGTTCCTTCTGGTGGCTCTGAAGGAAAATCTGTTCCATGCCTCTCTCCTAGCTTCTGGTGGTTGCCAGAAACTTTACTGTTCCTTGATTTGTGGACACATTATCCCAGTCTTTACCTTTGTCTTCACGTGGCCTTCTATGATCTATTTTATCCACAAAACTTCTGCCACCAAGTGTGTGGGTTTTTTCCTCAAATATTCCAATTGTCCACGTCTGCAGACGCCATCGAGATGTACAGCGCCGGAATTCAGTCTAATACCACCTCCAGTTAGTATCAGGCCTCACAGGTTAAGGGCTCAGTCTCACAAGACTGTTCTCACTTCTGATGCCATTTATAAGTCCCAGGCCTCCTGTATTTCTTGCCAACTGGCTATAAATCGAGTTCTCATGACTCTCTCCTTGGGTTCAATAATTTTCTAGAATGGCTCACAGAACTCAGGGAAATTATTTCTTTACTATTACCAGTTTATTATAAAGGATGCAACTCAGGAACAGCCACATGGAAGAGAGGCACAAGGCAAGGTATGGGGCAGGGGCTGCATAGTGCGTCCACGCCCTCTCCAGGCGCTTCATCCTCCGAGCACCCTCAGTGTGCTCACCGTCCAGAAGCTTTCTGAACACTTGTTTAGGCATTTTTATGGAGTTGTTATCACACAGGAGTGATCAATTATTAACTCAATCTCCAGTTCCTCTCCCCTTCCCCAGAGGCTGGGGGGATGTGCCTGAAAGTTCTAGGCTTCTAATCAAGCTTTGGTCTTTCTGGTGACCAGCCCCCATCCTGAAATTATATAGGGGCCTAGCAAGTCACCTCACTGAAACAAAAAATGCTCCAATACCCAGGAAATTCAAGGGGATTCAGGAGCTTCTGTATCTTGTACTGGGGACAAAGACCAAATATTAGAACAGAATACACTCCTGTCACCTGTGTCACTCAGGAAATTTCAAGCATTTTAGGAGTTCTGTGTCAAGAACTGGGGACAGAGACCAAAGTATATTTCTTATTATGCCACACTTTCTTTCCTGTACGTCTGGGTCGAAATTTACCTCTTCTTATAAGGATACCAATTTATTGGATTTAGAGCCACCCTAATCCAGTGTGACCTCATTTAACTTGATTACATCTGCAAAGACCCTATTTCCAAATAAGGTCACATCCACAGGTGCCAAGCTTAGTTAGGACTTCAACATATTTTTTTGGACACAGTTCAATCCACACCCCATCTTCAGCCAACCATTGATTTGCTTTTTCTGTCACTATACATTTGCAGTTTTTAGAGTTTCAGATGAGTGGATTCATACAGCATGTACTCTTTGCTTGGTTTCTTTTACCCAGCCTAATTATTTGAGATTCATCTCTGTTGTATGTATAGTTCATTTCTTTTCCTTGCTGGGTGGTATTCCATTATATGGATAGACCTCAGTTTATTTGTTTACCTGTTGATGAACATTTGGATTGTTTCAGTTTGGGCCATGACTAAACTGTTACGAACATTCGTGTGGGTTTTTTTATTTTTGGCCACACTGTGTGGCATGTGGGATCTTAGTTCGAACCCGCGCCCCCTGCGTTGGAAGTGCAGAGTCTTAACCACTGGATCGCCAGGGAAGTCCAGGAACATTTATGTTTAAGTCTTTGTGTGGACATATGCTCTCACTTCTCTTTGATAAATAAATACCCAGGCTGCACAATATGATAGATTTATGTTTAACTTTTTAAACTGCCAGATTTCTTTTTGAAGTGATTGTACCATTTGACTTTCCCACTAGAAGTGTATGAGAGTTGTAGTTGCTCTAGCTAACACTTGGTATGGTTAATCTTAATTTTGGACATTCTAATAGATGTGTAGTGTTATCTCATTGTTTTTTGGGGTGGGGCGGTCTGTGTTGGGTCTTCGTTGACAGGCTTTCTCTGGTTGCGGCGAGCAGGGGCTACTCTTCGTTGTGGTGTGTGGGCTTCATTGCGGTGACTTCTCTTGTTGCGGAGCATGGGCTCTAGGCACGCAGGCTTCAGTAGTTGTGGCACGTGGGCCCTAGGGCGTGTGGGCTTCAGTAGTTGATGCACGCGGGCTCAGAAGCTGTGGCTCGCGGGCTCTAGAGTGCAGGCTCAGTAGTTGTGGTGCATGGGCTTAGTTGCTCCGTGGCATGTGGGATCTTCCCAGACCAGGGATCGAACCTGTGTCCCCTGCATTGGCAGGTGGATTCTTAACCACTGTGCCATCAAGGAAGTCCCTCATTATAGTTTTAATTTACATTTCTCTAATGACTAATGATGTTGAGCATCTTTTCATGTGCTTATTTCCATCTGTATATCTTCTTCGGTGAAATTTTTTGCCTCCTTTTTTAAAAAAACTGAGTTGTTTGGTTTTTTTTGACTTTCGAGTTTTGAGAATTCTTTAGATATTTGAAATATAAGTTTTATGTCAGCTGTATGCTTTAGAAAGATTTTCTCCTAGACCATAATTTGTCTTTTCATTTTCTTAACAGTGTCTTTTGAAGAGCATAAGGTTTGAAGTTTCAATGAAGTTCATTTTATCCATTTGTTCTTTTATGAATTGTGCTTTGGGGATCATATTTAAGAAATTTTTGCGTAACATGAGTAATAAAACTTTTCTAGTGTTTCAGAAGTTTTATGGCTTTAGGTTTTACATTGAAGTCTCTGATCTACTTTGAATTAAAGTTTTGTATCTTTAAGTTGGTATACCCAAGTTTTTTTTTGTTTTTGGATAGGATTAATACAGTTGTTTAGAGAGTATTTTTAATATATTCTGTTTTGATTTATATATGTATGTGTGTATTAAAAAACACCTTTATTACAATGTTTTATGAGAGTAGTAAATGGCGATTTGTAATTTTCATCAAAGCTGCATTTTCTCTGGATAGTTACACGTTCTAGGATAAAATTTGGCCTGGTACATAAAAGAGTCACTGTATGTAAAGTAAGTTTGGGTGATTTGTTAGAGAACTGAAAGTTATTTTTGTTTATTTTCTCATAGCTACCATTGCCCTTTATCTTTAGGTTAGGAGATTGTACTCTTGTGTCTGTTGTGTGTAAAATTAAATTCCAGGGACTTCCCTGGTGGCGCACTGGTTGAGGGTCCACCTGCCAATTCTGGGGACATGGGTTCGAGCCCTGGTCATGGAGGACCCCACATGCCATGGAGTAACTAAGCCCGTGCGCCACAACTACTGAGCCTGCGCTCTAGAGCCCGCATGCCACAACTACTGAAGCCCGCGCGCCTAAAGCCTGTGCTCCACAATAAGAGAAGCCACTGCAATGAGAAGCCTGCGTGCGGCGGCGAGAAGTCCCTGCTCGCCACAACTAGAGAAAGCCTTGTGCACAGCAACGGAGACCCAACGCAGCCAAAAAAAAAAAAAAAAAAATTAAATTCCAACAGAGTCACTCAATGTTTGCATAGATATCAATAGTGAATTATCTGACTTTTTACTTCCTGACGGTTTATTGGAATTAACTAGTTCATTATATCATAAGATTCTTTTAAAAAATTCTTAGATGCAACTTATATTATTTTTGCCAGGAGAATAAAAATAACTCTAGGCAATGTGCCTTTAAAAATTATTATTATATTTCTGCTGTACTTGGGAGATTATTTTAGTGTATTTGTGGTAAACCATATATGTGCAGTTAGAAGTCACTTTAGCACAACAGACAATGTGAATGCCACTGACTATAATACTTAAAAATGGTTAAAATGGTAAATTTAATGCTACGTATATTTTACCACAATAAAAAGACAAGTAGGAACTTCCCTGGTGGTCTAGTGGTTAAGACTCCACACTTCCATTGCACGGGGCACGGCTTCGATCCCTGGTCGGGGAACTAAGATCCCGCATGCCGTGCAGCGTGGCCAAAAGAAAAGAAAGAAAAGTAGGCACTTTATAAAGCGTTTAGACTTGTCTGTGAAGTGCTCATTTCTCTGTGCCAGTAACTTGCTGTGACCTCCCACATTCTTGTGGTCTGGACTGTAGCGTGCATAGGAGAAGGGGTCCCTGCCAAGCTGCCAGTTCAAACTGTATCTTCCAGAGAGACAGACTCTAGATAACAGGCACAGGGTTTGGCCTATGCCTGAATTTTAAAGGGAGAGATGGTAAACTACGCAGAAGAAAATGGAAACGGTATTTGGGAAAGCTGTTCTCAGCAGTTGTATAAAAGTTTTTTGCATAAAACTCTGTTATCCACTTCCGTAAGTTCCAAGAAATAAACTTTGGAGCTAGTTTATTGTTGTCAAAAATGTCAAGATAAGAATATAATAAGGCCTAGAAATGCTATAGGTAGACTTGGTTTAGTGTAGGATGCTATTTTAAATGTGTAATTGCAATCTCTCTTGTTTAAAATACTTCAATAATATTTGTTTACTTTTAGTCGGCAGAACCAATTGAAAGACCAGCAACAGCAGGTGGTATCGTTGTGCCCTGATGACACAGAGTGTCTGACAGTCCCACGGTACAAACGAGACCTGGTTCAGAAACTAAAAATTTTGCGGCAAGAACTTTCCCAGCAACAGCCTCAGGCTGGCCATTGCCGCATTGAGGTTTCCAGGGAAGAGATTTTTGAGGTAAACTTGCAAGTCTTGTTTTAAAGTAGAGAAAAATTAATTCAGTGATGTACTCTGTTTTCCAAGTATATTTTGAGGGACTCATATTTCTTTAGAATGGGAGAATTTTCATTGATTTTTTTTTTACTTGTGGGAATAAAGGCAATAATATTGGAGAGATTTAATACATAAGATAAACATTTAAATGCGATGAAGTGTGAGATGTTCAGATTGGGAGCAGCTTGGTCCTTGCAGTTGCAGATACTTATTTGTTAATGAATTTTAAAAGACCACAGATATTATCCATCCCTTATTTTCTAATTCTTCCAAGAGGTTAGGGACTCTTAAATCAAAAAATCATTACTGTTGGACTACTTCCTTAATTTATTGAAAATCTTCCTTTCTAGTGTATCCTTTTATCTTTGGATTTATAGCTTTAATAGCAACTTCAAAGTTCTTACATAATAAATGGCAGAGGTCCAAGGCAGGGGTTTCCCTCTTATTAGAGTGTTCTGGGGCAAAAGATGTTTGGGAACTTAATAATCCTTCTCCCAAAGAATGAACTTTTTTCTCTCAGGACCATTCTGACCTTGTTTGTAGTCAGTCATTTGTATTTTTAAAATAATAGAAAGTTGTCTGTTTAGTGAAGATCACATTAATGATGTTTTTATGTTCTTTGAAACCTTCTTTTTCTTACCTTTACTTTCTACTGGTGTCTGTGACAACTAACTTAAAAAAAAGTGGTAATTCTATCAGATTCTGTTCTTTAATGTGAGTGGAATCATTGCTATGGTTCATGGGACTTAAATATGGAGCTTTGCATTTAGTAGGCTTTTAATATATTTATCAAAGGAATTGGTTTCAGTAATACAGTATTAAGCTGTATCCATTTTGTTGTCAGAAGTTCCATGAGGTTTCAAACCCTTGGAGCTTATCCATTGATTTGATTGTTGAACAAATTCTACCTTATTTAAATAAACATGTTTTGTAGGTGGAATGGAGGGAGAGTTTAAGTAACAGGTTAAAAGCACCTAGTAATAATAGTATATTAAACATTTATTTCAGGAATCATATCGACAAGTCATGAAAATGAGACCGAAAGATCTCTGGAAGCGATTAATGATAAAATTTCGTGGAGAAGAAGGGCTTGACTACGGAGGGGTTGCCAGGTAAAGCCTTGATCATCAGTAAATGACATATGGATCCTTATATTTACAAATTTAAGATACTCCCTGTGGTGTGACTTTCTCATTGATATTTATTTTCTAGCATAATATTCCCTCATGTTTGCAACAGAGGGTACCCTAGTAGATATATTCATAATTAGGTTAGGATAGTACTGCTACCAGAAGAGTGTTTGTGAACTCCCGAATGGATCATGTAGTCCAATGAGACTTTCTCTGAAAACTAGCTGCAACCCTATATGGACTGTTGGTAGGGTCTGCAGGCCCAATATTTTCTCCATTTCTTTCCTTCAGTACATGTTATTCCCTCTGCTTTACATTGTCAGTAACAGTCTTGAGATTTTAATGACGTATTCTAAACTGAATACTGTTTCCCTTTGCTTACACTGCCACGCTTTTTAACCTTGTTAAAGGAATGTTTGCGTCTATAAGTATGTGTGTATATCATAAGTGGTCCTTAGAATGTTTCAATACAGAAGGTATAACGTTTCTGCTACATTCAAACATCAAGTATTTTTTTTTCCAGGTGTGAGAATTCACTTTATGTAAATGTAGCAGAAACATTATAGCTTCTGTATTAAAACATTTTAAGGACCGTCATGATAATTCTGCTTCCCCTAATCTAAATCCAGCCTAAATTAAATTTGTGTTTCCACCAAGTCCCATAATCGTTATTTGGCATTACTTGTTTTCACCTGTAGACATACTTTCATTCTGTGACCTTTTTACCTGCAAATGGATAGTTTCTTTAGTTTGGATTTTTAGCATTTATCACTTGTACATCATACTTAAGGCTTGATAGTTTCTGTGGAATGCTTATGATTTACTCATAAGTAGATTTTGAATGCTTGTTGGGAAAACTTGTAATTATCTGCTGATGGAATCTAAATTCTATAATTATATGTATAGGCCAAATAAGTAGTTAGTTTTTTGTTGTTTATTTCTTAACCTCACTACTTTTGGGGTTTGGGCAGACTAAATGGGATGTGGCAGTGAACTGCTTTTTCTGATCTTTATCCCATAGTCGAACCCAAAAGTAGAGTTTTGCTTTTATACATGTTCTAAATACTTAGTAAAACAAAACAAAAGTTGGACTTCCTTTTAAAAAACACATACATGGGGCTTCCCTGGTGGAGCAGTGGTTGAGAGTCCGCCTGCCGATGCAGGGGACATGGATTCGTGCCCCGGTCCGGGAAGATCCCACATGCCGTGGAGCGGCTGGGCCCGTGAGCCATGGCCGCTGAGCCTGCGCGTCCGGAGCCTGTGCTTCGCAAGGGGAGAGGCCACAACAGTGAGAGGCCCACTTACCGCCAAAAAAAAAATAATAATAAAATAAAATAAGAAACACATACATGCATAAAAAACATACAGGACACATTAGGTGGGAAGGTTGCTTATGTGGAGACCTCACTTTTTCTTTTTAATCTCTACAGTTTTCAAGTACGGTGTTGGCCAAAAGTTGTTTGAACGAACTTTTTGGCCAACCCAATATTAAACGTAGTGATTTGATTTAGACTCCGTCAAATGATAGGACTTTGAAATATTTTCCTTTAACTACTTTAATAGTGTTTCACTGCATTTCCTAAAAATATATTATTCCATCTGTTTAATCCATAATATCAGAATATATCATTTATGTGCCTTTCCTAGCTGAGGAATGACAGTTGAGACTAGAATGACATCTCCTTAAAGCCTAGACTAGTCATTTTATTTCAGTTTCACCAAGATGAATAACAAGTTGTCTTTCATACTTTGAAAAATATAAATGATTTAATAAGCTTAAGTTGATAGTACTGTTTATTATGAGGTTTTAAAAACACCGTTGTATGCTTGAAACCAAGAAGTGGTATGGAACATACCCAGAAAATGCAGCTTTGCCCTTGTGTTCCCACCTGTACCAAATGCCTTGCAGTTTCTCACCACTTACATTTTTATCATGGTGTATTTTAGGGTTTACACAAAAAAGATAATGAAGATGGATAATGAAATTTTCTTACTAAAACAATATCAACAATAAAACATACCCTTGTCCGAAAGTAAGAGTAAATTAATGTTATATATCTGTATAAACTAGTATAAATCTGCCATGATTGGAGAGGACCAGGGTGCTATAGATGGACCACATGGATGTTTTGAAATAATACCATATTCTTCCCTTTATTTTATACTTATTATGAATTACACATTTGTTTAGCAATTAAAAGTAACAGACCACTGGGCTGCAGCATCTAATGAGTAGTTGGTACTTCTGGATATTATCCTTAGATTCTCTGATGTTAAAATGTCATAAAATTACCCAAAATTGAGTGAGAAGTGACTTCAATAAAACAAGAATTTTCATTTTCTTTTGGGGAATGGTAGACTTTTCTAATGTGATTTTATATAACTAGTTAGTGCTTTGTTTTATTAAAAACTTCTTGCTAACATGATTAATAGTGTATCTTAGTAAAGATGTATTCATTAACAAAAAATTCCTTTGGCATATCTTATTTTTTAGGGAGTGGTTATATCTCTTGTCACATGAAATGTTGAATCCTTACTATGGCCTCTTCCAGTATTCAAGAGATGATATCTATACATTGCAGATCAATCCTGATTCTGCAGTTAATCCGGTATGATTGGTGGTTATAATGATACAAATTAAGTTACGACCTACAATGTTTTTTAATCTTTAAATGTCAGTGTAGTTTATGACATAGGATTACTGTCTTTGTCCAAGTCACATCCTTGGACTTGGCAAGTCCTCTTTTAGAAAATGTTCTCAAGTAAATGATCGTGGATATGTGCAACAGTTTGGGCACAGGGAGGTTTACTGCATCACTGTTTATAGTAGCCCCAAGTGGAAACAACATTGCTGTCCATTAAGAGGGGGTTGATTAAATTATGACATGAAGCAGAATGACATGGTTAAGAGCATAGACTCTGGAATTAGAAAGACATGAGTTCATGTCCTTGTCCCATTACTAACTAGCTTTGTGACCTTCATTGACTTAAGCCTCAATTTTATCATTGCTAATAATAATAAATATAGTTTGGACCTGAGAGAGGGGTTGTGACAGTTAAATGAGACCCTGCACATTAAGTATTTAGCACAGTGCTATACATTATTAACCCTATTACATATTATTAAGCACTCAACAAGAGTTAGCAGCTGTTATTAATTTGTTTTTATATTATTTCTGTTATCTTTCCATACAAGGTTATATTATACAGCCACTAAAATGATGTTGTGGGATAATAGTTAATAACATGTAAAGATGGTATTTGTAATATATTAAGTGAAAAGAAGATTACAGAATAATAGTATGAAGCAAATTTTGGTAAACATGTATATGTGTAAACATTGAAAGGCTCTACAATACTGGTAGTGGTTATCTCTGGGTGTTAGACTATGGGCATTTTTTTTCTTGTCTATATTTTCTAACTATTTTGTAGTGAACAGGTATTGCTTTTTAAAAAGAAAAAAACTATTTTTAAGATAAAAGGGAGGCTTAAAGATTAGCTTAAAGATTATTAGAGAAATAAAAGAAGTTGAAAATACAAACATCCAACTAATAAAACAGTACATCCTAAAAGACCAAATCTGTCTAAACATGGTAGGCATGTTAGATTCATTGCAGGGTATTCTTTATAAAGGGAAGATTTTTAGGTGAAGGTTCTGCTTGGAGAGCTCATTACTGCCACTGTAGTAATGATAGCTCACGTTTGTTGAGCATTTACCATATGCCAGGTCCAGTGCCTTGGGCTTCATCACCTCATTTTACTACTCACAGAGCCCCTTTTTAGATACTGTTATTACCGTCATTTTTCCAGGTATGGAAAATTAGTTCCACAGGGGCTAAGTAATTTGCCCAAGTATACATAGCTAGTAGCTGGCAGAATCAGGACTCTAGTCCCAGTTAGACATGAAATCTGTCCCCTTAAATCTATGATGTTTTGAAGTTCAGTTTCTGGTTAGGTCAAAGGAAGAGGGAGGTATAGAATTGAAAGCTTTTTTCCCATGACAGAGCCAGGATTATAAGGGGCTTAGCAGGAGATGGGAGGAGAGGAAGAGAACAGGATCTGCAGGTGATTTAATGAAGCTGCAGAGGGACTGTAGTTTGGGCTTAATTTCTGAGGATAAACTTTACAGAATGACTACCCTTTGAGAGGGGCATTGGCTCTGCTGTAATATTTTATAGCAAAGTATAGTATCTATAGAGACTCTCCCTAATGATTGCTGGGCTTTGATAGGATAACCTATTCCATTTAAATAGTTATAAACTGGAGTATAAGTTGATACTTACTGTTTATTTAAAAAATTACCATTGCTTAAATATTTAATTTTTATTAAAAATTCCCTGGATAGTATCTACCTTGAGTATTTATGTAAACTCTTCTCAATTTCAGGAACATTTATCATATTTCCACTTCGTTGGACGAATAATGGGAATGGCTGTGTTTCATGGACATTATATTGATGGTGGTTTCACATTGCCTTTTTATAAACAGTTGCTTGGGAAGTCCATTACCTTGGATGACATGGAGTTAGTTGATCCAGATCTTCATAACAGTTTAGTGTGGATACTGTATGTATTGAGTCTTGTTCGTTATATTTAGAATCTGAGCTTTTAAAAAAGATATATGTTTCAAAATGGATGTACTTTTTTTGAAATATAAAAAATGATTTTTAAAAGTACTTACACATAATGATTTCCTCAACACGGTGCAAGTTGTTTCCATCCTGCATGTTAGAATAAGATATTCCTGCTTAAGTGGTGGCTGTTGAAAACATACTTTAAAAAGGGTATTTGTGGGGCTTCCCTGGTGGCGCAGTGGTTGAGAGTCCGCCTGCCGATGCAGGGGACACGGGTTCGTGCCCCGGTCCAGGAAGATCCCACGAGCTGCGGAGCGGCTGGGCCCATGAGCCATGGCCGCTGAGCCTGCGCGTCCGGAGCCTGTGCTCCTCAACGGGAGAGGCCACAACAGTGAGAGGCCCTCATACCGCAAAAAAAAAAAAAAAAGAGGGTATTTGTAAGAATCAGTTCTGTTTTGGGGGGTGTCATTCGTTTGTGAAGATACACTGGCCATGGTTATTTTTACCAAGTACACGAGTAGCTTTCTCAGTGGGGATACTCAGGTGTTTAGTCACTTGGGTTACCCAGACTCAAGTAGGGCTTCTTACCTGAAAGCCAAACATTACTGAGTTTTCCCTGTGTAGACCCCAGTTTTCCAGGGCTTTCTCATTACTCAGGAAGGAAAATGTTCCTGGTGTTTATGAAGGTTAAAGCTCTTTGACTTTTCTGCCCCAAAACTAGGAGGTATGGTGGCATAAGAACTAATAAAAGGAATCTAACCCTATGTTTGCATGTCATAAAACTACCTTAGTTTTGTCTCACCAATTAATACATGTACAATATCTGTATTTTAGATTTTCCAATGAAGTGTCTTTCCCTGTCTTCCCTTCCTAGTGAGAATGATATCACAGGTGTTTTGGACCATACCTTCTGTGTCGAACATAATGCCTATGGTGAAATTATTCAGCATGAACTTAAACCAAATGGCAAGAGTATCCCTGTTACTGAAGAAAATAAAAAAGAATATGTCAGGTAAACACTTCTGTGTTCTTAAGCCAGAGACTTGTTTTAATGTTCTAGAATGGCGGTACAGAAAAACATTTATGTGTTTAGGTAGTGTTACTTATTGCTACAAAATAGGCTTCTGCAGAATTTAGTGGCTTAGAAACAACCACCATTTTATTATTTCTCACAATCCTGTGGGTCAGAAATTTAGATCGAGGACAACAGGGACAGCACACTTCTCCTCCATGTAGTGTCAGCTGGGATGGAAATGTTAAGAAGGCCTCTTCACTCACATATCTGATGCCTCACCGAGGGTGGCTCGAATGGCTGTGGGCTAGCTGGAATGGACACTGGGTCTGGGGCTTAGTTCTCACTGTTGGCTGGGCTCTTTGGTTATCCCCATGTGGTATCAGAGGCCCCTCATTCTCACCATGGCCTCTCTCTCTAGCACAATAGCCAGACTTCTTATGGCATGGCTGGTTTCCCAGAGCACAAAAGCAGTTGTTGGATCTTTTTAAGGCCTGAGCCTGGAACTGGCCAACATCACCTCTGCTGTATTCTTTTGGTTAAAGCGAGTCACATGCCAGCCCAGGTTTGGTGTGGAGGAGGGGCTGTACAAAGGCACACATACCAGGAAACACGGTTCGTGGCGTCACGTGTAACGTAGCTACCACAGCTAGCTGTACAGAAGCACTTTTGTGCTGTATCACTAGGACTTATCCTATTTATAAATAAGCACATTGTGGATTTATATAAGAAATATATTTCTTATAAAAGAAATACAAGGAAATGTTCTTTAAGTTTTATGAAATCACCTGTTGATTGAGGAATTTAGAAGTGTTGAGTTAGAGCATTTGGTTCATGGTATCTAAAGTTCTTCTAAACATTAAACTATGATAATCAAATTTAGGAGTTTGAACTTTACCATATATACATAGAAACATTCACGCTATATGTTTTTGTACAGAATATGTCCCCAGGTCTTATTGGCTAAAATTTTCTAGTTTATAGATGAGGCCCATCAGTCTCATAGATTGTGAATACTGGTATAGCTTTTTTGGAAAACAGTTTGATAACAGCTACCAAAATGAGAACACATATGCAGCTCCATTTTTTAGGAATCTATTCTTTGGAAACACATATCTGATTAAAGAAATATGAATAAGGATGTTTAACTAAATACTACTCGTAAAAAAATTGAAAACTGCTAAAATGTTTTTAGAAAGAGAATGGATGATTAAATACATTAAACAGAATATTATGTGGATATTTAAAGAAAGATAGACTCTGCATAAGCTGTCATTTAAAAGGCAAGTCTTAGAAGGAAAAAAGTCTGCATTGTTTTATACTCAGAAAATGTTCAGGAAGGCCACTTACCAAATAAAATGTTTGCCCAGGGTGAGGGAGTAGAGGTGACGGGCCTGGAAGTAGAGAGAGAAAAGAGGATAAAAGAGTGGACTTTCAGATTTTACTCTGTCTCCACGTTTAATTTTTTTTTTTTTTTTTTTTAAGGCCGCACCGTGCGGCATGCGGGACCTTAGTTCCCTGACCAGGGATTGAACCCGTGTCCCCTGCAGTGGGAGCGCGGAGTCTTAACCACTGGACCACTGGGGAAGTCCCATTAATATTTGATTTTTTTAAATAAAATTTTTCTTTTAATAACAAACATGTATTACATTTCTAATTAAAAAAAGAAGAATGAGGGACTTCCCCGGTGGTCCAGTGGTTGGGACTCTGCAGTTCCACTGCTGGGGGCGCAGGTTTGGGGTTCAATCCCTGGTCGGGGAACTAAGATCCCCCATGTTGTGCGACACAGCCAAAAAAAAAATAAATAAAATAAGAATGAATGGGAATTTCCTGAATTTCAGTAGTGTCTCACTTCCAGGACCTAGTGTGGGCTGCTCACTTTCTAGGATTCAGTCACGTTTATAGCACACAGTAATTTTCCCTTACCAAATACAGTTTTGAGGGACTTTCCTGGTGGTGCAGTGGTTAAGAATCCGCCTGCCAATGCAGGGGACATGGGTTCGAGCCCTGGTCCAGGAAGATCCCACATGCCATGGAGCAACTAAGCCCACGTGCCACAACTACTGAGCCTGCGCTCTAGGACCCATGAGCCGCAACTACTGAGCCCGCATGCTGCAACTACTGAAGCCCATGTGCCTAGAGCCTGTGCTCCGCAGCAAGAGAAGCCACTGCAATGAGAAGCCTGCGCACTGCAATGAAGAGTAGCCCCTGCTCACCATAGCTAGAGAAAGCCTGCGCACAGCAAAGAAGACCCAACACAGCCAAAAATAAATAAATAGTTTACAAAAATAGTTTTGAAAATTTTAAAATGACAAAGAAAACCTTTTTACAGGTGTGTAGTTTTGCTGTCCCCTTAAACAAACAAAAAATGAGGTCCCCCAAAGGATATCATTAATATTAAGTAACTTATTTCTTAAAGTAGAGAACTATTTCTCCAAGTTTAGAAAAGGAAATACTGGCAAATTGGGAGTATGAGTAGTTCTGAGATTTGTGAGATGGAGAGCTTTTCCTGGGAAGATAGATTAAAAAAAAAAATAATTCTTGTATAAATTATAAGTCCAAATCAAAGGCGTAAGTAGAGCTACACAAGAGATGTAGTTTAGTGTACATTTGTTGCTAAAATTACATCTTCCAGGGCTTTTAAAGCTTATAGGGAAAAATGAGTATTTAGTCAAAAAGTGCTTGCTATTGGCTTTTACTGTTTCTTCTCATTTTGGATATGGGGATTCTCTTTACCTCTTCTTCCCCCATATACAACCCACAAAATATAAAGAAAACACCCTACACGTTCAGATTATATTTTCAAGTGAAACCAGAAAAATAGTCATTTTTGGTTGAATGGGTTTTCCTGGTTATCAGTGTGCATGCCAGAAGTTGAGAAAGACATTTCATTCTCATTTTAACTTCAGACTCATCTACTCTCTAGCCAACTTCCAGTTTAATAGGACTTTTACTGATGTGAAGAGTTGCTGTATTGATGCTGCTTTTGTTGGTGGAAGGTTACCGCTTTTTAATTTATGGTGAACTGCCTCACAGCTCAGGATCCATCTATACCTTCAGTAACCTGAGATTCTTTTAGATTTTAGACTAAATTCTTAATGCTAGATGCTTGTAAAGTGCAACGTTGCTAAAGTACTAGAGATTCATAATAATTACCAAACCTGAATATATTTGATCATATGAAACCCCTGTCCGATGTTTCCAGACTCTATGTGAACTGGAGATTTTTACGAGGAATTGAGGCACAATTCCTGGCCCTGCAGAAAGGATTTAATGAAGTAATTCCACAGCATCTGCTGAAGACATTTGATGAGAAGGAGTTAGAGGTCAGTGTATTAATGTCATGACATCATCTAGTATAACAAAGAAAGTTTGGGAATTTTCTGTTACTTAGTTTTAGAGGAAAGCTGTATTTCTGGTGCTTTTGAAGTTTTATGATGTGATGCTGTGAGAATTCTAATTCACAGGAAAAGTCTTTCCTGCTTTTGGAAAAGCCTTTCATGTTTTGGAAATTTTACAAGTAGCCAGTCTCTCTTATATTGTGACTATTCTTAATTTATTTTTCCATATTTTCCGTTCATGCGTTTAATAGATTTCGTGTCTTCTGTGTACGTTCTTCCAGTGTTGTTTTCTATTCCCTAGTTAAGTGGGTATTGATTTAGTTAAATAAAACTTTATTAATTGGTCTCCACCATATTGACATTTATCTGGAATAAAAGCCTAGGCTTAATTGGATTTACATTAAGCTTTGTAAGAAAGCAGTTGAGGGGCTTCCCTGGTGGCGCAGTGGTTGAGAGTCCGCCTGTCGATGCAGGGGACGTGGGTTTGTGCCCCGGTTGGGGAAGATCCCACATGCCGCGGAGCGGCTGGACCCATGAGCCATGGCCGCTGAGCCTGCGCGTCCGGAGCCTGTGCTCCGCGACGGGAGAGGCCACAACAGTGAGAGGCCCGCGTACCGCAAAAAAAAAAAAAAAAAAGGCAGTTGATAGACAAAAACGTAGAGGAAATAATTGAAACACTTAGGTTAAACTCCGTCTCAACAACCTCAGTCTCCTTGGAAACATTCGTTACTAATAGTAACTATAATAAACAGTTAACCATTTTTTATTCTAAAACTAGTCCTTAAAGCACCATAGGGTTGGTGTTATAATTAAGACCTTTAACAAATACATCTCAGTTTCTACTGAACTACTTTGAAAAAACAATGAGGTTTTATTCTACCTGAGGTTCCAAATTTAATTAGTGGCTAGGGATAGCATAAATATTTAAAGTCGATACATAATTTAAAACATGATTTTATTCATTAACTTCAGCATCCTTTCTAACTAAATCTGTTAACAGACCTGTTAGCAAACAAGTCTAAAAAGATTGGCTTGACTTACTACCATCCCCATTCCTTTTTTGATTGGACTATTCTGTAGTGAAATGACCAGAAGGAAGTAGTCAGAAGGTGGAAGAAAACATAGCAGGAATGGCAGTAAAGTTGAAATACGATGCATTTTTATCTGTTCATACAATGAATAAGGAATTTGGCTTTAAAACTACCACTCCTCTAAAGAAAAGAATTTAGGGAGGTACCGTCTGTGGTCATGGGCACTTCTGTAACCCTGCTCGGACACCTACTACCTGTTAGTGTGGCAGTGGCCAGTCATTTTTTCAGACGCTACAGAAGCTTTGTTGCAGGTTTTATTCAGTAACGTTAGGGTTTGTTATATACTTTGTACTGCTAATGAAGTTAGGCTTTTTACAAAAGTATATGTATATAATTAGTGTTAGACTAGGTTAATATAGTTACGAAATATAGGATTTGCAGGTTACATTATGTTTTACACTACACTATCATAATTGAGTGTTATAAACACATCAGTAGGATGAGTCAGTCTTGGACCCTAGGGAGGCGTGAGTATTAATAATATCAAAGTGATTTTGATATACCTCGTCTATACTGAGCCTGCATCAGGATGCCAAGCAGAGCTCTATTATCAATGCATTCATATATTTCATACTTTGGTCCAACTTTAAGCAGATTGTATCCCTTATTCAACACAACTTCTTGAGTTCCTGTGCAGTGTTGGTTGCTTTTGCAGGATGTAACGAAACAGATGTTACTGCCATATTACAGCAGAGGAGACTGTGGCCAAGGGAAGTGAACTGAACTGCCCAGAATCCCAAAGCTAATAAGTGTTGAAACCCGAATAATAGATGCAAGTCTTAAGGAAGGCACATATAAACTGTATTTACTCTGAGTCTAGTTTCTGTCCATTAAAAATTTTTTTAGAATTCTGTGAAGTTATGGAACTTTTCATCTTATGTCCATCACAGTGGTGGTTCTCAGATCCTGGGTAGGGAACCTGCAGTGACTAGGTACTCATGGAACTTTTTAAAAAATACGGATCCTAATTCACCCAGATTCACAGAATTAAAATCTCTGAGCATAGGACCTAGTGTATATATTTTGAAAAACTTTCCAGATGGTTCTCATGTCTACCCTCAATTAAGAACACCATATGAAAGCCAACTCTGCAAATCTAAAGTTCTATTTTAAGGAATTTTTGGCTTAGGTTGGGTTTCCATTGGCTCATTATTTGTGCAATATTTTAACAGCTCATTATTTGTGGACTTGGAAAGATAGATGTTAATGACTGGAAGGTAAACACCCGGTTAAAACACTGTACACCAGACAGCAATGTTGTCAAGTGGTTTTGGAAGGCTGTGGAGTTTTTTGATGAAGAGCGACGAGCACGGTTACTTCAGTTTGTGACAGGCTCATCCCGAGTGCCTCTGCAGGGCTTCAAAGCTTTACAAGGTAAGAAAGCCAGAGGGACAGACGATGTGGCATCTAATAATTGGGGGCAGGGGGTCAATATTTGGTGTACATAGATGGTGTACAAACATGTGCTTACATACAGATTCTCTTTTCACTCTAGTTCTTATCTGTAACTCTCATGTCTTGATACCTTCTTCTCTTTCCTTTGTTCCCTCCCAAGAGCATTTTCTGCTGGGTTCTCTGTGACTGTAGTGAGTGCTGCATGTTAGAGACCATATGTGTCGATGCTCTGCCTTTTCTTTTCTGGTCTCCTTGCTTTTAAATTCTGTTGCACATTCCTGTAGGGGAAGTCTGTCTGCTTCCATGTTCACATCTCAACCTGGCAAACATTTACCCACTTGGGATGCCTCTCCCCCCTACTTTTTTATTCTTTTAACAGAAAGAGGCAGCATGAGTCATGGAAGTCATTTGTTTGGTCAGAGCACTTTAATTAATGCATGGCATCAGACCATTTTACAGCCGTATTCCGTTTTTAAGAATTGTTGTCCATGGAATAGCTGTTTAATTTTGGGAGGAGTTGGTATATTGCTCATGATCGTGGTGCCTCACTGGGTGGCAGTTGCTTCCTTTACCTCTGAAGCTCTTTATTTTCACAACTGCTGCTGCTGGTGATGACTGAGGGTGTACGAAGCAAGACTGGTACATAATTCAACAGTGTTGCCCACAGTCCATATATCAAAAATCCATTGGGAAAGCATACTTGAGTCATGCTTGCATTCCCTATTTGGAGAACTCATCATTATCAGACTACCCAGATGAATAAAGTAAAGTTGTATTTCTACAAACTTTTGTATGGGGTGCCTTATGTTACCTGAAATTTATTCTATAGACTGCTAATCTTTTGCTCTCAGTGAAGGTTGAGTTGTGAAACTTAAATTTGCATTAGGTTGTCATCTTTTTGAATGTGTATATATGTATTGGATCTTGGATTTGCCCATTTACTTCTTTTTTGGGGACACTGATTTTCTGTAGAAGATAGAAGTTGGCAAAGGATTTCAATCCTGAACTTTTTCTCAAATTGAAATGCTAGCAGATTAAGGAATCCAGCCTTATCCAAGGTCAATTCCGGCTTTTAAAACCCAGACTGTTTTCCTGCTGCCCTTTGGCAGCTTATATGGAGTCACTAGTACCCTCCTATCCCTCGACCCTGTGGTTTACATACCAGTTTTATCCTGAGATTCTGGAGACTAATATGTGCACCCACAGTGGTCTGACCCTCATTTGCTTCCTTTGCAGGTGCTGCAGGCCCACGACTCTTTACCATACACCAGATTGATGCCTGCACTAACAACCTGCCAAAAGCCCACACTTGGTAAGTTATTTCTGTAGCTTTTGTCTCTCATTCCATGTATGTAGCTGTTAGTTCCAAACAGATTTGACATTTCGTCTGTTGTTCTTATTACTAAATGGACCCTTAAAAGAGTTGCTTATCATTCCTTTTAAGTGAATTAAGATTATCCAGAAATTGATAGGAAAACCCCAAAGCAATAATCTCTACTTGAGAGAAATATAACCTTTTTCTTGTCATTTTCTATGTGACACAGAGTAATGTGGCTGTATTAGGGTAAACGAATTAGTATACACTTGCTAGGTCAGTTGAACTGTTTTGAATGAACTGTGTAAAATCTGATTTGCTTAATTACAGCTTCAATCGAATAGACATTCCGCCCTATGAAAGCTATGAAAAGTTATATGAAAAGCTGCTAACAGCCATTGAAGAAACATGTGGATTTGCTGTGGAATGACAACTTCAAGGATTTACCCAGGACTCTAATTATACCCTGACTGACAGCCTCCTTTCAGCAGAGTTTCAAGGAACGCTGACATACAGGAAAATGCACCCCCCTTTTTAAAAAAAATTTTAGGATACTGTGAGGGGAAAGGACAATTCTGAAATTCCTTTTCAAGGAAAAAAAGGTCTTTATGCTTTGCCATGAGGCCACATTCAGCTGCTATTTAAAATTAATATCTTGAACCTAAAGAATGCTGACTTTTCCTACATTTCCAGAGTTAGGCAGTATTCTACACTTAAAGACTACTACTATTTTTATAAAAGGTAATCTATTCAAATCGCTTCACAGATTTCAACTCTATCAAACATCAAGACAACTTCAGCAGTCGGTACAAGTCACATTTCATTTTGGTTGAATACATGATTTTGAACAGCTCCTGTACTTGCTCTTTGTAAAAAAAAAAAAATAAAATTATTTTGAATTATTCTAACTTTGTAAACAATTGGCTATAAAAGAATCTTTAAAAAGTTAAGCCATTTACATGTTTAATTACATTTTTCTATAGCAAAGCATTATATTTTAAAAGCATTATATGTTTCAACCTAGCCTAAGTGAGTCTTTTTTTATATTTTTCAAGCATGAATTCCATGGAATACAGCTATATAATTTTGGTTGTCCAATTCTTAATGCAACCATTTAGTCTGAACTTAGTAGCTTATTTGCTACAATAAGATGCATTCAGGGGCTCCCTGTTTTTAAGAGACTTTAAAAAAAATCTTAATTTTTTATCTTGAATGAATATGATCGGGTATTTTGCATTTACTTTGCATCTTAAATGGAAATACTGCATTTTTATAGCTACTCAGATCATGTGGATGGGATTGGATTTTCATTCTTTTATTGGGTCAGCTTATCTTTGATATATATATACTATTTCTATAAACCAAAGTCTCCTGTGACAAGTGCACCTAACTTATATTACGTTTTAATTATGGTAAGTTTCTATCAAGTAAACCATCCTGAATCTCTGTTTAGCTGCTCATATTTTAAGCAGATAAAATTACGAAAAGGAAAAATTTTGCTCTAAAGATTATTTAGCAAGCTTAGAAAACCCTGCTTTTACCTAAAATCAAGTGGGGTGGTGGGGCAGGGATGATTACTAATAAGTGATTCTGACTCTGTCACAGACAATACTTTCCGTCTGAAGAGTGATTTTGGAGGTAAGGGAATCCCAGTTCGCTTGGTGGTGAAGATCAGCATTTGATTTTGAAATATCCATATTTAGTTTTCAAGGTGTGTGGCATGTTGCATGACCCAGAAGGCAACCACAGTTCTGGAGTGAGAGATTGGAAAAATCTGAAATCATGGGTGGATTTTTAAATTCAAATATCAGAAATCTGCACTATTTTTTTTTTACATTGTTGTGAAATCAAGAATAGCAATTTTGATGAGATAGCTTTGTTTAAATTTTGCAGCTTAATTATCAAGTGAATAAGCCCCTTGTGTTCTTTCGTTTGATGGATTGGTTTTCAGTCTGTGTTCTTGGAGCCAAGGGGCTCCTCAGAGGTGCCTCAGAAGTAATGGTTAAGAGAGGAGGGACAAAGAAAGAGGGAGAAGAAACGTAGCTGGTACTTGAGCAGGGGCCTCCAACTCCCCACCCCTCTTTACCCAGAGCAGCTCCGATTTTTCTCTTTTATATACATTGGAATTCCACGTAAGCTTTCATGGGGGCTAGGAGGGGTGGGGGGATGGGTAGAATAAGAGGTGGAAAATTTGCTGCTTAAAAAAAGTTGAGAACTACTCCTGTCGTTTCTAAGTATTTAAATTTATTTCATTCATTCAGCCAAATTTGGCAGCCATACAAGCTGGTTACAGTCGTAACTGTGTAGTGGCGATGTGCTTATGCTGACCTTTTTCTTCCCACTTTGTTTTCCTACTGCATTCTTAGTAGTACCGAAGAACATCTTAAAACATACTGTTTGATCATCAGTAGTTTTCAGCTTTCACGATAGTACCTTATTGGTTGCAGGTCCATCTCTCTCATATATGAAAGCACTAGCGCAGTGTAACTGTGCCTATTATAATTTTTCAGTAATAGTAAGTACACGATGAACACTTCAGAGAAATCATAACTGACGGATGCAGTAATAATGAAATGCTACTCTCATACTAATGTACAATATAGAGCAGGCAAATGCCATCGCTTTTTGAGTGCCTTCTTAATTTTATAATAATGACTTAATAGAGCTTTAAAAGAAAGAAATTACCCTCCCTTACAGTCTATGGTATCACCAACATAATTTATAAGAACAGGATGATTTAGATTTCATTTTCAAAGTTATGTTACCTGATCACTTCCAAATAGGTGCTAAGCAAACAAAACGTGCCAATGTATCATTGAACCTTGGACTTGCACCTCATGTGTAATGTGAATATTTATTTCCACATGTCCCTCTCAGCTGGGTTTTTTCTAATCCATCCTCTAGTTTTATTTCAGATTTGTGATGTCATGTTTCCATACATTGCCTTTCTATCATGAATACTTACGAACAATGGTTACTTTGTAGAGCTCATATGCAATACAGAGGTGAGTTTTGTTTCTGAGGGTCTTAGTTCTTTGGTGTAAAGAGTTTTTAAATAGTGCTGTGTATAGTGTACATTTTGTTTTGCACATAGTTTGTTGCCCTGAATGGGTTTTGTTTTTACCAAGTCTTTTTTCCCTTGTAATTACACTCCAGAGCACAAGTTTCCTTTCTTTTAAATACAAGGTAGTTTGCTTTATTTTACAACACTAAGTCTGCTTGAACTTCTGGTGCATCGAGCTGATTGCATTGATGGGAGTTAAGAGATTGTTCCAGACATCTTTACAGTTTGATAGAGCAGCTCCTCCTGCTTCTGTCTTTAGGCTGCAGCACAGTCAATGGGTGCCATTTGTAGTATTTAATGTACTTACATTAGGATGATGATTGTACCAAATGCTGAGTTGTTTTGTTTCTAGATGTAATTAGTTCACTTAATGTAATATTCTTCCTTCTCTCAAACTGACTTTAAAAACAAAGTTTTATCATTTTCATTGTATTTATTACAGAGTGTTTTAGCTTTGATATTCTTTGTATTTTCACTCAGTTGTTACATGAGCTTTATCAATAACATCTGTATAAATGGTTTTTAAGAATTAACTATGTATGTGCCCATGCCGAAGTTGAGCAATAAAATGAATGCTGTTTGCACTGTCACAGCATCAAAGTTTTTAAAGAATATTGAGTTTACAATGAATTGTTTTGAAGAAATTTGATTGGGTCTATAAGAGTGACAGCATACGAGCCATAAAATGTGAAGTTTAAGATTCATGGGCCTTCCTTAGTTGATGCCTTTGTCACGTGGTAGAGCCTCAGAGGGCTCAGGACCCCCTTTCTGTCTCCAGGTTGAGCAGGGAAGGTGCTTGTTTTCTCCTGCCATGGCACATCCTTAGGTTGGCAGTGGCTCTTGGTGGGCAATGGCCTGTAACAACTGTCACAGGCTCTGGAGGGCAGAGCTATGACTGGGGCCTCATTTGCTACCTTGGTGTTGAGCAGTAGAATCCTCAAAATGAAACGCAGAAGTCAGTTATATTTTTCCAAGAAGCCATGACTTCTTGGGTCGTGATTCACAATTCTATAAATATAGTGGATTAAAGTCCAGCTAAATATGTGGGTGGAAAAAGAACTGGATACGATGTTTTTTCGTCAAGAATAGTCCATGTAAGTCTCTCCACAGCACAGGCCATACAGAGAGGAATGTCTGGGAGATGCAGTGGAAGCAGTGGTGTGTTAAAGTTCCAAAAGCAGGCATGGGGTCCACTTTTTACATCCTTTTGCAATGTAGTTTTTTGCTTTGCCTCGCATTGCCAGTTTACAATTGGTTGTGATCTAAAATTTATAAATTTTTAGTACATTAAAGATTTAGTATTATCACCTATAAATTACCCAAAAGTTTGAGCAATATGTGACATTTTTCTGCTCTGTGGTGACCTGAAAGATTTGTCCTTTCATTATAATGAATGTTAACCTTTGCACCCACTGCATTTATTTGTACTTTATATCCCAAATGCTTATTGTAGTATGTGCATAGCAGAAATGAGGTAATTATACAGAAAAAGGGTTAAATCCCTATGTTAATATTCTTAGAAAACTAGACAGATCAGATTTTTTAAAGATATATTTCATTAAAAGGTATGTGCCCTAAATGTGACTTGTTCTTTGTCCACTCAGCAAATTATCTGCTGTGCTCCTACACATGCTGTGCTCCTACTATGTGTCCAGCTCTGTACTAGCTTTAGGGATTAGCTTTGGATGGTTGTTAAAAAACTGAACTTCCAAACTAGTGCTTCTAGCGTATCTCGGTAGACGCTGAAGTGCAAACTGAGGTACTCAGAACTCAGTTTGTGTACAGCAAAGAAGTTGGTCATGATGGGAGCACAGGATTAAATACCTCACCTAAGCAAGGCTTCACATCCCAGACTTGGTTTTTAAAACAGCTGGTTTGTTCCCCCATCCCCCTTTCCCCATGACATCTCAGATCCTAGCATACCTTTTGTGGATATTTGGGCTGGTTTGATCTAGGTTATCAAAATAGTCTGAGCTGTAAACCCCACTTCTCTCTTACAGTGTTTTGTAAGCAAAGGAGGTGGAGAGGCAACTGTAGCAGCCTGTGGGGTGGGTAAGCGATCCATCCAAGATTTTCCTCCTGCTGACTTAAGTGTTTATGAAGTCTTTTGATTTTCAGCCCAGGAAAGTAAAGATGGAGAGCACGTCACACTCAATCTTTGAGACCACTCACTCCTCCCAAAGACGATGCTGGCATGGCAAGAAGGTGGAGAACCATCGACACCAGAAGGACAAAGTTTTGCTTTTTAACTGAGGTACGACTGACATACCACATTATATAAGTTTCAGGTATACACCATAATGATTTGATATTTGTGAAGTGATCACAATTAGTCTAACATCCATCACCACACAGTCATAAAATTTTCTTTTCCTTGTGATGAGAACTTTTCAAATCTGTCTTAGCAACTTTCAAATATGCAATACATTGTTAGCTATACTCACCATGCTGTACATTACATCCCTATGACCTATTTTATAACTGAAAGTTTATACCTTTTGGCCTCCCTTCACCCATTTTGCCCATTCACCATCTCTGACAACCACCAGTCTGTTCTCTGTATCTATGAGCTTGGTTTTGGGGCGTGGGAGGGTTTGTTTTTGTTGTTTTAAATTCCGCATATAAGTGAGATCATATGGTGTTTGTCTTATTTTACTTAGCATAATGCCCTCAAGGTCAATTGTGTTGCAAATGACAAGATTTCCTTTTTTTTAAAAAAAAATAGCTGAATATTTCATTGTGTGTACATACACATTTTCTTTATCCATTCATTCATCCGTGGACTTTTAGGTTGTTTCCGTATTTTGGCTATTGTATATAATGCTTCAGTGAACATGGGGGTGCAGACAGCTTTTCCAGTCAGTGTTTCATTTTCTTCAGATAAATACCCAGAAGTGAAATTGCTGAGTCATATGTTAGGTCTGTTTTTAATTTCTTGAGGAACCTCCACAGTGGCTGCACCAATTTATATTCCCACCAGCAGTACACCAGGGTTCCCTTTTCTCTACATATTTGTCAACACTTCTTTTTGGTAACAGCCAGCCAAACGGTTATGAGATGATCTCTCGTTGGGATTTTGATATGTGGTTTTGTTTTGCATTTCCCTCATGATTAATGTTGTTGACCACCTTTTCATGTACCTGTTGACCCTCAGTATATCTTCTTTGGAAAAACATCTATTCGGTTCCTCTGCCCATTTTATAATTAGATTGTTTGCTGTTCAGTTGTATATGTGCTTTATGTATTTTGGATATGAATCCCTTATCAGATGTCTGATTTGCAAATATTTCCCCCCATTCAGTGGTTGCCTTTTCATTTTGTTGATGGTTTGCTTTGCTGTGCAGAAGCTTTTTGGTTTGATGTAGTCCCACTTGTTGATTTTTGCTTTTGGTGTCAAATCCAAAGAGAATCATTGCCAGGACTGATGTCAGTGAGCTTACCACCTTTTTCTTCTAGGAGTTTTATGGTTCCAGGTCTTAAAGTCTTAATCCATTCTGAGTTAATTATTTGTGTACGGTTAAGACAGTGGTCCAGCATCATTCTTTTGCATATGGCTGTTCAGTTTTCCCAACAGTATTTATTAAGAGACTGTCCTTTCCCTGTTGTATATTCTTGGCTCACTTGTCATTAATTGATTATATATTTGTGGGTTTATTTTGGGCTCTCTGTTCTGTCCCATTAATTTGTGTCTTTTTGCCAATACCATGCTGTTTGAGTACTATAGCTTTGTAATATAGTTTGAAACCAGGGAGCCTCATGCCTCCAGCTTTGTTCTTCAGGGGGCAAAGTTTTAAACGCAGTTCAAATTTAATGTTTTTTTAATATAAGAAACTGGTCACATCAGTCAAATTCTGGGTAATGGTTCAAATGGCTTGAAATGCCAGATAAAACATGTTTTCAGCATGTCTGGATTTGGGATCTAATAGATTACTCTATAAGATGCAGCTTAAACCCCAATTTTGGATTCCTTCTTTATACCATTTCTCTTAATGACATCATCTTCTGTCTGCCCTGCCTGTCTCTTTCTCCCATTGCAGACTCCCCCTAACCGTTTTTCAACATGATGCCTCTTTCCATTGCGAATAAATTTCCTCTACACCCTTAGTTCCCTCACTAAAGGTTCTATTCTCCTGCCTTACCTCAACACAGGTTCTCTTTTCCTTCTTACATTTTATAGGACAGGCAGGTAATTTCTCCAGTGCCCCACCTGATATAGTAATGCATATATACAACTAGACATACATAGTTTAAAAAAAAAACATAGTTCTCATTACAAGTTAAAAAAAATCTGTGTGAGGTAACAGATGTTAACTAAACTTGAATCATTTCATGTACACTTATCAAATCACTGATATATAAAACTGTGTAAGTTTATATATCAATTATATCATTAAAACTGGGGGAGGGTGACTCTTCATCACCCTTTCCCCTCATCCCTAGTCTTGCTTTCCAGAAGCTACTATTCCTAAACTTTCTGTCAGCTCTTCTGGTATTTCCGTATTTCTAAATGATATGGTTAATAGCGCACTTCATTAATTTTAGAATCTGGTTTTTTTGGGGGGGTGGGGTGGGGGATATTTAAAGATTTAGTTCTCACACCAACCACCTCATTCTGTAACACCTCCACCCCCACCCTATACAGTTATAGTTAAGTTATAGTTCTAAGTAACTTTTCAAATGCATGACTATGATGTGCTTTTCCTGGGTTCTTCTGGGCAAACTGGATTCACATACAATCCTCTCTCCACTGGTACTTGGATAGCAACATCCCTCCACTTGCTGAGTTAGTTACCACTTCATTTGTTTTCTATTTTTCAAAAATGCATTGGCATCTTTTATTTTTGTTTCCTCTCCTATAAAGAATGACCTTTGCTTGGCAGTCCCATCCCTTTCCTGGTAAATTCCCTCACTTTTTCTTCTTTTTGGTTAGTCCCAGTTAATTAGTTTGGTAAAGAGCTAGCAGAAGAGTCCTCCTAAAACATTAAAAAAAAAAAATAAAACAAGTGTAATGATGCCTTTATAACAAATTCAAATAGTATATTAAGCAAAGTGAAAGTTTATATAATCTACCAGAGTCACAACTACTATTACATTTGGGGACTGTTCTTCCAGACCTTTTCTACATTGTATTGACTATACTGCATTATAACCACACAAGGCCAGCTAGAAGTCCAGTGCGCTATCCATTGTGCCACAGAGCCAGTTACTGCATTATATATATGATACCCATTCATACCATAGCTTTTTAAAGACTTGCTCATTTTACCCAAGGATATAGTGTATTTTTTTTTTTAATTTATTTTTGGCTGCATTGGGTCTTCGATGCTGCACATGGTCTTTCTCTAGTTGCAGCGAGCAGGGGCTACTCTTTGTTGCAGTGCACGGGCTTCTCATTGCAGTGGTTTCTCTTGTGGTGGAGCATGGGCTCTAGATGCACTGGCTTCAGTAGTTGTAGTTCGTGGGCTCTAGAGTGCAGGCTCAGTAGTTGCAGCATACGGGCTTGGTTGCTCTGCGGCATGTGGGATCTTCCGGGATCTTCCTGGACCAGGGATCGAACCTGTGTACCCTGCACTGGCAGGAGGATTCTTAACCACTGTGCCACCAGGGAAGTCCCTTGTGTGTATATCTTTCTATGTAGAAGTTCTTTATCATTTTTCTCTAACATTTTTAGAACTTACGTTCTAGCTCTTGTGCATTTCCCCCATCCTGTCCATTCACCTGCACTGATTGACTTGTCACTATATATATATTGCAGCTATCTGCATGTCTTTCCTTCATGATGCTCCAAATTTGGCCATCTTCCAAGTCTTTAACTCAGGAAGCCCCTGCCTGCCTACAGGCCCTACACTGTCAGCTGCCATTCCAAAAGGGCAGCACTTGGGACCATAGCACTGGATACAGCTGCCTACTCTTTTCTGCAGGATAATCAGATCCCACCCCATCATGCCTCCTGGCCTCTATTATTTTTCATACGTTACTCCCTATATGCCCTAATGGGAGCCTCACTTCTCCCTTCCAATCCTTTTCTGGTGCCCTCTGCCATTCTCTGGCTTTGATCAGTAACTCCCCATATGCTCAATTGCTCTGAAGCCTCCCTCCAGCTCCTGGCCTTCACTGAAGCCCTCCTCTCCAGGAAGGACACCACCCTTGAGTGGGTTTTTCTTCTTCCCCATCTGCCCCCATACTAGAAATAGGGTGTACTCTTGCCCACTTCAAGTCCATTATGCCTCCTTCCCACCTGCAATCACTAGTGCTCTTTTGAGCACCAAGGGCCTTACACCTGTCACCCCTCCCAACTGATTGATAGAAGCCATAATGCATAAATTCTCATCTTCTAGCCTCCATGTGAAAAAGCTACACACACTTAACCATCCTATCTTTAAGGTTTAACCCTAAGTAAGTCTCACCTCTAATGACAAGCCCACACTTCAGCTCTTTTCTGATTTAGAGATCTTTTTTTGGGGTCCTCAAGTGTTTTTTTTTTCTTTTTTACTGTTTTTGTTCACCTACAGCAATAGGCTTCAGAAGCTGGCTGCTCAGTTGCTTTCGTGCACCTCTTTTAAAGTTTTAGGTCATAAATTCAAAGCAATAAACTTGAAGAAAATTTTTATTTTCAAAGTTAGTTATTTCATAAAAAGTATTAGTCAGTATATAGGTAAGTTATTTAGAAGTGATTCTTCTGGGTTAGATTGTTTACCAAGGCAGAGCTAGAACTGAGCCAGTAAAGTCCACACCTAGGAAGTCTGGCCTCATAGGAAGGGATTTTTACTGTACTGAAAGGAAGCCAGATGAAGCCGAGATTTGAAGCGCTCAGCTTCCAATTCCCGGAAGAAAGCATCATCGTCGTTCTGTGTTATCATGTACTGCAGCTGTTGAATTTCCTTCTCCATCTTAGATCTCAGTTCCCTCTTCACCTTATACAACATCTAAAAGAGAATTCATGTCATCCTGCTATTCACAACATCGATCCAGGCCCTCATGTATTTTTATTCCCTCTCCACCTTCCTGCTCATCAAGCTTCTGCAGTAATTTTAATAATTTCTCAGCAGCTCTTACAGAGACCTGAACAGGTAAAGTTAAAATCACAGAATACATGTTTTGAATCGTAGATCGATCTTATTAGTATCCTCTCCATTCCCCTTAAAAAGTGTAGTACAGTTGTTTCCCATTTCTTAAAAATGTAAATAAATGATTTCTATCTTGTTAATGATTACCTGGGCCTGGGATTTCTCTCTGGCTTTGAGCTCTTGACGTTCCTGTGATATGGCTTCTGCCAGCAATGAAAACTGTTTACAGGGAAGAGAAAAAAACCTTGTATTTGTCTGTAGTCTAAATGTAACAATTCTTATGTTCATAGGCTTAAAATCTTCTTTATTTTAATGGAAATAGGGCAATATTCTATACTGTGGTCAAGCACTAGCTTATTTTACCTTAAATTTCAGTCAGTCCAACCTGTATAGTGACAAGTTCCAAATTAATATGTGGAGGCTTACTTGTTCAGACTAAGCTGATGTCTGACACCAGGCAGTCAGGATTAAGCACGTCAGAATGTAAACTAGCAGCAGTGAACCCACCTGGTCTTTATAGTAGTTCTCCATTGAGTCCAGTTCATTTTGGTGCTGTCTCTTTTGTTCATCTCGCTTTTCTTTGGCATAGTTTCTTAGGTCTCGTAATCTTTGCTTTTGAATTTGTAAACCTTCTTCAAACAGTTTCTTAAATATCTGCCAGTTATTTAGTCAGAAAGATAGTTATGGTGAATTTTCATGGAGGAATAAAATTCTGCCCAACTAGAGGTATGTAAAAAATCTATGTGAACTACAGTCAGCATAAAGTAACAGCTTTATTGAGATATAATTCACATACTATAAAATCCACCCTTGTAAGATGTATAAATCAGTAGATTTTACTATATTCAGAGTTGTGCAACCATCACCACTAACTGCAGAACATTTTCTTCACTCCAAAAAGAAACCCCATAACCATTAGCAGCCACTCCCCCTCCCCCTCCCCCTAGCAATCACTACTCCACTTTCTATGCCTACAGATTTACCTATTCTGGACATTTCATATAAATGGTATCATATAGTATGTGGCCTTTTGTATCTGGCTTCTTTCACTTAGCATAGTTTTTCAAGGTTCATCTATATTATAGCAGGAATCACTATGAAATTCTTTTTTTCATTGCCACATAATACTCTATGGATATACCACACTTTATCAATTCACCAACTGATAGACGTTGTTTCCTCTTCTTGGCTGTTATAAACAGTGCTGCTGTGAACATCTGTGTATAAGTTACCTAGGAACAGAAGTGCTGAATCATATGTTTAACCTTCTGAAGAACTGCCAGACTGTATTCCAAAGTGGTTGCACCATTTTATAACCCCACCAGCCCTGCATGTGTGTTCCAACTTCTCTACATCCTTGCCAGCACTTTTTTATTTTAGCCATCTTAGTGGGTGAGAGTTTACCTCACTGTGGGTCTGATTTGTATTTCTTAAATGACTAATGGTATTCAGCATCTTTTCCTGTATCCCAAAGATTCTTAACTACTTTCAGAAAAGAACTCTCAAGCAGCCATGTATATAGGAAAAGAACCCTAGAGTAGAAACAAACACTGCATGTACACAGCTGAGGGCCATGTGGTTATTATCTGACTAGGCCAGAGGTACACAAACTGTTCAAAGGATTCGGATATGCTCACTTGTCCTCCACTGACTGATCAAGAATTCTTACTAAAGTACAGTCATGCATTTATCAGCCGGCAGTATTGCCTTAGTGTCAAATTACTTAACCTCTCAAAGCCTTAGTAGTGTCCTCTAGAAATGAGGATAATAGTATGACCCACTTCAGAGTATTGAGTCCCATTAAGTATAATTACCTTAATGTTTTAGTCTAGAGATGAAATTTATTGCTAGTTTGGAATCCCAAGCTTGATTAGGATGAGATAGCAAATACCTTGTGGAAAGATCTCACAGTATATCTGTCCTACATTATTTTCCAGGTTTTGCGTGGAATCCGAGGTCATCTAATCACACCTTAAATTCCTGTCTCTTACAACATGCTCCCAAACCCCTAAAGCAGGTGTCCTGCAGAAGTACCAACACTTGGGACATCAGAGGGAATTAAGACCTCACATTAAGATAAGGACAGTAGAGAAATACAGATGAAGAGGCACATGAAAAGATGCTCAACTTCACTAATTATAAGAGAAATGCAAATCAAAACCACAATGAGGTATCACCTCACACCAGTCAGAATGGCCATCACTAAAAAGTCTACAAATAAATGCTGGAGAGGGTGTGGTGAAAAGGGAACCCTCCTACACTGTTGGTGGGAATGTAAGTTGGTGCAGCCACTATGGAAAACGGTATGGAGGTTCCTCAGAATTATCATATCCAGCAATTGCACTCCCAGGCATATATCCGGACAAAACTAATTTGAAAAGATACATGAACCCCCTGTGTTCACTGCAGCACTATTCACAATAGCCAAGACATGGACACAACCTAAATGTCCATCAACAGATGAATGGATAAAGATGTGGTATTTATATACAATGGAATATTACTCAGCCATAAAAAAGAACAAAATAATGCCATTTGCAGCAACATGGGTGCAATTAGTGATTACCATACTAAGTGAAGTCAGAAAGACAAATACCATAAGATACCACTTATCTGTGGAATCTAAAATATGACACAAATGAACCTATCTACCAAACGGAAACAGACTCACAGACATAGAGAACAGACTGGTGGCTGCCAAGGGAGAGAGGGTTGAGGGGAGGGGGTTGGGGGAAGGATGGAGTGGGACATTGGGGTTAGCAGGTGCAAGCTTCTATATATAGGATGGATAAACAACAAGGTCCTACTGTATAGTACAGAGAACTATATTCAGTATCCTACGATAAACCATAATGGAAAAGAATATATAAAAAATAGTGTGTATATATATGTATAATATATACATGTATATATATGTATAATATATATATTATATTCATATATATATGAATCACTGCTGTATAGCAGTAATTAACACAACATTGTAAACCAACAACAATTAAAAAAAAAGACAAGGGCAGTAGAGACAGAGTAGACTGGGATGCACTATGGGGGTAATAAAATGAGGTGTGGGCAAGTCTGAACTCTAGCCAGCATTTTGGACTTGCATTTGGATTTTGGATTCACACTGGGACAAGAGTCACAAAGAAGGTGGTCCTAAAAGGTAACAGACAAAATTTACCTTCTTAACTGGATTGGACAGAAAAGCAATATTTACCATTTCTTCCCGGGTTCTCATTCTCATCATTTTTGAATGCAACTGAACTTTATAATCATCATAATATTTTCGGGCACGAACAGTCTGCTGCCGATTTTCTTTTATCTTTGATTGGGTCAACTTCTGCCTGTGAATGCGGTCCTTGAAGTCTTGCTAAGAAAGGGAAGGGGAAAAAGAGGTAAGGACGAGAGGAAGACAGACTCCAGTGTTCTCATCTGTCCCACTCCCCAACACGATGTCTTCAGGCCGGGTATGGAGGGCCAGTAGCCTGCTAGCTGGGCATAGAGTGTGAAAGCCTGTCCGTCCCCAGAAATCCTTTAGTCTTTAGTAGGTTCATCACCTCAGTCAGAAGAGCTGCCCCACAGTCCCGTGGTTAGGACTCCACGCTCCCACTGCAGGGGGTGCAGGTTCAATCCCTGGTCAGGGAACTAAGATCCCATATGCTGCGCAGCCAAAAAAACAAAACAAAACAAAAAACACACAGAAGAGCTGCCCCAATAAGCCCCCAAGGCTGCAGAGAGCAGCAACAATCCTCATGGACTGAGAATCTCATCTCCCCTTTTCACCAGGGAGTCATCTAAGCCATACCCAGATGCCTGCTTAAAAGAAGTAGAAAACTGGCACCCTCAAAGATGTTCAAGCAGAGCTTGAGTTAACAGAAGTATCTATATCAAAACTAAGGAACTTAGGTGATATCTTAGCAAAGTAGTGAGGGTGAAATGAAGTCATGTACACAAAGCCTTCAACTAGGTGTCCAGACACTTGTTTTCTTTTCCCCACACCAGAGTCTCACATGCAGTTCCTGATGGCTTCCCCTTCTTTCTCTGAAACTGCTTAGAATTATAGTTCTCATTGCTTATCTCTAGACTCAAGTTTCTTCCTCTGGCTTATTGTCTTTGATCTCTGTCCTCCCCCTTCATGATACTCAGAGGATAATGTTGTACTATGTACGATTCTCAGTCCAAATCATAATGGAGGCATAGACAACCTCAGCTTTCTATTTGGGACCTGAGAAAGAAAGGAGGACAAAAAACACTAAGTTATAACCACCTGGTACCTCGAAGAGGCTTGGAGGTAGAGACAAACCTGGATTAAAATCTCAACCTTGCCCTTGCTGATTATGGTGGGACCCAGGGCAAGTTAACATCTCAAAGCTTCAGGTTTTCCATTTCATAGAAAACGTTTCTATTATGTTACTATAAAGACTAAATGAAACTGTGTATATAAAGTATCTAGCACCTTACCCTCTCATCAATTTTGGTTAAAGACCTAAATGCTTCCACAGGTAAGTGTAAGAGGTATGAGTCAGTGGGGATATTGCCCAGCTGGTACAAATAAAAGTAATTAATATAACTTACCAGTCTCTTGTTATGTTCATATTCTTTCTTGATAAGCACAGTAAGGAGGTCGTGCCTTCTCAAGGCTTCTTCTATCTTTAAGTGGGATACAAGGGAACGAGGTTAATAATTCTATTCGCTAGATTATCAAGGATAAGCTCTGCCCCTTTTTGGTTTATACTCCTATGCGTGATTGACAGTTATCTTACTTCATCCTGAAGTTTCTTCTTTGATCGATTTTCTCTGTATGCCTCTTTTTTGAGCTGTTCAACCTGTGCAATTTGCTGTCTCCACATTTTGCCTAGTGTTTGACCAGAAACATAGAGGAACGGAAACTGCTCCAGCATCAGGGGCAGGAGACTGCGTTCATTCACTTTCACTGCAAGGTAAAAAAAAAAAAAAAGATGCTCTTAATCTGAGAAACTCACTGACAGCTTTTAAGAAGAAATCTCATCCCACCTTCCTGCGAGATCAAAGCTTATCTAAGTGATGTGGTTCTGAGCCTGAAAAGAACAATTCTAAAAGTGTGTTATTACGTTTGCATTCCTTCTCTGATTGGGATAGCCAATTACTAGTAAGGATGAAAATAACCTCAACATTTCTGACTGATGACATGCTGGTTTTGTGAAGTCCATCCTAACTGCTCAGCTGATTCAGTGCCTGGGGTGGATGCTGTGTGTGTGGTCAAACTGCCTCCCAGGAGGGCTGAGGAGTGTTAGTCTCTGTCTGATGGGATGTAGTTAGAAGGCCAGTGGTCTTTGAAACTGTACCCTGGCACCAACTGTCAATGTAACAGGAGCTGGACAGGCCCTCTGCTTGCTTTGGAGCACCCCTTTGGTTCTACCAACTTCCCAGAAACAAAAGACAACCAGCATGAGTGAGCAGAGTGAAGCTAAAGCTGGAACAGCTGGTCATAGCCATCACATTCCTTTGGTGCCAATATATTGGTATATATTTAAGAGTTTTAGAGAGGGCTTCCCTGGTGGCACAGTGGTTGAGAGTCCGCCTGCCGATGCAGGGGATGCGGGTTCGTGCCCCGGTCCGGGAAGATCCCACATGCCGCGGAGCGGCTGGGCCCGTGAGCCATGGCTGCTGAGCCTGCGCGTCCGGAGTCTGTGCTCCGCAACGGGAGAGGCCACAACAGTGAGAGGCCCGTGTACCGCCAAAAAAAAAAAAAAAAAAAGTGTTTTAGAGAAATGCCTCATTAAGAGTTTTATCTCTCTTTTACAGAAATCTAGCATATGGCAGTGAGAGAAGAGGGAACTTTCTCCAGCTGACTGGTAGATGCTGGTTCTCAGTGCTGTGTCCTTGGCATGTAGCACACACTTTCAAAGGATGCCAGTTTTCCATAAAGTACAATTTTGTGGTTCTTACTTGGAATTGCTTTATTTGGCTTTGGCAAGCCACCTCTTGGACCTGGAGTTGTGGTTTTTCTAGAGTAAATCTTCCAGGGCTGACTATGTTTTGGAGTTCCTTTATGAACAGTTTCTCTGTATATTTTTTCCTTAGGAGCAGATATAAAACAGAATAGAAATGAGAAGTCTAATAACTTTCATACATCATCTTAAATATTACATAGGGACAAAAATAGTTAACATAATCCCCAGCCAAACCACCTTACTTCAAATTTCTAGTCTGGGGATTTCCCTGGTGGCACAGTGGTTAAGAATCTGCCTGCCAACGCAGGGGACATGGGTTCGAGCCCCGGTCCAGGAAGATCCCACATGCCGCAGAGCAACTAAGCCCGTGCGCCACAACTACTGAGCCTGTGCTGTAGAGCTGTGAGCCACAATTACTGAGCCCGTGTGCCACAACTACTGAAGCCCATGCACCTACAGCCCATGCTCCACAACAAGAGAAGTCCCACACCACAATGAAGACCCAACACAGCCAAAAATAAATTAATTAACTAAAAAAAAATTTCTACAGTCTGGTTATTTACCTACTCTAAGTTAAATGCCTCTTTAGTTTCTGGCATCCTTTGGAATTTGAAAAAGCACTGAATCTTTTTCAAGTTTCATAGTTGCCATAGCCCCACACCCTAAATACAACTACTAATGATGTTCTGATGTACTTGCTTCTTTTGACAACCTTTTAAACGTAGATTAAAAAAGTTCTTAAACGATGTTTAGTTTTAACCACACTGTATGCTATATCCTGTTTTGTTTATGAACATTTTAGCATTAAGCATTTTCTCCATGCTTTCATTTAGCTTCTGTAACTATTCTTTTGAAAGGCAACGAAACTTATGCTTTGGGTGTCTTCCAACCAGGCATGGAGCAACTGGGATTTCCTGTCTTCTTTTACTCTCCCTCTTTAACTTGTCAGCCTAGACTATCTTTTAAAGCCTTGGTGAACTAATAAGCAATAGAAGCCCTTAAAAACTGATGGAAGTTTTAGGCAGGAGGGAAAAATACTAGTTTTGGGTACCATGTCTTGCCACATTTTAGCAACTTGCCTACCTATGAATAAAAGAAAATCCCACATCATGAAATGAAATTCTGCTTTTTTCTAAGGGGCTAATAATGATTAAGGCCCTGTTGATTTTTTTCCTTTTAAGAAGATCATCTCTGTACTTTACACTGATCTGATCAAATGGCATTTATTACAGTAGAGACTTTTACCCACTGTTTCCTCCTTGTCATTTATTCCTAGAGGTCCAATATTCTCTTGAACTTTATTTCTTCTTAGTTCCTTTTCAAATGCTTCAGTTATTGCCTACAGGGGTAAAGGCCATATGATATTATAGTTATTAAAAACATACAAATGAAAATGAAGGAAAAAAATCAATCTAAGATTCTGCCATTCCATTCACTTTTTAAAAGTTCCTTTCAGGCTATATATATCATTAAATATACATTATTTAACAGATATGTAATTGGGACATAAAACACAACTTTACATATTTTTTGTGTTCTCACAGTTCCTGTAACTATTTTGATACACACTTGAGTGGAAGTTACATGTTTGAGTTGAAGTTACATGTTATTTTAAGACATCTAAATTATGTTTTCACCATTATAAAACATACTGTAGCAAACAACTTAAGTGTTCTAAATTTATGCTACATTTCAAAATCCCTATTCCACAGTAGAAAGTCTTCCTTAGTAATCATACATTCTCCTGTTGAACCCTAACAGGAGGGGTCTCATTCCTGTTTGGGCATTTTCATCCTATCTGTAATTCAAATAGCCAGTCACATTTAATCCACCTCAAATTCTCTTCATTTCTAAAGCTCTCTCTGAAAATGCCTGTCTACACTGATATACTTTCTTAACCCACTAGAGTACTGACTAAGCTGTATCTAATAAGGTTAGTTTTCTTAGAGTTTCATGAGTACAAGTTTTATGTTCCCTAATGGGGGACGTAAAAGCTATGTCACATAATTTTGTCATCCACTCAGCTCAAGAATATTAAATGCATTTTAAGCCTTTAGTCAACAGCATGTTCACTGTAGCATCTGGCTAAGGGTAAATGGTAATGCCTGCTGCCCAATGGCAGTCAAGTGATGGGATATACCTTTGCTTGAAATCGGCGGATATCTGTTTCTTTTGGCTTTCGCTGCCTTTTTCTCTCCATATGGAACTGTTTGTTTTTGTTAATTGGAGATGGAGAAAGTGAATGAGCTCTGGAGGGTGGCTTTCTATGCATGGCAAGTCCTACAACACAAGAGAGACATGTACCATCAATTTCTGACAGTCAGAAATGTTAAGTGGGCACCAAACAGTTGACTGTTACCAAATCCAAAGAGACTATGGATGTGCTAAATGTACTCTCTCCTATAACTAATTTCTGTTTGTTTATATGTTTAATCACACCAAGCAAACGGACTAATGCACATAATGTGTACTCAAAATGTCTCAAAGAAGTACTAAGGTTCTATATTCAATTTTGGGTTGAAAATTGTGCAACATGTGGAATGCCTCTGCACACTCGTGGTGGTGGAGAAAAAGCCACCTGAGCTGTATGTCTGCTATCCTTTCACCTATCTAGGTCCTGAGGAGGGGGCTGTAAGTACATGTACACATCCTTATAAAGCAGAATGCTTATACGCAAAGGTTACTGTAGCTTAGCAGTTTTAAGCAGTCCTGTTCTTCCCTACTTAGCCATCTAGCCCTCCTAATTCCATACTGCCTAAGAGATCTAATGAATTACGTCCCTCCACAAACCTTTTTATGTTCCACCGTTTATAAATATGCTCAGGAATCTGCTAATTGTGAGGAGGGGGACTCCATGCCTTTTTGGAAAAGCAAATAATTCAATATAGCTCTAAGGTCAAGGAAATTTATTTGATACCCTTCTAAATAAATTTTCCCAGAAAATTAAAATGTCCCTGAGCTTTTTTCTCTTCACTCTCTTTTATTTCAAATCTTTCAAATTAATTTAAAACTTAAAGATGTTAACCTGACTTGCACGATCTATTTTAAATGATGTTTTAATAACACTTTTATTATGTCCACAATGTATTCTTCTTTAGAAACTGAAGAGCCAATAAAAATAACATTTTAACTTATAATGTGTTTTTAAGATGGGATACAATGTACATGTCAGGGAAACATGTAGGTTACTGGATGACGGTTCCTAGAGATTACCTGAGTCAAATTTAAGCGAAGACAGATGAAATAATCAAGAGAACGAAGAAGTACTCTTGGAGTAAACAAAACAAAACTGAAAAGGAAATTTTGGATGAGAAATGGATTGCTTCTAGAGAAACAAGGGATGACCAAAGTCGATAGAAGTGAATGGAAAACATGCAAAGTTTTAGTTGGTGGAAGACAGGATAATTATTTGAACAAGCAGTAGGAAATATCTGCAAGGATGTGGCAAACCAGAAACTGTCATGCATTGCTGATATGAGTACAAACTGGTGCAATCACTTTGGAGGGGAATTTGGCAATGGTGAAAAAGTGTAAACTCCTCAGTCTAGCAATTCTAGTAGATATAGATCCTAGAGAAACTTCTGCACATATTTACAGGTTGTTCATTGCAGAACTGTTTGCAGTTATGAAATCTGGAAACAATCTATATGTCCTGCAATGGTGGGGGGGACATATATATAAATAAAAATACATACTCATACAAATGGGGTACACTGTATGAACTCAGTTATGCAGTAGTTAAAATGAAGAACTGGAAGTATCAACATAGATTTTTAAAACAATGTTAATAGAAAAAAAGTTGCAGAATAATATATATCTGTATATTAAAAAAACATAAAACAATAGTATATTTAGACAAGTAACAATGCTATTAAAGTATAAAGACAGGGATGAGATGGTCCAGTTCAAGATGGCAAAATAGAGGCTCCTGAACTCACCTCCTCCCACAGACACTGAAACCTAACACTAAATATAGAATATTCCCTCTGAAAGGAATCCAGACACTAGCTGAGTGACATGAGAAAAAACCCACATCAAAAAGGGTTGTGGCACACCTTAATCTACTAGGAGCCATTAAGAATGAAAAAAATGGTTTGGACAAACACAAAGATTTGAGAGCCAACCAAGAGCTAGGGATGGGCTGAATGATAAGAGTCATCTCCTATGCAAGACTACTCCTTCAAGACTGGGAGAGTGGCTGTTTTATCTAATGCACAGAAACCAACACAGTCAGGAAAACGAAGAAACAAAAGAATATGTTCCAAACAAAAGAACAAGAAAACTCAAGAAACAGATTTTGATGAAATGGACAAAGGATTTACTTGATAAAGAGTTCAAAATAATGGGCATAAAGATGCTCACTGAGGTCAGGAGAACAATGAGAATTTCAACAAAGTGAGAATTTTAACGAAGAGAAAATATAAGAAAGTACCAAACATAAAAAAATATTTTTAAAAAATAACATCTTAAGTACCAAACAAATCACAGAGCTAAAGAATACAATAATGGAAGTTGAGAGTCCGCCTGCCAATGCACGGGACACAGGTTCGAGACCTGGTCCCGGAGGATCCCACATGCCATGGAACAGCTAGGCCTGTGCTCTGGAGCCCACGTGCCTGGAGCCTGTGCTCTGCAGTGGGAGAAGCCACCGCAGTGAGAAGCCCATGCACCGCAATGAAGCATAGCCCTTGCTCACCACAACTAGAGAAAACCTGCGTGCAGCAACAAAGACCCAACGCAGCCAAAAATAAGTAAATAAATTAAAAAACCAAAAAAGAATACAATAATGGAGTTCAACAGCAGACTAGGTGAAGCGAGAGAAAGCATCAGCCAACTTAGGGCAATGGAATTCATCGAAACGGAAGAGCAAAAAGAAAAAACAATGAGAAAAAGTGAAGATGACTTAAAAGACTCCATCAAGTGGACCAATATTCACATTATAGGGATCCCAGAAGGAGAAGGGAGAAAGTGGCAGAAAGCTTATACAAAGAAATAATGGCTGAAAACTCCCCTAATCTGGGAAAAGAAACAAGACATTCAGATCCAAGAAGCCCAGAAACTTTAAAATAAGATAAATCCAAAGAGACCCACACTGAGACATATTATAATTAAACTGTCAAATTTAATTTGAGAGACTCTTAAAAGCAGTAAAAGAAAAGCAACTTGTTATGTACAAGGAAACCCCTATAAGACTATCAGATTTTTCATCAGAAACTTTGCAGGCCAGAAGAGAACAGCAAAATATATTCAATCTGCTGAAAGAAAAACTGCAACCAAAAATACTCTACCCAGCAAAGCTGTCCTTCAGAATTGAAGGAGAGATAAAGAGCTTTCCAGACAAGCAAAAGCTGAATGAATAAGGAGTTCATCAACATTAGTACAGCCTTACAAAAAATTTTAAAGGGACTTTTTTTTTTTTTGGCTGCACTGCACCATGTGGCTTGTGGGTTCTCAGTTCCCCAAGCAAGGACTGAACCCAGGCCACGGCAGTGAAAGTCTGGAATCCTAAACACTAGGCCACTCTGTTAAAGGGACTTTTTCAAGCTGCAATAAAAGGGTGCTAATTAGTAACAAGAAAACATATAGAAATGTATAAATCTCATTGGTAAAGATAAGTAATTATTTAAATTCAGAATACTCTAATGTTATAATGGTGGTAAGTCATATACCAAATCTAGTATGAAGATTGACAAACAAAAATAGTAAAAATAACTATAATTACAATAATTTGTTAACGTATACACAAGGAAAAACAATGTAAAATGTGGCATCAAAAACATAAAATGAAGGGCAAGTAAAAATGTAGAACTTTAATATGTGTTTCAACTTTTCACCTTAAAATATGCTGTTATAAATATGTTTTATATAAGCCTTATGGTAACCACAAAGCAGAAACTTAGATACACAAAACAAAGAGAAAAATCTAAGCTACTATTAGGGAAGATCCTCAAGTCACAAAGGAAGACAGCAAGAAAAGAAGAAAGGAACAATGGAATTACAAAGCAGCCAGAAAACAATTAACAAAATGACATTTAGACCATATCAATCAGTAAATAATTACTTGAAATGTAAATGGACTAAATTCTCCAATCAAAACACACTGAGTAGCTGAATGGATTAAAAATTTAAAAAGACCCAACTATGCTGCCTACAAGAGACTCCATCTTTAAGAACACACACAGACTAACAGTGAAGGGGTGGGAAAAGATATTCCATACAAATGGAAACCTAAAGAAAGCTGGTGTAGTAGCTATACTTCTAACAGACAAAATAGACTTTAAGACAAAAACTATAATGAGAGACAAATAAGATCATTATACAATAATAAAAGGGTCAATTCATAAAGAGAATATAATTTTATGTAAGTTTTTTGCACCTAACATTGGAGTATCTAAATATATAAAGCAAATATTAACAGACCCAAAGGGAGAAATAATAGTACAGAAATAGTAGGGGACTTAGATTCCCCACTTTCAGCAGTGGATAGATCACCCAGACAGATCAATACGGAAATACTGAATTTAAATTACATGTTAGTCCAGATAACTTAACAGACATTTACAAAAAACTCTTATGCCAAAGCAGAATACACATTCTTCTCCAACGCACATGAAACATTCTCTGGGATAGATCATATGTTAGGCCACAAAACAAGTCTTTGAAAATTCTAAATGACTGAAATCGTATCAAGCATCTTTTCTGACCATGATAGTATGAAACTAGAAATCAATTACAAGAAGAAAATGGGAAATTCACAAATACATGGAGATTAAGCAATATCATATTAGCCAACCAGTGGGTCAAAGAAATCAAGAGTAATTTTTAAAATCTTAAGAAAAATGAAAGTGGAAATACAATGTACCAAAACTTATGGGATGCAGCAAAAACAGTTGTAAGAGGAAGTTCATAACAATAAATGCCTACATTAAAAAACAAAGATATGACACCTAAAGTCAAGCACCAAAATAAACAGGTGGAACTATATCAAAGTAAAATTCTGTACCACAAAAGAAACGATCAAAGAAATGAAAAAAACCACCTACAGAATGGAAAAAAAAATTGCAAATCAGATCTCTGATAAGGGGTTACTATACAAAATATATAAAGAATGCTTACAACTCAATGGCAAAAAACCAAATAATTCAATTTAAAAATGGATAAAAGACCTGAAGAGACATTTTTCCAAAGAAGATATACAAATGGCCAACAGGTACATGACAAGGTGCTCAACAGCACTAATCATTAGGGAAATGTAAATTAAAACTACAATGAGATGTCATCTCACGCCTGTTAGAATGGCTATCATCAAAAAGAAGTAGCAAGTGTTGGCAAGGATGTGGAGTAAAGGAAACCACTGTGCACTGCTGGTGGGATTATAAATTGGTACAGCCATTATGGAAAACAGTATGGAAGGTCCTCAAATAATTGAAAATAGAATTACCATATGATCCATCAATTTAATCTCTGGGAATATATACAAGGGAAACAAAAACACTATGTTGAAGAGGTATCTGTTTCCCCATGTTCAAAGCAGCATTATTTACAATAACCTAGACATGGAACAATAGTAAGTGTCCACTGACAGATGAATGGATAAAGATGATGTGGTATATACATACAATGAAATGTTATTCAGTCATAAGAAGGAAGGAAATTCTACCATTTGTGACAACATGGATGGACCTTGATTCCATTTTGCTAAGTAAAATAAGTCAGAAAGAAAGACAAATACTGTATGAAATCACCTGTATGTGTAACTGAAAAAAAAAAAAAAGAAACCAAACTCACTTAAATGTGGAAATCTTAAAAAAAAAAAAAAAAAGCCAAACTCATAAAAAGAGATCAGATTTGTGGTTACTAGAGGCAGGGGGTAAAGGGTGGGGGAACTGGTCAAAAGGTACAAACTTCCAGTTGTAAAGTAAGTACTAGGGATGTAATGCACAGCATGATGACTATAGTTAACCCTGCTGTGATGGTGTATTTGAAAGTTAAGAGAGTAGATACTAAGAGTTCTCATCACAAGTGAAATATTTTTTTTTTTTTATATCTACATGAGATAACGGATGTTCTCCCACAGGAGTGAAAGTTCTGAATCCCATGACAGGCTCCCAAGCCTGGGGGTTTGGCAACAGGAGGAGGAGCTCTCAGAGAATCTGGCTTTGAAGGCCAGTGGGGTTTGATCACAGGAATCCCACAGAACTGGGGAAAACAGAAACTCCACCCTTGGAGGGTGCACACAAGGTCTTGCGTGCACCAGGACCCAAGGAAAAAAGCAGTGATCTCATAAGAGACTGGGCCAGACCTATCTGCTAGTATTGGAGGGTCTCCTGTGGAGGCAGGGGGTGGCTGTGGTTCACTTCAGGGACAAAGACACAGGTGGCGGTACTTCTGGGAAGTACTCATCAGCATGAGCCCTCCTGGAGGCTGCCGTTTTCTTACCAGGACCTGGCCCTACCCGACAGCCTGTGAGCTGGCTGTGTGCTGGGATGTCTCAGGCCAAACGGCCCACAGGGCAGGAACACAGCCCCACCCACCAGCAGGCAGGCTGCTTAGTCTTCCTGAGCACACAGCTGCCCAGTTAACACACCCCTTGATACAGCCCAGCCCACCAGAGGGACAAGACACAGCTCTACCCACCAGTGGGCAGGAACCAGTCCCTCCCACCAGGAAGCCTGCACAAGCCTCTTAAGACAGCCTCATCCCCCAGGGGGCAGACAGCAGAAGCAAGAAAAGCCTCTACCCTGCAGCCTGCAGAATGGAAACCTCAATCACAGAAAAGTTAAACAAAATGAGACAGCAGAAGAATATGTCCCAGATGAAGGAACAAGATAAAACCCAAGAAGAACAACTATGTGAAGTGGAGATAGGCAATCTATGCAAAAAAGAATTCAGAGTAATGATAGTAAAGATGATCTAAAATCTCAGAAAAAGATGGAAACACAGATCGAGAAGATACAAAAAATGTTTAACAAAGACCTAGAACAGGGGCTTCCCTGGTGGCGCAGTGGTTGAGAGTCCGCCTGCCGATACAGGGGACATGGGTTTGTGCCCTGGTCCGGGAGGATCCCACATGCCGCGGAGCAGCTGGGCCCGTGAGCTGTGGCCGTTGTACTCCGCAACGGGAGAGGCCACAGCAGTGAGCGGCTCGCGTACCGCAAAACAAAACCAAACAAAAAACAAACAAAAAAGACCTAGAACTAAAGAACAGAGATAAATACAATAACTGAAATGAAAAATACACTAGAAAGAATCAATTGCAGAATAACTGAGGCAGAAGAACGAATAAGTGAGCTGGAGGACAGAATGGTGGAAATCACTGCCAAGGAACAGAATAAAGAAAAAAGAATGAAAAGAGATGAGGACAGTCTAAGAGACATCTGGGGCATTAAATGCACCAACATTCACATTATAGGAGTCCCAGAAGGAGGAGAGAGAGGGAAAGGACCTGAGAAAATACTGTAAGAGATAACAGATGAAAACTTCCCTAACACAGGAAAGGAAACAGTCACCCAAGTCCAGGAAGCACAGAGAGTCCCAGGCAGGATAAACCCAAGGAGGAACACGATGAGACACACAGTAATCAAACTGACAAAAATTAAAGACAAAGAAAAAATACTAAAAGCAACAAGTAACATAAAAGGGAACTCCCATAAGGTTATCAGCTGATCTCTCAGCAGAATCTCTGCAGGCCATAAGGGAGTGGCATGATATATTTAAAGTGATGGGGAAGGAGTCAAGATGGTGGTGTGGGAAGACATGGAATTCGCATTTCCCCACAACTAGGGTGCCTGCCGGCTGCTGGTGAGAGACTCTGACCCCCAAGGAGACGGGAGGAACCCCAGAGTGAACCAGTAGGACGTATGGGAACCGAGGGGAGAGGAGAACTGGAGGCCAAGATTGGCGCCCCTGAGGCCGGGGAGATCAGGAGAGGCAGGTGGGAGGGACTCTCTGGGAAGAGCGGGAAAGGAGCAGCGGGTGATTGCCTGGCCCACTCGGGCCAGGGAGCTTGCTGAGCTGCCAAGCCAGTTCTCCCTGCTCCAAAGCCCCATCCAGGCTGCGTGGGTCCTGGAGGCATAGGAGGGAGGCTGGGGAGATCAGGAGTGGCAGGCGGGAGGGGCCATCCAGGAGGAGTGGGAAAGGAGCAGAGGGCTATTGCCCTGCCAACTGGGGCCCAGGGAGCCTGCTAAGCTCCCAGGCTGGTCCCCTGTGATCCAAAGCCCCCTCCTCCAGGCCATGTGGGTCCTTGGGGGCATAGGAAGGAGGCCGGGGAAATCAGGAGAGGCAGGTTGGAGGGGGCCTCCAGAAGGAGCAGGAGTGGAGCAGAGGGCAACTGCCCTGCCCACTAGGGCAGAGGGAGCCTATTGAGCTCCCAGGCCAGTCCCCTGCCCTCCAAGGCCCCCCCTTACCCCACCTCCAGCCACATTGGTCCTGGGGCATAGGAGGGAGGCCCAGGAGATCAGGAGAGGAAGGGGGGAGGGGCCCTCCCAGGCCCCAGACCAGAGGAGCAGAAGAGGAGAGGAGGGCATTTGCCCTGCCCACTTGAGCCCAGGAAGCCTGCTGGGCTCCCAGGTGAGGTCCCCTGCCCTCTGAGACCAGGGGTGGGAGGCACACCTGGGCCCCTTCTGTTCCTTGACCCTAAGCCCCACCCCCCACAGCCCCCAGGGCCTTTTCCAGCCCTGTGGGTCCTGAGCATTGGCCCCGCCCACCACACAAATCTCCCTTGCTTAGGCCTCCCTCTCCACAGCCAAGGGCTCCCCCACCCCGCCCTTTTTATTTTTCTTTTCCCTCCTCTTTTTTACGATTGTGGTACTGATGTACTTCCCAGTTGTTGATTCATCTACATTTTTATTTTTACACTCTTTTTAACGTATCTATTAGTTTCCTAGTCTAATTTTATTTTTTACATTGTTATTGTTCTATTTTTTATTTTTTGCTGCCCCACGCGGCTTGCAGGATCTTAATTCGTGAGCTCTGCAGTCGGAGCTCCAAGTCCGAACCACTGGACTAACAGAGAACCTCAGACCCCAGGTAATATTTATTGGAAGTGAGGTCTCACAGAGTTCCTCATCTCATCAGCACCAAGACCCAGCTCTGCCCAACAGCCTACAAACTCCAATGTTGGAAGCCTCAGGCCAAACAACCAGTAAAACAGGAACACAATCCCACTCATTAAAAAACAAAAAAAGAAACAGCAAAAAAATGTCACAGATGAAGGAACAAGGTAAAAACCTACAAAACCAAATAAATGTAGAGGAAACAGACAATCTACCTGAAAAAGAATTCAGAGCAATGACAGTGAAGATGATCCAGAATCTTGGAAACAGAAAGGAAGCACGGATTGAGAAAATAGAAGAAATGTTTAACAAAGATCTAGAAGAACTAAAGAACAAACAGAGATGAACGACACAATAACTGAAATGAAAAATACACTAGAAGGAATCAATAACAGAATAACAGAGGAAGAAAAATGAGTAAGTGAGCGGGAAGACAAAATGGTGGAAATAACTGCCGAGGAGCAGAATAAAGAAAAAAGAATGAGGGCTTCCCTGGTGGTGCAGTGGTCAAGAATCTGCCTGCCAATGCAAGGGACACAGGTTCGAGCCCTGGCCCGGGAAGATCCCCCATGCCGAGGAGCAACTAAGCTTGTGTGCCACAACTGCTGAGCCTGAGCTCTAGAGCCCACAAGCCACAACTACTGAAGCCTGTGCACCTAGAGCCCATGCTCCACAACAAGAGAAGCCACAACAATGAGAAGCCCTCACACCACGATGAAGAGTAGCCCCTGCTCACCGCAACTAGAGAAAGCCTGCACACAGCAACGAAGACCCAACACAGCCATAAATAAATAAATGTATTAAAAAAAAGAAAAAAAGAATGAAAAAAACTGACAATCTCAGAGACCTCTGGGACAACATTAAACACACCAACATTCGAATTATAGGAGTCCCAGAAGAAGAGAAAAAGAAAGGGTCTGAGAAAATATTTGAAGAGATTATAGTGGAAAACTTCCCTAACATGGGAAAGGAAATAGTCACCCAAGTCCAGGAAGCACAGAGAGTCCCATACAGGATAAACCGTAGGAAAAACACATCAAGACACATATTAATCAAACTAACAAAAATTACATTCAAAGAAAAAATATTAAAAGCAAGGGAAAAACAAAAATAACATACAAAGGAATCCCCATAAGGTTATCAGCTGATTTTTCAGTGGAAACTCTACAGGCCAAAAGGGAGTGGCAGAATATACTTAAAGTTATGAAAGAGAAAAACCTACAACCAAGATTACTCTACCCAACAAGGATCTCATTCAGATTCAATGGAGAAGCCAAAGGCTTTTCAGACAAACAAAAACTAAGAGAATTCAGCACCACCAAACCAGCTTTAGAACAAATGCTAAAGAAACTTCTCTAAGCAGGAAACACAACAGAAGACCCACAAAAACAAACCAAAAGCAATTAAGAAAATGATAATACGAATATACATATTGATAATAACCTTAAATGTAAATGGATTAAATGCCCCAACCAAAAGACACAGACTGGCTAAATGGATACAAAAACATGACCCGTATATATATACTGTCTACAAGAGAGCCACTTCAGAGCTAGGGACACATACAGATTGAAAGTGAAGGGATGGAAAAAGATATTCCATGCAAATGGAAATCAAAAGAAAGCTAGAGTAGCAATACTTGTATCAAATAAAATAGCCTTTAAAATAAAGACTGTTACAAGAGATAAAGAGGGACACTACATAATGATCAAATGATCAATCCAAGAAGATATAACAATTATAAATGTTTAGGCACCCAACATAGGAGCACCTCAATACATAAGGCAAAGGCTAACAACCATGAAAGGAGAAATCGACAGTAACACAATAATAGTATGGGACTTTAACACCCCACTTACACCAATGGACAGATCATCCAAACAGAAAATAAGTAAACACAAGCTTTAAATGACACAATAGACCAGACAGATCTGATATTTACAGAACATTCCACCCAGAAGTGGAAGAATATACTTTCTTCTCAAGTGCATATAGAACATTCTCCAGGATAGATCACATCTTGGGTCACAAATCAAGCCTCGGAAAATTTAAGAAAATTGAAATCGTATCAAGCATCTTTTCTGACCACAACGCTATGAAACTGGAAATCAATTACAGGAAAAAAAATTGTAAAACACCCCAAATACATGGAGGCTAAACAGTGCACTATTAAATAACCAAGAGATCACTGAGGAAATCAAAGAAGAAACTTAAAAATACACAGAAACAAATGACAACGAAAACACGGCGACCCAAAACCTATGGGACGCAGCAAAAGCAGTTCTAAGAGGGAAGTTTACAGCTATTCAATCTCACCTCAAGAAACAAGAAAAACCTCAAATAATCTAACCCTACACTTAAAACAACTAGAGAAAGAAGAACAAAGAAAACCGAAAGCCAGTAGAGGGAAAGAAATCATAAAAATCAGAACAGAAATAAATGAAATAGAAACAAAGAAAACAATAGCAAAGATCAATAAAACGAAAAGCTGGTTCTTTGAGAAGATAAACAAAATTGATAAAGCCTTAGCCAGACTCATCAAGAAAAAAAGGGAGAGGATGCAAATCAATAAAATTAGAAATGAAAAAGAAGAAATCACAACTGACACTGCAGAAATACAAAGGATTGTAAGAGACTACTACAAACAACTATATGCCAATAAAATGGACAACCATGAAGAAATGGACAAATTCTTGGAAAGGTTCAATTTTCCAGGACTGAACCAGGAAGAATTAGAAAATATCAACAGACCTATCACAAGTAATGAAACTGAAACCTTAATTAAAAATCTTCCAACAAACAGAAGTCCAGGACCAGATGGCTTCACAGGAGAATTCTATCAAACATTTAGAAAGGAGCTTATACCGATCCTTCTCAAACTCTTCCAAAATATTGCAGAGGGAGGAACACTCCCAAATTCATTCTACAAAGTCTCCATCACCCTGATACCAAAACCAGAAAAAGATACCACAAAAAAAAGGTAATTACAGACCAATATCACTGATGAACATAGACACAAAAATCCTGAACAAAATACTAGTAAACAGAATCCAACAGCACATTAAAAGGATCATACAGGGCTTCCCTGCTGGTGCAGTGGTTGGGAGTCTGCCTGCCAATGCAGGGGACACGGGTTCGTGCCCCGGTCTGGGAGGATCCCACATGCCACGGAGCAGCTGGGCCCGTCAGCCATGGCTGCTGAGCCTGCGCGTCCGGAGCCTGTGTTCTGCAATGGGAGAGGCCACAATAGTGAGAGGCCCGCGTACTGCAAAAGAACAAAAAAAAAAAAAAAAAAAAAGGATCATACAACATGATCAAATGGGATTTATCCCAGGGATGCAAGGATTCTTCAATATATGCAAAATCAATCAATGTGATACATCACATGAACAAATTAAAGAATAAAAACCATATGATCATCTCAGTAGATGCAGGAAAAGCTTTTGACAAAATTCAACACCCATTTACAATAAAAACTCTCCAGAAAATGGGCATAGAGGGAACCTACATAATAAAAGTCATATATGACAAACCCACAGCAAGCATCACACTCAATGGTGAAAAACTGAAAGCATTTCCACTAGGATCAGGAACAAGACAAGGATGCCCACTCTCACCACTCTTATTCAACATAGTTTTGGAAGTCCCAGCCACATTAATCAGAAAAGAAAACGAAATAAAAGGAATCCAAATTGGAAAAGAAGTAAAACTGTCACTATTTGCCGATGACATTATACTATATGTAGAAAATCCTAAAGATGCCACCAGAAAACTACTAGAACTAATCAGTGAATTTGGTAAGGTTGCAGGATACAAAATTAATGCACAGAAATCTCTGGCATTACTATACACCAACAGTGAAAAACCAGAAAGAGAAATTAAGGACAAAATCCCATTCACCATTGCAACAAAAAGAATAAAATACCTAAGAATAAACCTGCCTAAGGAGGCGAAAGACTTGTACTCAGAAAACTATAAAACACTGATGAAACAAACCAAAGATGACATAAACAGATGGAGAAATATATCATGTTCTTGGATTGGAAGAATCAATATTGTGAAAACGACTATAGTGCCCAAAGCAATCTATAGATTCAATGCAATCCCTATCAAACTATCAATGGCATTCTTCACAGAATTAGAACAAAAAAATCTTACAATTTGTATGGAAACACAAAAGACCAAGCAATGTTGACAAAGAAAAATGGAGATGGAGGAATTAGGCTCCCCGACTTCAAACTATACCACAAAGCTACAGTAATCAAGACAGTATGGTAATGGCACAAAAACAGAAATATAGATCAATGGTACAGGAAAGAATGCCCAGAGATAAACTCACACACATATGGGCACCTAAATTACGACAAAGGAGGCAAGAATGGACAATGGAGAAAAGACAACCTCTTCAATAAGTGGTGCTGGGAAAACTGGACAGCTACATGTAAAAGAATGGAATTAGAACACTACCTAACAGCATACACAGAAATAAACTCCGAATGGATTAAAGACTTAAATATGTAAGACCAGACACTATAAAACTTTTAGAGGAAAACAAAGGAAAAACACTCTTTGACATAAACCACAGCAAAATCTTTTTTGACCCACCTCCTAGAGTAATGGAAATAAAAACAAAAATAAAAAATGGGACTTAATTAAACTTAAAAGCTTTTTAACATCAGGGAAACCGTAAACAAGACAAAAAGACAACCCTCAGAATGTGAGAAAATATTTGCAAATGAAACAACAAAGGATTAATCTCCAAAATATACAAAGAGCTCATGGAACTCAATATCAAAAACACAAACAATTGAGTTAAAAAATGGGCATTAGACCTAAATAGACACTTCACCAAGGAAGACATACAGATGGCCAAGAAGCATATGAAAAGATGCTCAACATTACTAATTATTAGAGAAATGCAAATCAAAACTACAATGAGGTATCACCTCATGCTGGTCAGAATGGCCATTATCAAAAAAGTTAGAAACAACAAATGCTGGAAAGTGTGTGGTGAAAAGGGAACCCTCCTACACTGTTGGTGGGAATGTAAATTGATACAACGATTATGGAAAACAGTATGGAGGTTCCTTAAAAAACTAAAACTAGAACTACCATATGACCCAGCAATCCCACTACTGGGCATATACCCTGAGAAAACCATAATTCAAAAAGAGACATGCACCACAATGTTCACTGCAGCACTATTTACAGTAGCCAGGACATGGAACCAACCTAAATGTCCATCAACAGATGAATGGAGAAAGAAGATGTGGCACATATATACAATGGAATATTACTCAGCCATAAAAAGAAACAAAACTGAGTTATTTGTAGTGAGGTGGATGGACCCAGAGTCCGTCATACAGAGTGAAGTAAGTCGGAAGGAGAAAAACAAATACCATATGCTAACACATGTATATGGAATCTTAAAAAAAAGTTACCGATGAACCTAGTTGCAGGGCAGGAATAAAGAGGTAGACATAGAGAATGGACCTGATGACATGGGGTGGGAGGGTGAAGCTGGGACGAAGTGATAGTAGCATTGAGTATATACACTACTGAATGTAAAATAGTTGGCTGGTAGGAAGCAGCAGCATAGCACAGGGAGATCGGCTCGGTGCTTAGCAATGACCTAGAGGGGTGGCATAGGGAGGATGGGAGGGAGGCTCAAGAGGGAGGGGATATGGGGACATGTATATGCATATGGCTGATTCGCTTTGTTGTGCAACAGAAACTAACATGGTATTGTAAAGCGATTATACTCCAATAAAGATGTATTAAAATAAATAAATAAAGTAATCAAAGGGAAGAACCTACAACCAAGAATACTTTACCCAGTAAGGCTCTCATTCAGATTCAAAGGAGAAATCAAAGCTTTACAGACAAGCAAAAGCTAAGAAAATTCAGGACCACCAGACCAGCTTTGCAACAAATGCTAAAGAACTTCTCCAGGCAGAAAAGAAAATGGCACAACTAGAAACAAGAAGAATACAAATGGAAAAGCTCACCATTAGGCAAACATACAGTAAAGGCAGGAAATCATCTGCATGCAAATATCATATCAAAACCAGCAACTGTGAGAAGAGGAGAGCAAAAATGCAGGATATTGGAATTGCATTTGAAATTTAAAAACCAGCAACTTAAAACAATCTTGTTTGTATATAGACTGCTATATCAAAACCTCATGGTAACCACAAACTGAAAATCTACAAAAATACACACACAAAAAAGAAAAAGGAATCCAAAGACAACACTAAAGTTAGGCATCAAATCACAAGAGAAAAGAACAAAAGAGAAAGGGAAGAAAACAGACCTACAAAAGGAAATCCCAAACAATTAACAAAAGGGCAATAAAAAAATACATATTAATAATTACCTTAAACATAAATGGATTAAGTGCTCCAACCAAAAGACACAGACTGGCTGAATGGATACAAAAACAAGACCCATATATATGCTGTCTACAAGAGACCCACTTCAGATCTACGGACACATACTGAATGAAAGTGAGTGGATGGAAAAAGGTTTTCCATGCAAATGGAAATCAAAAGAAAGCTGGAGTAGCAATACCCATTTCAGATAAAATAGACTTTAAAATAAAGACTGCTGTAAGAGACAAAGGACACTACATAATGGTCAAGGGATCAATCCAAGAAAAAGATATAACAACTGTAAATATATATGCACCTAACATAGGAGCACCTTAATATATAAGGTAAATAAATACAGCCATAAAAAGAGAAATCAACAGTAACACGATAATAGTAGGGGACTTTAACACCCCTCTTTCATCAATAGATGGATTATCCAGATAGAAAATAAATAAGGAAACACAGGCCTTAAATGACACATTAAACCAAACAGACTTGATATTTATAGAGCATTCCATTCAAAATCAACAGAGTATACATTCTTCTCAAGTGCACATAGAACATTCTCCAGGATTGATCGCATGTTGGATCACAATGCAAGCCTTGGTAAATTTAAGAAAACTGAAACCATATCAAGCATCTATTCCAACCACAATGCTGAGATTAGAAATCAACTATAAGAAAAAAACTGTAAAAAACACAAACACGTGGAGGCCAAACAATATGCTACTAAACAACCAATGAATCACTGAAGTCAAAGAGGAAATCAAAAAATACCTAGAGACAAATGAAAATGAAAGCAAAATCTATGGGATGAAGCAAAACAGTTCTAAGAGGGAAGTTTATAGTGATACAATCTTACCTTAGGAAACAAGAAAAATCAGAAATAAACACCTAAACTTACACTTAAAGCAACTAGAGAAAGAAGAACAAACAAAACCGAAATTCAGTAGAAAGAAAGAAATCATAAAGATCAGAGCAGAAATAAATGAAATAGAAACAAAGAAAACAATAGAGAAGATCAATGAAACTAAAATCTGGTTCTTTGAAAAGATAAACAAAATTGATAAAAGCTTTAGCCAGACTCATCAAGAAAAACAGGAAGGGGGCCCAAATAAGTAAAATGAGAAATGAAAAAGGAGAACTTACAACAGACACCACAGAAATACAACGGATCTTATAAGAGACTGCTACAAACTAGATGCCAATAAAATGGACAACCTGAAAGAAATGGACAAATTCTTAGAAAGGTAAAATCTCCCAAGACTAAACCAGGAAGAAATAGAAAATATGAACAGACCAATCACAAGTACTGAAATTGAAACTGTGATTTAAAAACTCCCAGCAAACAAAAGTCAAGGACCAGATGGCTTCACAGGTAAATTCTATCAAACATTTAGAGAAGAGTTAACACCTATCCTTCTCAAACTATTCCAAAAAAATTGCAGAGGAAAGAACACTCCCAAACTCATTCTATTAGGCCACGATCACCCTGATACCAAAACCAGACAAAGATACCACAAAAAAAAGAAAATTACAGGCCAATATCACTGATGAACATAGACGCAAAACTCCTCAACAAAATACTAGCAATCTGAATCCAACAATACATTAAAAGGATCATACAACACGATCAAGTGGAATTTTATCTCAGGGATGCAAGGATTTTTCAATAACTGCAAATCAGTCAGTGTGATACACCACATCAACATATTGAAGAATAAAAATCCTATGATCATTTCAATAGATGCAGAAAAAGCTTCTGACAAAATTCAACAGCCATTTATGATAAAAAAAACTCTCCAGAAAGTGGGCAGAGAGGGAACATACCTCAACATAATAAAGGCCATATATGACAAATCTACAGCTAACATCATACTCAACAATGAAAAGCTGAAAGCATTTCCTCTAAGATCAGGAACAAGACAAGGATGTCCGCTCTCACCACTTATACTCAACATAGTTTTGGAAGTCCTAGCCACAGCAATCAGAGAAGAAATAAAAGGAATCCAAATTGGAAAAGAAGTAAAACTGTCACTGTTTGCAGATGACATGATACTGTACATAGAAATCCTAAAGATGTTACCAAAAAACTACTAGAGCTCATCAATGAACTTGGTAAAATCGCAGGATACAAAATTAATACATAGAAATCTGTTGCATTTCTGTACACTAAGAAGATCAGAAAGAGAAATTAAGGAAACAATCTCCATTTACCATTGCATCAAAAAGAATAAAATACCTAGGAATAAATCTACCTAAGGAGGCAAAAGACCTGTAACTCGGAAAACCATAAGATGCTGATGAAGGAAACCAAAGATGACACAAACAGATGGAAAAATATACCATGTTCTTGGATTGGAAGAACGAATATTGTCAAAATGACTGTACTAGCCAAGGCAATCTACAGATTCAATGCAATCCCTACCAAATTGACAATGGCATTTTTCACAGAACTAGAACAAAAAAAATCTTAAAATCTGTATGGAGACACAAAAGACCCTGGATAGCCAAAGCAATCTTGAGAAAGAAAAATGGAGCTGGAGGAATCAGGCTTCCTGACTTCAGACTATACTATTGATACAAAGCTACAGTCATCACAACAGTATGGTACTGGCACAAAAACAGACATATAGCTCAATGGAACATGACAGAAAGCCCAGAAACAAACCCATGCACCTGTGGTTAATTAATCTACAACAAAGGAGGCAACACTATACAGTGGAGGAAAGACAGTCTCTTCAATAAATGGTGCTGGGAAAACTGGACAGCTACATGTAAAAAAAAAAATGAAATTAGAACATTCTCTAACACCATAAACAAAAATAAACTCAAAATAAAGACCTAAATGGACCAGATACTATCAATATAGAACTCTTATAAGAAAACACAGGCAAAACACTCTGACATAAATCACAGCAATATCTTTTTCAATCCGTCTCCTAGAGTAATGGAAATAAAAAATATAAATGAATGGGACCTAATTAAACTCAAAAGCTTTGCACAGCAAAGGAAACCATACACAAAACGAAAGCACAACCCACAGAATGTGAGAAAATATTTGCAAACAATGTGACTGACAAGGGATTAATCTCCAAAATTTACAAGCAGCTCGTGCGGCTCAGTGTCAAAAAAAACAAAAACAAAAAAAGAACAACCCAATCAAAAAATGGGCAGAAGATCTAAACAGACATTTCTCCAAAGAAGACATACACATGGCCAAGAGACACATGAAAAGATGCTCAACATCGCTAATTATTAGAGAAATGCAAATCAAAACTACAATGAAATATCACCACACACCAGGCCATCATCAAAGTCTACCAACAGTAAGTACTGGAGAGGGTGTGGAGAAAAGGGAACTCTCCTACACTGTTGGTGGGGAAGTAAATTGGTACAACCACTATGGAGAACAGTATGGATGTTCCTTAAGAAACTAAAAACCATATGATCCAGCAATCCCACTCCTGGGAATATATCTGGAGAAAAACAAGAGTTTGAAAGGATACATGCACTACAATGTTCACTGCAGTACTATTTACAATAGCCAAGACATGGAAGCAACCTAAATGTCCATCAACAGATGAATGGATAAAGATGTGGTACATATATACAAGGGAGTATTACTCAGCCGTTAGAAAGAATGAAATAATGCCATTTGCAGCAACATGGACGGATCTGGAGATTATCATGCAAGTGAAGTCAGTCAGACAGAGAAAGACAAATAGCATATGATGTCGCTTATATGTGAAATCTGAAAAAAAAAGATACAAATGAACTTATTTACAAAACAGAAACAGAGTCACAGATTTAGAGAACAAATTTATGGTTACCAGGGGGAAGGGTCGAGAGGAAGGATAGATTGGGAGTTTGGGATTGACATGTACACATTGCTTTATTTAAGATACATAACCAGGCTTCCCTGGTGGCGCAGTGGTTGAGAGTCCACCTGCCGATGCAGGGGACATGGGTTCGTGCCCTGGTCTGGGAGGATCCCACATGCCACGGAGCGTCTGGGCCCGTGAGCCATGACCGCTGGGCCTGTGCGTCTGGAGCCTGTGCTCCGCAAAGGGAGAGGCCATGGCAGTGAGAGGCCTGCGTACTGGGGAAAAAAAAAAAAAAAGATACATAACCAACAGGGACCTACTGTACAGCACAGGGAACTCTACTCAATATTCTGTAATAACCTATATAGGAAAAGAATCTGAAAAAGAATGGATGTACGTATAACTGAATCACTTTGCTTTACACCTGAAACTAATGCAACACTGTTAATCAACTATCCTCCAATATAAAATAAAAATTAAAAAAAAAAGTCAAGGACCAGATGGCTTCACTGGTGAATTCTACCAAACATTTAAAGAATTAATACCAATCCTTCTCAAACCTTTCCAAAACACAGAAGAAGAAACACTTCCAAACTCATTTTACAAGGCCAACATTACCCTAAAACCAAAACCAGACAGGACGCCACAAAAAATTATAGACCAATATCCCTGATGAACATAGATGCAAAAATCCTCAACAAAATATTAGCAAATGAATTCAACAGTACACTACAAGTATCATGCACCATGATCAAGTGGGATTTATTCCAGAAGTGCAAGGATGGTTCAGCATTCACAAATCCGTCACTGTGTACACCAAACAAAAGATAAAAATCATATTATCATCTCAATAAATAAAGAAAAAGCATTTAACAAAATTCAACATCCATTCATTTTAAAAACTTTCAACAAACTGGGTATAGAAGGAGGGTACCTCAACATAATAAATGCCATATATGACAAGCCCATACCTAACATATTCAACAGTGAAAGCTGAAAGTAGTTCCTCTAAGATCAGGAACAAGACAAGGATGCCTGCTTTTATTCAACATAGTACTACAAGTCCTAGACAGAGCAATTAGGCAAGAAAAAGAAATAAAAGACATCCAGATAAGAAATGAAGAAATATAACTTTACAGATGACATATTATATATAAAAAACCCTAAAGAAGCCACCGAAACTGTTAGAATAAACGAAGTTAGTAAAACTGCAGGTTACAAAATCAATATACAGTTGTTCCTTAGGGCACTGACTCCACGCAGCCAAAAATCTGAGTATAACTTTACAGATAGTGCTCCGTATCCACAGTTCTGCATCCATGGATTCAACCGGCACTGTTGATAGTATAGTAGTATAGTACGTATTTATTGAAAAAAATCTATGTATAAGTGCCTGCACAGTTCAAATCTACATTGTTCAAGGGTCAACTGTACAAAAATAGTTGCAATTCTATACATTAATAACAAACTATCAGAGAAATTGGAGTTACTCAGTTTTCCTAGGTCTCTCCCATATATATGTTACTAAACTTTTGTTTTCTCCTCTTTAAAAAAATAAAAAGAGAGAAATTAAGGAAAAATCCCATTTACAACTGCTTTAAAGAGAATAATATACCTAGGAATAAATTTAACCAAGGAGGTGAAAGACCTGTACACCAAAAATTATAAGACACTGATGAAAGAAATTAAAGAAGACACAAATAAATGGAAAGATGATCTGTGTTCATGGATTGGAAGAATTAATACTGTTAAAATATGCATACTCCTCAAAGAGATCTACAAACTCAATGCAAACCCTATGAAAATTCCAATGGTATTTTTCACAGAAATAGAACAAACAATCATATAATTTGTTTGGAACCACAAACACCCCAAATAGCCAAAACAATCCTGAGAAAAAAGAACAAAGCTGGAGGCCATCACACTTCCTGATTTCAAACTATATTACAAAGCTACAGTAATCAAAACAATATATTGGCAAAAAACAGACACAGAGCTTAATGGAACACAATAGAGAGCCCAAAAACGAACCCATGAATATATGGTCAATTAATTTATGATAAAGGAGCCAAGAATATACAGTGGGGAAAGGATACCCTCTTTAATAAGTGGTGTTGGGAAAACTGGACACCACATGCAAAATAATGAAACTGGACTCCTATCTTACACCAAACACAAAGATCAACTCAAAATGAATTAAGAGACTTGAGCATAAGACCTGAAGCCATAAAACTTCTAGAAGAAATAAAGGTAAGTAAAAAGGCACTAACCTGGCTGACATTGGCCTTGGCAATGATTTTTTGCATTTGACACCAAAAGTAAAGGCAACAAAAGCAAAAATAAAGAGGTGGGGCTATTAAAACTAATAAACTTCTGCAAAGCAAAGAAAACCACCAACAAAATGAAAAGACAATCTACCAAATGGGAGAATATATTTGCAAATCAGGTATCTGATAAGGGGTTAATATTCAAAGTATTAACTCAACAGCAGAAAGAAAAAAAATCCAATTAAAAAACAGGCAGAGGAACTGAACAGACATTTTTCCAAAGATGACATACAAAGGCCAACAGGTACATGAAAAGGTGCTCAACATCACTAATTATTAGGGAAATGCAAATCAAAAACACAATTAGATATCAACTCATACCTATGGGAACGGCTATCCTCAAAAAAAGCAAGAAGTAACAAGTGTTGGAAAGGATGTAGAGAAAAGGTAACCCTTGCGAATCCTTGGTGGGAATGTAAATGGTGCAGCCATTATGGAAAGCAACATGGAGGTTCCTGGTAGAATTAAAAATAAAACTACCATATGACCCAGTAATTCCACTTCTGGGTATATATCCAGAAGTGAAAAGAAATCACTACCTCAAAAAGATAGCTGCATCTCCATGTTCACTGAAGCATTATTTACAACAGCGAAGACATGCAAACAACGAAGTGTTCAGTCGATGGATAAAGAAAATGTGATATATACACAATGGAATATTATTCTGCCATAAAAAAGGAAATTCTGCCATTTGCACAACATGAATGGTCCTTGAGGGCATTATGCTAAGTGAAATGAGTCAGACAAAGACAAATACTCTATGATATTACTTTTATGTGGAATTTTAAAAAATCAAATGCATAAAATACAGAGAAGAACAGACTGGTGGTTGCCAGTAGTGGGTATGAAGGATGGGTGAAATGTGTGAAGTTGTTCAAAAGGTAGAACTTACAGTTATAAGTTCTCAGAATATAATGTACAGTATGGTGACTACAATTAATACTGTATTGTATATTTGAAAGTTGCTCAGAGATTAGATCTTAAAAGTTATCATCAGGGCTTCCCTGGTGGTGCATTGGTTGAGAGTCTGCCTGCCAATGCAGGGGACACGGGTTTGAGCCCTGGTCTGGGAGGATCCCACATGCCGCAGAGCAACTGGGCCTGTGAGCCACAACTACTGAGCCTGCGCGTCTGGAGCCTGTGCTCCGCAACAAGAGAGGCCACGACAGTGAGAGGCCCACGCACCGCGATGAAGAGTGGCCCCCACTCATCGCAACTAGAGAAAGCCCTTGCACAGAAACGAAGACCCAACACAGCCAAAAATAAATAAAAATAAATTTTAAAAAAAAGTTATCACATAAAAAAACTGAATGTGAAGTAACAGATGTTAACTAAACTTACTGTAGTAATCATTCTGCAATATACACATATATCAAATCATTATGTTGTACACCTTACATGATACAATGCTGTATGTTAATTATATCTCAATAAACCTGGAAAAAATTAAAAATAAACAAAAAACAGAGATATGAAGAAAAGATACCAACTTTGAGAGAGTAATTTCTTTGAGGGAAAGAAAAAGAATGTGGGGACAAAAGAAGATTTTAACTCTATTTCTTAAACACAAAAGGTGTAAAGCAAATATAACTGTTAACATCTGCTACTTCTAGATGGAGATACAGGTATTTGACATTATTTTTGATGCTTTCACATATTTCTGAAATATTTAAAAAAGAAAGCCAGTCATTAGATCAGAGTGGCTAAGTGGTTTCTGGGGACATCCTTAACCTGGCCTGAGATAGGTACCTGGCCTTTGCTTCTTCGGCCCATACTCCAAAATGCTGTCACTATGCTGAGACAGTGTCTCATCATTTCCACTTTCCACCTCTTCATTTCCAATATCCTCCTCTTCAAAGCTGGTCTTTTCTTTAATTCGATCACCCAGGGCACTTTTTAACATCTATCAAGAAAATTCTTTTTAACATCTTTCATTGACTTCAGCAGAATGCAAGTTTGAAAGATTAGACAGATATAACCTTTTAAAAGTTTTCTCAGATAATTAAGCCCAAGTTTAGACACAAATTTTCAGATGCTTCTGCATAGTTTCTAAAGGATATATATACATCAATGCCATGGACTATTCAGTTTCAATAAACTTAAGAGTAAGTCACATAGGGATTTAATATATTTATTCAATGATACCCCCAAACTACAGTATTTTGTGAAAATCAGAGATCCATCTAATTTTATACCAAATTAGACAAAGGGAAACAATACAGATATATCTAAAGATATAGGGAAACAATACAGATATATCTTTAATGACAAAAGGAAACAATACAGATATATCTAAAGATATACGGTTTAATATAATCAGTTACATTAAATTATTTAGTTTTAATCAGAATTCGATAAAAATTTGGGACTTCCCGGGTGGTCCAGTGGTTAAGAATCCGCCTCCCAATACAGGGGATGCGGGTTCAATCCCTGGTTGGGGAACTAAGATCCCACGTGCCACAGGACAACTAAGCCTGCACACAGCAACTACTGAGCCCATGCGCTCTAGAGCCTGCGTACCACAAATACTGAGCCTGTGTGCTCTATAGCCCACGCACCACGACTACTGAGGCCTGTGCACTTTGGAGCCTGCACGCCACAACTAGAGAGCCCACGGGCTGCAACTACTGAGCCCACACACCACAACTAGAGAAGACCACGTGCCGCAATGAAGAGCCTGTGCACCTCAATAAAACATCCCGCATGCCGCAACTAAGACCTGACGCAGCCAAATAAATAAATAGATAGAATTCAATAAAAATTTGGATAAATCTATATCAAATTTGGTTATATAATAAAAGGCTAGGATATAATTTCTCATCCTATGTCCTACCTGCTTGACTTACGGAAGATTTTCAGTAAGTAAGATGCAACTAACTTCCTAGTGCCTTAGCTTAGCTCTCACCTTCAATTGTAAAATCACTTAAATGCTCACCAACTATGGCAATCTCAATACAGATTAAAAAACAAGACTTGCCCAATCTAGTTCAGAGAGGCGCTGAGATAGTTTCTCTGATACTGCATGTAATTCTTGTTCTGTTAACCTCTTTTCTGCCCTCTGGAAGGAAGGTGAATCCCAGGATGAGACTGCAGTTCTGTTTTCATACCTGTAATAAAAGTGACCTTGTGACACATTTAAGTAGACAAGTGTATGTACATTACTTAGTTCAAAACTACTGTAATACATGTTTTACCAAATATTTCATACCGGTCTTCACAGCAAAATTTGGAGAGTATATCCTTAGCTCTTCAAATCCCTTTGCAGACAGACTGTAAATACTGAAGCCTACAGTAATGTTACCTTTTTCCTTTGGGAAGCTTCCTTGTCCTAGGGTCTTGGACCTGAACTGGATACATTTCCTGTTTGCCATCTTTAGACAACTTGGAAGTTAAGAAAACTCTATTATCTGGTTCCTATTAAAAACAGAGTTGATTTGAAAGAGATATAAGGAAGACACAAAAAGAAGAACATTTTGGGTGTGATGGGAAGGGAGGACCTGTAACACAAAGCTAGATCCCTTCATTCTCCATGTTTTGCTTTTTTAAGACACACATTTGTCAAACACTCCATTGATTCCCAATGCCAAAGGATGGAGCAATGTCTATAAACTTGTACTCAAAGAAAAAGTATGGCTCAGGATTGCATTCAAATATAAATGCAAGTGAGGTGTTCTCAAATATAAAAATTTAGGGGTTATGGTTACATGTGGACAATGAAAAAATGATCAAATCGCACGTGGAAAGTATTAAAGTCATTATCTTTCATATCAAGAAGTTAATAGAAACTGTCCAAAACTGAAACAAGACAAAACCTCCAAAATATGAATATAAGCTCAACATTTTAAACAATTTATTTAACTTTAGAGGGAATCTTATAGAAAATATTTCTTGTGGTAAAGAAACATTTGATGTTTAACAATCTCTTCAATTTCACTTCAGTATCTTTTTCTTCTATTAAAGTAAAATTAAATTTAATACTGTTTAGTAAATAACTATAATATAATCACATTTTAAAAAAACGTTTAAAATTGAAGTTAGTGTCCTGCTCAATAATTATTTGAAAAAGAATATTCCCACCCAACTGCAACCCAGGTAGAGAAAAAGAATATTACCAGCAACTCAGAAGGCCTTCCACCATCCCTGCAAGCCTTCCCCAAATGTAACCATTATCCTATGATCCCTTTTTTCTCTTTTTATCCATCCACCCTCCTATCTAAATAGATGCACAGAATGTTTAGAATTATGGTCACCTAATGCTAACTACTTTTTCGGCACTGTATGAATTTTTAATTATGAGAGTGTACCATTGTTTATAAATTTACCCTTGGCATTATACCTGAGCGTTCTTGTTGCTAGAAAGATAGGAAAAGGATGACTGTGTAAAAAAGGATTTTATTTTCAAAGAAGAAAAGAGTGGAAGCTAATAGGCCAAAATGTTAACAGTAGTTCATGCTGGATAATAGGAATATGGATGAAAGATTAGTTTTGACACTTTCCTATATGTTAAAACATTTCAATTACTCAATTAGAGACATACAATATGGGTACTAAAACTAGAATGCTTGAATTCTAATCCTAATTCTACAATTGCTGTGTGACCCCAGACAAGATTCTTAAACTCTCTATTTCAGCTTCCCCATGGGAAATATAAATAGTACCTACTCGAGAGCTGTGCTGTAAGAAGAAACTTTTTCAATACCTGCAAATTAGGCAGAACTGTGCCTGGCACAAAATAAACACTCAGTATGTGTTGCCTCTTACTATTTCCCCTTTTACATAGTCATCCTGTCCCTATCTTCCTAGGGTAAGAATATACAGGTATATGCAGAGGTAAATTTTATGAAGTACAGTGCTCTGATTAGTGCAGTATCCTTGACTACAATTCTAGCAGAAACCTTTTTAAATCTATAGACTTTTCACCAGTTGAAAGCAAGCTTTTCCACTTACCACAGAAAATGCTGTGCCTTCTCCAGTAGAATTCACGGTAGGGGAGCAGTGACTTGAACGCAAGTATTCTTTTCCTATGGGGCAGGGAGCTCGAGGCTCTGAAGGATGGTAAGGTGGATGTAAAGGAATAGCTGATCGGATAGGCTCCCCTAACTTCCTAGCATTTGGGATCATATCCACAGAAGGAATTTCTGCTAGTTGGACAAATCAAAGTGGACATTAAGATGAACTCTAAGAAATAAACCATTTTTTATATATATATCCTGTATCATTTTATATATACACATACCCTATACAAACATATTCACATACACTACTTAGAAACGTATTTTAAACTTGATTAAGAAAAAAAAACCACACCTAAAAAACAATGAAAATAGGGACTCATCCTCAGTAAACAAGTAGGGACCTAATTAAATCAGGAAGAATGCAATTTTAATGTTATTATCATAAAAATGCTTCCTAAAGTTATTTAAAAACAATGAAAAATTACTAAAAACCTAAATGGCTTAAAGAATAGCTATATAAATTATGGTTCATCCACATGTTATAAAAATAGCCATTAACAATGACTTTATATAATACTAACCATATGAAAACCTCAGAGACAATACAAAATGAGAATATTTTTCAAGCTATTATAATTTGAAGACCACCAACTGATATCTAATCAGTCTAACGTAACAGACTCTTATTGTCCTAAAGTCTCTGTTTGAGAGGAGAGGATTTAAATAAAATAGCGGATGCAAAACATGTGACCAAAGACCATCTTATGAAGAAATCCGAGTTCATAATTAATAGCAAACATTTACAAATGCGGTCACGTAAAACCAAAATGAATCGCATTAATTGTAGAGCAACAAAAGTAAAAAGGCTAATAGCAACTGCCACAAGAACGATTGTCTTCAACTCACAGCAATAGTCTCAAGAACTCAATGCATTACTACTCACTGTCTTCAACAAAGGATGTCCCACTCTTGGACAAAAAACTAGATGAGGGAGTGTTCAACACTTCTTCATGTGAGTCAGAACATGGTAGGGTTGAGGCTTTTTTAGACTGCATTTCATTAGGACCTTGGGCATCTAGAAAATATTAAAGTAAAACTTTTTTATTGCTGAATGTTAGACTAAAAGCTATGAGTTTAATACCCTGAGGATAAAAACATCAGAAGTGACAAAATCATAGAACTATGTTGGTCTGATTGCTTGAAATACCAATTACTTTTAATAACTATTAGATAGCAATATGTAGTTCTGTAGCCCAGAATCATTTACATAACTTAAAAACAAAGTTTTACACAATGCTTCATTCCTTTGCTTTAGAAAAATAGGTGCCAGACTTGTAACAGAAATGCTGACTGTTGCACGGGTATATCTCTAAACTAGAGATCTTGGCTGGTACCATAATCAAAGATTTGTAGGTCAAACGAATTGTTTTGTCTAATTTTCAAACGCTTAATATTTTGAATCAGCTCTATAATGTTAGTACACAGAGAGCTACATTAAAAATAGTTCTGAAATTGAGGGAATATCCACTTTGCTCCCTTGGAAATCTACAATACACAAACTTCCCATAAACAAAATGGATTAATGACTTTCCCTCTCTAAATAACTTTCTATTTATCTATCCCTTCTTCAGTTTAATGAAAGACTTCACCGTAAACTTACTCCTCACTTTGAAAGTATGAGAATGCACCCTGAAAACTCGTTGTTTACCGATACGGTCAACTGATAAAATCACTAAAAACAGAAAAATTCACCTTGTACAGATCCCCAAATCCACACAACTTATTCCCAAATACGGTATTTTCAAAATTTTGACACTCAACCGATGTCTTTTAAAAATCTGCAAATACAACTTTTTGGGCTCTCCTTTTCCACAATCCAGTGCAATATGGCCATTTTCATACCAAAATGTTTTAAGTATGTAAATTTCCCTACATAACTTCATATTTCACATGAATATCCTCTAAGACATAATGTTCACAACTTGGTCCTCTATTTCATTATACTGAATTTGTCATCAGTTTGACCACAGACTAATTCATTTTTATCTGGGTCCATTTTTTCCTTCGGCTCCTTGAATAACCATTTCATATGCTCTATGCTCTTTCTTTTTGATGGAATTTCTCCTAAAATCTCATGCTTAGTTATCATCTGGAAATTTTAATTGGTCAGACTGAAAGTTACAAAAATTTCTCTCAATGATCTTCGGACTGTTTTAAAACATACTGTTTTATTACTGCAGAGATTGTGAACTTCTTTACTGTAAGCATTAATAATATTTCAATTAGGGAGTTCCACGGTGGCCTAATGGCTGGGATTCCGAGCTTTCAATGCGATGGCCAGGGTTCAGTCCCTGGTCAGGCAACTGAGATCCTGCAAGCTGCACGGTGCAGCCAAAAAAAAAAAGAAAGAAAATCAATTATTTAAGTATCTGTATAGTAAATACCTCTCATTTACCAAAAAAAAAAAAAAAAGGTCTTCAGTAGAACAAATGAGTGAAGATGGTCAGAAGACAAACTTCCAGTTATAAAATAAGTCATAGGGATGTAATGTACCGTATGGTGACTACATTAATATTGTATTGCGGGGGGTGCCCTGGGTGCCAAAGGCCTCTCATCCCAGGCTCCTCCATAAGGAATCTGGCTCACGCCACCTATAAAGCAAACCCCAATTCTTGTAGAGGCCTCATTACCCCCTCCCCCACTCAGTCACAGAGCAGCAGTGCCTTGGCCCCAGGCGCAGGCCAGATTTGCATAATGGTGAGATCCTGCTGTGTATCCTGTTACAAGGTGCTTAGGAAGGGGTTTCTCCTTACTTATATAAAAGGTTTAAGGAAGGGAGATGGCCAAGATGGCAGAGTAGAAAGACTCTGAGCTCACCTCCTCTCATAGGCACACCAAAATCACAACCATCTGCAGAACAACCACTGATGAAAGAGACAGGACCCTACCAAAAAAGATCTTTTGCAACTAAAGACATAAAGAACGAACCACAACGAGATGGCTAGGAGGGGCAGACTTGCAATATAGTCAAGTCCCATACCCCCCAGTGGGTGACCCACAAACGAGAACAATTACTTTGTAAAGGTTCTGCCAAAGTCTTGAGTCCCACATAGGCTCCCCAGCCTGGGGGGCCTGCACCGGGAACATGAGCTCCCAGAACATTTGGCTTTGAAGACCACTGGAGATTACTTTTGGGAATCCCAGAGGGCTGCAGGAACTAGAGATTTCATTCTTAAAGGGCACACACAAAATCTACTGAGACCCAGGACAGAAGCTGTAATTTGAGAGAAGCCTAGGCCAGATCTACTTGCTGATCTTAGAGAGCTTCCCGGAGAGGCAAGAGGCAACTGGAGTTCACCATGGGAACACAGACACTGGCAGCAGCCATTTTTAGGAGCTCCTTCTACCATGTGGACCCTGGTGCTGGCAAGCGCCATTGTGGAATCCTACCTCTAGCTCATTAGCACCAAGACATGGCCCCAACCCAACAGCCTGTAGGTGCCAGTGCTGGGACACATCAGGCCAAGCAACTAACTGGGCAGGGACACAGCCCCACCCATCAGCAGACAGGCTGCCTTAAGATCCCCTGAGCCCACAGATACAGCCTTGGGACATGGACCTGCTCACCAGAGGGCCCAGGACCCAGCTTCACCACCAGAAGGCATGCACCAGTCCCAGAATCCACTGGGCCCTGGCCCTGCCCTTCAGAGAGCCTGCTCTAGCCTCTGGACCAGCTTCTTCCACCAGGGGACAGACATGAGACTCAAGAAAACTAGTCCCGGGACTTCCCTGGTGGCGCAGTGGTTAAGACTCTGCGCTCCCAATGCAGGGGGCCCGGGTTCGAACCCTGGTCAGGGAACTAGATCCCACATGTACGCTGCAATTAAGAATTTCCATGCAACAACTAAGGAAGCCTTCCTGCTGCAACTAAGGAGCTGGTGAGCCGCAACTAAGGAAGTCCGCCTGCCACAACTAAGAAGCTGGTGAGCCTCAACAAAGGAGGCTGTGAGCCTCAACTAAGACCTGGCACAACCAAATTAATTAATTAATTTTAAAAAATTATTAAAAAAAAAAAAGAAAGAAAACTAGTCCTGCAACTTATGGACCCAGCCTGCCCATTAGCAGGCCAGACCCTGTGCTGGGACCAGCTGGGCCACAGCCTTGCCCACCAGCAGGCCAACACAAGCTTCAGGACACCCCAGACCCCATACTCAACTGTATCAGGAACTGCGCCCCGCACCCCCAACCCCCAGCAATCCAACACAAGCTCTGGGACCCTGGGCTCTGCAACCAGGACCTGGCTCTGTCCACCAGTAGACCAGCACTAACCAAGGACCTGGCTTCACCCACCAGTGGGCAGGCAACAGCCCTGGAGTCTTCCAGACCCTGACTCTCCGCACCACTGAGCAAGTATAAGCCCCGGGGGTCCCTGTGGTTATGCAGTTAGCCACCTCATGACCAGCCAACCAGCAGCTGGCAGCCTCTGCACAAGGCAACCAACTGGCCCAGGGGCCAACCAAGCATACCAGACTGCCCACATAGTCAGCCCACCACAACAGAAAGACCCATGCAGTCCTCATAGGGGGAACCGCTAGAGCATATAGCTCAGGTAGGACATACTGCTGGGACACATAGGGCGTTTCCAACAAAAGGCCACTTCTCCAAAGTTGGGAAATATAATCAACATACCAGATACATAAAAATAAAAATAGCAACTTAGGCAAAATGAGGTAACAGAGTAACACGTTCCAGATAAAAGTACAAGATAAAACCCCAGAAGAAGAACTAAGTGAAGTGGAGATAGGCAGTCTACTGGAGAAGGAGTTCAGGGTAGTGATCATAAAGATGATCAAAGAACTCGGGAGAAGAATGGATGCACAGAATGAGAAATTAGAAGTTTTTAATGAAGAGTTAGAAAATATAAAGAACAAGAAGTTAGAAATAAAGAATACAATAACAAATGAAAAATACACTAGAAGGAATTAAAAGTAGATTAAATGATACAGAGGAATGGATCAGTGAGCTAGAAGACAGGGTAGTGGAACTCACTGATGCTGAACGAATTAAAGAGAAATCAAAAGAAATGAGAACACTTAAGAGATCTCTAGGACAATATCAGATGCACTAATACTTGCATTTATAAGCGTTCCAGAAGGATAAGAGAGAGAGAAAGGAGCTGATAACATTTGAAGACATAATAGCTGAAAACTTCCCTAACCTGGGAAGGGAAACAGACAGCCAAGTCCAGGAAGCACAGAGAAGTCCCATACTACAAGACACACTCTAGTTCTAAGGGCAAAAATTAAAGGTAAAGAGAGAATATTAAAAGCAACAAGGGGGGCTTCCCTGGTGGCACAGTGGTTAAGAAACCACCTGCCAATGCAGGGGACACGGGTTTGAGCTATGGTCCGGGAAGATCCCACATGCTGCAGAGCAACTAAGCCTGTATGCCACGACTACTGAGCCTGCGCTCCAGAGCCCGCGAGCCACAACTCCTGAAGCCTGGGTGCCTAGAACCCATGCTCTGCAACAAGAAAAGCCACTGCACTGCAACGAAGAGTAGACCCTGCTCACCGCAACTAGAGAAAGCCCATGTGCAGCAACAAAGACCCAATGCAGCCAAAAATAAATAAAATTTAAAAAATACCTTTAAAAGCAACAAGGGAAAAGCAACAAATAACATACAAGAGAACTCCTACAAGGCTATCAGCTGACTTTTAAGCAGAAACTCTGCAGGCCAGAAGGGAGTGGCAGGCTATAGTTAAAGTGATGAAAGGGAAAAACCTTCAACCAAGAATACTCTACCCAGCAAGGCTCTCGTTCAGATTTGATGGAGAGATCAAAAAGTTTACAGACAAGCAAAAGCTAGAAGAGTTCAGCATCACCAAACTAGCTTTACAACAAATGTCAAAGAAACTTCTCTAAGTGAAAAAGAAAAGGCCATAACTAGAAAGGTGAAAATTACAAAATGAAAAAGTTCATTGCTAAAGGCAACCATACAGTAAAAGTAGGAAATTATCCACACACAAAGTTAGTAAGGTTAAAAGAGAAAAGGAGTAAAATCATTTATATCCATGATAAGCAGTTAAGGATACACAAAACAATCAGGTGTAAGATATAATATCAAAAACAGTAATCATAAAGGAAGGAAAGTACAGGTGCAGGGTTGTTAAAATGCATTTAAAAGTGAGAAATCAGGGCTTCCCTGGTGGCGCAGTGGTTGAGAGTCCGCCTGCCGATGCAGGGGACGCGGGTTCGTGCCACGGTCCGGGAAGACCCCACGTGCCGTGGAGTGGCTGGGCCCGTAAGCCATGGCTGCTGAGCCTGCGCATCCAGAGCCTATGCTCCACAACGGGACAGGCCACAACAGTGAGAAGCCTGCGTACCGCAAAAAAAAAAAAAAAAAAAAAGGTGAGAGATCAGCAACTTAAGACAATCACATATATATATGGAAATAGAGAGAGAGAGAGAGACACTGCAAATGGAAAACAAAAGAAAACTGGGGTAGCAATACTCATATTAGACAAAATAGACATTAAAGACTATTACAAAAGACAAAGGAGAACATTAAATTATGATCAAGGGATCAATCCAAGAAGAAGACATAATAACTGTAAACAGATATGCACCCAATACACAAGCACCTCAATACATAAAGCAAACATTAACAGACATAAAGGAAGAAACTGACAGTAACACAGTAATAATAAGGGACTTTAACACCCCACTTACATCAATGGGCAGATCATCCAGATGGAAAATCAATAGGGAAACACTAGCCTTAAATGACACATTAGACCAGATGGGCTTAATAGATGTACAGAACATTCGATCCAAAAGAAGCAGCATGCACATTCTTTTCAAGTGCACATGGAACATTCTCCAGGATAGATCACATGCTAGGCCACAAAATAAACCTCAGTAAATTTAAGAAAACTGAAATCACATCAAGAATCTTTTCTGACCACAACACTAGGAAGCTAGTAATCAACTACAAGAAAAACTGCAAAAAACACAAACACATAGAGGTTAAGCGATATGCTGTTAAACAATCAATGTATCACTGAAGAAATCAAAGAGGAATTAAAAAAATACCTGGAGACAAATGAAAACAAAAACATAATAATCCAAAATCTACGGGATGCAGCAAATGCAGTTCTAAGAGGGAAGTTAGTGATACAAGCTTACCTCAGGAAACAAAAAAACCTCAAATAAACAACCTAACCTTATACCTAAAAGAACTAAAAAAAGCACAGACAAAACCCAAAGTTAGTAGAAGGAAAGAAAAGTCAAAGCAGAAACATAAAATAGAGACTAAAAAAAAAACAGTAGAAAAGATCAATGAAACTAAGAATTGGTTCTTTGAAAAAACAAACAAAATTGATAAACCTTTAGCCAGACTCATCAAGAAAAAAAGAGAGAAGGTCCAAATCAATAAAATCAGAAGGGAAAAAAGAAAAGTTACAACCAGCACCAAAGAAATACAAAAGATCATAAGAGACTACTACAAACAACTAGATGCCAATAAAATGGACAACCTAGAAGAAAAGGACAAATTCTTAGAAATGTACAATCTCCCAAGACTGAACCAGGAAGAAATAGAAAATACGATCACACCAATTATCAGTAACGAAACTGAATCACTAATTTAAAAACTCTCAACAAACAAAAAGTCCAGGACCAGATGGCTTCACAGCTGAATTCTACCAAACACGTAGAGAAGAGTTAACACCTAATCTTCTCAAACTATTCCAAAAAATTGCAGAGGAAGGAACACTTCCAAACTCACTCAATGAGGCCAGCATCACATTGATACCAAAAACAGAAAATTACAGGCCCACAAATCACTGGTGAACATAGATGCAGAAATTCTCAATGAAATATTAGCAAATCGAATCCAACAACACATTGAAAGGATCCTACACCATGATCAAGTGGGATTTATCCCAGGGATGCAAAGATTTTCAGAATCTGCAAATTTGTTAATGTGATACACCACATTAACAAACTGAAAGAATAAAAATCAAAGGATCATCTTAATAGATGCAGAAAAAGCTTTTGACAAAATTCAACACCCATTTATGATAAAAACTCTCCAGAAAGTGGGCATAGAGGGAACATACCTCAATGTAATAAAGGCCATATGTAAGAAACCCACAGTTAACATCATACTCAATGGTGAAAAGCCAAAAGCATTTCCTCTAAGATCAGGAACAAGACAAGGATGCCCTCTCTCACCACATTTATGCAACATAGAATTGAAAGTCCTAGCCACAGCAATCAGACAAGAGAAAAAAATAAAAGGAATCTAAATTGGAAAGGAAGAAGTAAAACTATCAGTTTGCAGATGACATGATACTATATATAGAAAATCCTAAAGAAGCCACCAGAAAACTACCAGAGCTCACCAGTGAATTCAGTAAAGTTGCAGGACACAAAATTAATATGAAGAAATCTGTCACAATTTTATACACTAACAACAAACTATCAGAAAAAGAAATTAAGGAAACAACCCCATTTGTCACTGCACCAAAAAGAATAAAACACCCAGGAATAAACCTACCTAAGGAGGTAAAAGACCTGTACCCAAAAAACTATAAGACACTGATGAAAGAAACTGAAGATGACACACAGATGTAAAGATATACCACGTTCAAGAATTGGAAGAATATTGTTAAATTGACTATACTAGTCAAGGCAATTCACATATTCAATGCAATCCCTACCAAATTACCAATGACATTTTTCACAGAACTAGAACAAATAATGTTAAAATTCGTACGGAAACACAAAAGACCCTGAATAGCCAAAACAATCTTGAGCAAGAAAGGAGCTGTAGGGTTCACACTCCCTGACTTCAGACTATACTACAAAGCTACAGTAATCAAAACAGTATGGAACTGGCACAAAGCCAGATACATAAATCAGTGGAACAGAATAGAGAGCCTAGAAATAAACCCACACACTGACGGTCAATTAATCTATGACAAGGAGGCAACAATATACAACAGAGAAAAAGACAGTCCTTCAATAAGTGGTGCTAGGAAAACTAGACAGCTACATGTAAAAGAATGAAATTACAACATTTTCTCACACCATATACAAAAGTAAACTCAAAATGGATTATAGGTCTAAATGTAAGACCAAAAACCATAAAACTCCTAGAAGAAAACATACGCAGAACACTCTTTGACATAAATTGTAGCAGTATCTTTTTGGCTCTGTCTCCTAAAGCAAAGGAAATAAAAGCAAAAATAAACAAATGGGACCTAGTTAGACTTATAAGATTTTGCACAGCAAAGAAAACCATCAACAAAAAGACAACCTTTAGGGATGGTCCAGAGGTTGAGACTCTGTGCTTCCAATGCAGGGGGTGCAGGTTCGATCCCTGGACAGGGAACTAAAATTCCACATGCCACGCAGCGTGGCCAGAAAAACAAACAAAAAAAGACAACCTTTAAAATTAGAAAATATTTGCTAATGAGATGACTGACAAAGGGATTAATATCCAAAATATATAAAAGGCTCATACAACTCAATATCAAAATAAACAAGCCCAATTAAAAAATGGGCAGAAGGGCTTCCCTGGTGGTGCAGTGGTTGAGAGTCCGCCTGCCAATGCAGGGGACACGGGTTCGTGCCCCGGTCTGGGAAGATCCCACATGCCACGGAGCGGCTGGGTCCGTGAGCCTGCGTGTCCGGAGCCTGTGCTCCGCAGCGGGAGAGGCCACAACAGTGAGAGGCCCGCGTACCGCAAAAAAAAAAAAAAACAGAAGACCCGAATAGACATTTTTCCCAAAAAGACATACAGATGGCTAACAGGCACATGAAGAGATGCTCGATATCGCTAATCATCAGAGAAATGCAAATTAAAACCACAATGAGATATCACCTCACACCTCACACTCAGAATGTCTATCATCAAAAAGACCACAGATACCAGAGAAAACCGTAATTCAAAAAGATACATGCACTCCAATGTTCACTGCAGCACTATTTACAATAGCCAGGACATGGAAGCAACCTAAATGTCTATCAAGAGAGGGATGGATAAAGAAGATGTGGTACATATATACAATGCAGTACGACTCAGCCATAAAAAAAGAATGAAATAATGCCATTTGCAGAGACGTGGATAGACCTAGAGAGTGTCATACAGAGTGAAGTAAGTCAGAAAGAGAAATATATTGTATAATATCACTTACATGTGGAATCTAGAAAAATGGTACAGATGAACTTATTTGCAAAGCAGAAATAGAGACATAGATATAGTGAACAAACTTATGGATATCAAGGGGGGAAGGGGCGGGTGGGATGAATTGGGAGATTATGATCGACATATATACACTACTATGTATAAAATAGATAACTAATGAGAACCTACTGTATAGCGCAGGGAACTCTACTCAATGCTCTGTGGTGACCTAAATGGGAAGGAAATCTAAAGAAGAGAAAATATATGTATACATATAACTGATTCACTTTGCCATACAGAAGAAATTAACACAACATTGTAAACCAACTATACTCCAATAAAATTTAATAAAAAAATACATTAAAAAAAGTGTATGTTGAGCCCCCCCCCCCCCAAAAAAAAAGACCACAGATAACAAATGCTGGTGAGGATGTGGAAAAAAGGGAACCCTTGTACACTACGGGTGGGAATGCAAATTGGTGCTGCCACTATGGAGAACAGTGTAACAGTTTTTCAAAAAGCTAAAAACAGAACTACCATATGACCCAGCAACTCCACTTCTGGTTATATAACCAAAATAAATGGGAACACTAATTTGAAAAGATACATGCACCCCCAACATTCATAGCAGCATTATTTATAATTGCCAAGAAACAGAAGCAACCTGTGTCCATCAACAAATGGATGGAACAACAAAAAAAAAAGGATGGATAGAGAAAATGTGGTGTATATATATATATATATATATACAATGGACTACTACTCACCCATAAAAATGGAATGAAAATTTTGCCATTTGCAACAACATGGATGGACCTGGAGGGTATTATGCTAAATGATGTAAGTCAGACAGAAAAACAAATACTATATGATATCACTTATATGTGGAAGCTAAAAAATAAAACAAACTAGTGAATATAACAAAAAGGAAACAAACACACAGATGTAGAGAACAAACTAGTGGTTACCAGTGGGGAGGGGGCAAGACAGGGAAGGGGTTAAGAGGTACAAACTATTATGTATAAAATAAGATACAAAGATATATTGTACAACACAGGGAATATAGCCAATACTTTATAATAACTATAAATGGAATATAAAAATTTACAAGTTGTGAATCACTATGCTGTACACCTGTAACATATAATATTGTACATCAACTATATCTCAATTTTAAAAAAGGTTTAAGAACAAAATACTGTGTTGTATATTTGAAAGTTGCTAATAGAGTAGATCTTAAAAGTTCTCATCACAAGAAAAAAGTTTGTAATTTTTTTGGTAACGAATATTAACTAGACATACTGTGGTAATCATTTTGCAATACATACTACTGAAGAATCATATTGTACATCTGTATAAGTAATATAATGTTATATGTCAATTATATTGCAATAAAAAAGATTTATAGTCCTGGAATTAAAGCCTAAATTAGATGTCTAAGAATGTATATGATGACATTTATCTGATGAATTAAATCCAAATATAAAAGGAAGCTACCATATGACATCAAACCCAAACACCTTAGCCTGGCTTTTCTCTCAACCATTCCTTTTTTTTTTGCGGTACATGGGCCTCTCACTGTTGTGACCTCTCCTGTTGCGGAGCACAGACTCCGGACGCACAGGCTCAGCACCCATGGCTCATGAGCCCAGCCGCTCCGCGGCATGTGGGATCTTCCCGGACCGGGACACGAACCCGTGTCCCCTGTGTCGGCAGGCAGACTCTCAACCACTGCGCCACCAGGGAAGCCCTCTCAACCATTTCTTTTTTTCCTTTTAATTGCATTATAATCTGAAGTTAAAATCTGAAAATAATAATTCACTTTTAATAGATATAACCTTTCTACATGGCACTTGCTATCACAGAACACCATTTCTAAAATCACCATCCCTTTCATCTGACTCTCTACCTTGAAGAAACATTCTTGCATTACCTACACTTGACTGGTCATTCTGCTACTTTGCCCATCCCAGTGGCGAGTAAATGTCTTTGGCTTACTGTCTGACCTCCCAGACATAGGTTTTTCGAACACAATTCCTTGGAATGGTGTGTCTATTCCTTGGAATTAGAGTGTTAATGCTGAAAGGGATTTCAAAGATGGTTTAGTTTAATTCTCTAATTTCACACTTGAAGAAACAGAGGCTCAGAAAAGATAAGGGGCTTGTCCAAAGTCACACAGCCAGTAGCAGAGTCTGGAAGAGAATACAGGCCACTTATTCCCATAATTTAATGTACTTAATTCTACTCTAGCATTCCTGTTCTTCCATTAAAAAAAAAATACTTATTGTGGGCCTAATGTTTTGCTAATTTTTGGAATACTAAGACGAATATGAATAATTTTATTAGACATTTCACTTATTTGTCTTATTTATTGACTGCCTCCACAAGTAGAATATATGTTCTATAAGGGAAGGGATTTGTGTCTGTGTCTCTTCTGTTTACTACTGTATCACCACTGCCTGGCAAAGGGAAGGCATTAAATAAGTATTTGCTGAATGAATATGAGGTCGCTACTGTCCCTGGAACTCACAGTTTACATAATAATCAAGGTGAGAAGACCACAATGTAGGAATACAGAGCCTCAGAGGTTGGGCTTTGTATAGAGTGAGTTTGCCAGAAAGAGAAAGGAAGAGCATTCCAACAAAAGAAACTATATGATGTTGGAAGTTCCCTGGTGGCCTAGTGGTTAGGATTCTGGGCTTTCACTGCCGTGGCCCAGGTTCAATCCCTGGTCGGGAAACTGAGATCCTGCAAGCTGCGTGGCACAGCCAAAAAAAGAAAAGAAAAAAGAAACTATATGATGCCAAGAGAAAAGCAAGACAACCAAGATGGGCAGAACAGGAAGTGGGATGGCTGGAGGAGGGCAAGGTAAGAGTCTCAAAACAGGCCTGAGAGATATTCAGGTTTACTGTGTATAAGCAGGGACTGTTGGAAATATGGCCTGAAGCCTGGGAGAAAAACTGCCACTGGATGTACACACTTGGTTGACACCATGAAAAAAGTGAGTCACCCAGCTCAGGAAACTATACTTAGGGGGTATTCTGAGTGTGACCAAACTGTTAAGCTGCATCCAGAATTTTCTTCCTAGGGTATCAAGTCCCACATATTACATGACAAACTTGCATCCACCTATTTGCCCATGCGCCTAGGCCTCCCACTTGACTCATTCTGGACAACTGTTCATATACAGTAGGTAATGGCAGTATTCTGGAATTTCAATTTTGATGTCCAGTTAGGGCTCTCTCTATTCTTCTCAACTTTTAAACACTTCTAAGTATAACTATTTACATTTTCACAGTTTTATGTTGAATAACAATAACTGATATGTGAAGTTTACTCACCATTACTTCTTAGAGAAAAGGTGTGTGCTGTGTCTCCAAGTCTAATTATTTCACCAGTGGCTTCTGCTTCATTTCCACCCCAAGAGGGGCCCAATGCCTCAGATGATGAGGAGCACCTGAAAGAGTTTCCTCACTTACTGATGGCCTGGCCTGACCACAAAGGGCCCTTTCTGTGAGGACCCCAAGAGCTGCTTCAAGTAGCCTGCCTATGGATGTTCAGATTCGTCATTGTTATGTGCAGAAAACAGGAGACTTTTCCTTCTGCTGCTTAACTGTTTTAACTGATACACGTATGGTGGGAAAAGCTGTGTATAAAGTGTCAAGGATTAAATGTATAGGCGAATATACATAGAGAACAATAAATACTGGTTACTTTAGAGGTGTGGAAGTGAAGGGAATCTAGGTAGGATATTAATTTTGTATTAAACATCCTTTAATTGTTGCACTTTTGTTATTTTTAATCTAATAATGAAAAATAAAGTCAAAAAATTTATTTCCTGATGGTCTCCTTTAAGACACATTTTCTACAACATACTATATTTAAACAAGAAGGCTTTGCCTGTGCTTTTCAAACCATGACAAACTCCATAAAAAAACTGATAATTGGATACTTAAAAGGAAAATCATAGCAGCATGTTCAACCTCTACTTAGCAGAAGTACAATCAAACCTGCAACAACATTACATTTTGCCTATGAAAACAGCAATTTTATAACTCTGGTATTGGTCGATGATACTGGTTGATGAGGGTGCAGTAACCCAGTACTTTTATACTGCTGGTGGGTATTTAAATAGTCACAGCCTTTTGGGAAAGTAATTTGGCAACTTTTAATAGCCTTATATCATTCATAGTCTTCCACTCGGAATGTAGCTTAAATATATGAGTGGAAGCAGAGTAGAGAAAGAATAAACAGAAGTATGTATCACATTAAAAAATAATAATTTGAAAAAAGGAATAACTACCTCCACTTCAGAGGCGTGGTTTAGTAAATTATGATGCACCCATATGCATGATATGTTATACAGTGATTAAAATTGATTGTAAAGAGTTTATCAAGTTAGGAAAAGACTTGATGTGTTAAACTATAAAATGCAGGAAACAATTATACAGACAATACGACTAAATCCCCAAAAGAAAAAACAGTAAAGAAGGCTAAATTACAACAAAATGTTAACAAGCAGTTACTTAGTTCTGAATGATACAGTTCATCTTTTTTCTTTTTTTGCTTCTTTTTTATTCCTCTGTACTTTCCAAGTTTTCAGCAAGGAACATGAATTACTTTGATGATTAAGGGAAATGTTTTAAATTAAGTAGGTGGCTAATGCTGAGAATTAAGTATTATATATAGCTCGAGGTTCTTAAAACTCCCTCAGGGAGGTTTAAAACATGAGAAGTTAGTAAATTTTCACATCAGCTTTGTTTTTTTGCTGCCATTCTGGTATATTGTGTACAATTTTAATTCTTAGTAGAAGGAAAAGCATAACTTGTTTTGCTTAAATTCACACACATTGAGTGCTACCTCTCAAAAGAAACTCTTTTCCATGATGATCTGGATTCTTTAGTACTTTCTCGCTCTTCCAAAGGGTCTCCTCGATGGGATTCTTTAGAACGCTGTCCAGTTTCACCTGTTTAGAACAGATAAAAGCAATACCAAAAACCCAAGTTAATACAACTGGGTAGAGGTAAGGACAGTAAAATACCCTCAACCCCTTCCTGGTACACTGGGCTCTTGTGAAAGTGAAGTGAGAACCAAATCATTACTTGCAATGAGCACGCAAGTGTTGCTTTAAAAGCAGGGTCTACAGTTGTATTAGCAATGTTCTATTTTTTAAGCCAGGTGGTAGGTTCATTTAGTATTCTTTACACCTCTCTATCTGTGAGTTAGAGATATCTGTGAGATATCTGAGGCAAGGTGACTAGGATGTGGCTTCAGAAAAACATGACTATGTCAGCCTACCTCAAGCTCCAAGACAATCATGCCCTAGCCTAAGATAAGAGTGAGACCACATCAAGGTGTGGATGAAATTTTCCTTAAGACTATCAACCTTGGGACTTCCCTGGCGGTCTGGTGGTTAAGACTCTGTGCTTCCACTGTAGGGGCACGGGTTCAATCCCTGGTCGGGGAGCTAGGATCCCTCATGCCACACAGCACACCCAAAAAAAAAAAAAAAAAGACTCTCAACCTATTTTCTACCCCAACATACTTAAGAAATACACTTTCACAGTGGCAGTAACTCACTAGGGAAGTGATTTCAGGAGGTACGTGGGTGAAACCTCCTACTTCAGATATACCCGTCTGGATATTCCCATCCCACTTCTAAAGATTTCCTATTTCAACAACCACCTTCACTTTTTTCTGTTTCTATATTCACCAAGCAACATTTTAACAACATTAGTCAATATTCATTGTATATTTACTCTGGGCTAGGCTCAATGCTAACTTACTTATGCATATCTATTAACCTTCACTACAATCATGAAAAAATTTCAGAAGAGAAAACAGGCTTAGACGGCTTCAGTCCTACAGTGAGGGATGAAACTTAGTGAGTCATACAGTGAGTGGCAGCATTAAGCCCATAGTCTGCCTTCAAATCCCTTGATCTTCAGCGGTAAATGATAATGCTAGCTCAGAAGAAACTGCTCTGTACCTGACCTGACTAGTGATAATACAGATTTATTTCCCATTATTAATTGGCACGTTGAAGATTCTGATCAGCTCTAGGTAATACTGCTATATAAACTTGGACCTGCAAAGGTGAGAATCAGACTTCAGAAAACATTCTCCAACTACAGTACTATCACATAGGGAGGCCCCATCTGAGCAAACTCCCTTCTAGCAGCACTAAGCTTATCATATCCTACTGATCTCCCCTGGGAAGATCCCCCGCTCAGCATTTCATTATTACCAGCCTCATTTCTGTCCTCCTCTCCATTCCCACTGCCTATCATCCCTCCCCTACACGCGATCAAGTACTACATCATAAAGACTGCTGTCGTTAGAACATTTCAAATTAATTACTCTTTTAGGTAGTTTTCTTCCCCTTATTCTTGCTGCTAAAATGACTAAAAAGCCACAGAGCATCGAAATAGCTACTGGTAGCCTTGAATTAGGTGAGTTTTTCCATGTCATTCACTCCCTCCCAATTCTCCTACGATGTTTTTACTGTATGTATTTATGGCAGTCTCTCTGACTTGAGTATAGTTTTCTTTGAGAGCAATAAACATGGCATGCAGCTCTGAATCTTCCCAGACTACCTAGGCTGATATTTAACATATATTAAACACTCAAAACTCAAGTTTTTTGAAATAAAAAAAAGAAATGTACAGTGTGGTGTGCCTTTCAATCTTTCTTTCCTTCTAGGCCTTATCTCTATATGCTTTTAAGTCTTTTTCAGCAACAAGGATAAAAGGTAGAAAACTATCTCTAACTAAAGAATTTAAGATTAATTTCAGATGTTATATTCACAGCATAGGTCTCACCATCAACAATGTGAAAATTAGGAATGATGAGCCTGCCCCAATTTTTTGTCTTCATTTGTATTAGAATTTATACTAATTGCTATTACTGCTAAAAACTTGTTTTGGATAACTTTACAATAGTAAACCCATTCTAATATGGGTCATATATTATTCACTGTGTATTAATACATACAGTATTATTTACTGACCAATCTCAAACTGTTAAGACATAAAGTTCTTTGTTTTGTTTTTTTCCCCCAATGACAAATAACATTGCATGAAGACCTTCAAGCACCTTTCTTTGGTATTATTTTCTTAGGACAAATCCCTAGAAATGGGATTTATGGAGCCAAAGATTATGAATAGCACTTATTCCAGTTTAAATAACCATGACACCTTTGGAAAATAATACAGCAATAATGATCTTTATCATTAAAAAACATAATATCAAAATTTCATACAATAAACGGTTACGATTTGGAGAACTGAGTCACTTGACGAGTGAAATAAAAAATATTCACGCTGGGCTTCCCTGGTGGCGCAGTGGTTGAGAGTCCGCCTGCCGATGCAGGGGACGCGGGTTCGTGCCCCGGTCTGGGAGGATCCCACGTGCCGCGGAGCGGCTGGGCCCGTGAGCCATGGCCGCTGGGCCTGCGCGTCCGGAGCCTGTCCTCCGCAGCGGGAGAGGCCACAACAGTGAGAGGCCCGCGTAACGCATAAAAAAAAAAAAAAAAAAAAAAAAAAAAAAAAAAAAAAAATATTCACGCTGTCACAAACTGAAGTGTAGGTTGGAGACAGAAATGTACCAACCCTTCCTGCTGATGCCTCCCCAGTATCCAAATTTATAACAAAAATGGCAGTTCTGACATAGAACATTTTGGAGTAAGGAATTTCACGTAATAATAGGATAGTAAGCAATTTTAGTCAGATTTAGCTTTCTATTACAGATTAGCTTTAAAGTAACTTATAAGCAATATCCAAGTTAACGAAAGACATGATGGTAGCCTAGGATAGAGGTTTCAACCACTTGAAACAATGAGAACTGAAATTTAATTTATAATTAAATTTATCAGATATAGTGTACTAGTGATTCTAATTCCTATGGAGAAAAATAGGCAAAAAGATAAAAGACAAAGAGACATAACACAGAATATAAATCAAACCAAATTTTTTTCTTAAACTTACTTTTCTCGTGAGATGTTTCACTGATGTGTTCTGTAAGATACTCCAGTAACCCATCAAATATTTCTAGGAGATTCTTAATAGATTCTTTATCTCCTTTCACTATATTTTCTCCTGAACACAGAATACAGAGCTATTAAAAAAATTAACCAAGAAATTGAAAGCCTCATAATTTTGAAATGGACATACCACTGTGAAAATATTGTTCACGATACAAGGATTATAAATTAATCCAGGAGAAAAAATATTATAAATATTAAAAACATTAATTTCCTGATGCTTGATTATATCTGAATAAAAAGGGGTAGTCTTGAATAGTATGGTTGATAATTCATTGGCATAGTCCTTCATTTATCAAGAAGCAAAATAAGTGGACTTCATCCTCTAAGTTTTATACTGAAGTATAAATAAAGCAACTAAGCTGAACTTTATTAGGTTGGTAAAAAAAATTGCAGGAGGGAACACTTTCAGATAGTGGTTTGTTCTGAAAACAATAGCAGTAGAGTAATATAAAACACACAAAATACTTGGGATACTCTCATCAGGAATTCCTAATTTTTGAAATTTGTTAACTCCTATCCACTTTGTATAGATTATGCCATTTTTTGATTAAAAGCTGACCATGGGGCTTCCCTGGTGGCACAGTGGTTGAGAGTCCGCCTGCTGATGCAGGGGATGCGGGTTCGTGCCCTGGTCTGGGAGGATCCCACGGGCTGCGGAGCAGCTGAGCCCATGAGCCATGGCTGCTGGGCCTGCGCGTCCGGAGCCTGTGCTCCGCAATGGGAGAGGCCGCACCAGTGAGAGGCCCGCGTACCCCAAAAAATAAAAAATAAATAAATAAATAAAACTGACCATGGGTCCCTGCATATAAAACCACTTTTAATCTCACCTCACCCCCAACCTCTCCAGCCTTACCTCCCACTATACCCGCTTTATACCTAAAACTAATCTTTAAACAGTCCCTAGCACAGTATCTGGCCTATAATAGATTTTTAATAAATGTTAAGTTGAAATGTTAACACAACATGGACTGGCAAAAGCATGGAAACTTGACATGTTTAATGTCACCTAAAATGGACTCCAATCAACATCAGGTATGGATGGAACTTAACTGCTGAGACACCTGGGTTGTCCTTTGCGAGATCAGAGCTGGCATGAATTCAAACAAGTATGGGAGAGGCAGAGTTGGAATTTGATATTTGAGATCTAGCCATTCATAACTTCAGTCATGATGCAAAACAAACCTAAACCAGAAATTTGATGTTTTACAACACTCTAGTAAAGATAATCAATGTTTGAGAGTTTTTTTGTTTAAAACGGCTGAACAGAAATCTGTTTTTAAGCCCTATGTTTTCTGGCTTAACAAGATACACAAGCATACCCCAAGGACATACCCAAGACTTCTGGTTTCTAGGATGGGGAGCATACTCTGCCAACCCAGCAACTAAGACTGCCCGCCAGAATGCAGTGCTTCATGATGTAGGAGAAACTGCTTTATTTTTCTTTTCTTTAATAAATTTACTTATTTTTGGCTGTGTTGGGTCTTCATTGCTGCACGCAGGCTTTCTCTAGTTGCAGCGAGCAGGGGCTACTCTTCATTGTGGTGCACGGGCTTCTTATTGCGGTGGCTTCTCTTGTTGCAGAGCCCGGGCTCTAGGTGGGTGGGCTTCAGTAGTTGTGGTGCGCAGGCTTCAGTAGTTGTGGCTTGCAGGCTCTAGAGCACAGGCTCAGTAGTTGTGGCACACGGGCTTAGTTGCTCTGTGGCATGTGGGATCCTCCCGGACCAGGGATCGAACCTGTGTCCCCTGCATCGGCAGGTGGATTCTTAACCACTGCGCCACCAGGGAAGTCCCAGAGAAACTGCTTTAAACAGCACAGAAGGAGTAAAAAGCTGCCTTGCAGTCTACTGGAGGAGGTAAGCAGTTTCACAACTTTCCATGGGGATGGGGTGGGTATGAGTTGTCAGGGGCAGCTCTGCATCAAAAAGTTCTATAAGCAGACACAACCGTGGTGTACAGTATGTTTATTTAGTAAACACAAATACCAGAAATTACTCTACTCGGGTGATAAAGCCATTCCAAATTTCAAAAGAACAGGGAAATCCCAGGGTTATCCCTCAAAATGAATTTTCTCCAAACTAGTTTACCACATTCATTCACCTAGAACTGCACTAAAAAACTTAAGACAGAGTATTTTTGTAAAAATCTGTTCTTATTGATGTATCAAAATAAGAGATGTAAGTGACCTATCCTTATTAACATATACCTCTTTTAACGACTGTCAAAGAATAAAACAGTATAAACCTTCGCTTAGTGACTTAAGTATAGTTTCAAGTCCCCAAGATTCCCTCTGTTCATTAGCTTGTAATAATTTACTGAACTAATCCTCATTTTCTATTTACCAAAAATAGGGATTTACAAATGTATTTGGTATGTCTGGCTTTTGAATACAAGCACGTACACTTTTTTGGAAAAAGGCTGAAAAACAATTTATGGTTTTATTTATTTTGAACAGGTAATACATTCACATGGTTCAAAATTCAAAAAGTTCAGAAGGTATAAAATGAAAAGTCTCATCCCACCCTTGTCCTGCAGCCCTGTAGTTCCTGTTATTGGAGGTAATCAGTATTACAGGTTTTTTGCATATGCTTCTAGAGAGTCCTTTGGCATTCAATCAACTGCATGTATTTTCTCCCCACCTTTGTTTTTACAAACAGTAGCATACTCTGCACATTAGCATTATAACCACAACACGTTTTCCTCATACAGCATATATTAGAGATCATTCCACTAATATGGAACGTTGTATACAGAGCATCATCAATCATCTTTCACAGCTGCAGAGTAGTTCCCTATATGGCGCTACAATAATTTATTTAACCTGTCCCTATTAACGGACATTTAGGTGTTTCTAATTCTTAGCAACTACAAACAAGGAGACTGAGAGCTTTAAAGTAACAACAACAAAACACACCTCAAACTACCAGCTAGGATTCTTGTATCTTAGACCTATCCCAAACTCAGTGTATGACTCCTGGAAAAGCTCGTAAGGATGGTTGTCTTAACTATACCAGTGAATTGTCTTGGCTCAGTCTTGCTGTTTGGTCTATTTCACAAGCTTACTCATTTGGTTAAACAATATCTAGAATGCTACAAAACAAATTATTTTAGTAAAACGCAAAATTATCTGATGGTTAAGTATATACCAACCTGTTATGTGAGACAAGCTGACCTGCAGATAATCCAAAGCCAATGAATCAATTACTGCTTGTACATTGTGAGCTTCATCCTCTTGACTCCTGGGAATAGCTATGAGGTCTGTGGGAAAAAAACTACATAATTTTGCATCTATGAGAGTCCAAGTTTTCATCTACCTGTCTCTGACCAGGCCTCTGAGCTCTGCCCAAACAGAGCAAGCTATAACATACAGATAAACAGAGCCTGAATTCCACAAAGTAGAATCTTTAGTGGCTGAATATTTGATTGAATATGGCTGAATATTTATTCAACCAACATATATATAAACATGCTCTATAATAAGCACTGTGTTAAAGAAAGCTAAAAAGGTCCCTGAATTCAAGGAGATGCTAATACTCTAATAAGGGAGAAAATACAAGGGACACTTTAACCTATAGCCATAGGCAGGTGTGAAGGAGGGGTTTGTGTATGTCCTGTTAAAGCAGCCTATTGGGAATTACTGGTATAAAGGTTTATAAGATCAGCATAATGCAGAAAGATTTTAACAACTTAAATTTGGAGTTTCTCCTCTGGTACTGAGGAAGATGAATGTCTTGGGGAAGGATGAAAAAAGTATTCTAAAAGACTGGTCTAATAACTACCTGCCTCTGAACCCTAAAGAGAGTTGAGACTAGTATCAAAGATACCAGCTGGAGGCCATCCCATTATTCCAGAAAGCGATGAGGGCACTGACTCATGGGAATGGAGGGAAGAGAGACTTCACAGAACTTTAGTGCTTAATGGTTATAAACTAGATAAAGATACAGAGGCAGCAGAGCAATCTATGGATAAGAACTCTGAGATATTTAACCAGGAACAAAGTGCAAACAACAATTCTTATCCGTAACATTGGTTAAATACCAGGATTCAACAAGCTTCCAAATTCCACTCGATTTTAGAACTATGAAGGTACATTTACAGAAAAGGTGTGACTTTCACAGGGCATTATGAATGATTAAACAGTTGATGACCAAGGCAGTCATTACAGGTGGGTCTCCTAAGGTATTCATTAAGGCAATGAATGCTATTATTTAAATAGAAATAAGATGTACGCAAAGAGAAAACTCAAGATTTTATATATACTATAGGATCTAACTAGAAAACCCTAGAAACTTATGTCCTAAGATATAGACACTATTACTCCCACTTTTAAGTACCCTTACCTGGTACCTTTTCTCCCAAAATAGACTGATAAAGAGCAATAAAAACATCAGCATCACAGTCTTCTAGTTCTCGAATCCTCAGGTGTATATGACATTGCAAAAGAAGATTATTGGCAATGGTTACCCACTCTGTTGGGAAAGGAAGGGAAAAGATCAGCCTTAACTAGTACTAGAAAAAATCATATACGTTCATTTAAACCCCCCTCCCCACAAAAACAGACACTGAATTCTATAGAAAATAAAGAATTTGTTAGAGAACTTCAAAGACCCTCCTAGTCATGATTTTTGAAAAGATGTATTTAATTTCTTGAGATGACTTCCAATGTAGTCAAAACTATGATGCAAATCCAATTTTCATTGTTGCAACCTAAAATCTTAAGTTACTTACCATAGTCCCCATTTTACAAGCCATACGTAGATCTTTTCATTTAAAACACATTTACAAATAAACAGGAATATTATGTTTTATATAAGACAGATTGTGAATAATAATTTGAGGTTACTAGAAACCAATTAATGGATGTTGCTTCAAATTCCCCATAGCATTAGTCATGTTTCTACCCAATTATCTTGTTCAAGGTGGAACGTCTCTGATGCCAAACAGGTGGGGATTAACTTAGGCTGTTAAGAACTGGAGTAATGACACCAACATTACTGCATCTGTTCTATTTTTAATTATATTTGATGTATATGAAAGAAAATTTGAGAAATACATAAAAACGTCTCTAAATTCAGAGCTAGCACATTACCAATAGTGTCGAAGTTTCATGTGTATCACCCCTTTATTGTTGGGATTAGCAAAATTATTTCAAGGGTTTCTCGACCAAAGGTAATTTAGCAAGCTTAAAACACTTATTCCCTCAAATAACTGGCGAGTAAGGGGGAAATTCTTTTCCGTATGCGTCATCTTCAGTATGTCTAGAAATAAATGTGTGTATGTGTAAGAGTGACTTCAAGGCACATTATCTCCCTCTCCCCATGCCCATTATTCACAGCTGACCAAAGAATGACAACTGGTTTGAACGCTGTCTTGGAGAAATGAAAGCGTCCTAGACAACCAAATCAATTCGCTTTACAAAAGCGGCGCTGGATAAAGCCGGTTAACTCTAGAAAGCACTGAAGAGAAAAGTCCACCACTATTCTACTTTGGGAGGAGCATCAACAGATATTTACAGTGCCAGTCCTCAGAAGTTCAAAACAGATGCAGATATGGCCTCAGTCCCCACAATGCAGGAGCAGAGGGCACATTCCCCAGAGAAATCGCTGTCCGGGGAAGGGCACTTTCTGACAGCCCGTTTTGCAGCCAGGACGCGGGCGTGCTGCGGACCTCGCCGCAGGGCCCTTCTCTCCCCCCGCCCCTAAATCAGGCTCGACCGCTTCAAAGGAGCCGGGGAGCGGGGCTGACAGACCCGATCCCGAAAACCCGCCGACTACGACGGGGTGTGTCTGTCACGAGCCCCACCGGCAGCCCAGACCTGCCCGAGGCCTCAAGATAAGATGGGCAGGGGCGTTCGGGGACTTCGACTGTACGGCTTCAGTCCACACACAACCGGGGCTCAAGGCCGAGACTCACCAGCCTCTGAGCCAGCCATGTCGCGGAGGCAGGTCGCCGCCGGACTCCCAGCCGGGCGCGCGCGGGACGGTGTCCTAGGAGGGCCTCACGGCGCAAACCCAGCGGTGACAGAAAGGAGAATCTAACGAAAGTGCCGCGAAGGAAGGGTGGAAGAGGGAGGGACGTTAAAACGGCTTCTCGCTGCTGATTGGTCACCAAAGGAGCACTTCCTTTCGCAGCACGTGCCGAGGCGGCGGTTTGCGGGCTCTAGAAACTATTCTCCACCGGCCAGTTCCCGCTAAGAGGTTCTCGGGTGGGTGGGTTTGACAGCCCAGGTCACCCAGCAGTCCAGGCCGATCTCCCGGGGCCATTAGCACAGCACTTCCGGTGAGCTATTCCGTCTTGTACTCCTCCGCCAAAGCCAACTGGGGAAGTAGTGCGGCCCGCTCACCCGGTGGGAGGGGGCAGCCACGTGACAATGTCAGGCTCCGCCTTCCCGCCTTGGTTGGTTATGGGCGTGAAGGCTCGCTAGAGACGTAAACACCTCCAAGTGGACAGAGTGGGTTAGCCTGGCCTGGCCATTTTATTGTCTGGGCTGTACCGGGAAAAGGGTGCGGTGGCTTCCTTGAAGTGTGAAAGACGAGAAAAAGGTGAAGTCAAAAGAGTGCAAGCTGAGGCATCCCAGTGATGGGTGGCCGGGTGGACCCACCCTTGTAAGGGGCGAAAAATGGGAGACGCTGAGGGAGGGGCCTCGGGGGGAGGGGCGATAACATGGCGGATTCCGGAACGCCGGCTGGCGTTGCGGCCTCTGCGCAGGGGCGGAGTGATTAGGTCATAGAGCGGCTCCCAGCATACTCTGCGGCGGAGGAGGCGGTCCAGGCTATAAAACCGGCTGCCGGGACGCCGCCGGCACCTCATTCATTTCCACCGGTCCTTTGTCGGTAGCACCGGTTCTTGTCATCGCCGTCCGTCCGCCTCTGCCGCCTCCGCAAGGCTTTGCTGTCGCCACTTCCAGCGACTCGCCGCGCTCGATTTTCTCCGCTTCGCTTCCCGCCAACCGCAACCATTGACGCCATGTCGGGTTATTCGAGTGACCGAGACCGCGGCCGGGATCGAGGGCGAGTGTGGGAACCGACCTGTCAGGCCCGGCGGGTGGGGGATGGGAGGCCGATGAGGGTTGTGGGGGGCGGGGTGGCGGTGGAAACTCGCCTTCTTCAGCCTATCCTTGGGCCTCCTCCATTGAAGAAGGTTTGCGCCATTTTGATATTTGTCCAAAACCGGGAGTTTCCTGTTAACGACTCTCAAGAACGCCTTTTGTGTGGGAGGGGGGCATCGCGGTCTCGATGATTTAGCAGCTGTTGGGAGAATTTCGAGGATCGTATTTTTAGGGAAGGAAAGCGCAGTGCTTCGAGGCAAAGTCGCCGCTCTTAGGTGCAACCTGTCGGGAGGAGTTTTAGGGGCCTCAGGGATTCTGTGGGTGCCGAGGGGGCCGCCTCCGAAGCCGTTAATGCGGCGAGGGCAGGAGGTATCTCGGGAGTCGGCCATGTGGCTGAGCCGTGGGTAGAAAATGCCGGCGGCGGACATGGCGGCGGCGCCTTTGTTACCCCGCCCGGCGGAGGAGCTCAAAATGGCAGCGTCGAGAAAATGTGGCGCAGAGAGAAATGCGAGACAAAGGGGGAAGCGCCGCCCCAGCGGGAACGCCGCCCGGCCGACTCCGCCCGGGTCGGGACTCCTCCCCCGGTAGTCTCCAGCTCCTCCTCCTCTTTTTCTTTGCGTTATATAATTTCGCTTTCTCGGTCGGGAGTCCTGCGGGATCCCCCCAACTCGATTGGCTTGCGTGACTGTTTCCGAGACCACCTTCCTTGTTCTGCTTTCACTGCCTGTGTTGTTCCGTTATCCATTAAAACCGAAGCTCTGTTGCTCTAGGATGGCTGGTAAATAGCGTCACTATTAAGCTGCTTTCTTCTTTCTTTATTGTCGTTCTTAAACATTTAATTTTTAGTGTTGTGGAAAAGATTAGTAGCCACCAGCTGATGTCTATCCTTGTAATCGGAACTAGTGTTCGGGCAGCCAGTTTCCGACCTGGTAAAATCTCGGGCTGTTGATTTGGCTTCAGTGGTGCGGACTTAGCACAACGCGAAATGAGGGAGATGCGGTGCTTATTGTGGCTTTTGAAAGAATCGCTAAGGACAGCTGGGTCTTCCATCTCCAGTCTTTCATTGATCTTTAGCATATGCCCAGGGATGGTAAGTAAGTCTGTACGTGTTTGAAAATGTAACTTTTTTTTTTTTTAATTTTAGGTTTGGTGCCCCTCGATTTGGAGGAAGTAGGGCAGGGCCCTTATCTGGAAAGAAGTTTGGAAACCCTGGGGAGAAACTGGTTAAAAAGAAGTGGAATCTTGATGAGCTGCCCAAATTTGAGAAGAATTTTTATCAGGAGCACCCTGATTTGGCTAGGCGTACAGCAGTGAGTAATTTTATGTGGCTTCTTCAGGCTATAACTCATTAGCTTTTCAGTGAATCAGAATCTGACTAGAAATTTCTTGCAAATTTTGGGAAACTCATGTTTTCCAAGTAAGTAGTTGGTGAAGAGGTGTTACTCACTTTTGGAGAGGTGGGACGTTGACTTTTATGTGGAAGAGTTGAGTGTGACATAATAGGTGGTTCTTGTACTACATGCAGTTTTCTGTATGGATCCAAATTTTTGAAGATCATCTTAAAGTAGATAATTATAAATTCAGGGCCTTATTTTTAGTTAGTGGGAGTTATGAGACTTCACTGGATTATTACGATTTGTTTTGTAGCAAGAGGTAGAGACGTACAGAAGAAGCAAGGAAATTACAGTCAGAGGTCACAACTGTCCAAAGCCAGTCCTGAATTTTTATGAAGCAAACTTCCCTGGTAAGTGCTAGTTTTCCCCACTTTGTTTTTCTTTTTAATTTTTTCTTGGCATTACTGATTTTTAATTGCTGTCAATAATTACAGCAAACGTCATGGATGTGATTGCAAGGCAGAACTTTACTGAACCCACAGCTATTCAAGCTCAGGGATGGCCAGTTGCTCTAAGTGGATTGGATATGGTTGGGGTAGCACAAACTGGATCTGGGAAGACGTTGTCTGTAAGTTTGGGAGAACTTTCGAGTTATGTGACATGTGCTAGAGAAAATTGGTTGGGAATTAAACTAGAAGTATTTGAATATAACTTCTGTTGTTTGCTTTCTCCCTGAACAGTATTTGCTGCCTGCCATTGTCCACATCAATCATCAGCCATTTCTAGAGAGAGGTGATGGGCCTATTGTAAGTTTACATATATATTCTATGAGTTTTTGGTTAGAAGTGTAGAAATTTGTGGAATGTATAGCAAAAGTCAATTTGTGCTGGTTTTATAGAGAGATATTAGTGATCTTATCCAATTTACCTAGAGACAAAGTTGCTTTGGGTATTGACAGAGTAAGTCATCTGCCAGTGTGTAACACTAGTAAGTTGTCACTCTAAAACTAGGATCCAGGACTCTGGTAAAGGTGTTCCACTTTTTCTTTCCATAGTGCTTGGTGCTGGCACCAACTCGGGAACTGGCCCAACAAGTACAGCAAGTAGCTGCTGAATACTGTAGAGCATGTCGCTTGAAGTCCACTTGTATTTATGGTGGTGCTCCCAAGGGACCACAGATACGTGATTTGGAGAGAGGTATGTAACAAGGTTTATTATTTGTCACTGGTGGTGCTGAAAAGTTTTAAATGTCATGGTTGCATTTGTGTGTTTAATTGAAGGTGTGGAAATCTGTATTGCAACACCTGGAAGACTGATTGACTTTTTAGAATGTGGGAAAACCAATTTAAGAAGAACCACTTACCTTGTCCTTGATGAAGCAGATAGAATGCTTGATATGGGATTCGAACCCCAAATAAGGAAGATTGTGGATCAGATAAGAGTAAGTGCCCTTCAAATGTGTTCTCTTCAAATTTAGCTCTAAATCCATTCTTAGAATACAATGCTTTTTTTAAATCCAAAAATCTTTAGCCTGATAGGCAAACCCTAATGTGGAGTGCTACTTGGCCAAAAGAAGTAAGACAGCTTGCTGAAGATTTCTTGAAAGACTATATTCACATAAACATTGGTGCACTAGAACTGAGTGCAAATCACAACATTCTTCAGATTGTGGATGTGTGTCATGATGTAGAAAAGGATGAAAAGTAAGTTTGACTATAAAAACTTTATAAATTGTTTCAAATGTTCTCTTAAAAGTGACTTTCAGTTGGGTGTAATCTGAATGTTAACTTGAAATTAGTCTGTCAGTCATTGTGAAAATTGTTTTGCTTCTTTCATTCAGGTACTTGTTGGCTATCACCGTTTTAGTATAGCGCTCTTATAGTAAAAAGACTCCTGTGGTTTATTTAAGGACCAAAGGTAGAACTGAAAGGTTAAGCAGGTGTTTTCTTTTTAATTTGTAGCCATGTAGATTAAAGTTAGTGTTTTGCTCATCATAACCGTGGACTTCTTCTAGAATTCACAATTTTTTGTTTCCTTCAAGGCTTATTCGTTTAATGGAAGAGATCATGAGTGAGAAGGAGAATAAAACCATTGTTTTTGTTGAAACCAAAAGAAGATGTGATGAACTCACTAGAAAAATGAGGAGAGATGGGTATGTGGACTCCTTCCATTGAAGCAGATATTTATTAGAGCTGAGTGTAGGGGAAGGGCAAACTTTAATCGGTGGTAGATTTGCATTTCAAAGGTAGGAATAATCTGGTAGTATAGGTAAGACTGTATATACATTACTTCAGGCAAAATTAAAAGGGTCTGTGACCAAAAATGGTTTATCGGTTGATTAAAATCTATGAGGTTTTAAATGAGATTACTAACGTAACTTTCCTTTAATTTAGGTGGCCTGCCATGGGTATCCATGGTGACAAGAGTCAACAGGAACGTGACTGGGTTCTAAATGGTAAGTATTTCAAGTGAAGTCTCTCTCCCCCCAAAAAAAAACCTAAAATTCCATTCACGTCAGTAATTATATATGTGCCTTTTTTTTTTTTTTTTTTGCAGAATTCAAACATGGAAAGGCTCCTATTCTGATTGCTACAGATGTGGCCTCCAGAGGGCTAGGTTAGTACAAACTCGAATTCATGGCTTGGTTTGTCAGAAGATCTCCATATACTTTTTTTAAAGAAAGTTTATTGCTTTCTTTAACCTCTGCATTTTTTCTAAGTTTTTTTCATATAAAGGTGCAGTCTTTGTGGCAAGGCCTAGGCATGACAATCGGAGGACTCGAGGGGGATGGAGGACTAGTGATCGGCTGGCTGCTTCCAGTCGATTAGAGAGGTGAAAAGCTGAAAGTGTGCCAGTAATCTTCAAAAGGCAGAACATACCACCTCTGCCCCGTAAACTGTTCTCTCCGGGGGAAAAAAATGGAAGTTATCCTCACAGTTCACTGCCGTGGTATTTATTCTGTCCCATGCTTTGCATGATTGCCATGGTACAGCATTGTTTCAAACTGTTTATTGTGATCTGTGGGTCTTTGAGTTTCAGTGAGTTTGCTGAAATGTCGAAGAAATATTTCCAAACTTCAATGTTCAATGAAATTTTTGTTCAAGTTTGAAATGGAGAGAGCAGCTTTAAAAGGTACTAAGCCTTTTACAAATTGGTGAGTACTGGCACATAAAATCTAGAGCAGGAGCAACTTCTCACACTTAGTCAGTGGGAAAAGAAAGCAGTGCTTTGAAAGTTCCTCCCTCACCTGCACAGTAGTCGTCATGTCGAGACCTGCCAGAGAGAGACACATTCTCAAGTGAATCCTGGCTTCTTGGAAGCGCTTGCCTAGACGAGACACAGTGCATAAAAACAACTTTTGGGGGACAGGTATGTTTTTCTTGCAGCTGCGGTTGTAAGGTCTTGGCAAGACAAGCAGTGTGGCCAGAATTTTGAACTTCTGATAAGTGTGTAATGCAAAGGACCGTGTATATTTTTGTTGAAAGGTCCTCAAAACGAGAGCACATGAGGAGGTTGCTGTGAACCTTTAATAGTGGCCCTACTGCGCAGAAGCATTCAGATGTCACTTGATGATCTGTAAGGGGATTGTTAATTTGGGAATGTGTTAGGGAATACACACATCCTTTTGACAGGCTCCATCATTGGGTGGGTAATGAGGCATAAGGATGACGTGTGCTTTTTCTTTTTTTCTCCCCCCCTCCCCCCCCCACCCAACCTCAATGGTATTCCTACAGGGAATGGATAACCATTTTAACTGTATTTTTTGCAGCCCATACCTTCTTGGGAATACAATTGTCTAACTTTTTATTTTTGGTCTGGCTGTTGTGGTGTGCAAAACTCCGTACATTGCTATTTTGCCACACTGCAACACCTTACAGATGTGGAAGATGTGAAATTTGTCATCAATTATGACTACCCTAACTCCTCAGAGGATTATATTCATCGAATTGGAAGAACTGCTCGCAGTACCAAAACAGGCACAGCATACACTTTCTTTACACCTAATAACATAAAGCAAGTGAGCGACCTTATCTCTGTGCTTCGTGAAGCTAATCAAGCAATTAATCCCAAATTGCTTCAGTTGGTCGAAGACAGAGGTTCAGGTAAGACCAACCTTTGATAAGAAATGTCGGTGGTTTGGGGTCACCTAATTGCCTACAAATCAATTTTAAATGGTATTGGCGGGTGAGTAAAATCTTCAGTGAAGAATTGAGTTGAAAAAATACTTCACAGATAGACCTAATTCTTTTGTTAGTAATGATTTATGCCATGGAAATAATCAAGTCTGCAATTTTTTTCTTGACAGGTCGTTCCAGGGGTAGAGGAGGCATGAAGGATGACCGTCGGGACAGATACTCTGCGGGCAAAAGGGGTGGATTTAATACATTTAGAGACAGGGAAAATTATGACCGAGGTTATTCTAGTCTGCTTAAGAGAGATTTTGGGGCAAAAACTCAAAATGGTGTTTACAGTGCTGCAAATTACACCAATGGGAGCTTTGGAAGTAATTTTGTGTCTGCTGGTATACAGACCAGTTTTAGGACTGGTAATCCAACAGGGACTTACCAGAATGGTTATGATAGCACTCAGCAATATGGAAGTAATGTTGCAAATATGCACAATGGTATGAACCAACAGGCATATGCATATCCTGCTACTGCAGCTGCGCCTATGATTGGTTATCCAATGCCAACAGGATATTCTCAATAAGACTTTAGAAGTATATGTAAATGTCTGTTTTTCATAATTGCTCTTTATATCGTGTGTTATCAGACAAGATAGTTATTTAAGAAACATGGGAAATGCAGAAATGACTGCAGTGCAGCAGTAATTATGGTGCACTTTTTCGCTATTTAAGTTGGATATTTCTCTACATTCCTGAAACAATTTTTAGGTTTTTTTTGTACTAGAAAATGCAGGCAGTGTTTTCACAAAAGTAAATGTACAGTGATTTGAAATACAATAAATGAAGGCAATGCATGGCCTTCCAATAAAAAATATTTGAAGACTGAATTAAGTGGAAATGGTACTTTATTTTACATATATAATATCATGTAAAACTTGGCTTAGATGGTCTTTTTTTAATCATAAAAACTTAAATTGAGTGCTCCTTTCTATAGTTTTGTTTTGGGAAGTGGGAAGATCAGAAGGCCCTTCTTCCTGTGATCTATTCCTATTTTAAGGATTAAATTGCGATTGATTTAGGTTGATTAACAATTCTAGGCTAGATTGCGTAAAAGCTCTTTACTTCTCAACATCAGGTGAGTCATTTAATAGTCTCTTAGCAGAGTGGTGAAATGAGATACTAAAACATACAGGAAATAACTATAGCCCCACCCTCAGACTGCTTAGTGTGAGAACACAGATGACTTGTTCCTTTTGCAAAATTTATAATTAGAGAACTCTCCAAATAATTTATTTTTGAAGAGATGATATTTGTGCTCCTGGCCATGTTATGAATTAACTGAAATACTGAACGAAGCTGAAAAGACTACACCCTTGAAAAGATGGTTGGCCAAGAGCTAAGTTTGAATTTGTTTTCAGTGTTAGTGTAGGTAGTATAGAGAGATGCTCGTTTCACAGGCTTCCTGGGACTCTTTAACTGTAGTCACACTGGGAGTCATGAATGTCCAGTAATTCAGGGAACTCAAAATGTAAGGTGTATTTATGTTCAAATGAACATTAGGAAAATCCTCGAAATTAACGGTTAACCTAGAGGAAAGCCATGTTACCAAAAGCACGGAGACTACGATATAGGTCCTTCTGTTAGGGTCAACGTGGGTTTATTGCTAAAAAGATCCAGTGGGTAGCTTTAGGTTTAACTTTGGCTCACCAACCTTACTTCTAGCCATCACTGAAAGGAAGTATTAAGACCTGAATGTCTTCCCAGCAGCTCTGGTGTGTGTGTTTTTGCAAGAAGAGAAAAGGTCTTTATGAGACTGCATTTAAATACTGGTTATTAAAGTGAGGCTTTAATTGGTGTTAATGCCTTATGTCTAAAATGTAAGACTGAACTAGAATTTTCCTGGGGCAGGATAATGAGTGGTATTTTTAGGACTAATACATTGAAAACTGGTTCAGGCTCTAGTAATTGAACAGTTTTCAATAGCATGATTAGTCAAATTCATTATGACTTTTAACTTACAAGAAGCTTTTGGGGTAGGTTGGAGTATTTATTACATTTTCTGTTCAGTGTCTAACGTGGGCCTTTTATTTTGTAAACACTTAAATGATTGTGGGGCTGTGGAAAATATTTAACTCTTTACCTTTTGAAGTAAGTTTTAAAAGACAGTCCACTTTTTAGCATGTGTGTTGTGTCCAGCCTGTGGTTGTCTTAACTAATAAATGTGATTTTTCTCCCCGTTCTCTCTTTTATTTATTTGCGTTTAGGCCTCTAGTGTGTTTCCGGGGTGTGGAAAACACACAAATGTTACCCATCTTTGCAGTTAATATAATTGCTTTCCAGCAATACCGTTTTACTAGCATCTTTTTTTAAACAAATTTTCACATGTTCTGTATGGAATGATTTTTTGAATGTGTCCAACACCACCTTAAATGTGATGAATTTTAACTTCCTATATTCTGTTCATTGCTAAGCTGCTACCCTTTACATAAACTGTCTCTTCCAAGTGTTAAAATGGAGCTGTAAAGCCAGAAGTCTGCTCCGTAGTCCTGGATCTCCGTTTTAAGCAGGTTTTCTCAAGTTATTTTTGAAGGGCCTTTTAGAAGGGTACTCTGGTAGACACAACTCTGTTAAACGAGTGGTTCGTTGTCAGTGTGCCTCCACGTCAACCTGGAGAGTTTAAATATTGCTGGGCCCTTTTCAGCAGCTTGTTTTTTAAGCAACGTTTCCAGGTGATGCGGGTGCTGCTGGCCCAGGGCATCCCTTTTAACACCAATATGTAAGGGGACTATACTTCCCCGTCACAACCTCAACGGGCACTCCCAGGAGAGGGCAGGCAGGACAGCATTTTACTAGAGATGCACGCAAGGCGTGGGTCTCTAAACTACCATTAAGGAGTACAATTTTAAAGAGGGGAACCAAGATTTATTTTCGTGAACACTTAAGGCTGAGAAGGTGTATTTAAATGGTAGTTTTTAGAATACCGAAGTAGTTTATTTTACTTTTTTTTTTTTTTTTGCGGTACGCGGGCCTCTCACTGTTGTGGCCTCTCCCGTTGCGGAGCACAGGCTCCGGACGCGCAGGCTCAGCGGCCATGGCTCACGGGCCTAGCCGCTCCGGGAATGTGGGATCTTCCCGGACCGGGGCACGAACCCGTGTACCCTGCATCGGCAGGCGGACTCTCAACCACTGCGTCACCAGGAAGGCCACCGAAATATTCTGATGTCTCTTTTGCGGAAAAAAAAAAAAAAGGGAAGGTAAAGCTGACTCTAGTGGCAACAGCGGGATAGTGAAAAGTAGATGGGAATGGTCTTTATCGGTGTTGAAGACAGAACAAGTAGAGAGAGCCGGACGTGACGGATGTAAGAGACAGGAAGCCTAACTTCGCCTTGGCGAGTGGGATAGGCAGGCGGCGGTGGCGGCAGCGGCCGGAACGCAGTGACGTACTTCCGTTGGTGGGGTCGGCCGCGCGCACGCTCACTTCCGTCGCGCCTGCGCAGGTGGCCCCCTACTCCCTGTTGTGGCGGGTTTTCGGGACCCATATTACACATATGTTAGCCTTTCATAGGAGTCTATGCACTTTTAATTCCTGAGGGCGATGCGCTGTGGTGCAGCCGTCAGAGCCGGCCAGAAATTCTGCAGATGCCTGTTGTCTGGGTTTAGTCGAGTAGATGGGGGGCAGTTGACGGAAGGGAGCGGCTCCTTTGTAGGGCCCTTGAGGTCGCACGGGGAGCTGCCCCCGGTGAGCGAGCTGAGAGAAGGCCCCGAGTCTGGCGGCGAGGAGAGCGAGGTGCTGGTAGAGATCTGTCAGAAAAGGCGTTTCCTCAGTGGCACCAAGCGACAGCTTAGTCGAGATTCTCTTCTGAGCGGGTGCCACCCCGGCCTTGGCCCCTTGGGTATAGAGTTGCGGAAGAACCTGGCGGCGGAATGGTGGTCCGCGGTGGTGGTGTTCAGGGAGCAGGTCTTCCCGGTAGACGCCCTCTACCATGAACCAGGCCCTTCGCTGCCCGGGGACAGTGCCTTCAGGTTAGTTTCTGCAGAAACGCTACGCGAAATCTTGCAAGACAAAGAGCTGAGTAAGGAACAGCTAGGAGCATTTCTTGAGAACTTACTGAAAACTTCTGGGAAACTACGGGAGAACCTTCTTCACGGTATGCTTCACGATTTCATGCTTCAAAATAGGTGTCGGGGTGGAAAGGCAGACTCGCTCGATTTCCCAGATTGCAGCTGGCCCTGTGTTCACATGGAAAGGAAATTATCTGGTTCTCAGTCTTCTTGAAGTAGTTGGGTTTGTTGACAGTGTTGCTGCTGCCTCGGAGAAAACTGGTTCATGGGATCGTTATTGTTCCTTAAAGAATCTGGTCCGGGGCTTCCCTGGTGGCGCAGTGGTTGAGAGTCCGCCTGCCGATGCAGGGGACACGGGTTCGTGCCCCGGTCTGGGAAGATTCCACATGCCGCGGAGCGGCTGGGTCCGTGAGCCCTGGCCGCTGAGCCTGCGCGTCCGGAGCCTGTGCTCCGCAATGGGAGAGGCCGCAGCGGTGAGAGACCCGCGTACCGCAAAAAAAAAAAAAAAAAAAAAAAAAAAAAAAAGAATCCGGCCCAAGGCTCTAGTAAAGCTCTCAGTTTCACAAGGGAACCCTAGAATTTTGGAGTTTATTGAGCGGCCCTAGAATTAGGACATAAATTAAATCGTGTGTTTGAATCATTGGTTCATTGTTACTGAAATATTTATAAATACTTCCATAGTTTTCTTTTTTTTACACACTATAGGCTAATCGAGAGCTCGTTTTTCTAGAGCAACAAGAAAATGCCCTCCCCCAGTTTTTCTTACCGAAAACTGACCTACACAATCTGTTTGAAGAGCCCTTAAGGTAATTTTTGAATTGGCAGAATAATAGGACTAATCAAGTTTTATAAGCGATTCTTGAGTGAATACACAGAAATTTGTAGGGCACAATATGCCTTCAAAGTCAAATAGATCATGATAGCAGAGATTCTGGAAAAAAAAATTCAAAATTTTTACAGGACAGACTTGCTGCCACAGCATCTCATCTTTGCAAAATGCTATCCTTACCATTTTTTATTAAGTGGTACTAGGAAGTAATTTAAAATAACCAGTGTCCATGGTTCTCTGAAAATTGGTACCTATATTGTAAACTTCTAAAGATTTCCTTAATAAAATAAAGCAAACTTAAACTGGTGGGTAAACGTGACAATTTTGATTTGTACTACTTTAATTATTCTATGATGATTTTACTTTGGGGAAGTTAAATCACTGCTCATTACCATGTCCCAAAACAAATAAATCTTTTTTTCCGTATTAGAAAATGAAACATAGCTCTCTTAGCTTCATCAAAGCATTTATTGATGTGCCAGACATTTTCTTGCCTTTAGAAACTTAAATCCACTTACTTGCCAAATTTTTGGTTGTCTAGTGTTTTTAGTTTCTGAGTACCAGTTTGCCATTTCTTTCTATGCCCAGTACCCTTACCCTCTTTATTTCACGTTTGAGCTATTGTGGTAGCCTCTACTTATGAACGGTTTTTAAAATTTCTCAGCCATTTTGTCTCCAAATATTGTTACTGCCCCATTCTTTCTTCTGTCCTTCTGTGATTAATTACACATATGTTAGACTCGCCCCCCAGCATCTTATCAGCTTTCTTGAACACATTAATTACACTTCAAAGTCTATATCTGATAACTCAGATATGTCGGTTTCTGTTATCTGTCTTACTCCGGGCTTTTGGTCATTTGGACTTAAGATTTTCTAGGTAATTTGTGTGTTAATTGTAGAGATAAATTGAGGCTCTGGGTGGCATTGTTTTCTTCTACCTGGGAGGGTTTACTTTTGCTTTTGGCAGGCAGCTAGGGCATATCTTCTTAATACAATCCGGGATTAAGCGTATTGAGGCTGGATTTCAGTCTTTTTGCTTCACCTCTGCTCCTAGAGTGTAGCCCTTTTGAGTGTGCGTAGTGAAAGGCTGGGGTGTTTTCCAGGGCCCCTCCTCCTTAAGAGCCTCGAACTACAATTTTTGGGCTTCCTAGCCCCATACGATGTCAGGAAGCTCTGCTCAGCATTTCAGCTTCTTAGTTCTCCTACTTCAGATTGGAAAAGCAGCACTAAATGTTGGGTTCACCTCTGTTCTTACATTCTCTCCAAATCTTGGACCCTCAAGTCCTTACTGCCTTGACAGCTCTCCTATGTCTTTAAACAGATTCTTTTTTTCTGTTTCTTGACCTGTTTTTCTTGTTATCAACAAGCTTGTCTACTATTACCAGAAGTGGAAATCTCAAATCAAGTAACTTTTGAACACAGTGTTATCATTTAGTGGGATATAATCTAAGTGCATAAAGAACTACAAAGAAATCTTGAACTTTATTGTATTGATTTATTGTAAGTAGAAATGTTGGGATTATAATTCTGAAGCTGTTTCACATATAGGATAAAGCAAATAGACCAATGGATAGATTTATTAGGAACCAAGATTTTCACTGAAAGAGAAAAGATGTACAAGGCAAGGATAAACTTTATAATGTTAAATTTGAATTGACTATTAGTGTGAATTCATGATTTTTTAAAAATACAAATTTCCTAACTTTCTTCATTGAAGGGGCCTAGAAGCGATGACAATAGCAATGATCACACCTAGTACCCAGAATTTGGTTTCTAAAGGAACCAGTGCTTGGAGAAATGGCTCATTCCAGGTATGGGGCAGGGCAGTACAAAGTGACTTTGGCACAGTTTATGGTGCTAGAAAGCAAAGAATTACTAGAAGACTAGTGGGTTTATGTTAAAAGGACATAGATGCTGGCTTGAAGGAGACTCCCACTGGCTAAGTTTGGGACAAATTGAACATTAAAATGAATATTGATGGTAAAGGGATCAGAACACATTAAATAAAATTAAAAATCTAATCCACAGTGTTAAACAAAAAATTAAGTAATTGAGGCTGCTGGTAGAAAGAGGAGTTGAAAAGAGTTTGTCCTTGTAGGAGCTATGCAATAAATGTAGAAGGAAAGATAGGGTAGAAAAATCACCTTTTTATGATTTTGTAATCCTTGGTATAGTAATAATTCAAGCAGGGGTTCATCAACAGATTCTAAAATATCGGGTGTGGGACTTCCCAGGTGGTGCAGTGGTTAAGAATCCGCCTGCCAATGCAGGGGACACGGGTTCAAGCGCTGGTCCGGAAAGATCCCACATGCCACAGAGCAACTAAGCCCATGAGCCACAACTACTGAAGCCCGTGCGCCTAGAGCCCATGCTCTGCAACAAGAGAAGCCACTGCAATGAGAAGCCCGCGCACCGCAACGAGAGCAACCCCCACTCGCCACGACTAGAGAAAGCCGGCATGCAGCAACGAAGACCCAACACAGCCAAAAATTAATTAATTAATTAATTAATTAATTAAAAGAAAACGATTGCCCCTTTGTTAAAAAATAAATAAAATAAAATATTGGGTGGAAGATTGTTGGGGAGCAGGATAATGTTGGGGAATGGATATTCACTACCTTAACTTGGTAATCAAATCTGGTTTCATTAAAAGTGGGATTATTGGGCTTCCCTGGTGGCGCAGTGGTTGAGAGTCCGCCTGACGATGCAGGGGACACGGGTTCGTGCCCTGATCTGGGAAGATCCCACATGCCGCAAAGCGGCTGGTCCCGTGAGCCATGGCTGCTGAGCCTGCGCGTCCGGAGCCTGTGCTCCGCAAGGGGAGAGGCCACAACAGTGAGAGGCCCACGTACAGCAAAAGAAAAAAAAAAAAAAAAAGTGGGATTATTTGATACTGTGTTACTCCTGTTAGGATGCAACAGCACATATACATCAACTATGTAGTATTTATTCCTGCTAAAAATGATTAACCCAAATTAAATAAGGAAAAATTCAGACAAATCTAATGTGAGATAATCTATGACTGGCCTGTTCTCAAATTAAAAATTGATATCATTAAAAGCAAAGTTAGGGAGAAGTGGGGAAATATTCTAGATTCAGAGTGATTTAAGAGACCTAATAAAATACAGTGAGTTAACCTTAATTAGGGAGAAAGAGAGCAGCAGTAAATGGCTTTTGGGGTGACAATTCGAGAAAATAGAATATTGACCATAAGTTATGATATGATTAATTTAATGGTGTAATAGTGGTATACAGTGAATATTTTTAATTTTAGGAGGTACATGCTAAAATGTTTTGGGGTGAACAAGAAATAGAAAATAAATGTGGCAAAATGTTGACAATTGAATTGAATCTAGGTTAAGGGTTTACAGATGTTTATTGTACTGTTCTTTCAACTTTCTTGTAGATTTGAAAATCTTCATACTAAAAAGTTGGGGGAAACTACCTAAAATTAAGTGGTAATCAATTAGGATCTGCCTTAGTAGCTCCATGCTACTGTACTTACTGCTGTGTTAGCATTATATTATTAATTTGTCTATAAATTGACCAAAATTATTTGGGTTTATAAAATAGGTTTATATAGTGATTGGTTTATCTTTTGACAGGCGCCTTGGAGCATTATGTTAATTACCTGGATCTGCTAAACAAGAGGCTACCTTTTGGCCTTGCTCAGATTGGAGTGTGTTTTCATCCTGTTTCTGATACTAAGCAGACACCTGATGGTGTTAAAAGGTACACAAAAAAATGGAAGTAACTTGGCCTTGTATTTAAACAGTCACTTTCACTTTGGGATAGATTATATGATTTTCAAATAAGTGATTATCTGATATTTCTGATATCCAAAGAATCGGTGAAAAGACTGAAGCTTCACTGGTATGGTTTACTTCAGCAAGAACTGCGAGCCAGTGGCTTGATTTCTGGTTACGTCATCGACTCCTGTGGTGGAGAAAGGTACTACAATAATTACCCTTAATTTAATAATGATTAGGCAAATTGTCTTAGTGTGTCAGAGGTAATACTTCTCTACAATAAATGAAATTTATTTTGATGTAGCTATGTTATATTTATAAGAGACAGCTATAATAAATTAACAACTACATATAAAAAACTTTGTAATAATTTTCATTGTTCCATAAAACAAAGTTACTTTAGTAAAGACGTCTGTTGATGTCTTGCTCAGAAACTTTTGTTGGTAAGACTTTACATTCTAGGTAAAGTTCAAATCCCTCACCTGGCATTCCTGACTGGTGTAGAGTTGGACCCTTGCCCACTCTTACAGCTTTAGCTTTTTTTTTTTTAAAGATCTTTATTGGAGTATAATTGCTTCACAATACTGTGTTAGTTTTGCTTCCAACCTGTCCATGAACTCTCCATATTAGTCAAATGGTCCTGTAATTTACAGTCAAGTTTCAGTGTAAGCCTAAGAGAAAAGAGTTGAAGTAAGCATTTTTGTCATGCCATTGTCTTATTTCTCTAACTCTCAAAATCTCCAAACACCCATGTAAACTAAATGGAATGATCACAAATAAGGAAGGATGAGAATGGTAAGTGTGTGATACTTTCTTCTTTATGCCACTTAGTTCATGGTTCCTTCCCTTCTTATTAATTGACTACAGAAATGCTAGATAACATCAACAGTTTTTCTGTGTAATTCTTTCAGATTAAAAAACACTATTTGTAACAGTATATTCACTCATATTTAATTAAACTTAACAATTTTTTATTTGGGACATGACCAGTTGCTGGGGGCAACTTTACTTTTTAATATTTATTTTAATAAGTTAATAAGACAAACTTTCTTTTCCAGTTTGCTGTGAGTCCATCTAACTTCAGCAGCAGTGATTGTCAGGATGAAGCGGGCCGAAAAGGAAACAAACTTTACTACAATTTTCCGTGGGGAAAGGAGCCAATAGAAACCCTTTGGAATCTAGGAGATCATGAACTTTTACACATGTATCCTGAAAATGTAGCTCAATTACATGTATGTTTTACCTTGCGCGCCTATGTATCCTTTACCCAGATTCTCTGTGATCATTTCTGAACCATTTGAGAATAAGCTGTAGACATGGTGCCCCATGACGTCTTAATACTTCAATATGCATTTCCCAAGTACAGGGACTCACCTGTATAACCACAATGCAATCATTATGATCAGGAAAGTAACAGTAATCTGCTATTATTCTCAAATCCACAGAACCCTTCAGATGTAACCAATTATTCTAATCTGCCCTTTATAGGTCCAGGATCCAATCTAGGATCCTGTATTTCATGTAGTTGTCATGTGTCCTTAGTTTCCTTCAAATAATTCCTTTTATTTTTCCTTGTCTTTCATGACCTTGACAGTTTTGAAGAGTACAGACCAGTTACTTTGTAGAATGTCCCTTGGTTTGAATTTCTTTCATGTTTCCTCATGATTTATGTATTTTTGCTAAGAATGCCACAGAAATGGTGCTACCCTCTTCTCAGTGCATCATATTGGCTTGTTACTGGTGATGTTAACTTTTATTGCTTGGTTAAGATGATGCTTCCAGGTTTCTCCAGTGTAAAGTTGACAAGTATTTTGTACTTATTAATTGATGAGTAATTAATAAGCCTTTTGTGGGCAGATACTTTGACTATGTAAATAACCTGTTTCTCACCAGATTCTGGCATACTGGTTGCAACATCCATTGATGATTCTTGCCCAAATCGATTATTACTATGAGGGTTGCCAAATGGTAATTTTAAAAATTTCATCAGTCTATCTAGACTTACTGATCAAATTGTATTCTGATTCTGTAAGTGCAAAATGTAATTTTAAGAGGTAGTTCTACTAAATGATGCTTTATTTTTGGTCTCCTTTTCTGTGAAGGGCAGAGATGGACGGAAAAATGTGGTTCCTTCTGTTTTATCCATAAATGGAGATCTAGACCGAGGCATGCTGGCATATCTCTACGATTCTTTCCAGCTAACAGAGAACTCCTTCACAAGAAAGAAAGATCTTCATAGAAAGGTGCTTTGATATTTCAGAGATAGACTTGGGAAATTAAAAATATAAATTTCTCTCCCTTTTTTTATGTTAGTGTACTTGGTTTCTAATATAAACTGAATAATAATTTTTTTAGTGCAAGTTATTTATTTTTCAAGTTTTTTTAGAATCTGCCCACAGGAATAATAAGCAGGTTCTCACAGAATAGAAGAAGGAATTCCTCTTGGGTAATCCCAAAGGCGTTTCTGTTTGAACTTGGGCAGCTGGACAGCTGTCTCTGATTCTTAGCCCCTGAGCCTTTTCACGTATGGCTTCTGCTTGTATAAGAAGCTGAGTGTTAAGTAGGAGAAGTAAAACAGGCCAGCAAGACTTGTGGTATTAACCTCTCTGCTTCTGGTCCGACCCCAAGTGGCTGATCACTGGATCACAGGAACTAGACATGGGTCTGGGTCAAGGGAAAGGCTTATTTTAGTATGTGCAATTTGAGCATTCTTATGGGCTCAAAATCAAGAGAGAGGAGGGGTTGAAGCTATAGGAGAGAAATGAAGTACCTAATGGAGCAAGATTTTAGAAGAAACAGGAAGGACCAAGACAGAGTCAAGAACACAAGTTGGGGGGGGTTTTGTCTTGAAAAGGGAGTTATTTTTTGAAACAGCAGGGTGGAAAGAAACAATGGTATAGATATAAATAGGCTACTGGAGCTGGTTAGCCCTTGAAGGAAGTTTTACTCATATCCTCTATTTTCTTGGGGAATTAGGAAGCAAGATATTAGCTTAAAATGTGGAGGAATAGGGGTTTAAGTGGCAAGAGTTTAGAATAGTCATATTTCCCTTGAATGGGAAAGGGAGCTTCCCCAAAATCAAAAGTTTTCACGTGTTGAGTGCTCAACTGGGATTAGACACCATGAGTTTGTAGCACCACTCTGCCTAGTTAGTGATTTATTATGCAGTGCTCCTTTAGCCTGATGTGGCCATTTATAGAATTGTTTGGGATTTATAGGGTGTGTGTAGCAGACAAACAGCGGGATCCTTTCTTTTCTTTCTCTTACATACTGCACATCCAAACCATCAGCAAAACCTCTTTGATTCTGTCTTCAAAATATATCCTGAATCTGACGGTTTCTTAGCACCTCCCCTGCTTGCAGTCTGATCTAAGCCACCATCATCCCCACCTCCCTGCACTGAGTGGCCTTTTTAAAGGTACGCGTTACTTTGTTCCTCTGCTCTAAGCACTCCAATAAGCTCCTCCTCTCACTCAGAGGAAAAGCCAAAGCCCCTAAAATGTTTTACAAAGCATTATCCTTTTTGACCTTCAACTCCTCTCCACCTTACTCAGTCTGCTCCAGCAGCACAGACCTATTGTTGTTTCTAGAACATGCCCAGTGTGTGCTCCCAGCTCAAGAGCCTTGTCATTAATGCTCCCCTTTGTCTGAGTGCTCTTCCTCCAAGTCCACGTCTCGTCCCTCCATCCCCTTTCAAGTCTGCTCACATGTTACCTCAGAGAGGAGACTTTCTCTTACCCCCTTATTTATTTATTTATTTTTAATGGTCCCATTGTAGTTTCTTTTCATTTTGTTTTTTTTTTTTTGGCTGCACCGTGCAGCATGTGGGATCTCAGTTCCCTCACCAGAGACCTCGCCCCCTGCAGTGGAAGCGTGGAGTCCTAACCACTGGACTGCCAGGGAATTCCCTCTTACCACCTTATTTAAAATAGCAAACGACCCTCCACCAGCCCACGCCTTGCCAGCACTTCCTATCTTCTTTTTTTTTTTCAACACTTACCACCTTCAAATATATTATTTACTTATCTATTTTGTTATCTGCTTCTCTGCATTATGAGGGACAGGATTTTTGTCCCCACCACCTAGAATTATTTCTCGTACCAAGTAGCCATTCACATGTTTGTTGAATGGCTGAATGAATGCATAGAGTGATGGGTTTTGGCAAGAGAAAGTCCAAGTGATAAGCCACATGGCTCAGGCTGGGTAGGGAAGGCAGTGATGCCAGAAAGGGGCATTTCAACTGAGAGAAAATGGATTTGTCAGAAAATGGGAGAATATCAAGTGAACTTATTTCTGTAGAATGCCTGAATGGAGAAATCTATGAGCAGCTGAATAAAGATGGTTGATACATCATTATGTGATATTTTTTATGACCTCAGCTAGCTTCCATTTTCACACAGAAAATTTTAACTGCTTAAACATCTTCATGTTTATTAGTGCTTGTCCTTTTTACCCCTTCTCTTTAAATTGTTTTAGGTGCTTAAACTTCACCCTTGTTTAGCCCCTATTAAGGTTGCTTTGGATGTGGGAAGAGGCCCAACAGTGGAACTAAGACAGGTGGGTTAAATAAGTTTTAATGTCATGATTTCAATTATAACCATTATTCCAAGTAAATGAGTAGTTTGCCATCTAAAGTTTTATTTTCATTCATTTTTTTAAACTTCTAATTAAATAATGAACTGTGAACATATTTCAATTAAATAATGAAATTTTTATTAAATGAAAAAAACCATTTTTAATGAATTTTTAAATTTTTAATTAAATCATTCATTAATAATGAATTTTAATTAAATAATAATAAATACTACAGATAATTTGAAGTATATTATATTAAAGAAGCTGAATACAGTTCAGTGGGCTTTGCTATTAATGTCATGCCCAGTCATAGTTGCATTTTTTTTAATGAGTATGCATAATTTTGGCAATCAGAATATTTGTACAGACGTCTAGTGAATTATTTCTTACCATCTTCCCTTTTTAACTTAACACTTTTGATACTTTTTGGTATAAGCACAAGTTCTAGATCTGTAATCTTATTTTTCTAATCTATCTGGTCAAATTAAATACTGTTAAGAAAAACCAGGGGGCTTCCCTGGTGGCGCGGTGGTTGGGAGTCCGCCTGCCGATGCAGGGGACACGGGTTCGTGCCCCGGTCTGGGAGGATCCCACATGCCGCGGAGCGGCTGGGCCCGTGGGCCATGGCTGCTGAGCCTGCGCGTCCGGAGCCTGTGCTCCGCAACGGGAGGGGCCACCACAGTGAGAGGCCCGCATACCTCAAAAAAAAAAAAAAAAAAAGAAAAACCAGGACCCCTTCAGCAGTCATTTCTGTTTGGGTAACTCAGACCCATCCAGGGACCTGAGTGAGGATACTAGAAAGATTGACCTGGCTTTCCTGGGCTCCTGTGCAGGGGTCTGGGAAGGTGGGGATAATGAGTTCAGGGAAAGGGAAGAGAATGGCTTAATTTCCACATTTCCCCCAGGATTGCAGGAGGTTCCACAACACCCTGGTAGGTACCAAGTTCCTAGGGATTTTTTTGCTTGAAGGACAAAGAACTCTGCTTCCTAGATTTTCATCATTACCATTGCAGGCCTTTTGTTTTGTTTTGTTTTTGTTTGTAAGAATATTAGTAGTATTTTGTGCCTTGGGTGTTTTACCAAAAGAGTAGTGTCTTATTCTGTTTTTAACGCTTTTCCCCTCAGCAGTATGACAAAGAGAATCCTTACGTATGTAACTTTCTGGGCTATGAAAGAGGTTTTGTGGGTTATTTCCCCATGTCTTCACCTGCGCTTTATCATGCTTAGAACTTTTTCTCTCCTTTTCTACCTTCTGTTAGAGCACATTTTCTGCTGGCAACCAAAACTAAACTTACTAAAACTCATATTTATTTTTCCCTGATAATTTCTTAGATTTGTTAATATCTATATTCTCATCTATCCCCAAAATATCCTGTACCTTAACACCCATTTACTTCGCTGTGGTCTTTCCCTGTGAACTTGTTAGAAATGCAAATTCTTGCCAGACCTGTTGAATCAGAAACTCTGGGGGGCGAGGCTGAGCCATCTGTGTTTTGCAAGCCCTCCAGGTGATTCTGGTGTTTAAGTTTGAGAAACAGTGCTCTAGCTCAGGCACACACCCCTACCCCATCCCACCATCCTCCCCCTCTCCCTCCCCATGGGGACATTTGGTAATATCTGGGGACATTTGGGGGGACATTTTTGGTTGTCAGAAGGTGGGGAAGGGTGCTCCGGATATCTAATGGATACCAGGGATGCTGCTAAACATCCTATATCAGCAGTGCCAATGAGAGAAATTCTGCTTTAGAATTTTAGTTCTAGATTGTTAAGGGAGTTTTAAACTTTTCTTTTTCTTGCTTCACCATTTTTAAGAAAACAGTAAAGTGTACTATGTCATTTACTCATCATTACTTCTGTATTTCCAATCAGGCTTTTGTCTCCAGCATTCCACTGAAACTAATCAATCATTCTTTTCTTCTTGAAACATTTTCTTTAGTTGGCTTCAGGAACACCACTCTCTGGGTTTTCTTCATACTTTTCTGGCTCCTTCTCCTTAGTTTCCTTTAATGGCTCTTCCTTACATCGTATTATAACCCTTAGGCTCAGTTCTCAAGTCTCAGATAAGTTTAGAGTTAACATAGCCCTTTGGACTATTTTTTTCTGATAGAATCTGTTTTGCTTTTGTTTATTTGTGTTATGAATGATGATAATAAAAATTCTTATATTTGGTATAAAAATTTCAGATTTGCATTTAGTATTCAGCTTTGCAGTGTTTAAGTTCTTCAGAAGAAGTATACAATTTATAAATATACAATATATAAAATTATCAACAATATTATCATGTAATTAAAGGGATTTATTCCCACTTTAAAGAGTGAAAAAGATGATTGGTGGTTTCATAAAAATAGGGTAATAACTCTAGCTACTTTTCTTTCTTTCATATTCAGAGTGTTTGTATTTTTCCCCAGGTTTGTCAAGGGCTATTTAATGAATTATTAGAAAATGGAATATCTGTGTGGCCTGGTTATTTGGAAACTGTGCCATCCTCATTGGAACAACTTTATTCAAAGTAAGAATTGTGTTTTTTCTTGCTTAAAAAATGTATTCAGAGTTTTTGATTATACGATGTTTCTTTATGAGTAACAGATTTCTTCTAAATATCTATATATACTGTAATTCAAAATTATTCCTAACTTTCCTGTTTACAGAACCACATACCCTTATTAGTTAATTGGTACAGCAGGAAACAATACTCATCAGGTATATATGAGCGCAAACTATGTGAAACTTCAAGACTTAACACCATGAAGTATGTGTACCTGAGTTTATCAGTTTATCAGGGATGGAATTATTTATATTAGACACATTTGTTGAATCAGGACTGGGGGAACATGAGTGGAGTGCCGTTTCCTTGCTGGCCTTGTTCATTCTCAGGCTGAGTGGAAGGTAATTCTATTCCAGAGAACAGAGAACTAGTTTTCTCGGTGATCTGCACCTCTGTTTACCTGACTGCTCAAGACTGAAACCTGGATATTGTCCTTCACTCCTCCCTCTTCCTTACTGTTAGAGTCTAGTCCATCACTAACTCTTGTCTTCCTCCTAAATGTATCTCACATCCACATCTCCCCATTAAGATCACCAGTATCTCTTGACTGGATTATTGAAATAATCTCCGAACTGATCTCCTGTCTCTAGTCTTACCCCCTGCTATTTTCATTAACTTCTGTTTTTTAATAAAATAATTCATTTTTCCCTACTTTGGGTTTATTTTGTTATTTTTTTAGCTTTTTGTGTTGAATACATATCTTTTAGGTGAAAAGTTGTGAAGCCTCGTGTTTTGCTCCTCAGTTCTGTAGTAACTTGTTAAAATATACCTTTCAGATGATGTCAGAAGAAAAATAAGTTTCTATAGATAAAGCAACTGATGGCTTTATCATATATAAGATGAAGGGGTGGTACTTGAACTTTCCAGTGTTCTCAGTTTCTAAAATCTTACCCTTTGAGTCATGTGGACAATATCAAGTTACAATTGTTCTTTACATGGTAAAGGCTTTATGTCCCAGGATAGTTTTTTTCCTTTGTCCCAGGATACTTTTCTCCAGATATTTATTAAGCACTCACTATATTTTTTGTTCTTTGATACAGCAGTAAACAACACAGAAAAGTTTCCTGTTCTTAATGACACTTATATTCTAGTGGGATAGAATAGACAACAGGCAAGTAGATAAATAAGATAATTTCTGGTGGAGTCCTAAAAGAAAAGAAACAATGAGATAGTATGACTGGGTAAACAGAAGGAAGGCCAGTGTGGAACATATTCAGTTATTGCTAAACTAGAAACTGTAAGTTAGTGTACTAAGGTATATATTTAGCATGGTTTTTGGTATAATTTGTTGTACACTAGATCTTAATATTATAGTAGTATTATAAGAGAGTTTTGCCTAAAATTATTTTCTTGGATTGTATCCAAATACCAAAAGGCTGAGGTTATTCTGAGGTTCATCCAGATCACACCAAATGGTGTGTTGAGGTACCAGTGTTCATTTCTTATATTTTCTTTTCTTTTATGACTGCCTAGCTATTACAATAAGTCAGAAACTTCCTGAAAATTTTACTTTGAGAATGATTCAGAAACTTGAAAAAAGTATTTTTGGGTTCAGTTCTCAAGGCCTGCCTTTGAGTTTTGTGACTCTTTTTTTCCTTTCTTTCTTTCTTAATTTTTTTATAGAACTTTAGTTGTTGTATACAGGAACTTTAGTTGCAGCATGTGGGATCTAGCTCCCTGACCAGGGATCGAACCTGGGCCCCCTGCATTGGGAGCTTGGAGCCTTAGCCACTGGACTACCAGGGAAGTCCCTGAGTTTTGTGACTCTTGAAGGTGGCATTGGCTCCTGAGTAATTAAAGCTGGTAATGTGGTGAATTTACAATCTATATTTGTGCTCACGTGTTTTGGTTAACTACCTTTTTTTCTTAGATATGATGAAATGAGTATCCTCTTCACAGTGTTGATTACTGAAGCTACTTTGGAGAATGGATTAATACATCTGAGAAGTAGAGACACCACAATGAAGGAAACGATGCATATATCCAAAGTAAAAGACTTTTTAATTAAATATATATCATCAGCTAAGAATGTATAGATTCTAATATTTGTGTAATAAATATTCTCCTTTCCTAATTTGGTTGTCTTATTTAACTGAGATTATTATTAGTGTTTTTCTTTTTTAGCCTCTTTGCACTCAGAAGTGGATTTTTTGGTGCTTTTTTTGATTTAGTTTTCATTACTTATATTTCTTGATGTATTTCATGCTATCAGGAATATGTTCAGCTATAAGAAACAAAAGGACTGCTATACTGGCTTAAGCAAATTGGAGTTTGTTTCTTTCATAACAAGAAATCGAGGGAGTAGACTGTCCAGAGCTGGTGTAATTGTTTCCTCTATAGTAGTTAGGGAGCAAGGCGCTTGGCTGTCTTTCCACCATCTTTAGTATATTGGCTTTTATCTTTATACTTGTTTCTTCTTAGTCACAAGATATTGGCTTTTATCTTTATACTTGTTTCTTCTTAGTCACAAGATGGCGGATGTATTTCTAGCCTTCTCAGCCACATTCGAGTTAGGAAGAAAGTCAAAGAGATAGAGCTAGCCAGCCAAGGCTCTTCTGTTTTTAATTAGGAAAGTAAAAGCTTTCCCAAACATCCTGGTCAGAAGACTTATTTACATTTTATTCTATTTATCAGAACTGAATCACATGGTCATTACTAGGCCAGTCATTGTCCAAGGGAATGAGAATATCATGATTAATTTGGATCAAACACAATTTATCCCTTGGGGCAGTACTGTCTTGTCTTCTCTGAAATGGGTTTTGTTATCAGGAAAGAAGAGTCTTTATATACACTGTCAAATATCAAAGATTAACCTAAAACTAAAATTTTAATAATGAGAACATTTATTGACTTTTGCAAAGCAAGCTAAAATAAATGTTAAATGGCATAATCTAATATTAGTGTACTTCATGTCTGATTCTAATAGATATGTTTATAAGAAATCTTTAAACTTTTGTGTGCTGATTATGTTTGTGTTAACTGTTGTCATTACCAACCTGACAAAAATTCTGATACTTTGTGTAAAATGTCTTAAAAGCTTGGCTGGCTTATCTGAGTTGACTTTACTTAGTAGGTCTTTATTTTTTGGTTATTATTTTTTGCTCTTGGGGAGAATTTCAAACACAAACATACACAGAATAGTATAATTAACCCCATGTACCTATCACCCAGCACCAACAACCATCAACCCTTGACCAGTCTTGCCTCATCCACCCCACATCGCCCTTCTACGTTATTTCGAAGCAGATCGCAGCTATCAGTTCATTTGTAAATATTTTAGTTCAGGATCTTTTGTTAAGCTAACCATTCTCACGCCTGAAAAAAATTAACAGTAGATGATAATAGGAATTATTGAGAATTTCCTTGGGTGTGATATGATATTATGGCTTTATTTTTCTTTTTAAAAAGTCATTGTCTGATAGAGACACATAGTTAAATATTTTTGAGTAAAAATATATGATATCTGAGACTTTTAAAATTTAGTTTTAAAAAGTGGTAGAATATGGAGGGAAAATAGGGATAGTGCTGAGTTGTTGAAGTTGAGTGATGGGTACATGGGAGTTCATGTACTGCTTTTTGTGTATGTTTGAAGATTTTAATAATAAAAAGTTTTTAAAAACCAATTCGTTAATATCATATCCACTTAGTTTCCAGTTGTCTCATTGTTGGATCAGGATCCAAATAAGACCCATTTATTAAAGTTGGTTGTAGGTCTTTTAGTCTCTCTTATCCTTATACAATAGATTTGAGTTCTCTCACCTGCTCACACTCTTTTTTTTTTTCCAAGACATTTGAGTTGTTTGTTATGGTGTTTTCTACTGTTTGGATTTTGCTTATTGAATCCCCTTGGTGTAGTTTAACCTATTCCTCTCTCTATATTTCCTATAGATTAGGAATTGAATCCAGAGGCTTGATCAGCTTCAAGTTCAGTTTGGTGGGGGGGTGGGCAAGATTATTTTATAGGCTGTATTCTCCCATCAGGGAGCGGTGACTGTCTGGCTGTTTCTCTTGGGGGAATGCCAGCAATCATTGACCAATGCCTAGATCAGTCAGTTCATTAGAGGTGGCAAAATGGTGATATTCTGATTCCATCCTCCTTCTTTATTTATTAGCTAGAATACTTATATAAAAGAAAATATCTCATCTGCTGTTTGCTTAGAGGTATGGGAAAGGTGGGAGAAATGCTAGATTTGTCCTCTTTAAAGTTACTCTTTTTCATGCACAAATTGTTCTGTCTTTGGCCAGTAGGAGCCTCTTCATGTTGGCCTCAAGTCCTTTTGGCACAACTTTAGTAGTCTTTGATAGCTTCCTTGGTATCTAATATGTAATATAGAGATTGTATAGTTTAGAGTTTCTCCAAGGAGCCCTGGTTCATTTTACTGGAAAACTGTTTGGAGACTATACTCTGGGTGCCATCACGAACTCACCAATAATTGCAATTCAAATTCAGGACTGGTGTGTGTGTGTGTGGATTAGCTTTATTGAGATATGATTTACATACGGTAAATTTACCTATTTTAAATGTACAGATTATGAGTTCTGACAAATGTGTAACCACTACCACAATGATAATATAGAACATTTCCATCACCCCCCAAAAGTCCCCTCATGCCCCTTTAGGACTTAAGAGTTTTTACTTTAACCTCTTCTATCACACATCTGTATCTCCTCCCACGTCAAGAATCCCGGGGCTTCCCTGGTGGCGCAGTGGTTGAGAGTCCACCTGCCGATGCAGGGGACGCGGGTTTGTGCCCCAGTCCGGGAAGATCCCACATGCTGCGAAGCGGCTAGGCCTGTGAGCCATGGCCGCTGGGCCTGAGTGTCCAGAGCCTGGGCTCCGCAACGGGAAAGGCCACACCAGTGAGAGGCCCACGTACTGCAAAAAAAAAAAAAAGAATCCCAATTCTCAAGAATACTGAGGGTGATAAAATTAGAATGCCATGACACACAACTGCTCATTTGCTTTATCTCACCTTAACCACAGAACTCTCAGAACTGCAATGCCTGTATTCCCACCATATGTCTACTTAAAAGTTTAAATTTCATTTTTGCAGTTTGGGCTCCAATATTTCGTTTTAATATAACTGTGAGATTAAAATGTTTTTAAAAATTATTTTTCTGAAGAAAATCTCAGTCCTGCCCACAGGTACCTTTATTTAGGTACTTTGTCTTCTTAGGGGCCTCAGCCTCACAGGAAGATTGTATTCCTGGTCTCAGATCAGCTGACTGCACTAACTGCCAACATGGAATGTCTATACTGCAGTTGAGGTAAGTAATATTTATGGAGGATTATCCAGATCAGAAGTGTCTGACTGGAGTTACACATCAGAATCTCCTGTGGAGCTTTTAAAAATAAATATATTTGAGCCCTATCCCAGACAGACTTACTATTTCTCTTAACAGTGGGGCCCTCATAAGTATATTTTAAAATATTTACGGGTGGTTTCTGATGTTCACTCCTGTAGTAACCACTGTTAAATTTATCAGAGAGCTGCAAACCTGGATGGTATTATTTTGACAAAACTTCCCTCCAGCCCAATTGCATTTAATAAATTTTGTTTTATCAAATACTCTTCTTAGGTATTACACCACACCAATATGTACCGAAAGATGTTATTAGAAATAGTTCTATAAAACTCATTCTTCATTTAGCCATAAGAATGTTCTTGAGGGCATTTGTTTGCTATGTACACCACGTCTTCCTGTGAGGAAGCATGGGAGAAATTTCTCTCAGATTTAAATGCCAGGGGTAGTTGTGCTTCTCCTAAAGACTGGCCTGTTATTATATGTGTTGTATATCTGTTCATTTTGTTTATTCATAAAGGCTTTTTGAGCATCCAAGTACCAGGAACTCTAGGTGCTGGGGATGTAGTGGTGAACAAAACAAACAAGGCCCTTCTAGGGGTGGGGAGGCGGGGACAGACAATAAGCAAGTAGGTGCATGGGCAATTTCAGGTCATTTTGGGTAGCGATAGTGTTGTAAAATAGGACAGGATGGCATGCTAGATCATGCCTAGGGTAGTGTGCTTTACATAGGTGATCAGGGGAGCCTCTGAGGACTGGCCTTCCAGCTGAGACTGAATGATGTGAAGGAGCCAGCTGTGTGAACATCTGGGGCAGCACATTCTAGGCAGAAGGGAGTAGCAAGTGCTAAGGCCCTTAGGAGGAAAATGGTGTAGAGTGAGCAAGGAACATAAAGCAGGCCAGAACAGAGGGGAGAAGGGGAGAAGGTGAGGTCAGAGAGGTGGTCAGGGTCCATGTTGCTTAGAGCCATGGGGGCCACAGTAAGGACTCTGGAAGCCACTAGGGCAGGAGGGGGCACAGTTTGAGCAGAGAAGGGACATACTGTTATTTTGAAAAGATCACTGGAGAGTGGAATGTTAGAGGAGCTCTGACAATGCCCAGGTGATGGTGGCCAGGACAAGAGAGGTAGCAATGCCCTTCCTGGACCTGGCAAGAGGAGCCCCTGCCCTTTAGAGGGTCCTGCTCTGGCCCTTCGCCAGCTGTGCCTTCCCCCGCATTATGTCTGAGGGGCCAAGGAGATGTGCTTGGAGGTCATTGTAATCCTTAGGTGTCTAATTGTCCTAACCTATAAGTTTATGTACTACCCGAAATCTCAGTTACTGTCTCTGGTTGTGTGTAATAAAGGTCAAAGACAAGGCACTAGCCCATGTCCCTTCAGGGCAGTAAAGGAGAAAGAAGGATCTTCAGACATCACTGAACCACTGTTGATCATTCCTCTGGTTAAGTCTCCCCTTTACATCCTTCAGGGGAAGCAGCACTGAGAGAAGGCAGTCTCCTTAGGTTGTAATCCCCCAGCTCTGGGAGCAGAAGGGGCAGAAGGGACAAATGCTTGAGGGCAGCTGGTCAGAGCACACCTGTTTGCAGCCTTCATCCCATCAAGGTTTTTGTGCTGCCCTGGTGTCACCTTGCAGATACAGCCTTTTCCTGGTTTCCTATTGGATTTTTGGCTTTTTTCTTAATTTGTGAGAGCTCATTATACATTGTAGAACTTCATACTTTATCAAAGACATGGGTTCAAAATACCCCCCCATTCTTTTGACTTAGTTTAAGATTTTTAAATGTAATTTTTAAATGTTTCATCTAACTAAATTTAACAATCATTTATGTCTTCTGGATTGTGAGTCATACCTAGAAAAGCCTTTCCCTCTTAAAGATTATTATAAAATTCCTCCTGTTTTCTTTTAGCACTTCTGTGGCTTCATTTTTAGGTATTTTAATATTTGAGCTAGCTGAATTAATTTTGTTGCAAAGAATGAAGTGGAGTTCTAACTTATTAAATATGGTTCTCAAGTTTTTAAAGTGTATTGAATATTGCATCTTTTCCCCATTGACTTAAAATGCCATATTTTTCATATGCTAAACTCCTATATGTATTTAGATCTATATCTGGACTTTCTGTCCCATTACATTTACATATTTCTACTTCTCCAGCCATATACCCATACCACACTTTCAAAATCATGGTAACTTTATAATGTTTTCAGACCTCATAGACCTCTCTCTCTCACTCTGTGCCTCCCCCTGACACACACACACACACACACACACACACACACACACACACTTACATTTTCTTCTTGAATCCTACACCCTTCCTCTGTATTCAGTTTCCTTCTTCATCGAGTACACTGTATAGTTCTTTCAGTGTGAATGGGATTGGGAAACCTCCTTCTCAGTCTTTGTCTTAAAATGTCTTTATTTCCCCCTCAGTCTTGATTGATATTTTGGCTAGTGTGGTAGCTATTTTGATTGGTTCTCTTAAGCCACATCATAACCCTTCTTCTATTTGGTGGGGTCTGACACCTGAAAAATTACAGTTCCTTTGCTGCCAGGGCATGGCTGTGAATATCTTCTACCAATTAGATGCATGTACATGGGACCTGGAAAGTAGAAGGGAGGTGATGGTTTCCACTGAAAAGCAACTGTCTCCAGTGGCATAACTCCACACTCCATTGGGCTCCAGTTTCTGGATGAGGCAGTTGTGGCAGAGGCAACAGCAGTAACAGCAGCAGTAGTTTTCTGGTCTCCAGACTGTAAGAAAAACCTACAGATAAATTGTTAAAATCAAAAAGAGAATTTAGCAAGGTTGCTGGATAGAAAGTCAACCAAAAAAAGTGATTGTGTTTCTATATATCCACAACATGAAATAAAAATACAATTTACCGGCCTTTCTCACCTTCTGAGATGGCCCACACTGTCTGGAGTGTGTCTCCCAAGGCCACTCTTGCCTTCTGAGATGGCCCACACTCTGTCTGTGGAGTGTGTTTCTCTATAAATAAGTCTACTTTTTACCTATCACTTTGTCTCTCACTAAATTCTTTCTGTGATGAGACATCAAGAACCTGAGCTTCATTAAGTCCTGAAACCAGGTGCTGACCCTTTATTCCCAACTTATAGCTAGACCAACTCCTGCTCATGGTCAGCACCACTGGGATGTCTTCTGTGCCATTTCTTTGCGAGAACTTTCTGGGCACTAACACCTGGTTGAGAGAATACCTTGGAGTGGATAGCATCTAAAATCATACAGAAACCCCCACCAGGTGGGAGAAGTTAACTCTATGCTGCCCACAAGCACGTAGACCCCAGACTGGTTTGAACCAGAAGGCTGATGATGCTAACTCCCACTTACCTCCCCACCAACCAATCAGAAGCATGTCCACCACCTGATCATGCCCTCCTCTTTGAACCATTACTGTAAAACTCCTCACTTCCCCCTCCAGATTGGGACACACAGGTTTGAGGGCATGAACCTGCTGTGGCCCCCTTTGCCTGGCAAAGCAATAAAGCTATTCTTTTCTACTTCACCCAAAAAAACAAAAACAAACAACAACAACAAAAACCAATTTACCATAGCATCAGAATATCAAGTACTTAGGACTAAATCTAACAAAAGATGTGCAAGCTGTTTATGCAGAAAATGATAAAATGCTATTGAGAGAATTGAAGAAGACATAAACAAATGGTGAGATATTTGTAGTTTGGAAAACTCAATACTGTAAAAATGTTAATTCTCCCCAAATTGATCTACAAATTCAATGCAATATCAATCAATCCCTATTATGTTCATTTTTTCTTTAAGAAAATAATAAGCTGAGTCTAAAATTTATACAGAACGCAAAAGGTCAAGAATAGCTAAGACATTCTTAAAAAGAACAAGGTGGGAAAATTGTTCTTGCAGTTATCAAGATGCATTTGAAAGCTGAGTATGACATTGACATGGAGAGATAAGCAGAGCAATGAAACAGAATCTAGAGTGCAGAAAGAAACCCACATGTATATGGGCATTTGATTTGTGACAAAGGTGACAGTGCAGTTTAGTGGGGAAAGGACAGTCTTTTCAGTAGACAGTGCTGGAACAATGGGGTATGTCCATGCGGGGGAGTGGAAACAAGTATGATGGCAATTTCACATCACAGAAACAATTCCAGGCGGATATAAACTGAAATATGAAAGTAAACTAAAAGAGCCTTTAGTAGATAGTAGTATATGGTAATGCTTGTATGACCTCAAGTTGAAAAAATTTTCATCTGGGCACACATCCACAAAAAAACACTAACCGTAAAGGACATGGCAGGACTTCCCTGGTGGCGCAGTGGTTACGAATCCACCTGCCAATGCAGGGGACACGGGTTCGAGCCCTGGTCTGGGAAGATCCCACATGCTGCGGAGCAACTAAGGCCATGCCCCACAACTACTGAGCCTGCGCTCTAGAGCCTGCAAGCCACAACTACTGAAGCCCAGGGGCCTAGAGCCCGTGCTCTGCAACAAGAGAAGCCACTGCAATGAGAAGCCCACACACCGCAACGAAGAGTAGCCCCCGCTCACCACAACTAGAGAAAGCCCACGCCCAGCAACAAAGACCCAACGCAGCCAAAAATAAATAAATAAATTTTTAAAAAGAACCAAAGGGAAACTTCTAGACATGAAAAAAGTGTAACTATTGAAATGAAAACTCAATAGATCCTCTTCCTCTTCCTTTTCTTCTTCCCCTCCTAAACAATTCATGCAAAAGCCATGGGGGTGGGGCTCAACATCTGCTCAGTGGGTAGGTACAGGCGGAAGCCACAGAAATTCAGAGTTGGGTGAGGAGGGAGTTGTGAGGATAAGTACACTTGACACTTAACTGCCCATGGCAGTTATTATTATTGTCGTTATTATAGTTGTTACAAAGGAAATGTTGAGAGATGGCAGAGCAACCACCAGTCACATCCTCTGGGCCCCACCTCTGATTCCAGCTGCATCTGAGGCCTCACCCACTTTGTGCTGACATCTTTCTTGCTTTAACTATACAATACATATCACTCCTTTTCTGCCCTGGGGCTTTCCAGTGCCCTGGGTGAGACGCCAATGGAAGTGCACTTGGAATGCCCACATGCACAGCCTAGAAGTGGGAGATGCATCACCTCCTGGGGCAGCCCTTAGTGGGGGATGGAAGCTGATGGGTAAATGCTTCTCACTATCAGTCCTCAAGTGGACAATTCTGAGAGACATTTTTTCACTCCGCAGATGGTTCCAGTGGGGTCAAGCGCCAGTTGCCCACAGCAATGCCCAGCTCAACCTTATACCTTGTTCTGGCTTTTCCTCCAGTCCCTCACGCCTGTTCCCTAGTGTCCCTTCTGTTCCACACAAGGCCGTTTCTCAGGCTCTGCTTTCCAGGCTAGCTCAGGATAAGACTATCAGAAGGCCCTAGAAAGCAGCCCTGGGAAACGGAATTCCTCCCAGGATGAATGGCAATAAGGACTCTGTTGCCGGTGGTAAGGGGAGTGGAGATAATCCTTACATGCCATAGCTTCACAATTTCTAAGACTTTCCCCTGCAGTGGGGAAGGGAGCAGAGGTAGATAATGAAGCACTAGGTTATGCAATAGTTCTAGCACTTGAAAGGCATGAGGCAATAGTAATTATATGGATTGTGGAGTTGGTTGGCTTCTACTAACTGCTTTAGAAGCTTTGCAAGAGAAAATGAGAGGCTGCCAATTCAGGGCATGCTGTGAAACCCAGGGGCATTCTGGACTTCAAGACCTCAAAAGGTCTTCATAGGGGACTTCCCTGGTGGTCCAGTGGGTAAGACTCCACACTCCCAATGCAGGGGGCCTGGGTTCGATCCCTGGTTGGGGAACTAGATCCTGCATGCATGCCACAATGAAGAAGCAACTAAGACCCAGTGCAGCCTGCATACATACATACATAAAAAAATAAGGTCTTAATAGGATCAAATCCAGTTACTGGTATGCTCATTAATTTGCTAGCCCCTCCCCACCCCTTTCCTTCTCTATTTCACTCTCCCTGGGCCCTCATATAAACAACCTGCACCAAGTCCTTGCCTCAGCCTCTGCTTCATGATTGAGACATGAAGAAGCAACGGTGGCCAAGTCACTAAGTTTATAACCTCAAAGACAATGATTTCTAAGGGGAGCAGCCGATTAGTATGACTCAAGCTAAGCATGATCAATCATACTATGAATAGCTAGTCATTTTTTTAGTTCTTACTTTGTGCCAAGCCCTGTTCCAAACCTTTTACATCCATTACCTGAGTTAATTCTCACAGCAGCTCCATGATGTAGGTATTATTTCTCTCTCTCCCCTTCCTCTCCCCCACCCTCTCAAATGAGGAAACTGAAGCCCACGGAGTTTATGTAACTTACCCAGAGTCACACAGTTAGCACAGGACTGAACCTGGATTCAGCTCAGTCTGACTCCACAGCCCCCACACTCTTAGCCTCTGTGATATACCGATTTCTTCCAAATAACAATATCAACAGAGAAAGGGGGGAAATTATGTTCATGAATGCTGCTTTAGGCAACAAAATCCTCAAATTCATCTGGACCTGTGTGCACAATATCCTTTCCCACCCTGAAGATGCATTCCCACAGCCAGTGCTGCTGCTGTTCTTTGCTGGGATTTAAGTCCCAGTTCAACCACGCACCAAGCTAGGGATGACCCTGAGAAATTATCCCATTTAAGCCTAAATTTCCTTACCTGTAAAAGCAAGTTAATAATACTGGCCTTGTAGGTGTTCCACAGATTTAGTGTCTAATAGCTATGATTTTGCTAGTCAAAGGTCCATTGTTGGGAACAGAGAAAAAGAACAGAGCAGAACAATTTTGGTCAAGTTATTTTGTTTGTCTGGAACCCAAGAAATGCCTCTTGGCTTTACTGGACTTAACTTATAACTCCTAGGATAAGAGATTCAAACCAGAAATAATTTTGTCCCCTGAAGTGGGCTGAATGGTGGCTCCCCAAAAAGACAAGTCCTAATTCCTGGAACCTGTGAATATCACCTTATTTGGAAAAAGTGTCTTTGCAGATGTAATTAATAAGTTAAGGATCTCAAGATGAGGTCAACTTGGATTGACCTAAATCTGCTGACCAGTGTCTTTATAAGAGAAAGGCAGAGGGAGAGAAGGCCACGTGAAGATGAGGCAGAGATTGGAGAGGTGCTGCCACAAGCCAGGAAACACCAGGAGCCACCAGAAACTGGAAGCGGCAAGTGAGACTTCTGCCCCAGAGCCTTTGGAGGGAGCGCAGCCCTGCTGGCACCTTGACTTTGGATTTCTGACCTCTGGAACCGTAAGAAAATACATTTCTGTTGTTTTAAGCCACCAGTTTGTGGTAATTTGTTACAGCAGTCCTGGGAAACTAATCTACTTCTCTCTTCTCCCCCAAGTCAACTCTGCGCTGTTCTCTTGACAGAGAGCTGATGGGAAATGCAGCATATAAAGGCATGCCTTTGACATGACCTAAATCTTGATGACTGAGAAAGTCCATGGAAATCAATATAAATAATTTTGCAGGCTTCTAGAAGCTGAGAGCAAATTTTAATGGCAATGGATAACAAATGTGTACTTGTTGAGTAATCTTGCCTTCCTCCAATGGTGACTGCAGGTGCCATTTTCTTCAGACACCTTTTCAAGGTCACCAGTTTTTGTTTTAGAATTTAGACATGGCTTTTGCTCTGTGTGTCTGCTTCTGAACCTTTAATGGGCATGGGGATGGGTAGATGATCATTGTAGCGCTTCCAGGATGCACTTATGAAGAGCATAGTGGTTGAACAATTATTCTTTATTAAATGGTGTGGTCATGGGGGAAATGGTCCATGCCTAAAAATAGCAAAAGCATTTAAAAACTGTCACTAGTCAGGATCCTATCTGACAAATCTGTTGTCTGATGACAGGATTGGATGTACCTGAAAGGGCCAAAGGATAGTGTTTAAACATGAAAAACAGTGATTCACTTTAGGTAACCAGGTGAAACCTTTTTAAGTGTCAATCAGGTTTGCTTTTTCGTTATGGAAATCAGCTTTATAAAAAGTATCTTACCCTGAGATGTAGTTTCTATCTTTAAATCTCAGAAGATGAGTTCAGAATAGACATATCCAGTTTTACAATCATTACAAGTTTCTATAATATAAAAGAGAAAATAATTCAGTAAACTTAGGATATATATCCATAGAAGCTCTTAAAAAATTCTATTTTAATAGCTGGGTGGCCTGACAGAACCAAGTATTAACTGTTTTTTTTTTCCTGGACTAAATGATTTATTCTTGAAAAGTTTTTAGAAGTGCACCTGCATCCTTCTCTCTGGAATTTTTATATGATATTCTCCCCTCCACATCCTTCTCTCCTCCCCATCTACCCATCTCCTGATGAAACTTGTTAGGAGCCATGGTACTGATTGCTATTGGTTTCCTAGGGTATGCATGTTGCCCCCATTCATCCCATCCTTGGGTTCCTAAAGCCTAGGAGTGTGGTGACCTCACAGAAACTACTCTCCCATTTCGATAGCATCCCTTATCCCAAACTGTGGCTCACCCTGATCTCTCGGTGCCACCTCCTGGAACATGGGGGTGGCATAATGTATCTCCTGAGAGTATTCAGTCCCTGGGTAAAAGACAAGAAACAGAGTTATTGGGCCTATAATCCAAATCTCTGATCACTTGAGGGCAGTGGCTTGCCAGCTACCCTCACAATGTCATGTCACCTCTGGACTTTGCAGAGAGTACTTACCATCTCAGGCTTTGGAAACACATTGCCTTGGTTCTAAGCCTGGCACAGATTTCTCATCTGTACAGTGGGAATGATATAAATTGGGAGTTAGTGGCGTTTGTACCAGACAGGGCAGGTAAATTGCTTAGCACCGTGCCTGGCACATGGCTGGCCCTCAGTCAGCGTTGGCTGGGATTGTTCTCATTGTTGACCAAGGTCCTGGGTCTGTTTACTATAAAGCAACAAATGATGCCAGCCTTAAGAGGTGATCATCAAAGAGATTGGAACACAGTGTGGATCATTCTGAACTGATAGAAAAAAATCTCCAAGATACGTTGTTAAGTGAAAAAATCAAGGTGTAGAATGACATATCTATGACATGCTACCATTGCTACCATTTATTTAGATGCTAACATACACATAAAATATCTGTGGAAGGATTTTAAAATTGGTTAATGCCCCTGGCAAGTGAGATAGGGTGTCAGGATGGGAGGGAGACACTATACTCTGCTTCTGCAATTTTTTACACATGTGTCTGTACGACCTTAAAAAATTTTTTAAAGCCAAAAACCCCAAACCAACCAAAATCACCAACAAAGTTCTCTTACCTGCTTGATTTTTACAGATATTTGTATATATTCCATCTTCCATGGGTGTATTTCCATAGACTCTGGGTGCATTATCTTTCATAGCTTTTCCTATATAAATTGGTGCAGAATCATTAAATTAAACTACTTTGGCCACAGGAGGGGAATTCCCCAGAGTTCTGAAAGAATGACCTGCTCCAATGGCCTAAACTGTTGTCTATTAAAGGAAAACCATAGACTCAGCAAGGAGTCCATAGCATCTGCTTCTCTAAGGCAGGAACCTTTCTGATTTATTTTCTTGGGTCTGCAAATAACATCCTTTGCCTATCAGATTATGCTTGAGATGGCCAGAGACACCTTTTCTTTCCTTCGCTGAAAAGAATAGGCTGTAAAAAGCTTTGTAATATCTGTGATAGTAAATTACCCAGCTGACTTCCATTTAGTCCTGGCCAGTACTCAAGAATATTAATTCCACTTTTGTAAGACCCTGCGCTTTTTGTAGGAAGAGGAGACATGTTTTTTAAAAGTATGAGATGCAATAAATTTAAGAGGATTGAAATCATATCAAGCATCCTTTCTGATCACAACAGTATGAGACTAGAAATCACCTACAATAAAAACACTGCAAAAAACACAAACACCTGGAGGATAAACAATATGCTACTAAACAACCAATGAGTCACTGAAGAAATTAAAGAGGAAATTAAAAAAATACCTGGAAACAAATGAAAATGGAAGCACAACCATCCAAAATCTAAGGGACCCAGCAAAAGCCGTTCTAAGAGAGAAGTTTATTGCAGTACAATCCTAGCTCAGGAAACAAGAAAAATCACAAATAAACAACCTAACTTTACACCTGAAGGAAATAGAAAAAGAAGAAAAGTTAGTAGAAGGAAAGAAATAATAAAGATCAGAGTAGGAATAAGTGAAATAGAGACTAAAAGAAAACAATAGAAAAGATTGATGAAACTAAGAACTGGTTCTATGAAAAGCCAAACAAAACTGATACACCTTTAGCTAGGTTCATCAAGAAAATAGCTCAAAATAAATAAAGTCAGAAATGAAAGAAGTTAAAACTGACACCACAGAAATACAAAGGGCTGTAAGAGATTACTACAAACAATTATACACCAATAAAATAGAAAACCTAGAAGAAATGGATAAATTCCTAAAATGTACAATCTCCTAAGACTCAATCAGGAAGAAATAGAAAATATGAAGAGACCAATTACCATTCAATATGAAATTGAATCAGTAATCAAAAAACTCTCAACAAACAGAAGTCCCAGACCAGATGGTTTCACAGGTGAATTCTACAAAATGTTGAAGAGGAAGGAACACTTTCAAACTCATTCTATGAGGCCAGTATCACCCTGATATCAAAACCAGACAAAGACACCAGAGAAAAAGAAAATTACAGGCCAGGGCTTCCCTGGTGGCACAGTGGTTGAGACTGCCTGCCGATGCAGGGGACGCAGGTTTGTGCCCCGGTCCGGGAAGATCCCACATGCCGCGGAGCGGCTAGGCCCGTGAGCCATGGCCGCTGAGCCTGCGCGTCCGGAGGCTGTGCTCCACAACGGGAGAGGCCACAACAGTGAGAGGCCCACGTACCACACACACAAAAAAAATTACAGGCCAATATAACTGATGAACATAGATGCAAAAAGCTTCAAGAAAATATTAGCAAACCAAATTCAACAATATATTGAAAGGATCATACACCATGATCAAGTGAGATTTATCCCAGAGATAGAAGGATGTTTCAATATCCGCAAATCAACGTGATACACCACATTAACAAATTGCTTAACAATTATATGATCATCTCAATAGATGCAGAAAAAGATTTGGACAAAATTCAACATCAATTTACGGTAAAAACTGTCAACGTGGATATAGAGGGAACATACCTCAACATAATAAAGACCATATATAACAAGCCCATGGCTAACATTATACTCAGTAATGAAAAGCTGAAAGCATTTCCTCTAAGATCAGGAACAAGACAAGGATGCTCACTCTTGCCACTTTTATTGAAAATAGTATTGGTAGTCCTAGCCATAGCAATCAGACAAGAAGAAGAAAAAAAGGAATCCAAATTGGAAAGAAAAAAGTAAAACTGTCACTGTTTGCAGATGACATGATACTATATATAGAAAATCCTAAAGATGCCACCAAAGAATTAGAACTATTAGAACAAATAAGTGAATTCAGTAAAGTTGCAGGATACAAAATTAATATACAGAAATCAGTTGCATTTCTATACACCAAAAATGAACTATCTGAAAGAGAAATTAAGAAAACAATCCTATTTGTAATTGCACCAAAAAGAATAAAATACCTAGGAATAAATCTAACCAAGGAGGTAAAAGACCTGTACTTGGAAAACTATAAGACACTGATGAAAGAAATTGAACACAACACAAACAAATGGAAAGATATACCATGCTCACAGATTGGAAGAATTAATATTGTAAATGACTGTACTCCCCAAGGCAATCTACAGGTTCAGTGCAATCCTTGTCAAATTAGCAATGGGATTTTTCACAGAATTAGGACAAATTATTCTAACATTTGCATGGAAACACAAAAGACCTCAAATAACCAAAACAACCCTGAGAAAGAACAAAGCTGGAGGTATCATGCTCTCTAATTTCAAACTGTACTACAGAGGTACAATAATCAAAGCAGTATGGGACTGGCACAGAAAACAGACACATAGATCAGTGAAACAGACTAGAGTGCCCAGAAATGAACCCATGCTTATATGATCAATTAATTTACAACAAAGGAGGTAAGAATATACAATTGGGAACAACAACACAGTAAATGGCATTGGGAAAACTGGACAGCCCCATGCAAAAGAATCAACTGGCCTACTTTCTCACACCATCTACAAAAATAAACTCAAAATGGATTAAAGACCTAAATGTAAGATCCGAAACCATAAAACACCCAGAAGAAAACATAGGTAGTATGCTCTTTGACATTGCTCTTAGCAGTATTTTTTTGGCTCTGTCTCCTCAGGCAAGGGAAGCAAAAGCAAAAATAAACAAATGGGACTACATCAAACTTGCACAGTGAAGGAGATTATCAACAAAACAGAAAAGCAGCCTACTGAATGGGAGAAGATATTTGCAAATGATATGTCTGATAAGGGGTTAATATCCAAAATGTACAAAGAATTCATGCAACTCAACATCAAAAAACCAAACCCAATTTAAAAACAGGCAGGGAGTTCCCTGGTGGTCCAGTGGGTAAGAATGTGCTCCCAATGCAGGGGGCCTGGGTTCAATCCCTGACGGGGAACTAGATCCTGCATGCATGGCGCAACTAAGAGTTCAGATGCCACAACTAAGAGCCCGCATGCTGCAACTAAAAGATCCCACATGCCGCAACTAAGACCTGGTGTGGCCAAAAACAAACAAGTAAATAAATATTTTTTTTAATTACCCCATTAAAAAAAATAAAAAGTAAAAACAGGCAGAGGAACTGTATAGACATTTTCCAAAGAGGACATACAGATGGCCAACAGGCACATGAAAAGATGCTCAACATCACTAAATCATCAGGGAAATGCAAATGAAAACCTCAATGAGATATCACCTCACACCGGTCAGAACGGCTACCATCAAAAAGATAACTAACAAGTGTTGGCAAGGATGTGGAGTAAAGGAAACCCTCATGCACTGTTGGTGGGAATGTAAATTGCTGCAGCCAATATGGAAAACAATATGGAGGTTTCTCAAAAAATTAAAAATATGATCCAGCAATTCCACTTCTGGATATTTTTCTGAAGAAAACAAAACACTAATTTTAAAAGATACATGCACCCCTGTGTTCATTACAGCATTATTTACAACAAACAGCCAAGCTATGGAAGCAATCTAAGTGTCTGTTGATAGATGAATGGATAAAGAATATGTGGTATGTGGTACACACACAATGGACTATTACTCAGCCAAAATGAAGAATGAAATCTTGCCACTTGTGACAACATAGATGCACCTAGAGGGTATTATGCTAAGTGAAGTGAGTCAGACAGAGAAAGACAAATACTGTATGATTTCACTTATATGTGGAATCTGGAAAACAAAACAAATGAACAAACAACAAAAAACAGACACATAGATACAGAGAACAAACAGGTGGTTGCCACAGAGGTGGGGGGTGAATGAAATAAGTGAGAGAGATTAAGAAGTATAAACTTCAAGTTACAAAATAAATGTCAGGGACTTCCCTGGTGGTGCAGTGGTTAAGACTCTGTGCTCCCAATTCAGGGGGCCCGGGTTTGATCCCTGGTCAGGGAACTAGATCCCACATGCATGCCACAACTACAAGTTTGCATGCCACAACTAACGAGCCCACGTGCCACAACTAAGGAGCCCAGGTACCAGAACTAAGGAGTCCGCCTGCTGCAACTAAGACCCAGTGCAACCAAAATAAATAACTAAATAAATATATACAAAATAAATGAGTCACAGGGATGAAATGTACAGCATGGGAAATATAGTCAATAATATTGTAATAGCTTTGTAACAAGACTTATCATGGTGGTCATTTTGTAATGTATAGAAATTCGAAGCACTATGTTGTGCACCTGAAACTAACATAGTGTTGTAGGTTAATTATACTTCAATTTTAAAATGCTTTACATTACAAAAAAAAATTTTTTTAATGTATGAGATGTATACATTTTGACATCTGTTTTCAAGTTTCCTGTCAACTGGGTCCTGGATTTCTGTGAATTAGGACTTTAGAGATGGAAGAAGGCCAAGAGCCTAACATGTATCACTTAGTTCTCTCCCCAGGTCTGACAGTATCTCCCATGGCCCCATTTTACAGGTCAGAACGCTGAGGCTCAGGCAGGTGAAGGAGCCCACTCAATGCCCCGAAGCTCACTGGCAGGTGTCGGTCCTGAGACACAAACTGTCTTTTGTGTAAATCTCAATATTCCTCCGTAGTAGTGTGCCAAATGAAAAGGCCACTTTGAAATCTTAACTAGAGGTCATAAGGCGTGAATTATGAAACGTAGTAAATGAGGTTTAATGCAGCACTTAAGGTGGAGCAGAGAGAATGAGGCTCTTTTTGTCTTCATGTACTGAGCTTCCTCCGAGTGGCAGACCCAGTGAGGACACTGAAAACTACAAAGCAAAGCTCTGGCAGTCTGAACCCACTACGTCATTTGCAGGCTTTGTGCAAAATGAAAATGCAGGGCCTCTTGTTTAAAAATTATTGAGATTTGTACACCCACGTTCAAAGCAGCACTACTCACAATAGCCAAAATGTGGAAGAAATCCAAGAGTTCATTGATGGGTGAACGGGTAAACAAAGTGTTTGTGTGTGTGTGTGTGTATGTACACATATGTGCGTGTGTATATATATGTGTGTGAATATATATGTGTGTGTATATATATATATATATATATTAAAAAAATGGAATATTATTCAGCTTTTTAAATGAAGGAAAAAAATTTTTTGGGCCCCACCGCATGGCTTGTGGGATCTTAGTTCCCTAACCACAGATCAAACCCGTGCTCCCTGAAGTGGAAGCGTGGAGTTTTAACCCCTGAACCTCCAGGGAAGTCCTGAAATGAAGGAAATTCTGACACATATACAACAGCGATGAACTTTGAGGACATTGTGTTAAATGAAATAAGCCAGTTGCAAAAGGACAAATACTGTATGATTCCACCTATATGAGGTTTCTAAAGTAGTCAAATTCATAGACAGAAAGTAGAATGGTGTTTGCCAGGGGCTGGGAGGAGAGAGAAATAAATGGGGAGTTACTGTTTAATGGGTACAGAGCTTCAGTTTTTGCAAGATGAAAAAGTGGATGGCTGGTGTTGGTTGCACAGGAATGTGAATGTACTTAATGCCACTGAATATATACTTAACAATGGCCAACAGGGTAAATTTTATTGTTATGCATATTTTACCACAATTAAAAAATAATATGAAAAAAATTTTTTTATTGTATTACGAATTTCAAGACAGTGACAGCAGAGCATTAAACTGTCTCCTTAGCACGGGGCCCTGTGTGACTGCACAGGTCACACACCCACAAGCAGTCTAAATAGGGGAGTCTTTACCAGAGAAAAGAGAACTGTGCTATGTGTGAACCGTTCAGGAAGTCGTTCATTACCTTCTCCTTTTGCATCTTTTCCTTCTCTTCTCATTTTCTTCACATCCCATTTCTGATTCCCCTTTCCCTTCCTCCTTGCCCTCACCCTGCTGTCTGTATCCAAAACCCAGGGAAAACAATGGCAAAGCTCCTAAGGAACTTACTTGCTTTGTACTTTGGTAGCATCCAAAATGCCAGAATTAGGATTATTACTATTAGTACCAGAAGCAGAAACCCCAGGAGCAGTAGCTGCAGGCAGAAAGGACAGCTCTCTCCTCCTGGAAGAAGACAGCATTCACTGGTCACTGCACAGCCTTCTTTTCCAATGATATTGAATTGTGAAATGTTCTGGAAAGGGTGATCACGACTGTCTCCCAGGTTAACCAATGTACCCTGAACCCTGAATCCCTGCCCTGCAACTTGAGAGGTAACTTGTTAGTGAGGTTCTTAAGGTTCATACCAAGTCCATCTTCCACAAGGGGTCATACACAAGGAAGAAAAAGCAGCACAGCATTTAACAGACAGATGTTGGCTACGTTGTTAGGGTTATAAGCCTGAGAACAGCCTGGCCATTTATTGGGCAAAGGTTTTAGTCATGTCGGCATGATTTATGTCACCCAAATACCTGCCACTTATTGAGTGTTAATTATATGCAGTCATTGTGTTAAGCATTTTACATGCATTACCTTACTTTTCTCATTGGTATTACTCCCATTTTACAATTAAGTAGAGTAAGACTCAGAGAGGTTAAGTGACTTTCCTAAAGTCACACAGCTAGTGAATTGAAGGCTGTGATTTGTAGGCAAAAGCCTGACTCTGGAGCCTGACTCCAACAGGTTGCCTCACTTGTTAGAACTTACTGAACACCCAGGTGTGGGCTCTAATCTTCTGAGGATGAGGCCACATGAGGTGTTCAATGCCCAATTGTGCCTGCTACCTTTGCTAACCTAATTTTTGTTCTATCCTCCTACCTCGACCAATGTCCCTTCATAAGGCCAGATTTAAATCTAAAATTCTCAGACTCCTCAGAGTTCTGCACTGGAACATGACAGTATGGGGAGAGCCAGCCCCAGCCCTAGCCTGGCCCCTTTCCACCCAGGCTCTGACATGCACCCTAAGGAGCCTGACATGCTTGTGGACACCCCCAGCCTGCATGGCCAAATGCCATCCCCCCACTCCCCACAAACAACTCCCTTGGTGTGGGCCCTGGAATGTTCACATCCTTACCATGGTCCACCCTTGGGAGGATGAGCTGGGAAGGAGACTTGTGCAGGCCCTGGAAGGTGGGTTCTGATCTGATTGGGTAGGGAATTCAGGTCTAGGAACCTAGAGTAAGGTATAAAAATGTGGGGGTATAGGGTCCAGGCAGACAAATCCCCATGGCTTATAGGAAGCTTATGGGAAGACACATGGCTAAGAAGCACCAGAGCAGTGCCTTCCAAAACACAAGGTTGGGACAGGAGCCATTCTTGCCTCAAGGAAAGCGTGGCACTGGAAGTCTAGACTCACCAAGCATTAAACAGCCAAGCAGGTAAGTACACGTGTTGGAAGTGAATTTAAAAAATGATTTTAAAAAAGCAAAAGAAAATCAAGAGACCCAGCAGCTTCAAGAAAGATGCAAATTCTAATGTGACTGCTTAGAACCTGAGCAGTGAAAAGTCAAAACAGGAAGCAGGGTCAAGTCAGGAAGTCTTACTATTGATACAAGGTCCCTTCCTGCACCACTTTCCAGGCTTTTCTTTGGTTCCTTTATGGCAGAAAGCAACCCCATCAGAACGTGTGGACCCTACAGAAGGAAAAGCATTTGGAAGCAGGTGGGCAAAGTGGGAAATGGGAGGGCAGAGGAGTAGCTGGTTTCTGGAAGTAAATCCAGATCCTGTTGAAAGAGTTCAGGTCGCCTTTACCTGTTGAGGGTATGGTGATGAGTTGACTGTATTTTGCATGGTCAGGCAATCTGTTTTTAGCTTCACACCTATACTCTTTCCCTTCTCCAGTGTTATTCTTGGTTAAGTTAAATTCAGCAGGCTCCCTTACATTCTTGGAGATAACTGGTGATATGGCCATGTTTTTTTCAAAGAAAGTATAATTGATGGGCAGAGAGCCGTTGAATGAGATGCAGCGTAGCATTATGTGTCTGTCTGTTTTTGTTTGAACAACACTGATGTTCAGCACTGGTGCAGTCACTGGATCTAGAAAAATAAAGTGCATGTTAAACAGATAAGCAGATTGGGTTCACTCACTCAGTCCACAAACATGGATGGGAGCCCTACTCTATTCCCAGCTGTTAACCCAAAGATGGATGACACCCCTCTTGAGAAGTCAAGCTGCTCACAAGAAGCTCCATCAGGAAGGATCAGTGGGTATGTGGTTAATGCCATGCCTCGTGGCATGAACCAGGTTCCGAGAAAGCCAGAGGGTGGAGGACGTCTCTGCTTTGAGGAATCAGAGCGCAAACTTGCCTTTCATCAGAATTCACAATTTGTTTGTGGCTGATAGTATAATTTTGTCAAAGATCCAGCTCCAAGTATGTAGTTGAGAGGTGCTTTTATTCCCAATCATTGTAAGATTGCAGTGGGTTTTTTTTAAATCAAAGAAATCTAAAAATAGCATCTTTTCTAACTGTATTGTCATTTATAGAATTCGGCTGTACAATTGTCTTTCACTTCCTCCCGAAAGAAGGAAGTAATCCGATAAATAGAGTCAAGGGAAATTCTTGACCAGAAATGAGTGGGTCTGGTAAGCTCTGTAAGATCATACCCTATATAATAAATTATATAGCTGGATAGTGGGAGAATCCAGCTATATAATTTATTATATAATTCATTAATAAAACAGTATTATAGGGAAAGGAAAGATAATTGTTAAGTATCCCTCATGTGTCAGGGTCACTACCCACATTATCTTGTTTCACTTCACAACAGTACTATAAGGTGGACAGCATCATGCCCATTGCACAGTTGAGCCAACTGTGATTCAGAGGCCACAGAGCTAGTAAATGGCAGAGCCAGGGCCAAATCCCAAGCATATGCGTTTGTTTTTAATAACATTGTGCCAATTTAACAATTTGGTGCAGAAACAATGAAATATGTTTCATTGTTTAAGTCAAATCAAAGAAAGTAATTTAAAGTCTTGTTGCTCCATCCCTCCCCTGAGCAGGAATCCCTGTGGCAGTATCCTTGACAGAATGGCACCCAGTGATGGTGGCCTCAAAGAGCAACTTTGTTTGGGAATAGCATAAAGAGGATGTTTTTCCTATGGAACTGAAATCTACCTCCTGTAATTTTCAGGAAGGAGGAAATGAAACATTCATGAAGAAGCAGAGAGCATGGATTTCTCTCTGAGATAAGATGATTCAAACTAGAAGTACACTTCCCTGAGAGTTTGTAAAAGGACTGGTAAAGTGTATCACAGCATCACAGTGATCAAGGGAAGGGAGTGGTGACTCTTCAATAAATTAGTTATATTTTTTAAATTAAAGGAGTATTTTAATGGGACTTCCCTGGTGGCGCATTGGTTAAGAATCTGCCTGCCAATGCAGGGGACAAGGGTTCAAGCCCTGGTCCAGGAAGATCGCACATTACGTGGAGCAACTAAGCCCGTGCGCCACAACTACTGAGCCTGCGCTCTAGAGCCCGCAAGCCACAACTACTGAGCTCGCGTGCCACAACTGCTGAAGCCCGCACGCCACAATTACTGAAGCCTGTGCACTCTAGGGCCAGCGTGCTGCAACTACTGAAGCCCACATGCCGAGAGCCCATGCTTTGCAACAAGAGAAGCCACAGCAATGAGAAGCCTGCACGCTGCAGCAAAGACCCAGTGCAGCCGAAAATCAATCAATCAGTCAATCAATCAAGGGGTCCTTTAAGGCTCATTCAGTTGCCACCTTCCCCAGAAAACTTTTCCTTAGTCCTCCAGGCGGAACTTCTCCCTCTTCCTCTGCTTCCTGTAGCACTTGATCCCATCCTCTTAATACTTTTCTACTTCTTATTACATGATCCACTTGGATGTCTCCTGGTCACCTCAAACATAACCTGTTTGAAACTGAACTCTAGTTAATCTGCTAGTTAGTGAGTCAATTGGTAGGTAGATAAACATATGTTAAAATCCTGTTCTTTTTTAAAATGTTTTTATTCATTCAATCATTTATTTTCATTGTGCTAAGAACAGTTAACATGAGATCTACCTTCTTAACAAATGTTTAAGTGCACAGAACAGCACTGTTAACTATAGTCACAGTGTTGTACAGCAGGATCTCTAGAACGTACTCGTCTTGCATAACCAAAACTTTATACCCATTGAACAACAACTTCCATTTTTGCCCATCTCAGTAAACGACACCACTCCTTATCAGCTGATCACACTTGACATCTGGAAGTCATTCTTGATTCCTTCCTCACCTTTACTACCTGTGATTCCGAATCTAATCAATCAGCAAGTCCTGTTGTTTCCTTCTCCAAAATATATTTTGAATCCATCCACTTCTCTCCATCTCTATCATTGTTTGTCTGCTGGATGACGGCAGAAGCCTCCCAACGGATCCCCAACCTCTACCCTTGCCCTGCCCCACCCAGGATGAATTAACATTGAAGGTGATAAATTGGGCCTGATAAAGAGGCCTGACTTGGCTCCCCCTCCCTTTCCAGTCTCACCTGGGGTCACACTCCCCTCATCAGACCTCCAGCCATACCAGTGTCCTATTAGGTCCTTCCCAACAGCCAAGTTCTTTCCTAAGTTGGAGCCACCAGCACAGGTTATTGTCCATTGACTAGAGCCTTTTTTCCCTGTCTCTTCACATAGCTAACCCCTTCTCATCCTTCAGGGCTCTTCTTAAATGCCATCCCTGTAGCAAGGCCTTCCCTAACTACCCTATCTAAGGAGGTCACTCCCCGATCCCCAACCTTTCTCCATCACTGTGCCAGTTTCTTTTTCTTTATAACAATCCACACAGTTTGTGATTATGAATTTATTTGGGTACTTGGGTTTTATGCTTCCCCAAATAGACTGTAAGCTCCACCAAGGCAGGAACTAATATATATCCAGGGCTCGGCACATCGGGGATATCATTAAATATTTGATGAGTGAATCAGTGATTCATGAATTTGTGTTCACGGCTCACATCCCTTACTGGGTTGGGGATAAGATCATGTCCTAGGCATCATCGAAACCCTGGCAGCATCCAACACAATTACTTGCATGGGGTCGTCATTCAGTAGGTATTTATTAATCTGACGTAAATGAAGATGATGCAGGTTTTTATAATCTATTTTAAAAGTTCTACAGGATGGTATAATTACTGTAACGCATTGTAAGAAACTTGTGCATTTGCTCTGAAGGCAGGATGTGGGAAGATTGTATACATATCTGTGGGATGGAAGCTCAGGAAATGAAGACTTGGGGCTTTTTAAATCAATTGATTTAAGGCTTCAGCCTTGCACAGGAAGCTAGTGGTACACAGGTCCCCTGATGCCCATTCTGTTGCTCTTTCTGCAAAACCACGCTGCCCAGTCCAGCAGGAATCTGACCACCAGAGAATATTATCAGCCAGGGTACTGCCCTCACATCATCCACTACATCCCAGACCATGTTTGCATGGTCTTCGTCTTTTTACATTTCGTTTACAATTATGGCTTCCATTGAGTTTGTGTTCAAATTTGTCCTAAGATGGTTGGCTCTAATCCAGAGCCCACGGTATCCCTTCAAGTCTTACGCAGAAATTTGCATCTGTCACATGTCTCAGGGAAAGTATCCACTGCTATCATTAGATTGTTAAAATGGTTATAACCTAAAAAGCTGAGAACCGTTGATCTAGAGCAGAGGCGTCCAGTGGAACTTTCTGTGGTGATGGAAATGTTCTGTGTCTGTGTTGTCTAATACAGCAGCCACCCCACATCTGTGGCTCTTGAGCACTTGAAATGTGACTAATGAGACTGAGGAAATGAATTTTTTAATTTCAAGTAATTTTAATTAACTTGAATTTAAACAAATAAAACATGTGGCTAGTGGCTACCATACTGGAGAGCACAGACCCAGAGAATCACTCAAAGATTCAATCAGTAAGTCAGGGCTTCTCTGTTTGGAAGACTCCAGGTACATATATTACCTGGAAACACTCTCTCCTTCTCCCAGGAGTCCACTATCAAGGTCACCTTCATGGATGAGGCCATTAATGCTAGGTTGTGAAAGGCTTGGGGTGGGAAGATGGGAGTTCTCTGGTGGCCTAGTGGTTAGGATCCTGGGCTTTCACTGCCGTGGCCCAGGTTCAGTCCCTGGTCGGGGAACTGAGATCCTGCAGTATATCCTGCATGTCGTGGCCAAAAGAATGTGGTTGGGCAGGAAGAGTGCAGGCTGATGGCCATTGCAAAGGGAAGAAGGTAGAAAAAGCCTGGGACTCTGGAGACCCTTGCCACAGGGTCCAACGTTGATTCTAAGACTTCTTATTTGAATCTTAAGAGAAAAAGTCTTTTTTTACCTACACAATGAGAATCCTAGAGTAAAGCATCTAGAAAAGATCTCAACAACTTTTCAAATTGTTGATGTAAGACTTTTTGCCTTGGGCCATCAGCATGTTATTATCTGAAACAGCCAGAAGTATTTGGAGAGAAAGTGAAATGGAATTATTAAGAAAAAAGATCTCAGTGACATACTTGCCAGGCTCTTGAGGGAGTGTTAACAAGCAGAACAGAGAGCCCATCCTAGAACAGGAAAGAATCCCTCCAAATCACAGGGCCGCTGAGTAACAAGCACTCTACTTACCGACAAATGTGAAGTTGAACTCACGACTGTATTTTGAACAGTTAGAAACTTGGGCTTTGCATTTGTAGGGGCCCAAGTCACGGGCTTCTGAGATTGTTAGGTTAAAAGTCATGGGTCCATTCTGGATGCTCAGGCATTTCTCACCCCGAAACAAAAAATAGGTGATCCGCAGTGATTTGTTCTGGTTGAAACAAGATAGAGATACATTCTGACCCCTCATGACTGCATCTGTTTGTGAGTTCAAATTTGGAGAAGGGAATTCTGGAAAGCAAAATAACACAAGAGAAAGTCCTTGTTACCATCCATCAATAATAACTCAGTGGTTGTCTACCCACATTTCGTGGGTCAAGGTGGTGGAGACCCTCTGTGTCTGGTGAACTTCCCAAAGGTAGGGGACATTTCTTCCCTGCACAGCCAGGCTGGACAGTGTGTGAGGAAACCTCAGTGCCTACAGAGGCCTCTCCCAGTGAGAGACGGGTAGCCTTACCAAGCTGTTTTGTGCTGGTTAGTAACTGACTGGTCACCAGTACCAGACAAAGCCACTCTGTGACCATATTAGAGCAAGACAAAGACAAGATGACTCCATAATCATGTCTGAACACAGATGAAGACACGAACATGGTCCAAAACACAAAAATGGCCAAGTATCCCTCTAAACAATATGACTGACTGCTGCTTCTTGATCAGTCAGAGCTTTTGCCTTGCACTGCTCTTCTTCTCTTTTAGATGAGAATTATTAGGATTCCCAGCCATATCATTATTTCCACTTCCTAAAAGAATCCAATTCAGAGTAAAGCCTGCTGCCTTGAATCTTCCTCCAAGTTACCTAACGCAAATCTTACTGTAAGATGCCCTCTTGCTTACTCCATGGTATGCATTTTCTCTTAAAACTCAACTTGGTTCAACTACACATGTGTCCCTGGTGATCTTTGGCTGGAGGACGTTAATAGTTTGTACCTCTAAAAGATAAGGACTCTGGTAAAAATAACAATACCATTATCACACCTAAAAATTAACAATATTTTAAAAATATCATCAGATATCTAGTGTTCTAATTCCCCCAATTGTCTGATTTTTCTTTTAGAATCCATAATCGTCTATTGTAGTTAGTTGCTATGTTTCTTATGACTTTTTTCATCTGTAGACCTTTCTGTCTCTTTTCTTTCCCCCTGCACTTTGTTTTTGTTTTTTTTAAATAAATTTATTTATTTTATTTTTGGCTGCATTGGGTCTTTGTTGCTGCGTGCGGGCTTTCTCTAGTTGCCGCGAGCAGGGCTACTCTTCGTTGTGGTACACGGGCTTCTCATTGTGGTGGCTTCTCGTTGTGGAGCATGGGCTCTCGGCGCACGGGCTTTAGTAGTTGTGCGTGGGCTCAGTAGTGGCTTGTCGGCTCTAGAGCACAGGCTCAGTAGTTGTGGTGCACGGGCCTAGCTGCTCCGTGGCATGTGGGATCTTCCCGGACCATGGCTCGAACCCGTGTCCCCTGCATTGGCAGGCAGATTCTTAACCACTGCACCACCAGGGATGCCCTTTATTTGTTGAAGATAGCAAGTTGTTTGCTCTGAAGTGTTTTCCATGGTCTGGATTTCATTAATTACATTCCATGCTGTCCTTTCCATATTCTTCTGTCTCCTGTCAGAGGCTTGATGAAATTCAGATTAGCTTTTATTTAGCAAGAATGCAGCATAGGGGGTAGGGTGTACTTCTATTAGGAGACACAGAATGTCTGGCTGTCTCTCTTTTTGTTTGTTAGCAGACTTTGATGATAATTACCCAGAAAGCATTATTTCGTTAGAGGTTGCAAAATGGTGATATACCAATTCTATTTTTCCTTCTTCATTTGTCATCCGTAATTATCTGAAGAGAAATACCCTTGTCAACTCTTTGGTTACACTGAGGTACAGGTTGCATAGAAAACGGAGGATAGGGGACCCTGGTGGTCCAGTGGTTAAGACTCTGTGCTTCCAATGCAGGGGGTGCGGTTCGTTCCCTGGTCAGGGAACTAAGATACCACATCCCGCGGCCAAAAAGAAGAAAAAAGAAAAGGGAGGATAAATACTTGGTTCTCTTCTGTTACTGACCAATTTTGAAAATAATGAGTTGGTTTCCTAGCATCTTGTAACAATGAGATATTTCCCTTTATTGTTATTATTTTTTGTTTAAGAATCATTATGAACTCATAGATTTAAATGTATTCGATGTGTCTCAACCCACAGCCCATTACGATTATTTTATTCTTATTGTCTCTTTTTTTTTTGGCTATAGGGAGCATCTGCACACTGCCTTCTGCCTTCACAGCTGTGAACTGCTCCATGCCTCATTGAACCAATTTCTCAGCCCTGAGAATAGGTCAGTTTTGTTAAGCAGCTGTGTCTCATTTTAGGAGGCGGTGTTGGGGGTGGGGTCCCGCCAAAGTGAGGCCTTTGTAAGGGCAAAGCCATCAGCGTTTAATGGGAGGTACTTCTGTAGAAACAAAGGAAAAGCCAACTGTCCAGCCTGGTCTGAGTCCAGAGGGTGGTCAGCTGGGGGGACTTCCAGGAGGGTGGTCTCCGTGCCTCCCTGTATGGGGGAGGGGCAAGGGCAGGTGGTGGCAGTTCTGCTGCTTTTCCTGGGTCGCAGTGGGAATGTGGCCGTGGCGTTGGGTGAACTCTGAGCAGCCCCCACCCCGGCATTACCGAGGTTGTCCACATGTAATCTGTGTGATTTCTCTGAAGTTTATACTAAGTTGTCAAGCTTCAGCTTGTAGGGAAGTTTTCGTTTTTCGTGATTCCAGGTCAGAAGTGTAGGAGAGAAATTGGAAATGTTAACTGCTGACAACGAGACGTGGCCGTTCGACACCCCACAGGGTGTGCTGTACTTTTACTGAAGCAGAGCTCTCCCTACAATCACCCCCATTTTTTTTTTTTTTTTTTGCCGTACGTAGGCCTCTCACTGTTGTGGCCTCTCCCGTTGCGGAGCATAGGCTCCAGACTCGCAGGCTCAGCGGCCATGGCTCACGGGCCCAGTCGCTCCGTGGCATGTGGGATCTTCCCGGACCGGGGCACAAACCCGTGTCCCCTGCATTGGCAGGCGGACTCTCAACCACTGCGCCACCAGGGAAGCCCCCCACCCCCATTCTTAATAGAGATAATTGAAGATTAATTAGTTTGCAAAATCAGTCTGGTCTCATTAAACTTGGCCTGATTATTGATATCAGTGCAGCAAGAGTAGATTGAACATGTAGGTCTTTTAAGTCTGCTTTGCTGGAACTTTTATAAGGAATTCCAGATTAGACTTTTAATAGCCTCTTGAGGCTAAGAAGCCAAGTCAGCAACTTGTCACAAGACTGTACCTTCAGTACCCATGAATTTGGGTGAATTCCTCTCTTCTCGATGTCCCCAAGACATCCTGAGACCCCTGGACCTGCTAAGAAGTGACCTTTACTCACTTGTGAGTGAAAAAAAAAGAGGAATATAGGGAAATTTTTTTATATCACCTGCTTGGAAAAAGTCTTCCAAGTAAGACACATGAAATAGCCATAAAGAAAAGACTGAGAAAAAATAACATTCCTAAAACTTTAAACTCCTCTATGGCAAAATTAAGAGGTGTAAAAGGCTAGAAGAAAATACTTAAAACATAAACGAAAGCATAGTATTCTTTTTATATACATAAACCAACAGCAAATTAATAAGAAAAAGATAATCAAATAAATGGGCAAATAATCTGAATATGTAATTCCCAAAAGAAGAAATAGTGCTGGGGCTGAGGGATGGCTTGGGTGGAGGAGGGGTTTAGACCCCTCTAAAATGCCAAAACCTCCCTCCTTCTCTTTGATCTGGACGGTTAATACTTTCTCAGCCTTATGTAAGCTCAGCTTCAAGATGAGACCTTGCCTCTCTTTCCAACCAGATAGCCATCCCTAAATGTCCTTTATATGGGTGTACTAGAGCTTTCACAGTCAACAGACATGAAAAAGAAGCTCAACTTTATGAGTGATGAGGCAACCACGAATTAAAACAACATGGAGGGCTTCCCTGGTAGCGCAGTGGTTAAGAATCTGCCTGCCAGTGCAAAGGACACGGGTTCGAGCCCTGGCCCAGGACTATCCCACATGCTGTGGAGCAACTAAGCCCGTGCACCACAACTACTGAGTCTGCGCTCTAGAGCCTGCAAGCCGCAACTACTGAGCCCATGTGCCACAACTACTGAAGCCCACACCCCTAGAGCCCGTGCTCCACAAGAGAAGCCATGACAATGAGAAGCCCACACACCTCAAGGAAGAGTAGCCCCCGCTCACCGCAACTAGAGAAAGCTCACGCACAGCAACGAAGACCCAACACAGCCAAAAATAAATTAATTAATTCTTAAAAAAACAACATGGAGATATTATTTTGTACTCATCAGAGTGACACATTAAAAAACTGACTGTATCCACTGTTTGAGAGGGTGGGAAACTCACACTTACCCATGTGCGTGGTCAGTGTTGGTGACCATGCACCAGTTCAGCGTGTGGGGAGGGCAACTTAGCAGTATCTGTAACAATTCAAATGGACATGCCCTTGGACCCAGCCATTTCACTTCTAGGATTTTATCCTACATGAACTCTCACACACTCATGTGTCCACAAAGCATGTTGTATACAGTGATGTTTACTGCAGTATTGTTTCTATTACAAAGAAAAAAAATGGAACAACCAGTAAGGGGGTGATGGTTCAATGAATTAGGCCGTGGGACTTCCCTGATGGCACAGTGGCTAAGACTCCGCACTCCCAGTGCAGGGCGTCTGGGTTCGATCCCTGCTCAGGGAACTAGATCACATGCATGCCGCAAGTAACAGTTCGCGTGCCACAACTGAGGAGCCCGCAAGCTGCAACCAAGACCTGGCACAACCTAATTAATTAATTACTTTAAAAGATATTAAAAATTATTTTTAAAAAATGAATTATGGCTGAGTCCTATTATGAATTGCCATGCAGCTGTTGAAAAGAAAGGAACTAAATCTAAATGTTCCTCTTAGAAAGATGTCTGGGATATATTGTTAATTTTAAAAAGGACAGGTCACAGAAGAGTTTGTTTACTATGATATTGAAACAAAAAGGACTGTTAATAGTGATTGCTTCTGGAAGTGGAGAGGGGAGAGGGATTGAGGGGATATAACAGAACTTTCACATTTTATAGTATAGTAACAACAACGACCTGAGCTAGCATTTGTTGATGGTTCCTCATACACTCTGCTCTGTGCTGAGGCACATGGCTTGTCTCAGTTCCCACAACAACCCTCCCAGGGAAGTGCTTTTATTTTCCCCACTTCACAGAGGATAGAAATTAAGCTTTAAGTGGTTTCCTCGTGCGTGCGGGCTGCCAGCTGGATAACGGTAGAACCAGGGTTAGAACCACGACAGCCTAGCTCTATGGTGATAAACTGCCTCCCAGGATATATTTTTAGTGTTGCTTGACTTATTTTACAACAATTATGTGTTGATTTTTCTAATTAAAAAACAACAACAGAGAAAGAAGGAACCATTACGTTGTAAAAAAAAAAAATCTCAATATTTTGTCTCTGAGTCTCAGGAAAGATTCTCCAACTCCCTTGCTAAAATCACTTCATTTTAAACAGTAGGTCATAGAAACGACTCTCCCTTTGGCTGTTCATCAGAAAGCACCGAAAAACCTGTTCATGAACGCGCATGATTTAAAGCTGACAGTCTCACGGTTTTGGTGAAAACAGCTTTAGTACAAGAGAGAAGTAAATGAAACTTACCATTTGTTTTTCTCATTCTTTCACAATCCAGTGCAGCCTTCTGAACTGAAAGAGAGAAAAGGAACATAAGAAAACTCTTTTTCCACATGTTGTTTTGGTTTGGAGATTCAAGCTTCAAAATGGTAAGTGAGCCTTATACTTGACAGCAGGAAAAATGCCCCCAAAGAACAGTCTGTTCAAATGGCCCCCACGTTCTCCTAAATGAAATCGGGGAGGAGGGCAAAGGAGGCTTGGTGAGTCACATAGAGAACTTCCTCCTTTTTTTTTTTTTTTTTTTTTTGGTACGCGAGCCTGTCACTGTTGTGGCCTCTCCCGTCGCGGAGCACAGGCTCCAGACGCGCAGGCTCAGTGGCCATGGCTTACGGGCCCAGCCGCTCTGCAGCATGTGGGATCTTCCCGGACCGAGGCACGAACCCGCGTCCCCTGCATCGGCAGGGGGACTCTCAACCACTGCGCCACCAGGGAAGCCCAAGAACTTCCTCCTTTTTGACCAAATTAAAGAAATGGGAGTTGCATGGACAAGGCTGACATAAGATGACTGGTTGATGTGACCCTGTGCTCCTCTGTGAGCTCTTGTAGGCAGAGAGAGATGTGACAGGTTGCCTCTAATTCAGGCTGGCAGGGAAGCTGGACAGTGGGAAAAAGAAAAAGTATTGTCTTTATGCAAACCCACCCAATCGTCTCTTTCTAGATATGGCCTGTGTCCAAAGGAATTTAGTGGAAGTTTGGTTTAGTCTTGGGAAGCAATACTGACTGTGTAGAGAGACACGGAAACATGGCAGCAGAAATGCCTGATTGTGTTAAATGCTGGCTTCTAGGCCCCACTCCAGGCTTACTGGGGATGAAACCTGGGACTCTGAATTTTCACAAAGGCCCAAGTGGTCTCAGGGTCTCTAAATCACAACCCTGAAGTAACTAGTGATTCACTTCTCTGCAGTCCAGAATTCTCCTGACTCTGCGAAGTGGATGCAGAGGTGGATGCATGTTTTTGCTGTCGCCAGCCTGAAGTGGGGAGTGGGAAGGGGTGAGGGGTTCCCGAGTAGTGGGAGCTGTGATCAGGCTGGGCCACTTGGGTTACTGGTTCTTTTCTTTTTTTTTAATTATTGTTTTTAAATTTTTTGACCTCTCTGCACGGCTTGTGGGATCTTTGTTCCCCTGACCAGGGATTAAACCCGGCCCTCCACAGTGAAAGTGAGGAGTCCTAACCACTAGACCACCAGGGAATCCCGGGTTACTGATTCTTGTTGCCACTGAGGGTTGGCCCTGTAGGTATGTTGCATTCCTGTGGACAGTTGCCCTCTCTGTGGGGGACACAGAGGTGCAGGTTCTTTCAGATCATCCAACCTCCAGTATTAACTCACTCCTAGTGCTCCTTTCTCGGGCTCCCCAGGTCCAGCCCGTGGTGGTCAGTCATTCCCAACCTCACACCTGGCCACTACTGGGGGTCTGAGCAGAGCCAGGACCTGCGGCCTTCACCCCCACTTCCTCCCTGTCTGGCTGCCACTGTCTGGAAGCAAATCATCTTATTTAGCCTTCAGTTCATAAAAGGCCTTTATTTCTTTCTGACAGTAAAAGTTACTTCTCAGGCACCCACTCTTCTAACAAAGATGGCACTCAGTGCTTGACGGTGACTTCATACGGTGATATTGGTGGCAATTTCTTTCACTAAAGAACCCCGCAAGTTTAATCTCTGGTGGGATGACCCTTAACACCAGAATTTCTGCTAAAGGGAATCAGAGGTTTCGTTTTTGACATTTCCCAGGAGTATCTCATCCATCCTGGCCTGAGCAGAGGGTGGAGCTGGGTTACCGAGAACTGTCATGCCCAGAAGATGGGGGGTCTTTAGAAAAGCTGACGTGTCTGGGGCATTTCTGTGTGTGGAACTTTCAGCTGGCACAGGAAGCCTGCAGACCACAGCTTGGATACAAAGACAGCAAAGGAAACCAGAAGAAGTGCTACTTAGAGCTGTTAGTAAACGTTGCTAGGAGTACCTTAGCAAGGCCCCGGAAAAGGATCATAGTCTGTCAAAGATTACACAACAAATCAGCTATGAAGTCTCAAGTGGAAAAAGACAAAGTTCATCCATGGACCTGGCACATTCCTTAAGGCCCAAATCATGGCAAATCCACATTGTTATGGTCCACAATAATTCACCATATTGATAAGCTTGATAACAAGAAATATAGTCAAACAAACGGTAAGGTTAGGCTTTCTGTTGTCTAAGAGCTTTACACTGATAATCTCATTTAATCCTTATGAAACCTCTATGAAGTGTGCAGAGATATTATTAAAAATGTCACAACCAGTAGAGTAATATATATGTCAATGCATGGATCAGATATTTAAAAATATATTCCACCACCCCTGGTTTATCTCTAAATAAACTAAGATGTTATAAAACTACTCAACAAGTGATATAAGTTTTTGAGCAAATCTTTAATAAATTATTCTAATAATTTCCAAAATTTTGTTGATTTTTAGAAATAGTTGGTATGGTGTTTTGAAACAGGGCTCACGTTCCAGGATGATTGGACATGGGGAACTGCCTTGAATTTTTCCAGTGAATTCCTTGAAACTGGTGGCCATTGGATAATGTGTAATCTCGATAAATTGAGAATTTCTCTTCACACCGGTTGTTCCTGGTGTTGAATCCTCAACTCCTGATGAACAAAAACAATGATAAAATTTTTAAGTATTCCAGCCCTTATAATGTTGTTTGAAATTTTTCTATATCCAAAATTTCTGTTATCTTATATTTCTAAATCACAAAAAATCATTTAATCCATTGGTTTAATTTCACTTATCCTTCCACAGAACTTTACAAATGCCATTTAGTAGTGTCAGGATTCTATAAATTTAAATGACTTTAGAATTCATTTTCACTTTTGCCCTCAAATAATAAATGTATTTTTATATAATTTATTTTAAAGTATTATATTTTCTCTTGGAATTGATACTTTATTTTGTTTTGTTACAAGAAGTCATGCCATATTTCTTCATTGTTATAGCATCTTCCACTTCTCTTTCATTTATCAAACTAACCTTGTAAATCTGAAAGTATTAAAATCTCCACATGATAATAAAACTATAGATTTATAATTTAAAAAATTCCACATGAAAAGATGTTCAACGTCACTAATCATCAGGGAAATGAAAATCAAAACCACAATAAGATATCTCCTCACACCTGTCAGAATGGCCATCATCAAAAGGACAACAAATAACAAGTGTTGGCAAGGATGTGGAGAAAAGGGAACCCTCATGTACTGTTGGTGAGAATGTAAATTGCTGCAGCCACTATGGGAAACAGTATGGAGGGTCCTCAAAAAACTAAAATAGAACTGTCATACAATTCAGCAATTCCACTTCTGGGTATTTTTCCGAAGAAAACAAAATAATAATTCAAAAAGATATAGGCACCCTTATATTCATTGCAGCATTATTACAACAACCAAGCTACAGAAACAACCTAACCCGTCCATAGACAGTTGAATGGGTAAAGAAGATGTGATGTATATACACAATGGAATATTACTTGGCCATAAAAAAGAATGAAATCCTGCTGTTTGCGACAAACTGGATGGACCTAGAGGGTATTATGCTAAGTGAAATAAGTCAGACAGAGAAAGACAAATACCATATTATCTCACTTATAGAATATAATATTACAAGCCAATTATACTTTAATTTAAAAATATAAATAAATAAAAGTATTAAAATTTCTGTTAGAATATCCCTAATTAAGCATAAAACTCCCTAAAATGTTTCCTTTTCCAAAGATTTTACCATTTCCGTTAAAATGAACAGGCTTCATAGTTTCCAGACTGCGGCTGTAGCACTGCAAGTTCTCCATAAGGTCCAATGGCCTTCCAGTTTTCATTGTCTCAGTTCCCAAGTCTTGAGATATATTACTTAATTCTCTCTGATGTTTATTTGATGAAAGAAGGTAAATTAAAAGTTTGTCAGGCTTCTTCCTCTTCCAGGGATGGTATTTAGAGGCATTCAGGATGATCCAGCATTTGACATGCCGTCATAGGCTGTTCCATGATACAGCCTCTAACAAAACCAGGCTGTCCCGAACCCCTGGTAACAGAGTTGTTTACCTTTATACCAAGAAGCTTGAGAAAGCACCAAAATTCGCATGTGGTGTGCCCAGGCTGACTTCGAGGAGTTCGTGCCATGAGACCTAAAGTTCTTATGAGGTTGTCTAAAACAAAAAAACATGTCAGCCGGGCCTGTGGTGGTTCCATGTGTGCTAAATGTGTCCGTGACAGGATCAAGCGCGCTTTCCTCATTGAGGAGCGGAAAATCATTGTGAAAGTGTTGAAAGCACAAGCATGGAGTCAGAAAGCTAAATTTTAAAAATGAAGCTTTGGGACTTCCCTGGTGGCTCAGTGGTTAAGAATCCACCTGCCAATGCAGGGGACACAGGTTCGATCCCTGATCTGGAAGATCCCAGATGCCGCGGAGCAACTAAGCCCGTGTGCCACAACTACTGAGCCCGCGTGCCTACAGCTTCATGCTCCACAAGAAGAGAAGCCACCGCAATGAGAAGCCTGCGCACCGCAACGAAGAGTAGTCCCCTCTGGCCGCAACTAGAGAAAGCCTGAGCGTAGCAACGAAGACCCAAAGCAGCCAAAAATAAATTAAAATTACAAAAAAAGAAGCTTTTTTGAGTATGAAAATTTTTTTTTAAGTTTGTCAGGAAAATACTTTTAAGATTGACATGATTCACATCTTTAATTACATCACTCAGAGGTGACTATAGAGGGTTCGACACCACCTGTCTGAGGACGGGTTCCTGAGCAACAGAGCCTGAGGTGGAATTCTTGAGCATGTGATTTACCAAGGGAGTGATTGAAGGAGAAGGGAAGGGCACTGGCATGTAGAACAGGACACGGGAAGCAACTAAGCAAAGATGAGGGTTCAGCTGAACTTGACGCACTGTCTGCTCCCATGGAGTGATGTGGGATGTGAGTTGTGCCATGGGGTTTGGTCCATCTTGTGGCCAGGGAGCTGGGTTTTTACCCCTCCCCTCCATTGTTCAGTCATGATCACGGGCCTGGGGGGGTATGTGCCTAGGACCACTCAGGCATCTCTGGACAAGCTGTCCTCCAGGGAGGATGAGCCACTCCACCCAGTCCAGAGGAGGGGAGTGGTGCCTGCCCGACAGGACTTGTCTAGAAATAGCTTCTAAAATCTTGGCTGAAACTCCAGATTTCCCAGACTTCCTCTCTGCCCTGCTCTAGTATTCCTACTCTGTACAAAACCCGGTAAGGTTTTCATGAAACATCATGGAAACCGTATTTCTCAAGCATGGACAGTAACATTTGGATATAGTATTTCACATGTTCCTTCCCCTTTAAGAGATGAACAAAAACAAGTGACTATTTTTGAAGACTTGAATTTTACATTTTAATTTAAAAATACATGTTAGGGAAATAGTTTCAAATTTTGTTTTCTTATTTCAATAGTTACATTTTACAACAAGTAGGACCATTAATTTAGGTCACAGTGATACACCCATGCTTTTTTATTCTTTTTTGAAATTCATTAATTTCATGTCTAAAAATACTTAACTGTTTAAAACTATACACTAGATTGTGTTAAAAATTCTGATAGCAGTTTCTGAATATTCTCACTTGCTTTATAGATATAATTTTGATTTTTACATTTCCAGAATTTTTATTATTTCAAAAACCTACATGAAACAGATTTAAGGTATTCTTTTCATTATTTTGCTCACTGGGTTTGTAGAATTTATCAGAGCAATGAGCTTTGCCAGAACAAGATTACCATTCTGATGAAATATATTTAGCATTTTCAATTTTTTACATCTGAGCCCCATTTGTTCACAGCACAACTTTTAAAAAAAATTTATTTTATTTATTTATTTTTGGCTGCATTGGGTCTTCGTTGCTGCACGCGGGCTTTCTCCAGTTGCGGCGAGCGGGGGCTACTCTTCATTGCAGTGCGTGGGCTTCTCACTGTGGTGGCTTCTCTTGCTGCAGAGCACAGGCTCTAGGTGCACCGGCTTCAGTAGCTGTGGCACGCAGGCTCAGTAGCTGTGGCTCGCGGGCTCTAGAGCGCAGGCTCAGTAGTTGTGGCACATGGGTTTAGTTGCTCTGCGGTATGTGGGATCTTCCTGGACCAGGGCTCGAACCCGTGTCCCTTGCATTGGCAGGTGGATTCTTAACCACTGCGCCACCAGGGAAGCCCCCGCAGCACAACTTCTGAGTTCTATTCATATTTTTTGTTAGAATAGTTAAATTGGTTTTCATTCCAGAAATAGAAATCATTTGCTTTATTTTGTACTGCTTCTTGTACAGTGTAAAAAGACATTCTGGGCTGTTCTGATTTGAGCAGAAGATGTTCTGGGCTGCAGTTCACTATTCATTTCACTTCTGATTTGTTCCCACAGATTCTGTACTTGGTTGAATAGTGACCCCTAGACTTCATACCCACCCAGAACCTTAGAATGTGAGCTTATTTGAAAGTGAGGTCTTTGCAGACGTAATTAGTTAAGATGAAGTCATGCTGGTATCCTTATAAGAAGGCAGCTTTGTGATTCATCGTAGGGGTTAGGGCTGGCAGGGACTCCACTTGTTCTCCAGTTTTCCTGCATCAAGATGGCTGGGCTGCTGCTGAGGAGGGGTCTCCATCCCTGGGCTCTGGAGTGATGTCAACTGACCCCCTACCCCCTCTCAGGGAAAGGGGGTGCTGAGGATTCTAGGAAGATCCAGTCAGTTCACAGGCCAGTTGCCAGCCTCACCCTCCTTGTCCTGATTCTTCTTGGGACTTGCTCTACCTGCCCACATCTGTGAATAGTGAGCTTTGGTGTCCATTCCTGGACTGGGCTGGTGACCGCCCAATTGTGGGGGTCACCACTCAGGAACAACACCATATATGAATAGATTCACCAGGGCCTTTTCTACCTCTTGGAGCTTGCTGTGCTCTCATCTAGAGTGTTTCAAGGACCAACGGGAAGGATCTAGCACTTGCTGAACATCTCCTGGCCAGGGGTCAGCCCATCAGATGGGCCAACTCACTCCATCTTCATAATAACCCTATGGGTTGTTCTGTTTCACAGATGGAAAAACCATTCAGGAACAGAGCTAGGTCTCCAGCGTAGAGGCCTAGCCACACTGAGCTATGGGAGATTGTCGTTAGAAGACTAAACACGTCGCCCTCCTCCCCTACATGATCAGTGAGGGGATCACAGGCCCACCCTCAACAGAAAATTCACTTTAGCGTGTGTTTGACCCCTTATATACTTGGAAGAATTTTGCAGCGGCTTTTACAACACCAGCTAACATCAGAATTTCTGCATTCGCATCCAGAGCTGTGATGTGTAGACCTAGAATCTTCCGTCTAGAGCTACAAGTGTGCAAAGGTAGGCGCCCAGGGGCATCCATGCAGTTTTGCCTGTAATCATGAAAAATTACAAACACCTAAATGCCTATCAATTGGGAACAGGTTGTTTAAATTGTAGGATATTTTTGACATTCTGTTCTTTTGTGAAACAGCTTTTTTGTGTGATGTAATTCACATACCATAAAATTTAAAGTATAGAGTTCAGTGGTTTTTAGTATATTCACGAAGAGGTGCAACCATAGCCACGATCTAATTTTAGAACATTTTTATTACCCTGTAAAGAAATCCCATACAAGATATTTTGGAGCCATTTTTTAAAAACAGAGGTAGTTCTCTGTGTATTTAAATGAAAATATATGCATGATGCGCAAAAGGTTAAAAAAAAATCACGTTGCAGAAAATATATAAGGTATCCCATCTATTTATAATATATATCTAAACATTTTTTTTTAATATTTATTTATTTTGGGGGGGCTACATTGGGTCTTCGTTGCTCTGCGCGGGCTTCTCTAGTTGTAGCAAGCGGGGTCTACTGTTCCTTGCAGTGCACGGGCTTCTCATTGCAGTGGCTTCTCTTGTTGCGGAGCACGGGTTCTAGGTGCATGGGCTTCAGTAGTTGTGGTGCGTGGGCTCAGTAGCTGTGGCTCGCGGGCTCTAGAGCACAGGCTCAGTAGTTGTGGCGCACGGGCTTAGTTGCTCCGCGGCATGTGGGATCTTCCTGGACCAGGGCTTGAACCTGTGTCCCCTACGTTGGCAGGTGGATTCTTAACCACTGCGCCACCAGGGAAGTCCTAAACATGTTTATATGTTCATTCATTCATTCATTCATTCACTTATTTGTATATGCATAGAGCACTCTGTCTGGAGAAAGGAACGAGGAAGTTTTATTTTAAATACCTTTTATATAGCATTTAAAAAATTTTTTTCTTTATTTTGGTCGTACTGGGTCTTAGTTGTGGCATGCGAACTCTTAGTTGTGGCACGCATGTGGGATCTAGTTCCCTGACCAGGGATGGAACGCGCATCCCATTCATTAGAAGGCGGATTCTTATTTATTTATTTATTTGTTTGTTTATGGCTGTGTTGGGTCTTCGCTTCTGTGCGAGGGCTTTCTCTAGTTGTGGCAAGCGGGGGCCACTCTTCATTGCGGTGCGCGGGCCTCTCACTATCGCGGCCTCTCTTGTTGCGGAGCACAGGCTCCAGACGCGCAGGCTCAGTAATTGTGGCTCACGGGCCCAGTTGCTCCGCGGCATGTGGGATCTTCCCAGACCGGGGCTCGAATCCATGTCAGCTGCATTGGCAGGCAGATTCTCAACCACTGCGCCACCAGGGAAGCCCCTTATGTAGCATTTTTATGCTATATATTTTATACAGTAGTTTTACATCAGTGCTGTGTTTCTACTAGAAATAATAACCAAGGGTGAAATAAGCAATGAGGGTGTCCAAAGCTGATAAAGAAGTGTTAGAAGTGATTGGTACAAATTTAAAGGTAAAAAAAAAATGATTTTTTTGTGTGTCTAACCTGATATTCCATTAGATGGTGCCATTGTAAAATTTCTGTAATTTCAAATGGGCCATGGAAGGACTGGGCACACCCATTAACTGTTTCTGCCCGTAAAGACTTATTATTGTTGTTGCTTGCTTTTCTTTTAAGTCACTTGAAAAAGAAAAAAGTTAAAGCCCCCTTCAGTAATACCCTATTAGTTCAAGCCAATGGGAGTAAATGAAATGAAGTACTTATTAAAGGAATTTAATCATTAGATGAAAAATACTGTCAAATGCATGTAAAACGGGCACTTGGGGCAAGTTATTTTCTCTCAGTCCTATAAAAATTCGCCACTGATACTCTGATTACCAGAAGTGCAAAATGTTGTCTGCTACTTTGGAATTTTCCATATTCCTGAGCAGGCTGGGATTCCTACCTTTTCTCCAACGACAACTCCTCCATTACTTCTCTGTCCTAAATCTCATTACTGGGAAGATTTTACCCATATAGTAATAGCATTTACTAAGTAGTTAAAGGTTTTTCTGTTTTGTATTTATGTATATATGTATTTGATCAATTGAAGTTCTTAACAGACAAAGGGACGGCCTTGCTGGGTTGATATAACTCCAGCCAAAAGCTGGAGGAACTTGAACTGGGTGGTAGAAGCAAGGGCCCTGGGGCCAGCCTGGCCCTGTGGGCAATGACTGTAGCTGTACCGAGCTCACGGGACTGAGCCACAGTGCATGTAAATCACATGTCGCACTACAACAAACACCAGTTACTATCATCGGCATTTAATTCAGCATGTGCCACCGTATCTTCAGACAGCCACTTGGATTCTTTCACTGACCTACCCATCGCTCACCCCGGAATGCACAAGCTGAGCACTGTTGGCCTGGGTTTACCTCTGGGCTGACAGTTACGATGCTCACAAGTGCTTCTCTTCCCTGCTTGAAATGCCCCAAATCACCTTGTTTATACTGTTGGTGAGCTAAGTAAGGGGATTTTTAGTTTTACAGCTTTACAAATCATTATGGAAGCATCCACTTTTGGGGGCCAGTTTTCGTGAAATCCTCGGTACTGAAACGGTACCACAGAAGTAAAGAGCACAGAGTGGAATGTTGATGAGTCCTTTTAATTCAGAAAAGAGTCAGTTTGCAGATCTCAGATGAGGTGAATCTGAAGAACAAATTACTGTAATTTTGACATTTGGTCAGAATTTGGTACCCGGATTGCTTACAGCCAGACCTACCAGCAGGTGGCTTCGTCTGTACTAGGGACAGGTGCAAATGCGCCAGTTCTAAAAAGGGAACAGGCTCTTACCAGATCGCAAAATGCAATTCTGTAGACAAACCCCATAGATATAGGAAAATTAATTTTATCGGAGGAGGTGAAAAAAATTCTGTCCCATAAGAGGGAGAGAAGAGGAATTGTTCTCTTTGCTTTTAATGGTATTAGTGTGTGTTGTGTGTGTGTGTGTTGGCAGGTAGGTGCATACTAGGCTTACGTTCTTTAGATGGTGACCTCCTTGAGAGCAGGGAAGTGTCGTACTCATTGCCCCCCACCTCACCCACCCAGCCTGTGCAGGGCATTCAGTGCCCACCCAGCTGATGAGAGTTGAATTGCTGGGTAGCAATTAGCAAGGAATGACTTTAGGTGGGGGTGACTTTAGTGTTTGGAGCTCCCAGCAAGTGGAGGCCTGCTCCAAACTCCAAACTCCCTGGTTTGCCCTACGGTGTTTCTTGCCCTGAGGTCTTGTCCTCTTTCAGGCCCCAAGCCCCAGGAGAACAAAGCTGTAGTGACTGTTCAGATTTCCTATACTGGCGATCTCTATGGGTTCCTGGGCTGGTTTTTTGGGGTTTTGTATGTGTGTGTTTGGTTTTTTTTGCCAGGGGTGAGAGTGGGGAGGGAATGGAGAGGGTATCCAGAAGGAAAAACTGTACTTTTCTTTAAGCGCCAACATTATTCTAGGCACTGTGTTAAATTTAGTAGCTAAGCGTAACTTACATGCCATAAAATTCATGCATTATAACTGTATACTTCAAAGACTTTTAGTTAGGATCTGGCGATCATAACTGCTAGGATGCCCAGTTAAATTTGAATTTCAGGTAGACAACAAACATTTTTTTAGTGTAAGTATGCCCCCATAGGAATATTTGGGATACACTTATACTAAAAAGATTATTTGTTGCTTTTTTGAAATTCAAATTTAACTGAACAGCCTATATTTTTATTTGCTAAATTTCAAAACTCTTCGTAAATATATAGAGTTGTGCAACCATCACCACAATCTGGTTCTAGAGCATTTCCATCACCCAGAAGTTCCCTCTTGCCCATTTGCCATCAATCCCTAATCCCTCCCCAAGTCCCAGGTAGCTACTGGTTTGCATTTTGCTTTTATAGATTTGAGGAAGACTGGGGTGGGGGTGGGGGGGGTTGTTTGTTTTGTTTGTTTGTTTTTGTTGCTGTTTTGTTTTGCTGCAAAAAGCTTTGTTGTTTCTATTTGGTCCAGGGCTTGGAAGAGGGCTCCAGGGTGATTAAAAAACTGCCTAGTAGCTGCAGAGAGAGGCTTCAGCTGTTACACAATTTAGTTTAAACTCTAAGTATTTGCATGAAGAGTTTGGTTTCATTTTTCCTGAATGTGAAACCACAGAGAAGACTGGCCACCCCATATGGGGTTTGGCTTGTCTTTTGTCACACACCTCACAGTATGGTGTGGTAAGTTCTGTGAGACCCAGAAAACAGGTCTCTGGGGTGCAGTTATGTGGATTATTCGAATCTCTCCGTGTTTACCGACCACTTGGGTAAACCGCCTGTGGTGAAGTCTGAGAGCCGCCGGCCCTCAGAGGGGGGCCTTTCCAGGCCCAGCCAGGGCAGGGCAGGAGGATGCCCAGTTAAATTTGAATGTCAGGTAGCCAACAAACATTTTTTTAGTGTAAGTATGCCCCCATGCAGTATTTGGGATACACTTATACTAAAAAGATTATTTGTTGCTTATTTGAAATTCAAATTTAACTGAACATCTATAAGTTCAGGTGATCTGAGGAGCCATTCAAGGACACTGCACGCTACACTGGTCGAATGCTGGTCCTTGGCTACCTGGGCCCAGTCTTGGAGTGACTTAACTAAATGAAATATTACGTGTCAAGGAGCCTTACACTGTGCCTGGTGTGTGTAGCTGAAAACAGCCTTCCGTGAATTCAGAGTTCATCTGACACATACTACTGGAGACCCAGTGAGGCCTACAGCATCTCCAACTGAGAGTCTGCACGAAAGATGGCCCCTGCTTTAAGACAGGTAATGCTTTAACAGCCTGTGTTTACTGAGCACTAGCTGTGTGCCAGCATTTGCTAAGTGCTCCGTGTGTGTTAACATCTAATCCTCACAAACGCTCTAAGGCAGATACTGTCATTCTCCCTATGAGAATGACTGTCATTCTCCCTGTGAGGAAGTGGAGGCTCAGAGAGGTTAAGTCCCCCAAGGTCACACAGCTCATCTGGACCTAGAAGAGCCTTTTCTTACCACTGCTCTGTGCTGCCTCACGTAATGACGTGGTAAATTCTGTGCAAGCCCAGAAAGCGAGGTGTTTGAACCATGGGGAAGCTTTCCCAGGCATCTCCCCTCAGGGGTTAGCTGGCCAAAGAACTGGGGAACGGCATTCCAAGCAGAGGGAATGGCATATGCAAAGGTAAGAGGCAAGAGAACGAGGCACGATGAGGAGTAACCAATGAGGCCTGGGACAAATATTTCAGAGCATTTCCCAAAAACTGGAATTTTCCTTGGGAAAAATTAAAAAGTCTAATTTTAGTAAGGGAAAGAGTCTCAGGTGAGAGCCCTGAAGACCTTCAGGAGCAACTTGCAGCAAGTACCTTAGATTGGTGAGCTGTCTCCGGCCCATCTCTCTCCCTCACCAGGCGTGCTTTTCTGCTGTAAAAAGGCTAATGATACCCATATGTGTGTGGCTCACATACCAGAACCCAGAATCCTATAGGGCTTACTGTAAGATAATGAAATGGAATAATGTGGGTGACATACATGGAGGAGTTTTATAGTCGGCATGTGGCCACACAGGTGTGACGTAGTGCTGGGCCCGCCAGGTCGCCCAGGCACCTGTGCCCGATGTACACCTTTAAGAGGAGCCTAAACCCCTTCCCTTCCACTCTCAGCAGCAGAGGGTTTTCAGTGTTGATTTCCAGCTAGCAGGCACCTCCTCTTTCTTCCTCTACCTGTGGTTCTGGAGGCTCAGCCTGGAGAGGTGCCAGGCATCTAACTGACTCTGGAGCTGGGATTTTTTTGCAGGGAGCCAGAGGAAAGGAAAAATCCTCTTGCTGACTCTCCCTCTCTGGCTTCCCGGTGATTTATCACTATGGAAACGGAGCTCTTTTCCTCTTTGCTGTGGGCTGGCTGGGGGTGCACATTGTTGGTGCCCTTGCTGCACAGATCAGAAGTTCCTTCCTCTTTCCTGTTGCAGAAATGCCACAGTCACCACCGTTGTCCAAGAGCTGCAGCTCACACCTGAAGAGCTCAGTCTTGGGAAAAACAATCTCATTTGATTCCCCAGGGGTCCTGGGGGCCTTCTGGGTAATCGGTGGGGGCCTGAAAACAATGCCAGTGTGAGAACAATGCAGCCTCCAGGGCTGAACTGGGGCCCTGCTTTTCCCCTTCCTTCAGCTTTCCTAGCTGCATTTTAAAAATGGATATACAGGCAGACGCAGGTAGTCTGTATTGTGTTAGGTTGCAGTAAACTCAAAGTGCCTTTGTGTGGGCAGAACCTTCTTTGAGGGCAGGGCAGATGTGACTACAGGCAGGCCTGTGCCCACCCACTTGTGGAGACCCCAAGAGAAATCTGTTCTTGGAGGGTAAGACTTGCAGATGGAGGGCAGATGTGGATACAGGGGAAGGGAGAAGCAGATGCAGGGGAGAGGGGTATTCAGAGGAGACTGCATACCTGTGTCATCATCAGTCACTTGCACATCCACATGAGGTTTCAGGTGCTGTCAGCTGGAGGCCTGGCTGAGAGCTGGCTCTGCTGCGGTTGGTCCAGCACTCAGGCCGCTCGTTAAAGGCTGGTGCCTGGGGCTCTTACCTCGCTGTCCAGTGGTTAAGACTCCGCGCTTCACTGCAGCGGGCACGGGTTCAATCCCTGGTCAGGGAACTAAGATCCCGCATGCTGCCGTGGGCACGGCCCAAAAAAAGGCTCGTGCCTGGGCTGGAGCACCCTAGGCCTAACATCACACGTACTGGGCTAGGTCCTGGGTACAAGGACACAGAGCATGTGGTGAGCAGGGATCCCAGAGACAATGAAGGAAGCTTCCTGGCCAGGAAGTCCTGAGACAGCACCAGATCCACTTTGGCTTCACGGGCAGGTCATGGCCAACCTCAGGGACCTTCTCTGTAAGTTGACCTAAGGAATATCTCTCCCAGCCTCGTCCTATGGGAGGAAGAGGGGGCTAAGGGCACCTCACATTTATCCATTTCACTGTTCAAGAGGGCCCATCAAGAATAACTGTCTAGGGACTTCCCTGGTGGTCCAGTGGGTAAGTCTCCACGCTCCCAGTGCAGGGGACCCTGCTTCAAATCCCTGGTCAGGGAACTAGATCCTGCATGCTGCAACTAAGACCCAGCACAGCCAAAATAAGTAAGTAAATAAATAAATAAGAATAACCGTCTACATGGAACTGGTCTTGAAATTATCTGGGAGGGAAACACTTCATTTAGGAGGAGCTGGTGCATTTCAGTGCATCTCTAGGATAGTATTCAAAAACCCCTTTACCTCCTCAAACATCCAGATCTTTCCTAGGTCTCAAAATATTCCTATTCTCTTTGCATCTAGAAGGTTCTTTTATTTGGGAGAGGATTTCCAAGGTTCTACCAGATTCATATTCTAAGCAGCAGTGTGAAAATTCGTGTTTTATTTTTGTCAGCAGAGCTGCCTGAACCCCTGGACCCCAAGGGGAGCCCTGGCCTTTAGGGAAAAGGTGACAGAGGTAGCCCTGCAAAATACCTTCAGAGCAGCTCAGCTCACCTCTTCCTCTTGGTACAAGAGAATGAGCCTCTGTAAGGAGGACCTTCTAGTTCTCTCTGATTCTCTGTGTGTACTCCTGGGACCAGCAGAAATGGAGGACTTTTGTGCAATGCTTAGCTTCCTCCTCACTGCCCTGAAGGTCTCATTCCCTATAAAACCTCAGGAGAAGTGGAGGGGCCACCCTCCAGTAATCCCCCCAACAACATCTGAGTCAGGGAGCATCTGACCAGCGCTTGCATCCTCCAGGAACAGGGAACCAGTCCATTTTTTTTTAACAGCGCTTTTTTTTTTTTTTTGGCCATACCACACGGCATGCAGAATCTTAGTTCCCCCGACCAGGGATCAAACCTGTTCCCCCTGCGCTGGAAGCACAGAGCCTTAATCACTGGACCACCAGGGAAGTCCCTAAATAACGATTTTTATTGAGATAATAGTAGATTTGCATGCATTTGTAATAAATAATAGAGAAAGCCCTTGTACGTTACCCAGGTTTCTGCAGTAGTAACATTTTAGTGTTACATTATAATGTCACAGTACATTGACATTGATACAACCCACCCATAGTATCTAATCTCCCCAGTTTTACTGGTACTCACTTGTATCTCTGTGTGTAAAGTTCTAAACAGCTTTATCACCTCTGTAGAGTTATGTATCCCTCACCACAGTCAACACACAGTTCCCAAGACACAAGGATCCCATCCCTTTTATAGCCACGCCCACTTCCTTCCCTGTCCCCATCCCCAACCTCTGGAAACTGCTAATCTGTCCTTCATTTCTAAACTTTTGTTATTTCAAAAATGTTATGTAAATAGGATCACATTTGGGGGATTGGTTTTTTTCGCTCAGCCTCTTGCCCTGGAGATTCATCCAAGTTGCTGCATGTATCAATAGTTTGCTCCTTTTCATTGCTGAGGAATATTCCATGGTGTACATGTACCATCGTTTATTTAATCATTCATTGAAGGACATCTGGACTGATTCCAGTTTTTCAGGAAAGCTGAAATGACAAAGCTGCTGTGAACATTCACGTACAGATTTTTTGCGTGAACATACTTTTAAAATTTCTCTGGGCAGCTGTTCCAGTTTTTAGATAGCTCTAATTAAAGAAGATCCTTGAGGGACTTCCCTGGTGACACAGTGGTTGACTCTGCGCTCCCAGTGCAGGGGGCCCGGGTTCAGTCCCTGGTCAGGGAACTAGATCCCACATGCGTGCTGTAACTAAGAGTTCGCATGCCACAACTAAGGAGCCCGAGAGCCACAACCGAGACCCAGCGCAACGAAATAACTAAATAAATTTTTTAAAAAAGAAGATCCTTGAGCTCTGTGAGGGCTCCATATGAGACCCACATGTGTTCTCACATTCTCAAGAGTTAGAAATGTTTATACAGGCTCCTGGCTTGGTCCTAAATCACATGAATCTCATGTCTGTCCAGAAGCACCGTTTCCTGTGCATATTCTCCTACTCCAACTTGGCTGCCTTTTTTATTTGGAGGTATCTATTTTAATTTTGTTTAATCAGGTAATGAAGCTGTAAAGAAACAGGAAACATTAAGACAGTTGTATAGAACAAATTGAAGGATTACATCCTAAAATAACCTGGGTGAATAAATATTTCATATTCAGTGTGTTTCAACTTTTTTAGAGTTTGACCCCTTCAGTCTTTGTTCTAAGCCAAAGATTTTCCTGTTGTGGGGTATTTCAAGAAGCCCTGAAATGTTTTTCTTCCAGAGGCACCATGCAAGGGATTCAGGGCTCAGGCCTGGAGTCAGGCAGCCAGCGTTACAACGGACTTAAATCAGCTGTGGGATTGTGAGCAAGTGTACTGACCTTTCCGAGATTCTCTTTTCTCTCCTGTACAATGAGGATAATTCTAGCATCTAATCCACAGGATTAAATGAGACAATCCATGAGAAGTCGTAAGTCCTCAGTAAATTTTAGCAGAAACCCCTCTCCAAATCTCTTGAGAACAATGCTTCAAAACCCTTCACTGAAGGTTGTCTCAAGGGGGTTTTGGGGGAGAATTATATCTCATTGCCCAGAGAAAAACCGGCTGCAATTCTTCTGTACCTAGTTTCTCCCTCAAAGTCAAGTCCCCACCACCCCTCCCAAATCAGCCAGTCAGCCTCCCACTGTGGCCCTTGCTCCCAGATGGGCCCCTTTCTTCCTCAGGTAGCTGTTTAGAATTCTCTGTGATTCGCCGGGGACTCTGGTCATTCTGCCACCCCCAGCTGGCACCCCATCCCCCTGAGATGAAGACTGAGCACTTGGGCTGCATTTTGCTTTCCTTCTTGTTTTCTCGGTTCCTGTTCAGTTGGTCAGACAGATCCACTCAGGTTTCCACAACAGGGACACAGATGCCTTTTCGCACTGTCTGACGGGTGATGCACAAGCTTCATGAACAACTTCATGGCTCTTCTTAGCATCGAGTCGGAATGGTGATCCCAGCCCAGCCCACAAGCAACTGAGGCCACTTAATGACCTTTGTGATGAGGACAACTGTCTTCTTTCCATTTCCTTTGTCTTCAACCCCAGCAATCAGCAGGAACACTGCTCAGACTCATGGCATTGGCTTTTTTCTTTTTTTATAGATTTTATTTATTTATTTATTGGCTGCTTTGGGTCTTCATTGCTGTGTGCGGGCTTTCTCTAGTTGCGGCGAGCAGGGGCTACTCTTCATTGCGGTGCAAGGGCTTCTCATTGCAGTTGCTTCTCTTGTTGCTCAGCACAGGCTCTAGGCACACGGGCTTCAGCAGTTGTGGCTCGCAGGCTCTAGAGCACAGGCTCAGTAGTTGTGGCTCGCAGGCTTAGTTGCTCCGCGGCACGTGGGATCTTCCTGGACCAGGGCTTGAACCTGTGTCCCCTGCATTGGCAGGCAGATTCTTAACCCCTGTGCCACCAGGGAAGCCCCATGGCATTGGCTTTGACAAATATTTGCCTCCTAGAAGCTTTATCAGTAAGATGAAGAGACGTGCAGTAGCCAGTCTTCCACTGGACAGAGGAGGAGTGGCCTCCGTGGCTGCCAGCGTTCGTCCCAGAGGAGACTCCGCAGCCCTCTGGAAACATCTCCCCCTCTCTCAACTGTCTTTAAAAACTTTGGCAAAACTTTCCCTCATCCGCTGTGTTACAAAGATCTAACTAAAATAGACCTCCCTATAGGTTCTACCCAAAGGTTAAAAAAAAAAAGTCCCATTCCTTTTTCACATAAAAACAGTGCAATTGAGAAATGCAAATCAAAGCTACAATGAGGTATCAACTCACTCCGGTCAGAATGGCCACCATCAAAAAATCTACAAACAGTAACTGCTAGAGAAGGTGTGGAGAAAAGGGAACCCTCCTGCACTGTTGGTGGGAATGTAAATTGGTACAACCACTATGGAGAACAGTATGGAGGTTCCTTAAGAAGCTAAAAATAGAACTACCATATGATCCAGCAATCCCACTCTTGGGCATAGATCCAGAGAAAAACATGGTTCAAAAAGATACATGCACCCCAGTGTTCACTGCAGTGCTGTTTATAATAGCCAGGAGACGGAAGCAACCTAAATGTCCATTGACAGATGAATGGATAAAGAAGATGTGGTACATATCTCAATGGACTCTTACTCAGCCATTAAAAAGAATGAAATAATGCCATTTGCAGCAACATGGATGAAACTGGAGATTATCATACTAAATGAAGTCAGACAGAGAAAGACAAATATCATATGATATGACTCATATGCAGAATCTAAAAAAAAATGATACAAATGAACTTGTTTACAAAACAGAAACAGACTCACAGACTTGGAGAATGAACTTATGGTTACCAGGGTGGTGGGGGAAAAGTGAGGGGGAGGGATAGATTGGGAAGTTGGGATTGACATGTACACACTGCTATATTTAAAATAGATAACCTACTCTAAGGTTATCTATTTTAACCTTAGAGTAGGTTATAAGAACCTACTATAAAATAAATAAATAAATAAATAAATTTAAAAAATAAATAAAAGCAATGCAATTATTTAAAGATAATTATCAGATACTCTCCCAAATTTTCCTTCTTAGTCTTAACATTTCCACTCCCTTCAAATGTTCCTCTTATGATGTGGTTCGAAGGCCCCTTGCCTTGGTATTTTCATCACCCCTCCATATGCTTTTGGGTGTCACCCCCTGAACTGATCATGTGTGACAAAATACAGTGGGGCAGTCTTCTCCCCACTTCTGAACTCTTTCATTAATGCTGCCAACGGGGACGATAGCCACGCCCCTTTCAAACTCATCAGTCTTTCCCCACGCATCCTCCTGTTATGCAACATGTCTGTCATCTGTCATCCTGTATTTGCAAGGTCAGCTTTGAGGAACTAGGACCAGGAATTTTAACTTTCTATTGTGTGTCATCATTTGGCCCATTGCACCCTCCTAGTGACATCCTTTTGACTACTGATCCTGTCCTTTGGCCTCTTACCTATCTATCCCTCCCAGTGTTGTGTCGTTCAGGGATCGAGTCAGCACACTTTCCATCCCTCCTGTGAGCCAGGAGAGGGAAGAAGACAATCACATGGCATTCCACTACAGATGTCTTTTGCTTTCTGGGTTTTTTGTTTGTTTTTTAATATTTTTAAAATATTTATTTATTATTATTATTTTTTTGGCTATGCTGGGTCTTAGTTACAGCACGCGGGATCTTTGTTGCGACATGCAGGATCTTTTTTTTTTTTTTTTTTAGTTGCAGCATGTGGGCTTCTTAGTTGCAGCACGCGAACTCTTAGTTGTGGCATGCATGTGGGATCTAGTTCCCTAACTAGGGATTGAACCTGGGACCCCTGCACTGGGAGCACAGAGTCTTACCCACTGGACCACCAGGGAAGACCCTACAGATGTCTTTTGAATTGACCTTGAATAAAACTCTTTGGATCTAATTGTCCCACAAATGACAGATGCCACACACTTCTCCAGGAGGACCCCAGGACACACCTGGTCAGACGTCTTGCTGAAATCAGAAGCCCTGTACCTGCAGTGTTTTACTCATTCAACAATCTAGTAACTCTGACAACAAAAAAAAAACCAGGTTAACTTGTCTGACTTACTTTTGGAAGATCTTTGCTGGTTTCTGGTCATTTCTGCTTCCTGCCTGGTAGCTACAAGTGCCCCCTGCCAACACCTGTAAGAGTTCTGCTCTGATCTGTACTGACTGTTGGGTGCTAGGATCCCATTTTAGTCCCTTCACTGAGCACCCTTCCTCCTGTCCCCCCTCCTTCATGACCCAGGCTTCATCTAGCCCTTAATACATGGCCTAACTCCTCCTGGGCGTGACCCTCACTGGCAGCCCTGTCAGGTCTGGCCTAGACTTCCCATTCTCTACCCTTCCCCGAATTCTAGCCACAGAGGTCTGGGCCCCCCCCGTATATATATATATGCGTGCGTGTGTGCGTGCATGTGTGTGTGTGTGTGTTTTTGATGAAGACTTTATTGAAGTTCCGTACACAATGAGAGCCATAACTCACTAGGAAAAGATTTTAGGATGTGCTTAGACACAGCATAGAGTTTTTACATACCTAATAAGTAATCTGCTAGAACTTTGTAGAGGATGGATATCAAGGCCCCTGTGATCTATGGTTTTTGGAGTCCCTATCCCCACCCCCACCCCCTTTTTTAAAACTCAGTACATTTCCTGGGGTTCAGGCTAGATATGAGAAGGGAACAAGTCTGCCCCCCACAACTTCATCACCTGGACGTCCAGCTCAGGAATAACACCAACCTGCTTAGCCCAGAAGGCTGGGGAGGTGAAGCCTCTTCAGCAGGAACCATTGTTTCCTTTCAAAGCAGGGGATGGAGGGATCCCCTGAGAACCGAGAAGAGAGAGGGCCCTCACAAGCCCTGGCCTCTGCTTCCTCTGTGGCTGCCCCAGCCAAATTTCCTGTTAAAACCGAGGTGACGAATAGATGATCACGTTAAGAAATGGACACGCACTTCTGCCGACCTCATGAAAGCCAGTTGGGCACGGACAAAGCTACACACACACACTGGACTGAGAATCACGCCGGTAGGTAATGTTTTAAATACTTTAAAGCAATTTTCTTTCTTAAATTCCTAGAATCTATGTGCAGAAGTGGGCAAGTCATAGAGAGGTGGACTTCCCTGGTGGCACAGTGGTTAAGAATCTACCTGATTAAAAAAAAAAAGAATCCACCTGCCAATGCAGGGGACACGGGTTCAAGCGCTGGTCCGGGAAGATCCCACATGCTTCACATGCGGAGCAACTAAGCCCATGCGCCACAACTACTGAGCCTGCGCTCTAGAGCCCGCGAACCACAACTACTGAAGCCCGCGTGCCCTAGAGCCTGTGCTCCACAAGAAGAGAAGCCACCACAATGAGAAGCCCGCACACTGCAACGAAGCGTAGCCCCCTCTCGCCACGACTACAGAAAGCCCGCACACAGCAACGAAGACCCAATGCAGCCCCCAAAAATAAATAATTTATTTTTTAATAAAAAAGAAAGAAAAGAAAAGACAAGGGGCTCAGGCTGCTCACAGTGTAGTTTCAACTCATTGCAGACAAATGGTTTTGAAGAGGGCTTCCGGGAGCTTCCAGAGAACCTAATCAGTGTTTGTCAGATTGTTTTTGAGTACATTTCACATTTGCTCAACAGCCAACTTAAAACAAAATTCTGAATCAAAACCTGATGATAAGCTGAAACTGCCTGTTCTTTAAACCTAAGTCACTTTTTGTATCTAAAATTCATTTTGCTGATCCTCAGATAAACCATGACCATTTCCCACATCCTCCTCCAAGAGTTGTTCCTGGCAGGGTAATTTCTTCATGAACTTAGGATAAATCAATTTGGATTTCCTCTTATTTTAGCAAAGTTTACCTCGGTCTTGGATAGAAGGGACAGAAAGGGGAGGGTAAGGACAAAAATTACTCCGTTTATTATTATTATTATCATTACTGCTGCTAAGGTAGTATCAAGAGCAGCCACCAACCATCTAATGGATGTATCATTACTTTTGGAATTTATCAAGACATCCTCATGGAGAAGGCTGGAGTAGATGGTAGTAGAATGAGGGAATTTATAGCTTGCAGAACATTTATATCAAAAGAATTTTGATTAAGATCAGCCTGGGGCAAGTCTCCGGTAGAGTGCCACAGGGCTCTATCTTCATTCTTCTCCTATTGAATATTAATGAATTGGATTAGGACTCTGGTGACCTTCCGATAAAATCTGTGGATGACACAAAACTGGGAGGGAGAAGTCAGAGGATAGAATCAATTGTCAAAAAGATGGATAAAGGCACTGCCCCGGTGGTAGATATCATTACCCACCTTAGACTGATGAAGTAAACTAAAGAGCAACACCCAGTGCAGGCCACCTCTCAGTCCCAGGAGGTGCTTATCTCCCAGGAGGAGCTTCTCTCAGCAGCCAGACTGACTGTTGAACGGTCAGTTGATAGGACAGCCTCCCCTCCAAACCCCTGGAGGGCAGGGCCAGGCCTACCCGGTGCTTAGCCTGCTTCCTGCAAGGGTTGAGAGACGCCATCCCCTCTGCCAGGGCATCCTCGCTGTTTCATCCCTATGGGGCCTGGCCTGGAGCAGAAGGGTCCTGACACTCCCTCCCATCTGCAGCCCGACTTAGTGTCTTGTTTCTCCTCGTGTCCCTTGGATAACCTGAAAAAGCAAAAATCAGGAAAGGGACGGCTTAAGCCCCTGAAAGTTCTGGCTTTTCTACACATGACTCCAGTTTAGCTGAAGCATTCCTGGCACAGGCTGCTTCCCAGAAGGAGTCCTGAACAAGGGTTGTCAGTTAAAATACAGGATGCCCAGTTACATTTGAGTTTCTGATAAACAACAAATAATTTTTTTGGTATGTCCCATGTAAGATGTGAGACATACCAAAAAATGACTTGTTGCTTCTGTGAAAATGTAACTGGATATCAGGTATTATTGAAACAGGAGGGAAGGGGGCAGGGCACAACACTTGAAAGAATGACATAGCCCGAGGACCTGACATAAACTGATTAGAACCAAATGGGTCCAAGATGGCGGACAAGTCGACTTCCACTAGACCTTGAGCCCCGCTCATTGTAACACAGCAGCAGGCTAAATGACACACCCACAGGGGCTGTGACAGTTCTAAGACCGAACAGAAGGATCAAAAAGTGGGTGGTGACCCAATTACTGGAAATCCCCACTCCTTCCCCAAAGAGCTGGAATACTCCTCCCACTCATTAGCCTATGAAATTACCCACCCCTATGAAAACTGACAACCCCATACCCTGGTGCCTTTCTCACCTTCTGAGGTGGCCCACACTCTGTGTTTCTCTAAATAAATCCACTTCTTTTTTTTTTTTTTTTCTTTTATTTTTGTTAATAAATCCACTTCTTATCTATCACTTTGTCTCTCACTGAATTCTTTCTGTGATGAGACATCAAGAACCTGAGCTTCATTAAGTCCTGAAACCAGCTGTGATCTCAGTTGGAAGACTGTGGGTTTTGGCCAGGTACAAGTCCTGGCCGCGTGGGTTCAAGTCCCAATCTGAGTTGCACGGTTTCATTATTATTTCCTGTCTCTGGTGGCCCTACCCTGAGCTCACCCAAGCCTGTCAGAAGTGATTACCATGGGCCTCTTGGAAGGCCTGGCCTGGCCCACTTCCAGTCCAAACCACCTCTCACCTAAAGGGAGAACATATGTTTGGGCTGAGGCTACTGCCCACTCAGGCCCCTCAGGGGATCAGGCCTCCCAAACCACCACACACACTTCCTTCTTCACTCCTGTGGGCTCCTCAAGCCCTAGTCCATCTGCGCTGGTCTCCGGCCTGCCCTCCCTTCAGGGCTGAATCTTGCCTCCCGGTGCTAGGGACTGACACTGGCCCTATCTGGCCCTAAGGAGCCTAGCTCAGCGCTAAGGACAGCCATCCGGAGCTAATTTGACGCCATGGCCTGTGCATGGCTACCGCACATGATGACTGTTTACATCCGGCTGTGCTTCCAGTTCATTCACTCATTTAGCAGAAATTTATGTGGGGCCCACTAAATCAGACATTGTGTTGACTGCATGGGCACTGGGGTAAGCCCAAGAGACCCATTCCAGGGGAGATGCTTCTTGGGGATCATGTAGATAAATATGGGGTTACCAACAGTGATAGGAGCTATGAAGGAGCATATGGGGAGCTTTGAGAACATGCAACCAGAGGCCTGCTCTGGTCCAGGAGTCTCCTTTGAGCTGGGCCTGGAGGGGAAGAGTTACCTAGATGGGGATAGAGGGTCAGGGAGAGCTTTCCAAGCAGAAGAGGAGCCTGGATGCAGGTTGATGGGGCAGGGGCGGGCGACTAGTACTTTCCAGGGCTGATGGGAGGCCGTGTGCAGGAACATTTCCACCCACCTCATCTCATCTGTTCCTTTTCTCATTCAAAATCATATGCAGGACCCATTACATAATGTATGGATCCATTGCAAAATGAAAATGCAGGGCCCTTTTTAAAATATTACTAAGAATTTCAAGATGCCTCCACAGGGTATTAAACCAAATATGGACCCTTCTGAGCTCAGGGCCCTGTGCAACTGCCCAGGTCACATGCCTGGGAAATGGGTCCTGATCTCATGACTCGTGTGTGTGTCAGGTCAGGAGCTGGATCTGAGTCTTCTGCTTATGAAGGTGCTATACAACGTCAGTTACTGGAGGCCCTGGAGCAGCCAGACCGGCATTGGCAGGCAGATGTGACTCTGAGAACTGGTTGATACTTCACCTTCTGGCCCTGCTTCTCCATCTGTAACAGGGATCATGATACCCTCTGTAAAGGGCTGAGAGTGGCCCCCAAAGATATCAAGTCCTCTAGAACCTGTAACTCTTACATTATATGGAAAAAGGGTCTTTAGAGATGTAATTAAGTTAGGGATGAGATGGGGAGACCATACAGGACATCTGAGTGGGCCCTAAATGCAATCACAAGTGTCGTTAAAAGAGAAAGGCAGGGGAGTCCCTGGCAGCCCAGTGGTTAGGACTCCGTGCTTTCACTGCCGAGGGCCCGGGTTCAATCCCTGGTCGAGGAACTAAGATCCCACAAGCCTCGTGGCATGGCCCCCCAAAAAAAATAAAAGAGAAAGGCACAAGGAGATTTGACACACAGAGGAGAAGACAGAACAGAAGATGATGGCCTAATGTTAGAGTGATACGGCCACAAGCCAAGGAATGCCAGCAGCTGCCACAAGCTGGAGAAGGCAAGAACAAGTGATCTCCTAGAGCCCCTGGAGGGACTGTGGCTCTGCTGACGCCTTGATTTCAGTCCAGTGGTACTGATTTCGTAATTCTGCCCTCCAGAACTGTGAAAAAATAAGTCTATATGTTGTAAGCCTAAATCTACTAATCTACTTTCTGTCTCTATGGATTTCACTATTCTGAACATTTCATATAAATAGAATCATATAATATTTGGCCTTTCATGTTTGGCTTCTTTCACTTAGCATGATGTTTTCAAGCTTCATCCATATTGTAAGCATGTATCAGGACTTCATTCTTTTTGTTGCCAAATAACAATCTATTGTATGAATATACCACATTTTGTTTATCAGTTGGTGGACGTTTGAGTTGTTTCTACTTTTTGGATATTATTAATAATGCTGCTATAAACATTTGTGTTTCTGTAGACACATTTTCATTTTTTTGGATAAATACCTAAGAGTGGAATCACTGCTGGGTCATATTATAACTATATTTTTTAAACTTTTGAGGAACTGCCAGACTCTTTTCCAAAGTGGCTGCATCATTTTATAATCCTACCAGTTGTGTGAAGAAGGTTCTAGCTTTTCTGCATCCTCGTCAACATTTATTATTGTCTGTCTTTTCAATTTTAGCTATCGTAGTAGGTGTGAAGTGATATTTCATTATGGTTTTGATTTGCAATTCCCTAATGACTAATAATGTTATGCATCTTTTCATGTGCTTATTGGCCTTTGTATATCTTCTTTGGAGAAATGTTTATTCAAGTCCTTTGCCCATTTTAACAAATGGTTGTCTTTTTCTGTTACTGAGTCATAAGAGTTCTTTAAATATTCTGGATCCTTATCAGATATATGATTTCCAAATATTTCCTCCCATTCTGTGGATTGCCTTTCAGCTTCTTGATAGTGTCCTTTGCAACACCAAAGTTTTTAACTTCAATGAAGTCCAATTTATCTATTTTTTCTTTTGTTGCTTATGTTTCTGAGAACAGAAAGCACAAATACCTATCGAGTATTTTTTAAAAATTAATTATTTATTTTTGGCTGCACTGGGTCTTCGTTGCTGCATGTGGGCTTTCTCTAGTTGTGGCGAGTGGGGGCTACTCTTAGTTGCAGTGCGCAAGCTTCTCAATGTGGTGGCTTTTGTTGTTGTGGAGCACAGGCTCTAGGTGTGCGGGCTTCAGTAGTTGCAGCCTGTGGGCTCAGTAGTTGTGGCTCACGGGCTTAGTTGCTCCACGGCATGTGGGATCTTCCCAGACCAGGGCTCGAACTCACGTGCCCTGCATTGGCAAGTGGATTCTTAACCACTGTGCTACCAGGGAAGTCCCATGGTGAAGCTCTGGCCCCTCTTTCCAGGCCAGTGCCTGGGCTACTCAGGGCAGAAGAGAGCAGACCCCTTGGTCCTTTGGGCCGTTGTGCAGTTGATTTGCTGTCAGGGCCAACTCAGCCATTAGGCCCAGGAGGCACAGTGCCAGGGCCTACAGCAATACTTTTAGGGGCCCATGAAAAAAAAATAATTTTTTTTTTGGCTGTGCCATGGCCAAAATAAATAATTTTTTTTTTTCAGGATCTTGATTCCCTGACCAGGGATTGAACCTGCACCCACGGCATTGAAAGTGTAGAGTCCTAACCACCGGACCACCAGGGAATTCCCCCCAAATAATTTTTTTTTTAATGGATGAAGGGGCTCGCAAAAATGCCCACAGCCATGAATCATGATATAACCCTGTGTCCTGTCAGTGGAATGGAGGGGGTGCTCCAGCTGGGGATGGAACAGCACTGACCCCTCCACAATGTCCCGACCTACTTCCCTTTTCCCCAGCTGCCCACCTTTGCAAGGGGTCAGACTGGGGCTATGAGGACAACATCTGGGTGGGCATTGAATTAGGGGCTCTGAGTCCCTCCCCTTGAGCTCATTAAGATGGCTGATTTGCCAGACCAGCAATTCAGGTGGGGCAACCTGGGGCCCAAAGCAGACCTACAACAATTGTTATTACTACTCTTGTCTTTATTGTTACTACATTCCGTTCTTATTGTGCCCCGCTGGTTAAATGTGCTTTCAAATACTAGCTGTCATTTTCTCTTCATGACAAGCCTGTGAAATGGGTAGAGTGGGCATATTATTCCCATTTTATAGGTGTGGAAAGTGAACCTCAAAACACTGACACCATTAAGCTGCAGAGAAGGGACTGGAAACCCAGGCTTCTGATGTGTGTGTTAGTACGTGTACATTCTCCCGTTAGGTGACTTTTGAATCTGGCAATGGGGGATTAGTCCCACTAGTAAACTTGCCAAGGTTAATTAATCAGACCTCCCATCCCGGGCTGGTCACAGGTCACTGCTGGGGGAAATGGCCGATATCTTGTTTCCTATCAGTGTAGTCATGAAATAGATGGGAGGTCAGTTCTGCCCAGTGCCTGTAGCCCTCTGCCATGATTGCCGCCTGCCTCCCTCGCCCTTCCTCCCCCACCCACCCCAGCTTCTCAGAAAAACCACTTCCTGAGGTTTATTTCACCAGGCAGCTTTTTCAGGCGGTTAATGGATTGCTGTGATTTAGATTGTGACATTCCTGTTTTGTGTTGTTTTTTCACACAGCCTTTTTTTTTTTTTTTTTTTTTTTTGCGGTACGTGGGCCTCTCACTGTTCCCGTTGCGGAGCACAGGCTCCGGATGCGCAGGCTCAGCGGCCATGGCTCACGGGCCCAGCCGCTCCGCGGCATGTGGGATCTTCCCGGACCGGGGCACGAACCCGTGTTCCCTGCATCCGCAGGCGGACTCTCAGCCACTGCGCCACCAGGGAAACCCCTGTGTTGTTTTTTCTAATGCAAGCATATTTATTTATGTTACATTTTATAAAAAGGGGAGAATGGTGGGATATAAGAGAACAGGATATCTATATATCATTAGGAGCAAAGGCGTAATATGGATCATGCCAGAGTTAGTTCCATAACCATATTAAAAACAGAATGTAACACTCTCCACCAAAAAACCGGGATTCTGAAGCTCAGATATGTCATTTGTTAAATGAAAGGTGACGTCCCCAGTTTTTGAAGGCAGAAGCACCGCATGTAGAAAACACCCTGTCCTCCTTCCCTTCGGCTGAGAAGAGGGAGAAGAGAGCAGTACTGTGGTAGAAATAGGGCCCTGGGTGAGCTTGTTCTGCCTGGTGGGCATTCCTGGGGTCTTCATCCCTGGCAATGTAGGAGTCAGTTCCTTGTTTAGTTACCAAGAAGCTAAAATAGCTATGCGGAACCTTTTTTTCATTTTTGTTTTCCCCCAATCAAGGAATCCACTAAGAACCAGAGGAAGGAAGGGGAAGATATGTGGGGGCCACACACATATAAAAAGCCACTTGATTTCCTATTTTTAAAAAGGTGAAATAGGAAAAAAAAAATCCTTTTATACTTTTTTAACTTTTAATAAGACATTCTTATTTACAAATAAAGAATAAGGAGCATGATGATCTTTTCAAGGAATAAAATAAATGATGGACAATATATGCTTCAGTTCTTATCTCACAGCCAAGTCATAAGAGAGAAGGAAGAGATTTCCCTGAGAACTAAAAGGAGTGGTTCCCCTGGAAAGAGAGTGAGAGACAGACAGACAGACAAACCTAAGAAGAATAGCAAGGGAGGCTCTCCCATGAGGATCCACAAGTCCTGTGAAGGACCAGCCCCATGTTGACGTGACTCTGGGGCCTCAGCACAGGTGACCCTGCTGTACTGGCTGGGCTGGGCTGGGGTGGATACAGCAGCCATTTTAAGTGATTTCCAACACTGTGATACATTCACATGATTTAAAAACTAAAAAGGACACAAAGGTTTATAATGAAAAATATACTGAACACTATAAAACATTGGGGCTTCCCTGGTGGTTCAGTGGTTAAGAATCCGCCTGCCAATGCAGGGGACATGGGTTTGAGCCCTGGTGGGGGAAGATTCCCACATGCCATGGAGCAACTAAGCCCGTGCGCCACAACTACTGAGCCTGTGTTCTAGAGCCCGCGAGCCACAACTACTGAAGCCCACAGGTCTAGAGCCCATGCTCTGCAACAAGAGAAGCCACCACAATGAGAATCCTGCACACTGCAATGAACAGCAGCCCCTGCTCACTGCATCTAGAGGAAGCCCATGTGCAGCAACGAAGACCCAACACAGCCAAAATTAAATAAATAAAATAAATAAATTTATTTATAAAACATTGCTGAGAGAAGGTAAAGAAGACTTAAATAAATGGAGAGATATGCCATGTTCATGGGTCAGGTACTCAGTATTGTTAAGTCATCAGTTCTCCCCAAATTGATTTATAGATTCAATGAAATTCCAATCAAAATCTCAGAAGGGTTTTTTTGGTTGAAATTGAAAAGTTGATTTTTAAAATGATATAGAAGGGCAAAGGGTTTAGAATAGTCCAAATAACTCTGAAAAGGAAGAAAAATGTTTGAGGACTACTAACACTATCTGACTTCAGGATATATTTTAAAGCTACAGAAATCAAAACTGTGTGGTATTGCATAAGGGTAAACAAATAGATCAATGGAACAGAATAGCGACTCCAGAATATACATATGTCCACATATATGGACAACTCATTTTCAACAAAGGTGCAAAGAGAATTCACTGGAGAAAAGATAGTCTTTTCAACAAATGATGCTAGAACAATTGGACATACACATGCAAAAAAAAAAAAAAAGGAGAAGAACTTTGATCCACACCTTGCATCATGTACAAAAGTTAACTCAAAATAGATAATAGGGAGTTCCCTGGTGGCACAGTGGTTAAGAATCCACCTGCCAATGCAGGGGACACAGGTTCAAGCCCTGGTCCAGGAGGATCCCACATGCCACAGAGCAACTAAGCTCATGCACCACAACTACTGAGCCTGTGCTCTAGAGCCTGCAAACCACAACTACTGAACCCACGTGCCACAACTACTGAAGCTCACATGCCTACAGCCCGTGCTCCACAACAAGAAGCCACTGCAATGAGAAGCCCGTGCACCTCAACAAAGAGTAGCCCCCACTCGCCACAACTAGAGAAAGCCCACATGCAGCAACGAAGATCCAACACAGCCAAAAATAAATAGATTAAATAAATAAATTTTTTTAAATTAAAAAAATAGATAATAGATCGAAATGTCAAAACATTGGGGAAAATTTCTGAGACTTTGATAGGCAAAGATTTTTTAGATGTGACACCAAAAGAATGATGCATAAAAGGAAAAATTGATAAATTGGATTTGATTCTTTAAAATTTAAAGCTTCTGCTTATCAAAAGACACCATTAAGGAGATAAAAAGACATGCCACAAACTAGGAGAAATATTTGCAAATTACATAATTGATAAAGGACTTATATTCAGAGTATATAAAGAATTCTAAAAGCACAACACTAAGAAACAAGCAACCTAGCTAATAACTGAGAAGATTTTAATAGACCCATTAAATGGCAAATAAGTAAAAAAAAAAAAAAAGGCAAATAAGTACATAAAAATATGCTCAATGTCATTAGTCATTAGGTAAATGCAAATTAAAACCATAATAAGAAAGCACAATGCTCCCCACTAGAATGACTAAAATTGAGAAGACTGACCTGCCAAGTGTTGATGAGGATGTGGAGCAACTAGAACTCTCATACATTGCTGGTGGGAATGTAACATGGTGTAATCAGTTTGGTAAACAGTTTGGTAGATTCTTAAAATGCTAAGCATATACCTACCTTATGGCCCATGCATTCCACTCCTAGGTATTTATGCAAGAGAAATGCAAGTATGTGTCCAGACAAAGGCTTGTTCATAGCAGCTCTATCTGTATTAGTTCAAAACTGAAAACAACCCAAATGTCCATTAATAGGTGAATAAGCAAACCCGTATTTTCATGCAATGAAATGTTACTCAGTAATAAAAAGGATGAAGTACTTATTATGCTGATTGAAAGAAGATAGACCAAAAAAACCAACAAAAAGTGCATACCGTATGAGTCCATTTAAATAGAATTCTAGAAATGCAAACTAACCCATAGTGACAGAAAGCAGATCATGTTTGCATAGCGGGTGGTGGGTGTGGGGAGAGGGATTCAGGGAAGAAAGGATTGCAAAGGTGAAACCATGTAACTCAGATTGGGATTTGAACCCACGGTCTGTTAACTGAGATTACACACCTGGTCTCAGGATTTAATGAAGCTCAGGTTCTTGATGTCTCATTGCAGAAAGAATTCAGCAAGAGACAAAATGATAAGCAAGAAGTGGATTTATTCAGAGAGAAACACAAAAGGTGAGAAAGGCACCAGGGTATGGGGTTTTTCGGTTTTTATAGGGGTGCGTAATTTCATAGGCTAATAAGTGGGAGGAGTATTCCAGCCATTTTGGGGAAGGAGAGGGGATTTCCAGGAATTGGGCTACCACCCACTTTTTGACCCTTATGGTCAGCCTTGGAACTGTCATGGGGCCTGTGGGTGTGTCATTTAGCTTGCTGATGTGTTACAGTGAGGTATACTGAAGCTCAAGGTCTAGTGGAAGTCAACTTGTCTGCTGTCTTGGACCTATTTGGTTCTGATCAGTTTATGTTGTGTCCTCAGGCTATGTCATTCTTTTAAAGGTCGTGCCCTGCCCACTTCCCTCCTGTTTCAGTGGGGCACAAGGAAACTATTGTGGGTGATGTATATATTCACTTTCTTAATTGTGGTGGTCATGTCACAGGGTACACACATGTCAAAACTCTTCTAATTGTAACTTTTATTTATTTAGGCCACACCCAGCGGCTTGTGGGATCTTAGTTCCCCAACCAGGGATTGAACCCTGCCCTCCGCCGTGAAAGTGCAGAGTTCTAACCACTAGACCGCCAGGGAATTCCCAAATTGTAAATTTTAAATATGCGCAGTTGTTGTATGCCAGTTATACCTCGATAAAGCTGTTAAATTTTCCAATTTCTTAAAAATTTAAAAGGTAATATAAAAATAAAAGGTAAAAAGTCACATAACTTAAGAACTAAAAAGTACAGAAAGGTTTACAATGAAAAATTCCTAGTTGCCCAGTTTCCACCACCCACTACAGGTAACAAAATCTTTTGCATTGCTATCAACTTTACGTAAGTGAATGTTTGCCTTTACTGACAATAGTCAATAGTAAGTAGCAATTCAAACAAAGATTTATGTACCCTTAGAGAGTCAGGTAATCCCTAGGAGCGCCTGCTGGTCAATGCCCAGTACTGTATTGAAAGAATACACTGTAATCCTTTTTGCCTATTTCTAAATTTCAGATAACTTTTCTGAGAATTCCCTGGTGGTCCAGTGGTTAGGACTCTGAGCAGTCACTGCCGAGGGCACAGGTTCAATCCCTGGCCAGGGAACTAAGATCCCACAAGCTGCACAGTATGGCCAAAAAAAATTAAAATTAAAAAATAAATTTCAGGTAACTTTTCTTATGTTATCTATGTGTTCATTTCCTTTGTCCATTTTCCTTTTGTATTGTTGATCTTTTTCTTCTTGATTTCTGAGAGCTTTTTACATATCAGAGAGGTTAGCTCTTTGTCTATGATGTGAGTTGCAAATATTTTTTCCAGTTTATAGTTTTTCTCTTGATTGAACTTTTTTTGGGGGTGGGGGGCAAAGCAGAACATTTATTCATGGAGTATACTTTATCAGTCTTTCATATTATGACTTCTGGATTTTAAGTCATAGTTAAACCAGCCTTTGCCCAAGATCATGAGGAATTCTTCTCTGTTTTCTTCTAGAACTTTTATGTTTCATTTGTACCTTCAGATGGTTGAATCTGGAATTTATTCTGGTGCACAGTGTAAGTTGTGGGATATAATTTTTCCACTTTTCTTTTGAAACATTAACACATTTTTGAAATAAAGCTTTATTTTCTCCTGGTGTTCTAAAAGTACTAGCATTGTGGATGAAACAATGACTAAATTTTAGAAGTTTACTTTGGAACTTAGGGCCATGCGGTGGGACATTTATCAGTATGGCTTGAATGTCACTTTGAGAAGCAAAAGTTGCTTACTCTACAGTTTGTAAAAGTTACCTTTGAAACCAACATTTATTTTATTACTCAGGGCGTTTCCTTTTTTTTCCTGCCAAATCAAAATTTGGTAGCTGGTGGGGGTAATTTCCAGTAGGTTGCCAAAGGAGATAGTTTACAGTGGGGAATGGAAAATACAAAACAACAAAAGTAAAAAAACACAATAGAGGGCTTCCCTGGTGGTGCAGTGGTTGAGAGTCCGCCTGCCGATGCAGGGGACACGGGTTCGTGCCCCAGTCCGGGAAGATCCCACATGCTGCGGAGCAGCTGGGCCCGTGAGCCATGGCCGCTGAGCCTGCGCGTCCAGAGCCTGTGCTTCCCAAGGGGAGAGGCCACAACAGTGAGAGGCCCGCTTACCGCAAAAAAAAAAAAAAAACAAAACAAAACAAAAAAACACAATAGAAAAAAATTCCTTTATGCATACATTGCTCTCTAACAGCTCTTATCAAAACTTCCATTGAACTGTAGATCACAGAGAGGTACTGTTCTCTAGCTGGAAACCACCACTTCTTGGTACTTGCCCTGAGGCAGAGAAGTCTTTGGTTTCTCTGGTCCCCGTTCAAATGTGACTTAGCTTTACCATGTGACGGTATTCAAGGGTAGCATTTCAGAAAGCAGAACCGTGACCCCAAGGCAATGATCATCTAATTCAGACAATACAGTTAACTTGTCCTCTTTCAGTCAGTCATCCATTTTGCTAATGTTTTTGGTCATCTACTAGGTACCAGGCACTGTCCCGCTGTCATGGAGCCAGCAGTCCACTTGGGGGAGGAGCAGCTATTATGGCACACGGTAGAAAGTGTCTGACAAAGGAAGACTAGGGAGGTGAGGGGGCCCAGAGGAAGGGCAGCTCAGTGTGGGGAAGACAGGGGACGATGCTAGAGGACTGATGCCTAAACTGAGTTATGATGAATGGGTAGGAATTCGCCAGAAAAGGAGAGGGGAAAGGGTACTCCAGACAGGGGAAGAGCATTGGCAAAGTCACAGACATGTGATGTGTTCTGGAAACTATAAATTCTAGCAACCAGAATGTAGGGGCAAGGAAGGAAGAGGTGAGAGACCAGGCTGGAGAGGTAAGTAAGGGCTGGATCGTGCAGGATTGGAAACTGACTTTCTCTGCAGGGCAATGGGGGGAGCCATTACAGGGTCTCCCTGACAAACCTGCAATTTTCTGAAAAAGTCAGCCCTCTCCATGCCTTTGTCAGGAAAGGCAGTAGGTCCAGGTTTAGGCTATATGGAAAGAGCCCCCTTGGAGGGGCCAGAGGAAAAACAGAGATTTGGTGAGTGTCCAGGGAGAGAAGCCCTTTGCGGGGAGGTCAGAGAGAGGGAGGAACCCTCTCTGGCTGCCATGAGAAGGGGCCCCCAAATCCAGGCCAGACGCAAGGAGGGTCAGGAACGCTGAGGCAAATGTCACTTGTGCCTTTTTTTCCCTCTAAACAAACTAAACAAAGCAGCTGCGCCCGGTGGCCCCTCAGGAAGGCCAGTCATTTCCTGAGGAGATATGAGGCCGCCCAAGCATTGTTCCCGGTTTCCAGCATGGCCGCCATTACCTGATCAGCGCCACGGCCGGTTTGTCCGCGGTGCCTGGAGAAGCTCCCACATGGGTCTCTGCTTTTCACGGGGCAGGTTTCTCACCTCCGTTGCGTGGGAAGTGGCTTCTTTCTCCGGAGCATGGCGCAAAAGCAGAACTAACTACCCGAAGACTTCGCTCACTCTCAGGATGCAGCTGGGGTGGACCCAGGGGGGCACGATGTGGCTCCGCGTCCTGCTGACACTTCTGCTCTGTGAGTTTTCCCTCTCTTCCCACATCACTTAAACTTCACGAGAATTGAAGCTCGTGAAATCAACATATTTCTCCTGTCTTTTCCAGGTTCAAGCCTTGAGGGTCAAGAAAACTGTAAGTTGTAAAATTCCTACCTGTGACTCTTAAAACTCATGTCAAATTGCTCGGGTTTAATGTTTATAACAATTCAGAAACATATTCAAATTGTCAACTAAAGTTGATTCTGCATTTAAAGAAGGTTTTGGAACAAAACACTTATTCTAAGCCAAGTTTTAGTCAGCATGTTCTAGAAGTCGCATACATTTCCAGATCCTGGTAAACTGCTATCTGTTAGGATTGGGGGCAGTGATAAGAAAGTGATTCCATAATTTGTTTTTTGTTGTTCTACCATAAATTTCTTTTTTTCATATCCTACCCTACCCCTGATTGTTTATTCACAAATGAGATATAATCAGTTTGTTAAATCCATGAAGTCAGAACATAGTTTATTTAGTTATTTTTTTAAAATATTTTATTCATTTATTTTTGGCTGCGTCGGGTCTTAGTTGCGGCATGCAGGATCTTTCCTTGCGGTGCTGGGGCTTCTTTCTAGTTGTGGCGTGCGGGCTTAGTTGAGGATCTTAGTTCCCCAACCAGGGATCAAATCCGTGTCCCTTGCACTGGAAGGTGGATTCTTAACCATTGGACCACCAGGGAAGTCCCGAAGTCAGAACATAGTTTAAATTGTTGTTGTGACTTTTTTTTCTCCTAAATGATCTAAAGCAGATTAGATATCATTTCCCATCTACCCATGAGGCTACGATGGTATCTGCAATATTTTGTGCTTGGGCATGGGAAGTGGGGCTTCTGCCTGTCTTTGAAATCTGGTCTGTCATCCACTTTAGAGCTAATTTTGAATCATTAAGATGAGCGGGTTTGGAGACTTCCCTGGTGGTCCAGTGGTTAGGACTCCACGCTTCCACTGTAGCAGGCACAGGTTCGATCCCTGGTCGGGGAACTAAGATCCCGCGTGCTGCACGGCAGTGCAACACACACACAGAAACACATGCCCACACACACAAATAGATAAGCAGGTTTTGTTTTGCTTCATCTGGACCGTGTGAAGGAGGGGACTGGGCTGGGTCTGGGGGCTGAATAGAGGGAGAGCCCACAGAACAGGATCCCCTTGTCAGAGGTCACTTCATTCCACGCAGAGTTGGGGTGACTGGGTTGCAGACAGTTGTACAGCTATTTGGAGATGATGTGTGTGGGTGACACTGGTTTATTGAGCCAAGGCTTGGAGCAGTAGCTCTGCACAGAGAGGGCTCGTGCTGGCTACTTAGCAAAGCCGGTCTGGCGGGTCTCCTGCGCGTGTGTCCATGTGCTTCGATGGGTGTTTGATCCCCATGGCAACCCATGGAGGCAGGATGTCCATTATCTTCATAATCAACCTAATTGACTGATGATATCTCTGCACCTCAGAGAAACAACTGACTTGCCCAAAAAGAGCCGGATAGCAGGACATCAGCACCAGAACCTCCCCTTCCCAAAACCTGATTGTCCGGAGCCTGGAGCCATAGGCCTGACTCAGATCTTTAAAGCCACTGTTACTCTGTCTTTCTGAGCCTTTTTCCCAATCTGTAAAATGAGGGTGATGCATCAGTATGAGATGAGATTAGATAAAAAGATGTGACGTGCCAGCCCAGCGTGTGGGTGATTAGTAAATAATGGTTTCCTATGGTCCTAGCTCACCCACCATCATGGCTCCTGCACCTCCCTCGCTCTGTCCACTCCAGCCCGTGTGCCCTTGCTCTAGCCCAGACCACACCCTGCCAACACGTGTGCCTCTGGGCTTCTGCTTCTCTTGCTCCAATCTCTCTCCCATCTTTGTCCTCACCTCAGGGGGAAGTAAATCTCTCCCTGCCCAGGTTTCCTAGAGAAGGGTCTTCGTACCTTCAGGGGAGACCTCAGAGCCGCAGGACCCGGAGCCGGGAGGCTCTCCTACTCCCTCCTCAGGCTTCTGCCCTGTTTTATACAAGGTGCCTGTGCAAGGTCACCACTGGGTGCTGGCAGAGTGGGGGCTGGGACCCAGGTCTCACATTCCTCAGGCCACCCAGGACCACGTTGCACGTGCACGACCTGCCAGCCCGCTCCATGTAGCCTACTCCATGGTTGAGGTGCTTGGTCCGCCCTGGCCCTTCCTCTCCTTTTACTTCGGGCCCCCGCCCAGCCCCAGCCGGCCAGTCTCAGGAGATGACCTCAGCTCCCTCTTCACCTAGAACACAGTGCTGTCTGGAGGGAACTCCCTCCACTTCCCGCCCTGCCCCGGCTTCAGGCTTATCTTCCTCCCCACCCGTCCTCCTGACTTCCCTCCTGGCTTCAGAGGCCATGTCTATCCCGTGGTGGGGCAGGGCCAGCCTGTCCACCTGGGCTCCGAGCCCATCCCTGGCATCACCCTCCTCCCCCAGGCTCTCATGCTGTCTTTATTCAGCCTCCACCCCACTTTTAGTATCTATTCTTTCCTTTCAGTCTACAAACATGATTGGTAGCTCTTGGTTTTTAGGAAAAAGAAAAATCACAAACAATCCCCCCACCCCCCCCAGACCTCCCCCGTTTATCTTGTGCCCCACTATCTATCCACTCCCTTCCTCAGTCAAACTTGTCCAATGCCTGGTTTCTAATCACCGTCTCTGCTTCCTCACCTCTCAGGCGCCCCTACCTATCAGGTCTGGCCTTGGCCCCCACGCCTCCCTGCTACTAGAACCCTCTCATAGATGCCATTCTCATGTTCAGCCCTTAGCCTTTGGGACCCCGGTGTTAGCA